>NC_087386.1:298930-973968 GCF_963675165.1 Halichondria panicea
AATTAATGACTTAATCTATCGTGTGAGATAGTAAGGATTGTCGACATAGCTGACTAGCTACTCTCATGGGAAACACCCACCTGCAATTACAGGGACAGTGAAAGTATGCCAAGCGTTTGATTTCATTGAATTTATACGACGCATGATCGAGTTGTATTCAACATTTGGTCATTCTTTTAATTTATTGTGTAAGCATAATTGTTGTGAAATGTATAGACGTACATGCAACCAATAACAATAGCTATGCCCTGTGTCCCTTGTACAGGAACCCTATCTAGAAGGCATCAGCTACAACTGTATAGCCCCAGGGAAACGTTTCCGTCCCATGGACAACCTGTCTGGTGGTGAGAAGACTGTGGCAGCTCTGGCACTACTCTTTGCCATTCACGGGTAAGTTAGAATAGCAGTTCCAAGAGTCCATAATACAAGAGAGAAGGAGTATCGAACGAAGCCTTACCTTGTATCATATGTATTCAGAAAGTAACGTGACTTTCTGTCTGAAACGCGTGATCAATATTGACAATTTGACAATAATAATATTTTTGCTGCCTCGAGACGAGTGGCAGCTCCAGGCAGGCGCTCGGATTGGTCAGTTACCAAACAGGAAGTCACGTTACTTTCCGAATACATCTGATATAGCTATACTACATTGGATACTCCTCTGTTTTATTATGGACTCTTGGTAACTCTACCCCTAACCCTGCACGTGTCTGGTGAGAAGGGTGCTTCGTTGTGTTCGTCCCACACACAACTTTATTGAATTAAATGTCTCAGTTATAACTCATTGATTGTAAGAATGATAAACTTCCAATTAGCAGCATGCACTGTGCTAACAATCCCTCCTACGTGCGCGTACCGTGGCCACATTCTCAACAGCAGTACACAGTTCTGTGATCATAATTATGTGTGTCCATAGTTACCAGTCTGCCCCGTTCTTTGTATTGGATGAGATTGACGCTGCTTTGGACAACACGAATATAAATAGGGTAAGTGTGTTGTGTAAGCAATAATGGGGGGGGGTGGTCGTTGCCTAGCAATAAGAATTCCACCGATTTATAATTATGCTTGGATAGGCAGCTTACAGATGGTGTTGCTGCAAATAAGACAAATATAATGATTGTATGTACAACACTTTAATTGAGGGAAATTGGAGCATGTTCCTCCCAGTTAGGATGAGTAATTGCTGTGTACAGTTCATTACCTACACAGGAGCGTTGCACACACACACACACACACACACACACACACACACACACACACACACACACACACAGTCATACATTCCTCAGCCCTAGGCCGGATAAATAGAAATCAGTTTCCCAGCCTAAGGCTCCAGACTGATGAGGTCTAATTTCAGTCTCATCCTGCATCTTGCTCTCACTTCCGTGTAGGTGGCACGCTACATAATGGACAAGACAAGGGAGGGGTCTTTCCAGTGTGTAGTCATTTCCCTCAAAGAGGAGTTCTATTGCCATGCTGACGCCCTTATTGGAATATACAGCCAGGTATGTCTGTAGGGGGGGGGGTTGTTTGCGTTCCTGTATGGAATGTGTTTATTATTGGTTGCTGATTCTGTCGTGTGTGTTCTGAGTCGTGGTATCTTGGCAAAATAGTTACACGCTAATTTAATGAGCAGTTGTCTAATTGGGTCGGAATGTAACTAATTGTTGCAACTCCTATATACAGGTGGGCGGAGACTGTACTGTCAGCGAGACAGTGACCCTTGACCTCACGCAGTACCCAGTGGTAACCTCTCCAGTCAAGGCGAGACACTGAACACACTTCACACAACATTCAAACACTGAACTCTTTGCATTTATTGAGCGTTGTGTTGTATTCTTCTCTACTATAACAATATACTGTGTAGTGCCTCCATGGCCTGCAAATTACCAAGCATTTAATTACTACTGTGAAGTGTTATTTGAGATGTTCATTGCCTTCTTGGATCATTGAGCATGTGCAGTAGAGACATGGGATGGTATGGATAGCTAGTCTGAGAAGTAATAAGCCTTATAGTCTAGTGGCCACGGGAATACAAGTGTGCGTGTACATACACAATAATATGCACTATTGTATGAGATAACAGAATAACTAGTTAGTCTACAGATAGCTTTGTGCATTTGAGGCAATCACTGGATCCCCTAAACATTCTCATAATACTTGACTGTATATCACTGACCGAGTGTTAGCTGTGGTTTGTAATGGTTTAAAATACTTGTGGTCATATCATTCTCGATTTACTATTATCCACAGCTCAGAGCGATCATGTTTCCTTGCATAATGCTTAACTTGATACCATCCAGTACTAACTTTGTAAGGTACTTAATTACATCGCATGCCCACTTATGTGGTAGTCCGGTTTCACATACTTTAACTAGTAATTATAAACAATGTATCAGTTTATAGCAACAGTACACTCGCACGTTCCAGTCTATAAAACACTCAAGTTGTGAGCAAATTTCATCAACTAAAAAGACTTGAGACTTGATTTTGTTGCTGGCTATTTGAAACAACACAACAGTGAAGATGCAACAACGATTGTTAACAATTGCCAGTGCTCTGTTACTGTGTGCATGGAGTGCTACAACTGCAGGTTTGTACTTCATTGCACGTGTGCACATCCACACAACAAATGTTCGATTTGGTTTGTTTCATGTTTTCAACGATTCTTTATCTCTCCATGCATGCAGCGTATGAATGTGACCCACCCTGCAGTAACGGAGAATGTACAGCCTACTTGGGGGAGCTCTCATGCCAGTAAGTGCAAGGCTGTACAGTACATGCAGTCTGCTCCTGCATGCATACTGAATAATTGTGTAGTCTGCAGCACTTTTATGTTATTATTAGAGTGCTGCATTGCAAGGATTTCATCTTTCATGTTTGTGCAGGTGTTCTGGTAACTGGTCTGGGCCTGCTTGCGATGTGTTTGTGTGTGAGCGCTCTAACCCTTGCCTCAGTGATGGAGTGTGTGCCGTGCATCCCACCAATTCCTCCCAGTATCTCTGCACTTGTCCAATTGGATTCTCGGGCAGCCGATGTCAGTACAAGGTTCCCCAGGGATCACAATGTGAGGGAAATGTGATAATTAAGTGAGGCATGTGCATCTGGGGGAGTTCTTGATATTAATAAATCCATTAATTTCTGCAGCAAATTGTACCCTTGACCTTTGTGGTTCTCACGGTGTGTGTTACGATACCGTGGGACCTCGTAACGGCTTCCATTGCGATTGTCATGACGGTTACTACGGACTGACTTGTAACTACACGACTAATCCGTGTGTCAATGAAGATTGCAGTGGACATGGTCATTGCCGAGTCGTACCTGATATAAATGGCATTGTATCCGCGCTGTGTACGTGCAATGATTACTATGGTTTCGCTGGAAATGTGGTTCAATGTAACATACAAACTCGATGGGAATGTCTTCCACAAAGCAACCTCTGCCAGAACGGAGGTGAATGCAGACTGACAGCCACAGCCTACACCTGCACTTGCCCTCCCAGTGAGTATAAGTGTTCACTAATCACTTTTAGACAAGCACTTACACTTTCTCTTTAGAGGATAATTGTTCTTATTGATCCCACGTAAACAACACTCTCTTATATCACTAACCTCTTAAAAAACAAACTTTTGATTAATTTAAACTATAATTTCCCCACCCAGACTTCCAAGGCAAACATTGTGAGCTTCCCTTTGATGTATGTTCTACTGGAGATCGTTGTGGCAACGGTGGGACCTGTCAGCCTGAAGGCCACTACTTCACTTGCTCCTGTCCCCCAAACCACACTGGAGAGACATGTAAACACTTAATTGACCCCTGCTTTGACAAATCTTGCCTCAACAACGGTGTCTGCATCGTAGAGGGAGACAGAAACTCAGATGGTTATTACTCCTTGAATGCAAGCTCAAGATGTGATTGTCCATGTGGCTACACAGGGGAGCAATGTGAGACCACTCTATCTCGATCAGATCCTTGCTCCCCCTCTCCGTGTGGTGATAATGGAGTGTGCTCTCACACGGACACGGCTCCGTGGTTCTCCTGCAAGTGTTGGAGCGGCTACACTGGGATGCTGTGTCAAGAGATTGACTACTGTGCTAATCTACTTCAAAAGTATCCCTCGAGTCATTGCAAAGAATGTGGGAGTGTTAGAAACTCGTTTCATTGCCTCTGTGAAGATGGTTGGGGTGGTCAATATTGTGATAAGGACATTGATGAGTGCTTCGATGAACCCTGTGCTAAAGGACAACAATGTACTAACAGAAAAGGATCATTCAGCTGTGCATAGATATAGTTCATTTAATATTATTGTCTCACATTTCATTATTTTGTGCACACTTCATGTTCTACCCATCACGTGCTGTAAAAAAGTTATATTTCGAGGGCGGAAAATTACAAAGTTGAAAAGTAACATGTGTTGTTAACGATCTTTACCAGATATGTGCTTACCAAAGATATAGGAGGTTAGCTAGATAGTCTGACTGCATGCAGTCATGGATGCTAGTGGAGCTGGAGCTGGTGCTATAAGAAACAGCGCTGTCCCTATGTCTCGGATAGGCCTCAATGACCACAAGGCAGGCATGAAGGGACTGGACAAACACAAGATTAATCAGGTATCCCATATCCAGCTCAGTATCATTATAACTCCTCAAACTATTGATAGTAATGCCAATGATAATTATTCCATATGTAATAGAGCTGCTCTGAAATTACAGTTAAATTATGAAATTATGGTTGCCCCTGAGGGACCAATCTTCTCTAGCTCTGTTTCCTCGCAGATTATCGTTGAGGCTTCGAAAGGGTCAAAGTACTATGAGAATGAAGTAAAGAAGGAGCAAACTGTTACTAAGAAGATTGAGACGATGGTTGCTAATCTACAGAGGCTAACAACTGCTCAAAAGAGTGCCTCCCAGCAAGCCATGGATCGTGAGGTGGACAGGCTGGAGAGGGATCGTGTCCTAGGTCGGGTGGTGGTTCATGCGGACATGGATGCATTCTATGCTGCCGTGGAGATGAGAGACAATCCAGCACTGAGGGACGTTCCCATGGCAGTGGGCAGTCAGGCCATGTTGGTGAGTGTACATAATTATACAGCTGGTTATTTTTCTATGGTAGATATTTTCATGTTGTAGAGCATCATCCGAAAATTAATATTCTACGTCACTATTGTTCTGAGCTGTACGACTATTTAGAATAGACATAGTACTTCATACAAATTTAAATACCTGCGCTATACAGTAGCTATATATAGCTATGAGATCATTACAGTCATCGCTGTACATGTACACAGTCTACCTCCAACTATGCTGCTCGAAGGTTTGGAGTGAGGGCGGCCATGCCTGGGTTCATTGCTAGGAAACTGTGCCCTCGTCTTGTCATAGTGGGCACCAACTTTGACAAGTATCGTGCCGTGTGTAAAGAGGTTCACTCTGTACTGGCCCGATATGACCCTCAGTTCTGCCCCATGGGTTTAGACGAGTCCTACCTCGATATCACTGACTATGTGCTCAAGAAGTATCATATCAAGAAGCAGAATGATGGAACACAGCAAGACAGCCACACTCCACCACCATCAGAGCAAGGTGTTGGCCCCATTAGGCATAGGTCTAACTTGATGGATAAATATGATTTATTTCTTAGGTATTTGTTACAAACTAAAGCTTCAGACAGTCAAAGATAGTTGCCAAAAACACAAGGCCTCTTATCTTTGTTTTGATTTGCTAGCCTTTCATTCGATCCTCCCGGTCAGTCTCTTATTAACAGCGGTGCTAATAATATTGTTCTCTTTGCTAGACTCTGATGACCTCTGCACTCCACCTGATGGACCTCTCTCTGCTGCTCACTGGGAGATAGCTGCCTCTGTGGTTGCCGAGATACGCTCCCAGATTACCATGGTAACGGGGCTGACGGCCAGTGCTGGTATAGCTCCGAACATGATGCTAGCCAAAGTGGCCTCTGACATGAACAAGCCGGATGGTCAGTTTCTGGTGGAGCCTACTAGAGAGGGAGTGCTGGGGTTCGTACGACAACTGCCCATTAGGAAGGTACTGCTTGTACATATGTGTGTTAGCATATCACTGTAGAGGGTATGTACTGTGTCTGTGTTCTTATGTCCTACTATGTTTCAGCTCCACTATCCTCCCTAACCCCTCTCTCTGTATGTACTGATATATATCCCACTTCATGTTCACTACCCCCCCACCATGTGCTGATATCCTTCACTATCCCCCCACCTCTCTCTCTGCGTGCTTATATCCTTCACTACCCCCCCCCCCCCACCCCCCTCTCTCTGCATGTGCTGATATCCTTCACTACCCCCCCACCTCTCTCTCTCTCTCTGTTTGTCCTGCAGATCTGTGGTATTGGCAAGGTGACAGAGAGACTGCTGCAAGGGCTAGGAGTGACCACTTGTAACCACCTCTACCAACAGAGGGCTACTCTAAACCTCCTCTTCTCTTCCACGACCTCTCAACACTTCCTGCGGATTGCCATGGCGATAGGGGACACTAACGTTCATTCGTACGGGTAAGGAATGATGTAATAGTTTTTGAGTGCCATTAATCGTGTCCTCTTTAGGAACAGCCAACGAAAGAGCTTGAGTACTGAAAGGTAACAAAATGTTTTATGCAATTATTATTATTATTATTATTATTATTGGGTGTTGACACTACATCCGTTGTTTTGTTGCAGGACATTTGCTGAGCTCAGCAAAGAGAGCGACCTGTTGTGCAAGTGCAGGGAGTTGTGTGTGTGTCTGGCGGAGGAGATGATGAGGGAGGGGATAGCTGTGAGTGTGTGTGTGTGTGAGGGGGAGGGGCTAGCTGTGAGTGTGTGTGTGTGTGTGAGGGGGAGGGGCTAGCTGTGAGTGTGTGTGTGTGTGTGAGGGGGAGGGGCTACCTGTGAGTGTGTGTGTGTGTGTGAGGGGGAGGGGCTAGCTGTGAGTGTGTGTGTGTGTGTGAGGGGGAGGGGCTAGCTGTGAGTGTGTGTGTGTGAGGGGGAGGGGCTAGCTGTGAGTGTGTGTGTGTGAGGGGGAGGGGCTAGCTGTGAGTGTGTGTGTGTGTGTGTGAGGGGGAGGGGCTAGCTGTGAGTGTGTGTACACTACGTATACCTCTACTAGAGTCATTATTATCTGTTCCTTTGATTCCTCTGACTAACAAAATAATCTAGCTAACAATAACTACAATTGCCTTGCCCCCCTCTTATAATTATATACATGTAGGGTAGAACTGTCACTCTGAAGATAAAGACCATTACCTTTGAGGTCCGCTCTCGAAGTGAGACCCTCCCCTGTCATGTGACCAGCTGTGACGACATTTACCGAACGGCTAGTCAACTACTGAGAGCAGAGATGGCCGCTGCCAGCCCCACCCCTCTTAGACTACGACTTATGGGTGAGTAAGACTAGCACATGTACACGCGTTGGAATAATAATATCTGATTTCTCCATTCTGTGCTTCCCAGTTCAAATTTATACATACATGTAGGTTGTATAGAATTGTGCCTGTTATTGAGTTGTACATGTACCGTATATCTTCTAATTTATCGGACAGGAAAAAATAATTATTTTGGAAATTGTCCGGGTATAATTAGAACAGATTTTTATAGAGCGTGCAAAGTGTCCGGAATAATTAGAACAAGCAAGCAGCTGCATGCGAGCTAGCTAAGTTTAATAGAACAGTGTGCGACTGAATAGTTGCACTAGCTATCTAAAACTAGCTCTCAAAGCTATCTAACTGCAGCACTCTAAGTCTTACTTGCCGTCTATGAAAGAAACTCAACTTTTCAAGGGTATTGTCCGGATATTTAGAACAAATGTAATATTAAAGCACTGGAGTGTCCGTTGTATTAGAACAACGAAAATTGCCCAAAAGAGTGTCCGGGGTATTAGAAGTGTCCGATAAATTAGAAGGTATACGGTACTATATATAATATCCCCCCTCACACGCACACATTGGCAGGTGTCCGAGTGTCCACGCTTCAGCGCATCGGTACAGACAACATGCTTCAGCGCACCAGTACAGACAGCACGCTTCAGCGCACCAGTACAGACAACATGCTTCAGCGCACCAGTACAGACAACACGCTTCAGCGCACCGGTACAGACAACACGCTTCAGCGCACCAGTACAGACAACATGCTTCATCGCACCAGTACAGACAACACGCTTCAGCGCACCGGTACAGACAACACGCTTCAGCGCACCAGTACAGACAGCACGCTTCAGCGCACCGGTACAGACAACATGATGAAGCTAACACACTTCTTCCACTCTCAACACCACCACCCAACAACGGACCCAACCACTGACCCACTGTCGACTATTGAGCCCCCTAAAGAAGTCACTGATTGCCCCGTGTGTGGGAGACAGATCCCTACTAGTGATAACACCGTCCTCAACAGACACCTTGACGACTGCCTCAGCTTGACCACCATTCAGGAGACAGCAGCTGCCAGAAAGAGACTATTGAACTCACCAGCTAGCTCACCACATAAGAGGCAGTGTTGTGTGAAACCCTTAGAGGCTTTTTGGACTTGACTCTAATAGTATTAATTGTTGCTCCAACAGTTTTTCATTTTGTGTAATGAGTTTAATGATGACACTGATAATTAATACTAAGCCCTATGCATGGGCAAACAATCATTAAAACACAAGATGAACAATCTATAAACTATGGTGTTACTCAGTTGTATATACATGTATATATACAGTAAAATCTGTCACTTGTCTATTATAGATGAGTTACTACAGCAGTTAACGGCCTATACAAGGACAACAAGTATAATGTAATTGCACACTCAGATACAGATGGGGGGGGGGGGGGGGGGGTACCAAATTGCACACAACAACGAATAATCACCTACCATCAGTATTGATGATAATAACAGTGGCATTATTGATGATGTTGACATTAGTATCAAGAGAATGTGCTGTCAACAGGAACGCCTCATCCAGCTCTACCGTACTGTCATTAGATATCTTAATGTCTATGCACATGTGAGATCCTGGACCATCACGAGCAGTTCCACTGAGGAACGTGACCGTGGTGGTGTTGACAACAGTGTAGTCACTCGGCTCTATAGATGGGAGTGAACAACATGGCTACACTGCATGAGTAGCTATAGTTACCAGTGGCATTTCCATCTTGTGAGACTAGATCCACTTGTATTTCCACGTTTCTGGGCAGATTGCTAGCTATCTCCACACAAACACTTACTGTTCCATTCTCCTCTGCTACGGAGACCACCTCCTGACTGAACTGAAAGTCAAGTGCTGTAGATGTACAAATCAAAATCAATTATTTTGTATTGAAGTGTGAACTTCATGAATTGTATCCAGCAAGGGAAAGGGCAGTACAATAGGGTGCTGTAAATCAATAGTAATGAACAAAGTTTTCAAACATTATTGGATATCGCCGTTCAAAAAAGCTCTACTTAACGCTGGGTCCCCTTCATTTTAAATCGGCTCTGTAACTAGGTTCTCAGGATGGTAAATGGTAAATGCTCGGGAATTAAGTTGGCAGCAAAATAATATTATTTGCAAGTTATACATGCATGACGCTGTATACATAACTACAGCTTACGTATGGTTGCAGCAATTGGTTCAATTCTTCCGGGCTGTGTTCTACAACATGTGTGTGTGGGTATTGTAGTAAGAGCTGCATGGCTGTCAACAATTCCTGTGCTGTAAAGCTACATGCCATTGAAATAAATATGACTCCATGCAGGGCACAAAATTAATATCAACATGAAGCCATTCTTTTAATCTGTTGCAGCATTACATACGCACTGTACCTGTTAGTGCATTCGAGAACCACGTCGACTACCGTTGCTAGCACTGGGTTGAGAGTGTGCTGGTTTAGAATTGCAAGGAGTATCTCACTGTCAGTGTAATCTATAATATCGCATCTCAACCACATTTTTTAATCAATATACAACATTTCACTTACTACACGCTATTTGTTGGTTCAGAGCCTGACTCACATGACCTGCCAGGAGAGTAGCAGTGACATTAGCTTCCAGACCGCTGGGAATGACCAGCTATACAGAAGATGGGGGAGGGGGGGGGGGTGAGGACACGGTTAGATGATCGCATGATCACCTGTGGTGAGATGTTGCCAAGTTCAGGGATGGTTGTGAAACTGGTGTAGAAGACAAACACTCCAGCTCGAGTCAGAGGGCCTGCATGTGTGTGTGCAGTGTTAGGGGGTCAGACTATAGAGGACCTGCATGTGTGTGTGCAGTGTTAGGGGGTCAGAGGGCCTGCATGTGTGTGTGCAGTGTTAGGGGGTCAGACTATATATAGAGGGCCTGCATGTGTGTGTGCAGTGTTAGGGGGTCAGAGGGCCTGCATGTGTGTGTGCAGTGTTAGGGGGTCAGACTATATATAGAGGGCCTGCATGTGTGTGTGCAGTGTTAGGGGGTCAGACTATAGAGGGCCTGCATGTGTGTGTGCAGTGTTAGGGGGTCAGAGGGCCTGCATGTGTGTGTGCATGCAGTGTTCGGGGGTCAGAGGGCCTGCATGTGTATAGACTAGTGTTAGGGGGTCAGAAGGCCTGCATGCATGCATGTGTGTAGACTAGTGTTAGGGGGTCAGAGGGCCTGGCTGCATGTGCATGTGTAGACTATAGTGTTAGGGCCATGCAGTGTATGCCTTAACTCACCAGGGCCAGGAAAGACAGTGATGGAACCATTGGTTAGGGGGGCCTCTCGGTAAAACTCCTGTGTGGAGCCACTGGTATCCAAGAGTGTTAGTTTGTTGATTGGAGCTGGTAGCCTACAATTAAAGTATAATAAATACAGAACCCTCACATGTGACATACCTCCTGATCACAGTCATGGTGTCCATGTCGACGATGCTGACGACTCTATTGATATATGTGATCCCGGCATCAAATGGAATGTTGACATCATCCACACTGCAAGCCAGACTCCTAGCCTCATCTGCTACACTCTGTCTCATACGATGTACATACTCCACACGTCTCCTCGTTCTGGTATTCTGTATATCATCACAATACTCAGGGAATTGTTCATGCCTATAACAACATTGCATGCCTTACAAGCTGCTCAAGTCTAGCAGACACCCCAGTGCCTCCAATTCTTGCTCCTGGTGCAGTCCCACCATCTAGTCCACTCAAGAGTGCAGTGTCGACACACACAACATTAGCTGAGAATCCAGGGAAGCGTACCGTTTCACTGGTCCTCAGTATCACCTCAATGGTATCTGCAGTATAGTAGTGAGATGAGAGGTGTATATATAGTCGGAAGATGAGGGATTATCTCATCGCTGTTAAGCTGTTGCTGGAGGGAGCTAGGGATGATATTACCACACGCTTCAAGGGACCCAAAACCTCCTCCCAGCTGGCTCACTAGAAGGTAGTCCACACACCTATGAGAGAGCAGCCATTAGATGCATGACCTTCGATATATATACACATGAAATCTTTACGAATGATATACTTCTTACTTTGTTTGGCCATTGTCGTTACATGAAGGTGGTTCCAGGTCCAAAGACACGAGGTTGAAGACAGAAAAATGGTTGCTGGGACATTGTACTCTGTATCGTATTAGCTGCTCGTTACGATAGCTATAAAAACAAAACAAAACAGTGACTTGCATGCATGTGTGAAATTAATGGACTGACTCTTGTTGTCCATATCCTGGGGAGAAAAGATACAAAATTCTAGGATCTCCACCGATGGTAGGGATAGCTTGTAGGATGTGGTTATCACGTGAGCGAATGCTACACTTCAGGGGAGTTTCACGAATCGTTGTAGTGTACGCTGCATACTCACTGCATGCATGCAAGTAAGGGTATATATTCATGACGATGCAGTAATCAGGTATGGCAAGACCTTCATTGGACATGTAAGGAACGTACTTGATTTGTGGCACAGGAGGTCTCCCTGTGTTGACAATGTTGCAGGGGAGGAAGTCCAAACGGTTGAGCAGACAGCGTGGTGGCGAGCCAAACTGGCAGTAACTCCTGTCACGTATATGCAGCAGTAAGGTATATTGGAATCAATTCATGAAGGGCTTACCCTTGCACTAGGATACTCAGTAATGCTGCAGCAATGATCAGCAGCTGCATGATGACAGCAATCGTTTGCAGCTATTCTTATACACGAAGACTGCAAGTAATCTGTGACTGCAAACTTTCTCGTACTCCAGTTTATGTAGTGGCCTGCATTCAGCATGATGATGGTGGAATGTGGTATATGTACACACTGGTATCTGGATAATAGGAGACGCATACACTTGTTAGAGGTATTACAGAACATGAAGTAAATGTTTAGCATGGCTATCTAAAAATGCTATGTAATTGCACTGATTGATCAAACACCTTTGTAAGGATTGCACTGATTGATCAAACACCTTTGTAAGGATTGCACTGATTGCTGCTATAACAAGTAATCTGTGTGCATGGAGAAGTATGTAAGGTTCATAGCAATATGTCAGTCTTGTTGCTCTCTAGTTGTTCATAACTTACTATATATAATTATACACCTTAATTCATCAACAGATCTGGAGCCTATATCTGTTGTACATCCACATGCACAATTGAGTTTTCTTGGGCATTGGTCCTATCAATCATAAAATGCTAATCAGTAGATATACCCATGTACTATAAATCAAATTATACACACCTTGTGACAACACATACACAAGAACAGGGGCCCATAAATAAGAGAATGGGCTCCTGACAAGAAACACGAACAACTTATACACACCTTGACAACACACATTCACATACACAAGAAACATAAAGTCTAGCTAGTGGGTTCAAGTTCTGTCTTGGTTGCTATCATGAGCAGTTCTTCTTTGTCTAGTGTGAAATGACTCTTCTTCCACTGTGCCTTGAGCAGCCTCAATAGCAACCCCATCTCAGAGCCTGTCTTGAATCCTGCCATCTTCAAATCATAGCCGTTCACTGGCATCTTTGGTACCTTCCATTTTTCCACCTCCTCGGCCAAAGCACGTCTGTCACAGTAATATAGCAGCTCCACTACAGAACGAGCAGGTGCTCCATCAACTATTAGATCTTGGTACGTCTTGAGAGATGTGTCCGCTTTGGATGCCTCCCTTCGATGCTGTACAATGAATGCCCCCAGGCGTTTCTCATCGTTGCTTAGTTTCCATGCATGGGAGAGGTCGTATGATTCGTCCACAGTGTGTACTATACTCATTAGAAGGGACTCTGGTTGTAGTGTGTGTCCATGACCTTTCATGACCTTCCAGGCTCGCTCCAACTCAGCCACATTGCCGTTAGTGGGCAGTCCTGAGGGAAAGGGCATTGTAATTATGAGTAAACTTTCTGAATACATACATGTACGTATATATACATGTACTAAATGCGGCCTCAACAAGAGTTATAGGTAGTCAAAGATATCTCTTAAAACAAGCTAATTTCGGAGAAAACACAAAAGGCTATATATAGCCCATGCTCTTTCGTTAAAAATAGATTTGGACCTTAACAAATATTTGGTTTAAACACACCGTCTTGTAGCTCTACCAAGCTTGTCATTAAGCATTACTTACCTATGCAGTCAGCCACACCAAGTTTGTACATGAGCTGTATGAGGTGGGGGGCGTGGCAGCCAACGAGGATCCTCTTGAGTTCTGACCACACCCTCTCAACAGACACGCCCTTCAGTCCTACTGCATTCTCTCGTATGGCCGTCAGAGTATCAGAGTCATGGCAATCAACATCAGGAACTGGAGGAGGAATAATAGTGAAGCATCCATATACATGCATGATTATAGACTTTGGTGGGTGTATACATATATATTTGAGATGAAAAAATTTGCCATTTTTGGTGATACCATGTATAGTGAAAGCACCGCGGGTGCTGATGCCTCGGTGGAGGTGCCAAAGCTACATAACATAAAACTACTAGCTAGCTTTTATACACACATTGATTATAATTATCATGATGATCTAATTTTGCTGCATTGTACATGTAATCGCAGGAAACTCAAATAGTGGGTAATAATCTACCATGATTGTTGTTAAAAACGATCGATGCCAAAAGTTCAAGTCTAAAACTAATGGGCAAGTCAGCAGAGCCTTGCAGCTCTCTTCTCACTCTTGCAGCTACAAATAGCTAGCGTTCTAGTGCAGAGCTAACTACTAAGTACAGTAGCAACATTCGGTGAACAAGTTTTGCTACGGACTCTTCTGAAAAGGCTGCAATGGCATTCCAAGTAAGCAAAACTAGGCATAACTCGAGAACGAAGCTTTATTTTGCAAATCCACGAATTAAAATCCAAGAAAACATGACTAGAAGCCTATAGAAACTCTTACTTGCACTTCATTGATCCTTGTGCAGCTGTAGCAGTCTACACACACACACACAGACAGACACACAAACACACTACCGTATACCTCGCTTGCGCATGCGCACTGAGGCATAATAATAGCCCATGGTCCAAGGCCGAAAAATGACAAATGGGGCCCCAACAAAATTTTTAACATAATTTGAAAAGTCTCTTTGTCAATCAAAAAATCCATTAAATTGGATCATCAGAACTCTGCTAAAGTGCAGCTACAGTTGGTAACCATGCAAGTACATGCATCACAGCTACAGTTGGTAACCATGCAAATACATGCATCACAGTCAGCATTGCCCACCAATCCGGCCATAGAATCTGAAGTATCTGAGTATGCGAAGGTAGTCCTCTTGTATCCTCGCTCGAGCCTCTCCCACAAACTGTATCCTCCTCTCCTCCAAATGCCTGAGGCCATTGAAATAATCGTACAGTGTTCCATCGAGTGTGAGACCCATGGAGTTGATGGTGAGGTCACGGCGGAGGGAGTCTAATCGCCAGTCCTTGGTGAAGTCAACCACTGCATGGCGTCCGTCTGTGATTCTGTCCACTCGAAGGGTGGTCACCTGACATAAGATTAATTAGTCTATTAAATAGTGTCGTACAATTACACAAGACTACCGTAATTGATGTAATTACAGCGCCAGAAAAACATTTTTTTGTGAGACTGTACTTAAAAAATTTATATGCATAAGAGTGGCACTGTATTACACGGTAATAGACCGTGGGCTGGGGATAGTGATGAGGAAAGGGGGAGAGAGTGTGTGGGATTAGATACTGATGCAGGCACACGTGTACCTCATAGTCGACTCCAGTCTCAGAGTGTACAGTGATGGTGCCGTGTTGTAGACCAGTGGGTATGTACCGAACACCATTCTCCTTGAATATCTCCATCATAGCATCGGGGGTACAGTCTGTTGCTATGTCAATGTCCTTGGGAGTGTTCCCCAGCAACAGGTCTCTCACCACACCTCCTACTAGCCTGAAGCCATAGCCTCTTGAGGTGAACAAGGACCCTAGTTTAGTCAGCTCTGGAGTAAGTATGGCTTTGAATTGCGGCGAGTCTAGCTTGCCAGTGGTCATGGTGGGGACGGTGAAGCTCCTCAGGCTGTGAGTGGATCCTCTAAAGACTGTAATAGCTCTGTGAAGTGTTCTCTGGGAGCAACATTGCATATTCACTGGAATAGCAGTCTAAATTAACGAAAAACAGAGTTGAAGCATGGAAAAACAATATTGAAAAGAATAAAGCCACAGGGAAGGTCAGGAGGTGTGTCAGTCTCTAGGATCTAGGAGAGAGATTTGTATGGAGGAAAGAAACATTAACAATAGGCAGAGGTAAGTCAAGGTTATAATAAGAATTAACTGAATGTAGTATATCTATGTAAACTGAGTATTTCTATCACATGCAGCTAAACTTTTAAACAAGTCCACACGATTGATTGGCTAGAGCAATGTCATCCTCGGCTCAAGGTCTCAGAGAACTGACCAATGAGATATCCAGCCTCCTCTCAGAGGGGGGGATTAGATTAGCCCCTCAGCATAATGGCAGGGACTCTCCTCCGTCGTTTGGTTACCATAGCTACAACATCCCTACTCTTGTCCCACCATCAGACACCAAACACGCTACAAGTAGTCCACTACTATCAACCAGTGGAGTATCGCTGAGTCAGCACAACTCACTACCGTCTACCTCATCTGGGACAAGTCTGTCCATAGATACAGCCAAAGAAAACAGTTTTACAGTGAATCCTAACGAACAAGGGCAGGGGCAATCTCCACTAACTAACGAGCAGGGGCTGGGGCAATCTCCCCTGAATAACGAGCAGGGGCTGGGGCAATCTCCCCTCATTGCTAGACCATTGTTTGCAGTGAATGGTGGTAGTCCACTTTCCTCACGCAGTCAGAGTCGGTCCAGCCTCCTTCAGTTGCCAGGGGATACGGTTAGTGACGAAACTAGGGCACAGATAAAGGTAAGGTAGTGAGCTAACAATTAACTGTTTATCCAGTATATTTTGAGGGTATAAAATTTTGCAGAAAGACAGTTAGAAATGTTTTCGCGAATTTAAATTTTCGTGAAACGGCAGCCAGTGTGTGTGTGTTGTTAATAGTTTGAGTGTTGAAATTGTTAACTTTTCCGATGGTTGTCAGGCATTTTTGTAGCTACTAAGGTACTGTATGATTGTGTGTGGTTACCATGGATACCCATTCTCCATAGGCTCACGCTCAGACGATAGACATACTAGTAGATGAGAAGGCCACACTACAAGCGAAAATATGTCTGCTAACAAAACAGCTCTCAACCAAATCTAGTAAGAGCTAGCTATTATACCTCACCAACTGTTGCCCTCATACTGGGTTAATACACAGGTGAATGCTCCGATTTCCAACTCCAATTAAGGGAATCACGCGGGAAAATCGAAGAGATGCGGAGAGAGCGTACAGTGTTGACGGAGGAGTTCTCACGATCATCCAAAGCTCTGGCCCAGTCTCGTATTGATGTCAGTGAAGCCAGAGATGGTCTAGCAAGAATAAGGGGACTCTTAGAGGACCAGCAACAGGAGAACACAGAGTTGGTTGCCAGGGTTACTACACAGTCCACTGAGTTGGTGGCCCTGCGAGATACTGCCACTGAGATGAGGAGCAAGCTCAACATGTCAGAACTGCTTCAACAACAGGTGCAGTGTGTGTGTGTGTGTGTGTACTGGGTTATGGCTTCACTAATAGAGCAACCCTTTGTCAATGAAGCTGTGGTTGCTCCACATCAGTTACTGACAGCAGTGCACTTGCAACAGAGAATTGCCAAACAGTAAAACCACAATTAGATGTTCTTAGCCTTAAACTTGCTTTGGGCAAGTAGCTAGTGGCTTGATTTGCTCTCTCTTGAAACAATGCGCTGTGTCTAACTAAAATGGACTGTATTTGTATCTCCAGCTATCTGGGGGTTCCCCTGCTAGTGCCACACCCCCTCAAGCAGATCTCTCCTCTCGACTTGCGGAACTAGAAGGGGAGACAGAGCGTCTCCATGGTGATGTACGACAGCTAAAGTTGGAACGAGACCAGTCATACTCTGACCTCAGTGCTCTCAGAGAGTCACTAGTGGAACAGCACGAGACACAAGTCAAGAAGGTACGGTTGCTATGCATTGATAGCCTGTAGTTCCTTATCCCTGGAGTGTGTTATGTGCACAAGATGATTATGACAAACCCTCTGTAGATGGCTGAGGTCAAGGGTCAACTGGTGGAGAAGGAAGTTGCTATGGAGACGATGAAGGAGCAGCTAGTAGCTCTACAGGTTGTAAATGGTGAGTTGAACACTATAGAGATGAACACAGTGTGTTTAGTTGCCACTTCTGCTTGGAGGCTTTTGGAGTTAACAATTTGTACTGCAATAAAGTCATAATTATAGTAATAGCTACATGCTTATAATATCTACTCATGAACGCATACAAAATTCTACAATTCTAGTTCTCATCGAGTGTTTAGTAGAGCAGAGCTCCTAGTAACAGAGCAGCCGCTGTAACCACACCCCCTAGAGTCCCGTGCAATCCTCTGCCTCCATTGTAGAACTCCTATAGGAACAAGTACATGTGTGTATGTGTGTGTGTGTGGGGGCGTTTGTGGGTGTGTGTGTGTATAGTATTAGGGTACTGTAACGAACCACTTGTGTATGTGTGTGTGTGTGTGTGTGTGGGTGTATAGTATTAGGGTACAGTATGACGAACCACTTGTGTCCTGTCGACAGGAACAACAGTAGTGCCTGTGAACTGGAGGTTGTAGAAGTTGCTACGTTCACTCGAGCTTTCATCCGTCATAGTTATCTGTAGATACAGTGTGTCCGCTTCCGTAACCTCTCCTGTTGCCATGACAATTAGTCCGAGGCTTTTAGTTTTGTCTTTAACTAGACTAACACTTTGTGAGGTTGACCCTCCACTCAAGGTGTAGGTGTATCTGGAGGGGGTTTCCCCAATGTCTGAGGGGTTTCCCCTGGCTATAACGTCCACTCTAAAGGTAGAGTTGTCTCCAACATTGGTCAGTGTTAGACCCAGTGTCACACTCTCTCCCGTACGGAGAACTTGGTACGGGGATTGGCCAACGGCTGGAATGGAATGGAAAATGATTTTAGTTTTAATTAACTGTCATGTTGCTAAGCAAAGATGTCGTTGTGGTTATATACATGTACATGTACATGTAACTACAAGATACTGTAACAGTCTACATCTTTGTGGTCTAAGCCTTGCATGTACAGTAGTGTTACCGTTAGACTCACGTGATCTCACAAGTACATCTGACACATCCACACCCACTGAGCTGACTCTAGTGAAGGCCTGGCCTCCTGGTCGCATGCCCACCACACCTACTTTGAAGGGGGTGGGGGGAACGGGGACAATAGCGGCATACATGCCCACACCCACTGGAAATGGGCTCAGAGGAAAGAGCTGGTTGCCCTCTTTGTTGAGTATACTAGCTGAGGTTAGACTGGCTCCCTGGTCCATACTCAGCAGTAGAGTGAGGACCTCTCCTATAACATACAGCGTGCTAGTTAGTGCATTAGAGGTCATGTTGTGTGATAGCTGGAGCAGTTTCTATTATCATGAACAAGGAATGCCTCGAGGCGTAGGATAGTCAGTCAGTTATGGGATTTCAGAGTCTATAATAATTATATTATCAATACATGTATGTACACTGTACCTTGCAACACTTTTTGTTTCACTTGTCCCGCTATTTGGTAGAGTGTGCTGGTGACTGATTGGTCGCTGTCTCCTGTGACGAATGCTCGGTAGTTAGAGGTGGCATTAAAGACCAGCTGCCATGTCCCGTATTGGTTAGGGTTGTCAACGGCAACCGTGTACACAATCAGTGTAGAGGTGGAGGTCAATAGTTGTGTAGTGAAATTATCAGTACCTGTAGTGTGTGGGTGTGTGTGTGGGTGTGTGTGTGTGTGGGTGTGTGTGTGTGGGTGTGTGTGTGTGGTGTGCATTACTGTACATACACACTAAATGCTAAAGTAGATTGCCATATTGTACAAACCTTGAGGTGATGTCAGACTCCCCAGCGCTAGTCCCTCACCACTGACAACTATCTGGAACTCTGTGATTGAGCTATCCACGGTAATATTCATAGTACCATAGAAAGAAGACCCAGATCTAGTAAGAATAGTAGCCGTAGTGTCTAGCTTGATGGAGGACACCACAATAGGAGCGATGTTTGACAGGTCCTCTGGGGGTAGGCTGTGAAATTGCCCCCCTGACAGGAAACTTAATAGCCCGTATGGTTGGCCCTCCACAAATCTCTTGCGCCTCCGTGAGCTACAGCCTGTGGTTGAGAATGAGTTGATTGTGAGTCCTTTCTCTTGTACAATGGTTACAGCTTCTGATAGACGCAGATAATCACTCGGTTGAGCATCAGTGAACACGTTGACAACGCCCCCCTCTGTGCTGTATTTAGCTGCCTCTATGATGGCTCCTAAACCTGGCTCCCGGCAATCGTCAGCACCACCCCCTGATGCTGTTAACGCTTGAATGTAGTCTAAGAATTCTGTAGCATTTTGTGTCACTCGTACTGTGCCTGGATCTGGAATAGAAAATAGCTGATGTTAGCACATTTTTATTAATGATCACAGATTAGTCTCATTAATTATGTAATGTGCTTATATAGTAATATTATTATAGCACCGGATAGCGGGTCATTTTTGTATAAACTACCAAATTAATAAATATATGTTCAGGGAATGGTAACCATGGTGACGTAGGACCTATTCATATGATGTTCTACAATACGAAAAATACGAAAATTTCCACCATACAAGAATAACCCGCTATACGGCATATTCCCTAGGCCTACTATTGTAGAGCTTACTTGGGTCATTCAAGAGCGCCAGTATATAGTCGATGATGACCCCTCCGCTGATGCTGGTGCTGTAACTGCTTAGTTGTGCTTGTATCACTGGTATCACTGTCTGTATCCATGGTAACTCGTCACTCATGCTAGCAGTAGTGTCCACCACGAAAGCCACTGAAGTGTGCAATATCTCAATATCCAAAAATTGTCTAAATACTTCATCTCCAACTGTTTCCCTAATATCTTCCAGAAAGTTAACGGTAGCTTGCATGGCCACGTTGGCTGCCTCCTCGTGCAGTGTGTAGTGGTTAGCTAGTCTGTTTTGGTTGCTATCTTTGTTAATGCCACCCTCTGGTGTTAGTGTGCTGGAGAAGTCACCTAAGCCTCCGTGGCTACACTTACCCTCAGGCTTGCTGAACCCCGTGTACCCTGTCGTTAGGACCATATCATTTTGTATATCACTCAATATGTTGTCGTTACAGTTGTACTCGTAATCGAACGCAATGAATCTGCTAATGAATACCAACAGAGATGGATCCACAGTGGCACCACGCTGACAGCTTCTGCAGGTAGGGACACTAGGGCTGGCAATCTTTGTGAGTGTTGTACCAGGCATTCCGAGTACGCCCCACGGCTGTGTGTTCCCGAGCTCCACCCAGTCAGAGTGGCTGTAGAAGTCTTGCAGAGTGTGCAGAGCCCTACCCACTTCACGACGTGCCTCCTCATACAGCCGCCCTCGAATGTGGCTCACTACAACTTCCCTCTTCTCCAGTAGGCGATTGTGGCCCTCGAGGATCTGTTCGTTGTCAAAATGTGTTCCAGCTATCCCTACCTCTGCTGTATCCATGTCCGCATTGCTCTCCATAACAGTAGCCATAGCTCTGGTAAATTGTCGGTACATTAATCTGCATTGAGACTGGGTGCAGGTAGTAGTGCCTTGGTAATATGCTGCAAACAGGGACTCTGCTGTAGGATTGTCCAGGTTGAGTATAGCAGAGGTGCTGTCACCACCATTGTTTGGATTGTTTAGCAAGAAGCTTCTGAGGACACGTACACTGGCATCTTGTGTGATGGTGTGATGGTCTTGTGATCCTACAGTGAAGCCAGCAATGGAGGCAATCAAGTTTGGATTGAAACCGTACGAGATGGCAGCCCCAGACAAGAACAGGAGGACTGACACAATCTGGACCATCTCTTGACTTGACTTGTTTCAACCAGTGACTCTGGTAGCTGCTCCTGTTGTTATAGTTGATGGAGTGCAGTGACTCTGGTAGCTGCTTCCTGTTATAGTTGATGGAGTGTAGTCAGTATCACTCCCACAGATGCAACTATTAGAGGGTGTGTATGGTATGGCATGTAGGTGATTCATTGATAGTTTAGACAAGTGTAATTGGTAATTTAATCACTAAAATTATTCATAGCATTGTTTGTCGTTGTAGAGTCTGTCAAGAATCAGGTCGCTACTGAGCATGCCCAGAGTGTGGACTCTAGCCGGGTTGCCATGGAGATGGTACAGGAGGAAAAGGAAAAGCTCCAGGCTCTAGTGAAGGACCTCTCTCAAAGCAATACGGAGCTAACGAGGTACAATATTGTCCAGTGTACATGTGTCTACACAGTGGTAGTAGTCGTGCAGTGTACATGTGTCTACACAGTGGTAGTAGTCGTGCAGTGTACATGTGTCTATATAATAGTTAGACACTGTTTAGGAAGTTTCTACATGATTTAGAAGCCCAAAGGGCTGGTTGTAGTATCCCGAACGTAGTGAGGGTTCTACTAGCCCTGAGGACTTCTAAATCATGTGGAAACTTCTTAAACAGTGTCTAAGCATTTTAGATCATAGCAACCATGAGTATTTAGCCAATCAGATTTGAATGTTCTTATCTAATCTTTGCTACATGATTTTCTAAGTGAAGTACATGATTTTCTATTGAAGTACATGATTTTCCATTGAAGTACAATAGAACCTCGATTATCCGGCCCTCGATTATCCGGAACCTCGATTATCCGGCTTGGCAGTTTTCTTTTTAATCAGATTACATAATTCAGAAAATGGGCGTGTCCCTAAAATGCGCATGCGCGTTGCAGCTGTTACCATGGAGACATGCCTGCTTTTCTTTTGCGCATGCGCAGACAACATGTGGCACTGCTGTTCATCAATAAAGTGGGTGGATCAAGGCGTGGTTTATCTATTCGATTATCCGGCATATTCACTTATCCGGCCTGCTTCTGGAACCAAGGTGTCCGGATAATCGAGGTTCTACTGTACATGATTTTCTAAATTGGATAGAACATTTCCTCTAACCAATCAGATTGCAGTATTTATGACAAACATGATCTAAACAGTGGTAGTAGTCGTGCAGTGTACATGTGTCTACACAGTGGTAGTAGTCGTGCAGTGGTAGTCGTGCAATTGCTTGTACAGAACAACGGTGCACACATGTAAAGTGAATGCTTTTCCAGAATCAGGTGTTTTCGGAGCTAACTTTGATGGTTCATTACTTGTGTTGAGAACGTCGTTAAAATATTCATTTAGTAGTGCTAAAATTATTTATGGTGTGCTTAGATCAGTAATTTTTTTCGACCCCAAATTGTGTTTGAGATCAAAGTGTGTACATGTACATGTGCCCTTCACCCCACAGCTTGAGTCGTGAGCAGGAAGGTCGTATCACTGAGCTAGAGGTGCAGCTGTCTCGAGGGAGAGAGCAGTCAGTGGACCAGCAGTCACTCCTCACCACCATAGCACAGGACAGGGAGGCAGTCTCCAGGTGAGCTCTGTGTGAGGTGTGGATGTGGGCGGGTGTGTGTGTGTGTGTGTGTGTGTCTATGGCGAAGTTTTATCAACAGGGGTATGCACAGTTTTCAAATGGTGGCTAAAACATGCAAATTGCTATAGCCTAACACATGTATGGTAAACTAGGTCTAAGAGGTTACTTATTTTTGTCAAGAGGTGGTTAGTACAGACTAACATTGACCAGTGTGGGCACATCCCTGATCATGCAATAATCCTCCTCCTCTCAGAGCCATGTCACAGAACAAGGAGCTCAAGGCGCAGATGGTTGAGCTACAGGACGCATTTGTTCGGCTGAGTCAGCAGAATATGGAATTGGCCAGTGATCTAGAAACTGAGCGACTGAGAGTGGCTCATCTGAAGACACACCCACTAGCAGAGCCAAAGGGAAAACCCCTGATTACAGAGGGGGAAGAAAGATCTGATGAGGTGTGTCGTTTTGAAGCTACTGTGTT
Organism: Halichondria panicea; assembly: GCF_963675165.1. Lineage (NCBI taxonomy): Eukaryota > Metazoa > Porifera > Demospongiae > Suberitida > Halichondriidae > Halichondria > Halichondria panicea. The sequence continues at coordinate 322,336 of NC_087386.1, forward strand.
TGATTATTCTAAATGTACTTTTATTGTTGTAGGTTTTGTTATTGGAGAAAACTGGCCTGCAAAATCAGCTTGTCCAGTTACAGACTGAGCATACAAACCTGACTGACCAGTTCAACCGGCTACAGACGGATCATTCAACCCTTTCCAACCAGCTGGTCGAGTTACAAGCTAGCCACACCCACTTATCTGAGCAGCACGAGACGACTCTACAACAGCTCGTCACTAAAGAGGAGAGAGAATCAACAGGTGAGACCATGGTCCCTTTCGTTAACCAAATACCAAACTTTTACTGTTTTCATGGGTTGTATTAGCAATCCTCGGTAAGCTGTCAATCTGTAAAAGTTTGTTTAGAGGCCATTCCACTTGCCGTAGAAATGTTCATGCTATACGGTACACTTCATTAATTGGTTTTGGCAAATTTTGGTCCAGTGAAGTATAGTAACTTAATCATGTCCTGTGATAGAGCTTATACTCAAAAATGAAGTTATGACCTCAGATTATTTATTCCCTTTTACTTCAGATTTCTCCGAGCGTGAGTCTACAGACATTCACAACATGTCAGCTGATGAGCTCTCTCACTTGCAACACAACTTCAACGCACTTCAGGCAAAGTTTGTGCATCTTGTGACAGAGAAGGCCGACCTCCTGGAGAAGCTGCAGGAGAACGAGCACCTCATAGTGAATCTATCGTATGAGACAGAGACAATAGGTGTGTGATGATTCCCTTCAATACCATACGATACGTAGGTGTGTGATAATTCCATTCCATACCGAATATGTAGGTGTGTGATTCCATTCCACACCATACAATCGTAGGCGTGTGATGATTCCATTCCATACCATACAATACGTAGGTGTGTGATGATTCCATTCCTTACCGAATATGTAGGTGTGTGATTCCATTCCACACCATACAATATGTAGGCGTGTGATGATTCCATTCCACACCAATTACAATGTCCAAACAATTCTGTTCATAATTATAATGTGTTTAGATAGTAGGCAAAATACACGAATGTCTGATGTCTTAATTGATTTCTACTAACCCTCCTCCCCTTTGCTGTCTCCAGGTGATTACATCACGTTGTACCAGGCTCAGAGAGATGCTCTCAAGAGCAAGTTCAGAGAAAAGGATCGTTGTATTGAGCAGCTCACTCAAGAGAAGGTGTCCATGCAAGCTAAGCTACGAGATCTTCAAGGATTGGTACGACATGTCTTATCTGATCGTAGTGCCCTGCCGTCCTCGATACCAGCCCCCACTGTGCGACCACCCCCCACATCCCCCACAACCTCCACCCCCTCACGCCCACACACACACTCCACACTACCCCTTCATCTAAGACCTCAACGATCATCTGAGGGGCAACTGAACGATAGAAAATCAAACAATCTTGAGACCTTTGATGAAAGTTGTCGGACATTGGAAGCTAGTCATGTGACTGAAGACGTGAGTCACATGACATTTGGTGACAGTCAAGTAACTATTGATGGTGACAGTCTCGTTTCCACGGCAACAACGGAACAGATACTGCATTTGTTGGATGAACTGGACTCAGACAGAGAACACAGTCTACACATACCATGTAGGATATGTATAGGACCTATTATCAATGTTTGATGTATCTCTCAGAATTAGTTATAATTATATTTCAACCTGGCATTTTGATCAGTGTGTATAATATCAGGATAATATTATATATACCTGAAAATAAGGTCCTCTTCAAGAAAGAGGGTGGGGCTGATTTGCACAGTACAGAAGGTGGGCGTGGCTCGTTCGTAGGAGTTCTCACACCCACCCACACACACACACACACACACATGTGTTTAATAATGTTGTGTTTCTTAATTGTATTTACTGTGAGATGCTATGGCAGAAGGAGGAACTATACAAGCACTAACACTGCGCTACAGTTTAACTAACGTTGAGCCAGTTTATGAGGACGAGAAGCTGGTTGTCATCAACACTGGTAGCTATGGCAGGATACTCAAGGTGATGGTCAATGGAGCTCTGTGTGCAGCCAAGGAGATACACTACAACATAGCCGTGGGGCCTGGCAACGTGAACGTGGAGCAGTTTACTAGAGAGATAGAACTGATGAGTGGAATGCGGCACCCCAACGTGGTCCAGTTCCTAGGAGTGTGCCCATCAGTCCGACCCAACGCCATGTCACCACTACAAGAGGTGAATGTCCCCTGGCTCATCATGGAGTACCTTCCCTTTGAGTTACACTCAACACTCGAGAAACAACTTCAAATCCCACTGTCTGTGAAAATCGCTATTATGCTCGATATCTCACGAGGTTTGTCGTATTTGCACAACAATCGATCGTCCGAGGAAATCATTCATCGTGATCTGAGTGCGCGTAATGTTCTCCTAACCTCGTCCCTCTCCGCCAAGTTAGCTGATTTTGGTGTCTCAAAACGCCGGGACTACAATGCCACCATGACCAAGAATACGGGCAACCCGTGGTTCATGCCTCCAGAGAACAAGCCTGGGAGTAATGTCCGCTATAACACTAAGATGGACATCTTCTCCTTTGGCGTGATTTTGCTCTTCATCATCATTGAGAAGTTTCCTGATGAGATCCTATTAGACACATACCACAACGATCACGGGAACTTGTTAGCTCGATCAGAAGTGGAACGAAGACAAAAATATTTCGATATTGCCGAGGGATCTCATGACCCCGACACTTTGACCCTTGTGAACCTGTGCAAAGAATGCCTCGACAACCGACCCGGACATAGACCATCTGCAGAAAATGTATTAAACCATCTGAATCGCTTCCATTTACCTGAGGATGCCATGGAAACGGACAAACTTCAGCTCATGATGAGAATGAGACAGCTGGGGAACGAACCACCGCAGTCTCCACGGCAACCACAAGAGGTATGAATAGTTTTAGTTTCATACAACTGTACAACTATTCAAAACTGTTGTTTTATGTGTCTATAATTATTATACCAAACTCGAAAGATAACACATTATAATAATAGTGTACATATCTTTCCCCCCTACACATAGTAACCCTTCCCCCTCTCTCCCATATACAGACAGGACGACGTGAGGAGGTGGCAGCACTGCAGGCTGAACTAGGCCAGCTCAGGGAACAGCTGGTGAGATACCTACATGTATATGTGTCACTCGTGTGCCCGGAATTGTCCCTAGTGATGGCTAACTCATTTCAACAGCCAAATTAGTCTCTTTTATAGCCATAACCGACCGGTGTTTGTTTGTCCACCACCGACCTGTGTACTTGTGTATATAGCTAATGGTGTGTAGAAGAGCTACGTGCTCTAATCGTACTCTCCCCCACCCACACACTCCACCCACTCACGCTAGGATGGACGCACACAGGATGTTGAGAGGGTGGAGGGTCAACTGTCCCAGTTAAGGGTAAGTTTGTTCTTCACTATAATTACTGTATATGAGTTCCTTGTATGGCTGATGAATGTTGTTTTCAATTTTACTGTAGACTATAACAAAAACATGTACATGTATATAATTATACGTACAATTGTGTACATAATAATTATTGGTAACAGTGTGGTTGAACGTCTTTCACCAGCCATAACTTGAGTACCGTTGACCCAATGTCAAAAATTTTATGATTTTCTGAAAGCTTAGAAAGAGACCTTTCAAGTGATGTGTTTTAATCCAACATTTCGTTGGAGCCCAAATTTGTAATTTTTCGGCCTTGGACCATGGGCTATTATTCATGGTATCGCCAAATTGGTAAATACTTTTATCACTCAAAAAAGAAAGTTGATGACACCATTTGAAAGGTCTCTTTCTAAGCTTTCATAAAATCATAAAATTGTTGAAATTAGATCCACAGAATTCAAGTTATGGCAGCTGAAAGAATCCCCGAACTAAACCAAAGATTGTACACATGTCCTGGGGTAGTTGGACATCTTTCAACAGTCATAACTTGAGTACCGTTGATCCAATGTCAAAAAATATATAATTTTCTGAGAGCTGAGAAATAGACCTTTCAAATGATGTGTTTCAATCCAAAATTTTGTCGGGGCCATATTACGGCCTTGGACCATGCATGGTATGGCCAAATTGGCAAATAATTGTATCGCTCAAATACAAACTTTGATGATACCATTTGAAAGGTCTTTTTCTAAGATTTCAAGAAAATCAGAAAATCATTAATCCACGGATTCCGAAGTACAGTATTTAGTTTGTACTTAGCATCGTACCACACCCCCCACACACACACACACACACAGGTGCAAAGAGATGCTGAGCTGCAACGTATGCAAATACAAGCAGAACGGAACCTGGTACGTTTACACTGACCTAGTAACTGTGTCTGGACAGAGCTAGCATCAGTGCAAGATCGGGGCAGCTATGACACACTACCACTAACCCCTCCCCCCCACACACAGGAGGAGGCCCGCTCTGAGTGCCATAGGTTGGAGGCGGAGCTTGAGTCTAAGGAGGGGCAGCTGGCAGACAAACAGAGAGCTTTGGAGAGGGAGAAGGAGATCGCTGACAACTACCAGAGGATGATCAACTATGGGGAAAGTGAGAAGGACATGGAGATGGTTACGCTGAGGCAGCAGTTGACCAGACTCAACGAGGAGATTAGGAGAACTGAAGAAAAGTATACCTACGCTAAGGAAAATGCTCGCAGCTATGCAGTGAGTTCATGGGAACACTACCATACTTTGAGGCTCCCATAATTGGGAAACTCTATCACTTGACATGAATTTGTCGGGCCTTTGCCTAAAACTGACCCTTGGTGCAGCTACATGTACTGACCCTTGGAGCAGCTACATGTACTGACCCTTGGAGCAGCTACATGTAACTGTCTCTATTGCACTATAGGAACAGTTGCACAAGTTGGAGAGCAAACCATCAACAACCGAGGAGGCCAGCTTACCCCCCCTGGTGAGTGACCCCCCACTGTGCATACATGTAGTGTAGCCAGCTTACCCCCACTGTGGTGTAGCTAGCCAACCCCCCTGGTGAGTGACCCCCCACTGTGGTGTAGCTAGCCTACCCCCTGATGAGTGACCCCCCACTGTGTATACAACACTGTGTATACATAGCTACCTTACACAACTTTCATTTATGCATTTTTATGATATTTTAGTAGCTGTGCACACACACACACACACACACACGCACGCACACACGCACACACACACACACACACACACACACACACACACATAGCCACCGAGTGGTCTACAGACATCCCTGAGACTCAGCTGCTCCCGACAAGAGGAGCCTTCCCCTCGTGGGCTCCACTCAGCCCACTGTGTCCACTACAAGAACAAGATCTTATACGGCGGAGGAGAGCAGGCGGCCGAGGCCAACTATCTCAAGAGCATTCTCGCCTTCGACCTTGAGCTCAACAAGTAGGTTCAATAATGTATATACTTACTGTGCAACAGCAGGAGCAGTTATTAATGAAGCATAAATATGGCATATAAATATTTATGGAGTGGGGGCACGTGTTTATATGCAAGATAATACAGTTGTGTACAGTAAGTACACTGCCAGTTTACAAGGTTTCCTAATTGGCCTGTTGTTGTTTTGCTCGCACTTGTTTTGTTTGCTCTTGTCTTGCTTGCTCTTGTATGGCCTCTTCCTCAGCTCTCTTAGTTTGTTTGACAGCCTCCACAAACTGCTTGAGCTCCTCCATTTCTCCTTGTTGGCCCTCCACTCTTTGCAAATAATCCTCTTCTCTTTGACTAAACTGTGCCTCTAGTTCACTCAGCTTCTGCTCCAGCTTCTTCTGTACCTGGAGCATCTCTTGCATTGCCTCCTCTGTCTGGTGTTGCCCCGAGCGATTAGCTATCTCACTGTCAACTTGTCTCTGTTTCAGCTCTTTCATATCTTTTACGACACTTGCTCCACTTTTCTCTAGTGCCAGCATACAGCCCAGGATCACTGCCAGTATGCCCAGTAGGAACATGTTAGGGGACTCTTTAGCTACTGCCATTCTCTCTTTGCTTTCTTTAGATCTGTGCTTTTGATGGGTGTGTCTGAGATAACCATCTCAGTTGACTAATGATGCATGGTTGTGATTTATGAAAGCTATGAATGTGATTATAAGTATTGTCTAAACATGGAAACATTATCACATAACACACACACACGCACACACACACACACACACGCACGCACGCACGCACACACACACACACACACACACACACACGCACACACACACACAGGTGGAGTGTGTTCTCTGCTCATCTAAAGCTAATGCACTTTGCACTCTTGGTTGTCGCTGGGGGCAGGCTCCTGATGGTCGGTGGCTATGACGACACACGCAACGAGTACACTGACAAAATCTCTGAATTTGTCGAAGGCCAAGGCTGGAGAGAATTCTGTCGTCTGCCAGGAAAACTAGCTAAAACTGCCGTCCTTGCATATCGAACCTGGCTGATTGTGGCAGGTGGGTGTACAGAGGGAGCCCACTCACTTAGTCAAGTCCACGCTCTGGATCTGGGGCCGGGGGGCAGTAAAGGATGGAAATCTCTAGCCCCCCTGCCCGAGAGTTGTCAAGGCTTTCAATGTGCATCTTACATTTCTCAACATCGGACCGACCAGTCTAAGGACGTGGGAGTATGGTATCTAACCAGCTGCATTCACGGCTTACAATCGAAGCAACCGACAATGGCTGTATCCGTCCCAGATCTCGTTACCAAGGGGGCAAAGTGGTTGAGAATTCCAGATCCCCCTGTTCGATCACCAGCCGTAACCACGTTGAGGGGTCATCTTTTGATTCTGGGGGGTCAAGATGCTAAGAAACAGAACTTGATCAGTACCAAAGTGTATATGTATCACCACGGTACCAAGGAATGGCTGAGTGTGGCCGAAGTCAAGAATCCTAGATCACTGTCTACGTGTGTCAGCATGCATACCAACCCTGACACTACCAAGTTTATGGTTCTCGGAGGAAAGGACAAGAGGAACAACTACTCCACAACTGTGGAAATATTCAATTGTGTTCCTTAGAGCTAAATTGTATAATACTGTCTTGACTATAATAATTATTGTTACGTATATAACAGCTGCATGCCTCTCTCACACTGTGTGTTTTCTTAATCAATAAATCACTTTCTATTTTCTATTTTATACTTTTTGTATCCGTGTTTGATCAACAACAATAATTCATTAATAATTCAAAGACACATGATTGTTGAGTACATTATGATTATAGAGCACAGTAAATAAATTATTATCTAAATCTATCTAGTACATGTTTGTGTGGGGTGGTATTGTTCAAGTCTTTAGTTTCTTCATTTGTTTCCTCCACCTGCATCTTTCGCTTTAGCTCCTACAGAAAAGTAATATTTAATAGGCCACACAAGTGGTACAACTTACCGTTGCTATGGCGTCTTTACGCCCTCGCTTTTTGTGAAGCTTCTTAGAGAGGCTACTCCTCCCACGAGTCTTCCTCTTTTCTTTTACACCTCCTCTGCCAGTCGATTCCTATGCATGCATGTATGTGGGTGTAAATACAATCACACACAAACAATCATGTGTGTACAGTACACACATCACCTGATACGTATACACATGTACACACATCACCTGACACACACACACATGATCACCTGACACACACACATGTACACACATGATCACCTGATACGTATACACATGTACACACATGATCACCTGACTGCCTTCCTCAGTTGGCCCGGGGTTGACTCTACTGATGGTGTCTGGATCCAACGCTATCAACTCCGAGGGAATCTAGTAGCAAATACACAGTACACATCACTCAGTAAGGGAGAGTTGGGGAAGCTTGTGATTAAAATTAATCAATCGAAATGTAAACGTTCCTTTACCTTCTCCAGCAGTTGTTTGACTTCCCCCTCTTGTCTCTGCTTCTTTGTCTGATAAGGATTAGCCTCCAGAGCATCAAAGTTGGCCTCTCCACAACCTATAGAGGTCAACAAGGTCAACAACAGCTGACACACGAGTAGCACCACACTACATAAGGCACACACACACACTGTACCTGGGACTATGATACTAGTGAACCCTGAACTGTGGCCAATACCAAGGCAGTCTTCAAATGGGCAGAACTCAACATCATTGACTTCTCCATTGACACTGTGTGTCATATAGGGGCCTGACTGCTTAACCACGCCCCCTAGTACACCCCTCCACACCTCCACCACACGCCCACGTCCCATAGCTAGCTGTCCTCGTTGGCTCACAGACAGAGACACTGCAGGACGATACGTCTGATAGGAGTGCAGCTCCCTGTGTGTGTGTGTGTGTGTGTGTGTGTGTGTGTGTGAGGGGGGTACAGTTATACAAAAAATGTACATTGTACAGTATTAAAACACCAACAAAATGACTTAATGTTTGCAGCTGTTCTGTCAGAGAACTCCTAAACACAGATGTACATGTACTGCACGACACAGCTGTTGTTGTTGGATTGACTAACTTGTAGTTTCTGATGTCCCATATTTTGAGTCTTGCATCCATACCAGCAGTGGCCATGTACCATCCTCCCGTCTCTATGGCAATGGCCGTGAGAGGCGCTTGATGACAGAGCAGCTTGACCAACGATGTGTGCATATTAGGGCTCCACAGCGTCACAGTACCTGTGTATGTGGGCAGTGTGTGTGGGGGTGGTGGAGTGGGCGGGCCTTACCATTCTGATGTCCAAGATGCACTATTCCATTGTGAGGGTTGTGTGCCATACATCGCAGTGATCCCATCTTTGTGCGGTGCTCTGTGATTGGTCGACCAGTCGACGTATCCACGTAGTTCAGATTACCATGGTCACTCTGGGAAGAGAGAAATGTGCTAAAAATCCAGCAAAAGACGCTATGTATGACAAACTGAGGGACAAACTATGGTCTACTAAAAACCAGTCAGTTTGAAACCACTGAAATGGACTTATTACAAGTTATGGGCTTGTAATGTTAGCCACGACACATACAGCAAGGCTTACCGCAGCGACTAGTAGGAAGTGGTAGGGAAGGAAGGCTAACTTGTTGACCTCCCTAAGAGCTTTGAGACAGTGCAGCTCCATCCCCGAGGTATCATACACATACACGTGTCTCTTCTGGGCCACGGCATACATCATCTCATTGTGCAGAAACCTGAGGACATACAGTATTATAGCGGGTATTAATGTTCGCGGTTTTCGATGATTAAGAATAAATTTATACCCATAAATTTAATATTGCTGCATGCATACTGCAAAAACCTTCCTGAGGGTCATTCTGCAAAAATGTATACCCTCGCAATATACCCGCTATATGGTACTTACAAGTGATGTACTGATACTTACTGGACATCACGAACTGTTTCTCGGACATGAAATTCTGCCCCCAGCTTTTTTTCTTTCCATCCAACAGTAGCCAGATGACCTTTCTGACCTCCAAGTAACAGGTGGCTGGATGATACAATTACTTAATGATCACCATCATTAACAAACACACTGTTACCTTCCATTTCGTGAATAGTTGATACTGTATGGTCCAAAAGTGTCCAACTTCAAATCAAAGTACTAAAATGACATAATTAACGAGTGATTATAACGAGCAGGGGTCTCCTCACTTGCACACTGCTGGCTAGTGGAACAGCTGCTGCAATGTCCTCTTGCTTGAAACGATACGTCCTCTCCATTTGCTCAGCCTCCAAATACCTGCAACACAATATACACACATTGACACACAGGAGTTGGGTCGGAGGTAAATGAACCCACGAACCCTGGTTCCTCTTGGAGCAGTAGTTCACTCCGAGCAGCCTTCTTAGCCGCTCTCTTATGCTGACCATCGCTCTCTTTGATGAAACGACGAAGTTTCTTATCTTTAATATTCTGTGTAATGGTTATAATTATGCATGGTACATGTTGTTTTGGGAATTTTTACCTTTGTTTTTTTGTTTTTGACAAGTCTGTCGTATTTTGTAACCCTGTCCCGCGTGTCTCTCAGACTGAGGCCGCGCTCTTCCCTCTCCTCCCTCAGAGCAGCCTCCCTCGCCACTCGCTCCTCACTCTCCTCTGAAAACATAGCAACAGAGTCTGTTTCTTGATCTTCTATGTACGTGTAGGTTTCTCTGCAGACTAGTCCACGTGGTTACGGTATTTAATTTCAATCTTTCTTATCTCGTTAATTTTAAAAGCCTCGAAAGGCTACTAGCCTCGAAAAAAAAAGCCTCGATTCTCCCTCCTTGCGTCCTGGAATCGAGGCTGTAAGTAGGCGTGTGCTCAGCTAGCTCAAGAAAATATACACAGTGACTATACTATAGTACTAGTCAATGCAGAGATAGAGTAATTATCTCTGGTCAATGGAAGTGGTTTCCTATGGATCACAAAGGTACTAGCGTCTCTTGCTCTTGACTGTGTGTATGCTATGATATGACCTCCTCTATAGAGAGCCTGAACACTGCCCAACAAACAGTGGCACTGGACACCAAGTACAACACATTCCGTCCACTACCAAACCAACATCGTAAGATCTATATCCACCCACCACACACATCGCCCACACACACACACTCAGGTATGCTGTACCTACGCCGTCGTAATCAGCTGCTCCAGGAGAATGCAAAGTACTGCGATGATGTCACCATCCGCCAGTTCTATCTCCAACAGAGGTCCCTCGTTCTTGCCTCAAAGTACGGCCCTCTAGACAAAAGGTAAGTGGCAGTAGCATATACACTCAAGCTATAGCTACTATTAAGTTCTGTCCCTACAGGTCCAATAAGAGTAACAACAGTCGCAGAAGTTCCACTAGACACGTGAGCTCTGCATTATACACTCTCTACTATCTATACATGTACATAATCCACACAATTATTATATTTCCAGAGTAATCATCAGAGCATGGAGTCCCTTCCACTCTCTGATAACCATCTGACCACCAAGTCCCCCCGTGGACGAGGTCCTCTCATGAGGTCAGGACTGGTACCTACCAAATCCGCTGATGCTAGCAGGTAACAAATCTGGAGGGCCGAGGGGGGTTGTGTGCTAATATTTATCGTATGCCCCCCAGAGCACTGGCTGGTGATTCCTCACTAGCTGAACATTATGCGTTCTGTGGAATGCATCACATTTTTGACAAGCACAAAGACGCAGGCAAGTGAAGTGTACTTCTCAATATTCTCACGCGTTAAGAAATAACTCCTTGCAATTATCCAACTTGCAATTTATTCTTGCAACGGACCCCCCCCCTCTCTGCAGTGACCATTGTCCAGTTTTCCCATGATGACAAGACTCGGCTGGCATGTGCATCACGTGATGGCACACTGACTGTGTTCAGCCTAGTCTCTGAACCACCCTCTCTAGCTGCCACTCTCAGGGGACACACTAGAGCTGTGAATGGTGAGTGGATCAAGATACAACCATCTTTCTTTCTCTATAGCTAATACTGTGTATGGCTATTGGATAGAGCAAAAATTAAGTTTTCTCTCTATTTACTTAAGCTCCCGCGAGTGGGCTGAATGCGCCAGCAAAAGTCTTAATCAATGATTTTGGGAATCTTTCAGCTGCCATAACTTGAATTCTGTGGATCAAAAGTCAAAATTTTTATGGTTTTCTGAAAGCTTAGAAAGAGACCTTTCAAATGGTACCATCAAAGTTGATATTCGAGAGATTAAAGTATTTTCTAATTTAGCCGTACCATGGATTATAGCCCATGGTCCGAGGCCGAAAAATGACAAATTAGGGCCGCGACGAAATTTTGGATTGAAACACATCGTTTGAAAGGAGCAAATCCTAAAATTGGATCAACTGTACTCAAGTTATATGGCTGTTGAAAGACACCCCCCCCCCCCCTCCATTTAACTTTTTAATCACAGTATTGTCCAATAATATTATTATTCACAGATTTTGATTGGTCAGTTGCGAATGACTTCATAGTGTCAGCGTCCTCTGATGGTACTTGTCGACTATGGGACCCCACTAATGGCAGCTGTCTCAGAGTCATCACTGACTCCCCTGGGGCAAGGACACTCAGCTGCAAGTTCCACCCCACCAACAACAACCTGCTGGCTGTATCCTTATGTGTGTGAGGTTATACTAGCTGTAACAAAGACTGTATAGCGGGTATTTTTTTAGGGTATAAACTTTCGCAGAAAGACTTAGAAATTTTTCGTGGATTTAATTCCGCCTTTTTGCACGCATATATAATAAATGTTCGCGGCACATGCTTGTTAATCTGCAAACATTTATACCCTCAAAATATTCTATCCGTAGCTCTTAATTAATTATGACAATTTTTCATCCTTGACTATTGGGTATGTAGCTTGGTAACAGCAAGGCACAGGTGAGGTTGTTCAATGTCTCTACTGGGATGGCTGTCAAGAATGGTAGTGGCAAGGCAGCTGGAGGAGTGCTGTGTCTAGCATTTGAGCCAACAGGGGCGGAGTTGTGGGCAGGGGACAGTAAGGTAAGTATAGACTGCTGTGAGTATAATATTATAGATACATGTATTATCATCCACTGTAGGGATCGATATTCTCTTACATTTTAGACAAAATCACTTGGAAACTGCAAAGGATCAAACGGTGAGTATAACGCTATGTACTAGAATAGGCTCTGTAACTATAGTTCTGATGGCGCAAATTTATTGATTTTCTAAAAGCTTAGAAGGAGCCCGTTCAGAGGGTTGTGCTCAAATCCCAAAGTTAAAATGGGCCATAATTTATTGTTTTCGTAAAATTTTAATTGGAAATTGTTTTGAAATGTACGTACAGACTGGTGGTATCTCAGGGCTCCATGGTAACGAGCATCTCGTATCGTACGTGGGTGAATCGTGAGGCTCGTGACCCATCTCTCCTGGTCTCATGCGCTGACAGCACTCTGCGACTGTTCCGACTCCTACCAAACAAAGACATTTACCTCAAACGCAAGTTCTCTGTGGCCCACTCCACTCAACCAGTCAAGAGTGCCTTCTGTCCTCTCATGAGCTTCCTTCAGGTACTCATCTCTGCATGCTGGTGTAGTATTGTCACTAAATAATTTTTAGATCTTCTTTGCAAGTCTTTCGTTTACTATCTATGATTGTGAATACTTGTAATTCTCCTCACATTCAAAACCTGGTATACTATAGTTCTAATTTTACTGCACAAATTCTGGATATGCAGTGATGCCTACTGGCAGTGGTTTTACCTGATTCCTTTCCCCTCAAAACACCGCCATCATTATGTGCCCCCCGCCCCCCTGCAGGGTGCGTGTGTGGTGTCAGGGGGTGAGGACGGAGGGGTTCATTTCTTCGATGTAGACAGTGGTGCTATAGTGAATGAGTTACAGGGACACTCCAGTCCAGTCCTCTCTGTGGCCTGGACCTATGACGAGAGCTTGCTGGCATCATGTGACATCGATGTAAGTAGTTAGTGTTGTACGGTTGCTACACTATCACTAAGTAACGACATGTGACATCGATATCCTTACACGCCGTTATGATTCTGATGGTGTGTGTACTGTTGTATATAAAATAATTATAATCCATCTGTATTTTAAATAACAAAGATCTATAGCAAGCTATAGCTAGTATATATATATATATATATATCTTTAATAATTATAGTTCTTCTTTGATTCTGCAGGGAACAGTGATTGTATGGAAGAGAGGTGGAAAAACTTAAATCACATACGCTTAATCTCCTAGCTATAATATTACTTTTTGTGTTTAATAGTATGTTTCCTCACAATATTAATGTTATTGAATTGAAAAACCAACAATAACGATGTATCACAAAAGTTCTATATTATACTCAAAAATGGCTATTCTTACGTACACTAAAGTTCAAACTTCATGTGCTACAAAAGAGCTAAGAAATCACTTGAAATACACACAATGACAGTACACTAGTGTCTGAACTATCATACAGTCTTTCTGTCAGTCATCACTCGAATAATAGATCCCAGTCCAGCCTCAGCCACGGCCTGTGTGGGCGGTGGGGTGTGTGGTGTGTGTGTGTGTAGGTACCAATAGCTGTACATACACAATAACACTAATTATTGGTTATAACATTAAGTTTGAAAGGTCAGTGGTTTAACCATTTTTGAGAAGCTGTGAAAGTACATCCCATTACATGACATGCTTACTTATAATCATAATCAGGTGGGAGGGGATTCATCACGACCCACGATACCCAGGCTAGTAGTTACAATACACACCTTCTCGTGCCAGACCAGTAACGTGCCACAAGAATTCTCAGTTGGTTCTGCAAACCCTCGGTAGATGTACTTCATAAGAATGTCCCTCTGTTCGTTGTCTAGTGAGCTCACAGTCTTGCCAATCTCAGAGGACTTGAACCTTGTCAGAACATCCAGTACCATACTGAAGTTACGATCCTGCAGGTCATGTGATACGATCATACAACACTGTAGTACAGATATAATTATAGGCAATTAAGAAATGTGGTGTAAGGATTAGACTGGCTACTGGTTTTGACCTAAAAAGGTAAAACTGATCACCTAAACAGAAAACACAACAAACATACAAACACTCCAACTGGACACACTGCTATTATGATACCAACTATATCTACTACATAGAGCTTCAATCGTGAGTTAATAAGACCACTCACCTTCACGGCCTTGTCTTTGACTCCAAACGGAGGATCTTTCAGTGCTACTTGAAGTGCCCCTTGAGTATTACCAGTGATCATCAGTCAAGGAAACACACACACACACTGTATATGCTCGAACAATTACTGAGTAGCCGACCTATTATTAAGCAAGCTAGTGGTTTAATACGTTATTAGTGGCTACGTGTAAGAGATTACTAGACGCACACGCAGCATGAGTAATAGCCTGGCTATATAGGTGTGTGCTAGTAGTATTATTAGTGGTTGAGGATATGAGGACACGAGGCTCTTGATCTCAGACTCTCTCTGACTGACAGTATCTGTATCACCACTCTCATCTTGAGTATCCTCATCTCTGAAGTTCTCCTCGTCGAGCTCATCCACATCTACCTTCCTGAAGTCATCCGTACGAGTGTTCTTGGACATCCTGTGGCGACTCAGTGAGCTCCTAGTACAGTAAAGAAAGCTTAGTGTAGTAGAAACTATATAGCTATAGAAGCGCTTGTGATGGTTTTGGACTAATTAAGGGTCACGTGCAAATCACGAAAGAGAAAGAAGAGTTTTCCTATAGACGACCTTTCCCCTAGTTTCATTTTCTAACCACTAACACCTTTCCCACATTTTTAATTCACATACATGTACATGTAATATACAAAAATAAACAGTTGACGGGAATAATTTATAAGGAAGAAGGAAGAAATAGAAATAGAGTACTTGTAAGCAGAATACACAAAAGCAAGTGCACTGTAGTAATACAGACTTGTCATAGACACCATCACTGTACATACATAATAAAGAGTTTCCACAAAAATTAGAAGACTCTCTCGTGCATATGTCCTCCAGCGGCCCCTTGGCCCACCCCCCTTCCCGAGGGACCTGCCACGCCCCCTACATTACGAGGTCCGGGGTTAGAGTGCATCACAAACATGGAGCTCTTGTAACGACTTAGTTTCTGTGCCAAGTCCGTCTTCGAGGGCATCGGAAGCTCCCAAAATATATCGTGATTAAGTGCTGCGTCAGCATCTAGTCTTTTCTTGGGGTCTAGTGATAGTAGCTTGTCGATAAGATCGACTGCAAATGAGTCTTTGATATAATGCCGTAAGCGTTCGCGAATTTTCCTCTTTTGCTCTTTAGGCAGCTCCAATTTTGTGTACAGATCCAACTTGTCACAGCTTGGCCAGATGTCGGGCGTTATTGACCCACAAAGCTGACAGATGAGAGAGATTTGATGCTGTTCTGTTTCTCCCTGCATGATGGGACGTCTGGTCCACATCTCACACATAATGCACCCAGCGCCCCACATATCAATGGGAGGACCGTAATTCCTCTCACCCAGTAAGATCTCCGGGGGTCGATACCACAGGGTCACCACTCTGTTCGTATAGCGGGCAGCTCCTTTTAACAAGGCACGAGCAAGTCCAAAATCGGCTAGTTTTAGAATTCCGTCTTTTGTGATGAGGACGTTTGAAGATTTCATGTCTCTGTGAAGGATCTTGCTGTTGTGGATAAAGTGGAGGGCATTGAATAACTGGCTCATGATCGATTTTATCTCTGCCAAGGAGAATTTGACATCTTCACAACTGAGGAGGCCGGCTAGATCGTGGGCACAGAATTCAAACACGAGGTAGATGCTCCCTCTCTCTCTGTTGTACGGAGTCGCTGTAACGAGAGAGAGAGATATCGTATACAGCGGGTTTATATTGAGGGTATAAACTTTCGCGGAAAGGCCACTAGAAAGGTTTTCAAAGATTTAATTCTCACAAAATAGCAGATCTTTTGGCATGCATGTGATATTAAATGTACGGTACCAGTAATCATAATTTGTGATGCCATTTCCACTGATACAAACTACCAATGGTACTACATTACCTTTGGTCCTACAGATCTCAATAAGGGACACGATGTTCTCATGGTCGAGTAGTTGCAGTATCCGTATCTCCCTCAGTGCAGTCATGGGGAACTGCACAGTGTGTGACAATGAATGAAATGTCACCTTATTGAAACAATAGGCTGTTATGACACTTAAGACTACCTACACAAAACAAATTGAGTGGTGCTGCATGCTTATGGGTAAAATAATATAGAAATGTCGCATAGTTAGAGTGCCGCCTTTAATTGAGATGTTACGGTACTGTGACCACGACTCACCCCTTCAGTCTCGTTCTCCATCCGTACTTTCTTAAGAGCTACCAGTGCATTCGTCTTCCTATTGCGAGCCTTAAACACCTCCCTAATAGTGAAGAAGACATTGTTACTGATCATACAGGATTCTAGAGTACTGCCATGAACGTGAACGTGAACAGGTCGCTGTACTATTGATTCAAGCACGCCATCTTGTATCTCTATCAGAAAGCTCCTAAATGCATCCGTCCTAGTTTAATTTATGGGCAGTCAACGTTGTGTGGGTGTGTGTGTGCGTGTGCATGTGTGGGTGTGGGTGTGTGTGTGCGTGTGCATGTGTGGGTGTGTGTGTGCTCTTTGTGAGGGTGTGTATGTGTACGTGTGTGATTGGAACTCACCCAAAAGTGCCCTGGCCAACTTTGGCCAACCGCTCATACTTTCCAATCTCTGGACAGAAGGGGAAGTTGATGGCAGAGGATTTCATGGGTCCCCCAGAGCTCGCCTGACTAGAGGTAGTGCCTGAAGCACTCATGGCCGGCTGTGTGTGTTTGGAACTGTGGTAACCACGCCCCTAACAAATAAGAGGTCATTACCTCTAGCCCACAAAGAAATATAGGGGTGTTCCAGACCTTCTCTTGAAATGGCTGCTAGTTCCCCACAGTTGATGAAGGATGGTCTTACTTGGTTGAATAGGGTATGATATTCACATGATAGATAGATACTCAATGATCAGTGCATTCTCCTAGTGCCTAGATGTACTTGTTGCTTGGCATCATTCATTCATCACAGTATAGTGCCTACACTCTACCCTGTCAGTGTGAGGTGTTTTATCTCATGTTGTTGTTCTCTCCACATGTACCACTCTCTCTGGATGGACAACAGCTAGGGATTAAGGTACGTTGTGTGCAATCACATTCTACCAAGCTGACATGCTTGTGCTCTGAGCACTTGTTGTTAGGAGGTAGACAGTGTAAAGAAGAGCACATACGGATAACTGAATGTGATACTATTCCTTAATTGAGACCAGTAGATCTACTCGTAGTAGTACCTGAAAGTATGCATGGTTAATCAAGTGTTTCAGTCTGCATGTTTGGCTGTCCACAATTGTTTCCCCTCCCCTGTCTCATGCATCACCAGTGTACTGTATCACTGCACTAATGTTCTCTTCCTTCCATTTCATGCATCTCCACCTCACCTTGACTGACCCTCTGAAACAACAGGGTGTAAGTTGGTGTGTGTTGTCAGAGTATTTAGTGTCTGTTGCATATTCTGTGATGTTTCTACTTCCCCATTATTACTCTTGTGTGTGTGCAGTGCCATAGTGTTATATAGGGAAATATTTAGTATGATCACATTCAACCTCGTAATCATTCATTTACTATCTTCCCACGTGTTTGCCCTGTGGACTCTCCCTCTCTGGATCAACAGTCTGTAAGTTGTGTTTGCACGTGCACACTCATTTTAATGGTTACTAGGAACTCGTAAATTAATATTTAGCCGAGGCCCACACAACTTATTAGGCTGTACTTATAATTATTACTTTTGGTGGTTCATAGAATATGCATCTAAGTTGGTACATTATCGTGTTTGTCTCTTCCCATGCACACACTCATTCCTATGTTGGACCACACACTGATTTGGACTATTGTAGAAGGTGAGCTTCTTACGAGTACTCAATGTCTACACACTAAAATGGTTCAGCTCCAATGTGTACGGATGTACTGGTTACCTAGCATCATTAGCGTGTGTCCCTTGTCCTCTAGAGCTGACCCTCTCCCTCGTATAGGGTAGACCATGGCTACGGGGACGATATCAGCCTCCCAGTTTGTGGTTACCCCAGGTGTAGGCCAGGGCACATTTTAACTGTTCAATTCGTAGTCCCATTTTACGCACAAGTTGGTGCGTATACATTAATTTTGTGTACATTGTGTTCATGTAAATTCCACAACTAATTAAGTTGTTGAAGATATTTCCCAAGAGCTTTTCTATGCACCACCATTGTGTACATTGTGTACATGTAAATTTGTGTTTATGTAAATTCCCCAACCAATTAAGTGCCTACTGAACCTAAAACTTGTTGCCTATTTCTCCCAACTTTTTTATTTCTTAGCTTTTCTATGCCAGGTCTAGCCACTTGTTGCTATGTGTAGTCAGTCCCATACACACCAACGTTCAACTGATCTGATGTCTTGTATGTGTGTTAAGATTAAATCTCTCCCTCACATGTACCATTTGATGTGTCTCAGGTTCTCATTAAGGTATGTTGTGATTGTGTGTTTACCGTCCCTTCCACTGACCCACCCACTGACCCTTCCATTATCTGCTATTGCTAGTACCGAGTACCTGTGTGTGTACTAGCCAGTGTGTGTACTACCAGTGTTCATATCCCTCTCTCCTCACATGTACCCTCTGTGGACTGTTACTCAACAACAGGGCGTGAGTTTATTGCATGTACATATAATGGCGTACTAGGCTGACTTGTATACATGTACTACTGCATGAAGGCAGAAAGAATAACTTGCGTGACTTTATTTAGGATTAGTATGTACTGAAAGTTTCATGCTGTACAGAAGTGTACTTGCAATAGTTGATGTATACATGTGTGAATGCATTCGTGTATTTGAACATGTTCATTTCTCTACATGTCCGTGTCCTACTGCTTGTTAATGTAACTACTGCTAATGATTACTGGAACAACAGTATGTAAGTTACAGTATACAGACATGCATGAATGCACTCACTGCTCCTACCATCATCCCCCTCTCTCTGTTTCCATGTGTGTCTAACGCTGGTGTCTCATTGGACTAAACAGAAGGTGAGCGGGACACTGCACTGACTTGTGACTGTACTTGTGTCAGTAATGTTTGAGTTGCATGAGTACATGTGTATTGGCATTCATAGTGTACTGGTTTGTGATTATATTCTTTTCTCTCTCCCTACATTTCCATGGTTACTGAATATCTGGAACGATAGAGAGTGAGTTAAACAATGTTGGCAAACATACCGTACACCTCATGTGCATTCAGTTTGTAATAGTCTCATATCCTTACTTGACTCTAGTAGCTATACTGGTTGCTCCTATAGACAACTCATAATGTGTGACCACAAACACACAGTCTAACCCACTCTTGTCTTGTTAACCTTGTCCAGGATAAGGATGAGAAGGAGAGTAAACTGATGCATCATAAGATGGTGAGTGTTGACAGTTGCACTTACTACTCTCGTGGTAAGAGTGGTACACGTAGTCTAGCAGAACGACAATGTGTGTACATGTACTGTCCATTGTATGATGAATGGTTGCTTTTTGTCTACCTTTGTGTATGTTTTATAAGTCCACTTTTACTGTTTGACTGTGTGAGGTTATACCGTATAGCGGGTAAATATAATATTATGATATACTCGTCAAGGTTGGTGGTTGCTGATTTTTATATTTTGATAATTTGTACATTTGTATCAGCTGTATGTTCTATTTGGTGGAATGTTCATTCAGTCGTATATATATTCTTTACTCCCCCAGGGAAGAGTTGCCCTCCAACAGAGACTGTCTGGTGACATCACTGACCAGGACCGGAGACAACTGCAGGGAGAGCTGGAGGAGGTGGAGTGGGAGATCAAGAAGTGTGTCTCTGAGATACAAGACTGTGAGGAGGATATACAATACTATGAGAATGATATTGCTGAGACACGGAGAAGAGGAAAGGAGAAGCAAAGAAAGGAAGGTGAGGGGAGCAAGGAACTTTATAGTACAGTGAGTGTTGATGCTCATAGTTGCAATCACTCGTACCTGTAGCAACTTACATGTAGTGTGTTATTAGTAGACTGTACCTACAGCTGGTCCATTTAATGAAAGCTTTTACTATGTTCGTAATCCCGCTCTTTTTGTTGGTTTTATAAACTTTATGTTGCTAGGAAACTGACTTTTGTACACGTCTGAGCTACCGTATATGCTTGATCAGAGGCCGCTCTCAAATAGTAGCCTCAGTGAACTTTGACTCTAGCATTTCTGCACATGGCAGCCAGGCTAGTATTAATGATTTAGCTACATGTACCTAGCTACTAGCCTAGTAGCTAGGTACAGGTAGCTAGGTACAGGTAGCAGCTTGTTAGTGCTTCACAAGACTTTCTCATGGCAGAGTTCAGGTTTATGCAAGTGAAAAGAACTTTTGAGGACAAACTAAAGGTTGTTGAATTAGCTGGAGCTAATAAACACCACTTTTGAATTGTAGCCTCCTCTTCCAGCAAAATGAAACCTTTACATTTAGTAGCCGCGGCCTCTGATCAAGCATATGCTGTATATTCCTTGCTATTCCACACATCTGTCACAGTGTACATGTATTATAATTATGGACACTGTTTATCAGACGTTGATTAATACGTACATCAATATGTGCACATACATGTACAGTCACTGTGATTGAGTGATTGGGTTGGTAACGTTGTACTGTGTACTTAGTGACATCATCATGTTAATTCATTCATAGCACATTCCTGTAATGATCAGCCACATTCCCTGTCATTGGTGGGTCACTCACTTAGCAAGCTTTAAAGGTTTATGTACGTACAGCTGCTGTATCCATTGTTTGTAGCAGATTGATGCCGGTCCTTCCATTAAATGCTTTTCTTTTGTGTAACTTGAGTTACACTACCCAGTGGCGGATCCAGGGGGAGATCCCAGGGTGCCACGGATCCCCCCTTTCAGTCTAGCTATTGTGGCTTTACTACAGCTACCAGCTAGCTATTTATCAGTTTTGTAGCTATTGTAATTTGATTCAATGATTGTACCTGTTGTTTTGATGCATCAACTGCCAAAGGAGTGTTCAGGTTAACCTAGGCTAGCTTGTTGACTGTTCGTGGCAGCTAGCTAGCTCTACACAAGTCTATTATGGGACTTCTCCTGGCTGAGTATGGGATTTTCCCAAGTCACGTGAGACCGGAAGTGGGCGTAACCCCAAAAATTTCGCGCTATGCACTCGTAGTTTGGAACCCCCCTTTCATTTTCCTGGATCCGCCACTGCATATGCTACCTAGTTGCCTTCCACACTCTATTGCATGTACATGCAGAATGATTTGTGTATGTGTGTATTCTGAGTCTGCTCACCTGAATGCCATAGCGCTGCTTTTACAGCGTGGATAGCCTCCACACAAAATATATAATAATAGCCTCTAACCTCTAGTTGTTTGGCTAACTGTTATATAAGCGAAAGCTCGGCCTGGGATCGAGGCTATAGGATAGCCTCCACACAAAATAATGACATTTAATAAAAGAATAAAAGCTAAGAAGCTATACACATTGGCTATAGAGCTAGCTAGATATAGTAGTCGGCTTTAATTGGAGGCACTTCATTACACATGTGCACTATGACAGCCAACTGGAGCCCTACCTGAGAAGACACTACAGCTGCATGGCTGTACATATTGTTATGTCTCAGATGCGCATTGTCAACTTAAAATTAATGTAATAGCTGTCTTGTGTACTGTTTTCGTAAAAAATAGCTGTTTTGCTGAAAACACAAGCCAGAGGCAGCACTGTATCAATTGGTGTGTGTTCAATTGATGACCCTTTACCAGTAAAGTCGTGACGCTTAATGGAAGCTGTGTGCACATGTTTTCTTCCCATTGCTCATTGCCCCACCCACTGTGACATCACCATTTTTTTCTATTACATCAATAATTATTATGTTTGCATGTCATACCTTTTGTAGCTAGGCAACCGACTACATATCCATGTGTTTGAGTTAGTGTACTATAGACTATATTGCATGTGTAATTATAGTGACATATTGTTTAGAATCAGCGAAGCGGTTGTTTGATGAGGCGATGAAGCACGGACATGTCTTGGTCAACATTGTCAACATGCTCGTGTTTGGACCGGCGGGAACAGGGAAGACCAACCTCAAGCACCTGCTAACTGACAAGCCCCCTCCACTACACCGAGACAGCACTCCTTGTATGGAAAAGCCAGTACGCATTCGACCCGTGTCCAACACGAAATTCAGGTCAACTGGAAGAGGTTGGGAAGAGATGTCTCAGCCAAAGCTGCGCAAGCTACTTGCTCAAATCATCGCCAAGTTACCAAAAGAAAGTGCCGATCCATCCACAGCATCAAGGGTTGCCGAGAGCTTGAAGAAGATGACCACAACCGAGTCAATTTCTGGTTCTAATGAGCACTTTTCTGATTCCGATGTGCCATTTTCTGATTATTCAGATAATTCAAATTCTAGTTCCGATGAGTTAGTTTCTGATTCCGATGTGCCATTTTCTGATTATTCAGATGATTCAAATTCTAGTTCCGATGAGTTAGTTTCTGATTCCAGTTCGAGCCCATCGAGGAACGATTCCGATGAATTTTCTGGCTCTACAAGAAAGTTGAAGAAAGCCGTTGATAAAGTGATAGCGAGTGTAGTGAGTGGTGTGGCAGAAGAGCTGAAGCCAGCCACACAGGGAACTGACCAACTGTCGAGCAGTGACCAGCAAGAAGGAGAACTGTTTGATTCCAACTGGGTGTATGTTACCGACTGCGGCGGCCAGCCGCAATTTCACGACATCAGCCCTCTCTTCATCAAGCACATTTCAGTGGCGTTGATAGTCCTGCGTTTGATTGACGAACTCTCCAGTTTCCCTTCTGACGAGTACTACAAGGATGGGCAGCTTGTTGGTAGTCCTCATGCATCTCACATGACCCTCAGGGAGACACTTCAGAGTCTCATTCGATCCATTGAGTCCCATACCTCACAAGACAAGAAGCCGAAGATGATCTTTGTGGGCACATTCTTAGATCAGCTGAAGAGCTCGGATACACTTATCAAGAGGAATCAAGAGATTCTCGACATGCTGCCACCCGATATCAAGAAGCTATTGGTGTACGAAAATCTTGGAATGAACAATCTGATTTTTGGTCTTAACACAATCAGCCGAGAAGATAATTCACTGGCCACTGCCAATAGGATTAGAATTGCTATTGAGCGTTCTATTCCGTTGAAAGTCAAAATGCCCATCTGGTGGTCCTTCTTGGATTCACTTCTCCAGAGTTTATCTGCCAGTCTCGAGCGAGGTGTATTAAGCATTGAAGAATGTCTCCAATTAGCCACTCGATTTGGTTATGTGCTCCAAGATCTTGAAGCTGCTCTGGTCTTCTTTGACAGCGTGTGTATAGCGCACTACTATCCCTCCATTCTCCCCAACACAGTGTTTGTGGATGCCCAGATTCCTCTAGACAAGATCACTGAGCTCTCACAGCACGCCATCTCCCTGAGGGATCCTGAAGTCAAATCAAGCACAGGAGGGACAGATGCCGAATGGAAGAGATTTAGAGACGAGGGCATAATCACTGTAAAGTTCCTACAATTCTTCGAGAAGCATTACGTTGAAGGCATCTTTTCTCCAGAAGATATGCTGTTGATCATGAAAAAGCTTCTCGTGATTGCTCCCATTCCTCTAGTGGAAGCCACTCCCCACCAAGCCGAGTTCTTCATGCCATCTCTACTCACATCGATCCCACCTGCTGAGTTAGACGAAATTCGTTCCTCCTTCACAACATCACCCCTCGCTGTCTACTTTCGTAGTGGGTGTATTCGCTCTGGAGTCTTTTGCTGTCTAGTTGTGGACGTGATCAAGAGGGTGGGCTGGCAAGTTTTGTTGCCTTCAGGGAAACCAATCTGTTTTGCTAAAAATTGTATCCAGCTAAGAATTCCCAAGCACCCGTGCACCGTGGCTCTGATCGACTCATTCTCGTATATCGAAGTGTACATTGACGTCCCTTTTCCTCTGCGCAAAAAACTTTGTCTTTCCATTCGCAATGAAATTTTGATCAGCATTAAATCGTCCTGTGACATGTTGCATTACAACAACGACACACCCGAGACAGCCATCTTTTGCCCTTGCAAGAAGAGCACTGGAAGCATACGCAAATTGCACCTTGCTGATCTGAGTGAACGGAAGGACTATTGGATATGCTCCCAGGAGGCACGTGTGTATGGGAAGCTCAGTGACGAACATAGAATCTGGCTGGACAATAGCGAAGGTTCAGGTGAGTATAATAATTATTGTGTTCAGTAATATTGACATTTATGTTTCCCTATGTTAGGTGAACCATCCTCTGTTACGAGAGATGTCACTGAAAGAACGAGTGATCAGCTGCAATACCCCGGTAATTACGTAGTAACATTTGTAGATTTATTTGATTGGAATTACGTGTACTACATAGTTACTTGATTGATTACATATTTTTTGTTTGAGCGACTCTTGTATTATCCCCCTCAGGCCCATCGTCCCCTGTAGTGGAACCTGCGCGTAAGAAGATGAGAATGAGTGATCAACATACCAGTAAGGAAGTGCCATTAATTTGGTTGATAAGTTATTTTACTTGATCACTAATAATAATTATTATCCAGTCTATTTTATCATTCTTCTTTCCTTGTCATAATTATTTACTGTATGTATCGGTTATATAAATAATTCTAAGGTTCTGGTGATCAACGCTTTTACGTATTCTGTACTGCAGGTGAATTGTCCTCTGTTACAGTAATGGAAGATGTGTGTAAGAAGACTGGAGTGAGGGACCAACAACTAGATCAAGAAATCCCTGAGAATGACATCACTCGATTTGCGGAGAAATTTCCTCAACTGCTGAGCGTGCACAAGGTAGGCAGTACTCTACATCTTAATAAATACTTATCATCCTGACATTTTGGCAAGGGGAGCAAACGGTGTACATGTAAGATGTTAGGTGGGGGTGAGGCAAGGGGTGTACATGTAAGATGTTAGGTGGGGTGATGGTTAGGTGGGGGTGAGGCAAGGGGTGTACATGTAAGATGTTAGGTGGGGTGATGGTTAGGTGGGGGTGAGGCAAGGGGTGTACATGTAAGATGTTAGGTGGGGGTGAGGCAAGGGGTGTACATGTAAGATGTTAGGTGGGGGTGAGGCAAGGGGTGTACATGTAAGATGTTAGGTGGGGTGATGGCTAGGTGGGGGTGAGGCAAGGGGTGTACATGTAAGATGTTAGGTGGGGGGTGATGGTTAGGTGGGGGTGAGGCAAGGGGTGTACATATAAGATGTTAGGTGGGGTGATGACATGTTTGTGGTTATGCCAATTCCGTACCCTCGCGAAAATAAGCCTATCTTGAATAAACGCCCATCCCCTCTTTTACTTCGAAGTTCTTGCACGAGGGTATTTTCACTCGACTGGACCAATATCAGACATATAACTTTCTCTGTATATGGATCAGTTTGCCCTTGAAGATGTATATGCAGGGAACAAGTAGTCCTATATGCTGAGAAAGGAAAACACAAAGTCTAAGAAAGTTATCACACAGGCTAATTTTGCAGGTTACCTTGCCTTTGTTTTCTGAAACAAAGTACCTGATAGCTGCTCTGTAGGAGTGTGACCTACCATCCTTCGGGAAGTTCTGCTAACATCTGACATCGACAAGCAACGAATAGAGTCAGAGTCGATCCACTTCTTCATGTTCATTCTCTTGTCATGCTTTACATGCATTATAGTTTATAACATTGTTGTTGTCAATAAAATATTCATATACCGTATATCTTCTAATTTATCGGACACTTTTAATTACCCCGGACACTCTTTTGGGCAATTTTCGTTGTTCTAATACAACGGACACTCCAGTGCTTTAATATTACATTTGTTCTAAATATCCGGACAATACCCTTGAAAAGTTGAGTTTCTTTCATAGACGGCAAGTAAGACAAGACTTAGAGTGCTTCAGTTAGATAGCTTTGAGTAGCTAGTTTTAGAAAGCTAGTGCAACTATTCAGTCGTACACTGTTCTATTAAACCTAGCTAGCTCGCATGCAGCTGCTTGCTTGTTCTAATTATTTCGGACACTTCGCATGCTCTATAAAAATATGTTCCAATTATACCCGGACAATTTCTAAAATAATTATTTTTTGCTGTCCAATAAATTAGAAGATATACGGTACTATGTATTAAAATGAAAATACAATAAATTAATAAAGATTGTCATAGAGCAAAGTGTAAACCTTGATTTGAGGCCGCGGATGGGCGTATATTTGAATGAAAACTCGCCGTTCGCGATTAAACGCCCAGTCCCCTAATAAGCCTAGACTTCTTGCAGAAAAGGGTGGGCTTATTTTCGCGAGGGTACAGTAATCAAGAATTCATTAACTTGCCCTATTAAGAATGTTCACCAGAACCACTCAATTGTATTCCCATTGAGTTTCCTAGAAGGTATTTGCTAGGGGCAACCCCCACCAAATGAAACACTGTTTATTTTACAGGCTTTGACAATTAACGATCTACAACATGTCTATGTGACTCTACATGAAAGTGCCCCTTACTGGTTGAATCTGGGATTGGCTCTAGGTCTCAGTCATCCTGTTCTCAACAACATCGATACTGGCAAGCATCGTGGCGATAATCTGTCTTGCTTGCGTGAAATGCTGGTTAAGCTCCTGAGTACACAAGATGTAACATGGAGTCTCCTGTCAGATGCTCTCAAAAAGCCCACAGTGAAACTCGTCAATTTGGCTGATAGCATCATGGGTAATTACCATTTTCAGTGTTTGTGTAGTTTGCTTTATTTGTCATTTTTAGTGCTTGATATAAACATGAAAATGTACATTAATTTTTGTGATGCCTTTTTTCTTCATGCAGTTAATCAATCCAACCTGCTCGATGGACTCAACCTCACCCCAGCCGACCTTGATGATGTAACTGATGTCACACGTCGTTATGGCGATCAAGCTGGAGTGGCTCATGCATTGAGAGTGTGGCGAAAAGTGAATCCTTCCAGAGCTACCTTCAGGGCCTTGGTGGAAATTGCTATAGAACTGAGAAGAGGAGACACTGCTACAGACATTTGTAGATTCATTGTAAAGGAACTGAACAAAAATTAATTCGTTTTTATATTGATGATGCTATTTTGTGTGTACTGTAACATGTGCTATTAAATGCTTTTTCATAACATTGAGTGTTGATCTGTGAAAAGTTAAACTGAGCATGTGCGCTGCATGCATAACTATGCGCTGCAGTGTGAGCGCTTAATTAGCAACGCCCACACAATCGAGTCCTATAATTATAATATTATAGCATTCTTGGTTAGAACCACAGTCATGTATACAGATAAGAGAGTTACGTTAACAAAGGAATTTATAAACTGTATACATAATCAATAATTAAACAGTCCGAGTGTCCCATGTTGAGTTAGTAAGTTCATCTCTTTCTTTTCTTCTTAGCATCAGCCTCATCGTCATCGTCCTGAGGTTTAGCCTTTGTCTTAGACTCCACTAGAGCAGTGGTTGTTTTCTTCATGAGATCTCTGCTCACAAACTCCTCATCGCTACCACTGTCCTCGTCTACAGGGGGGGGGGGGTTAGAATAATACATACAAGTCTATACATTGCTTACCATAGAACATTTGTCGTGAGCCCATCTTTGGCAGGTCCACCTTCACATTGCCAGCCATACCGCCCTCGACAACATGGCGGAACTGTGACAACAGAAATACAGTGGATGTACTTTAGAATAAAAAACAGCAACACATTACAGTCCTCGTGGATCTAAGACACAGTGATTTATAATTATAATAATTAAGTCACAGCAGCTCACCTCCTCGTCCTCCATCTCCTTGTGGACAGTGTCCAGGTCCCTACTAGAGAGCTCCTCCGCTAGACTCACTAACTTGCCCTCCACACTGCTCAGCTGTTCGATCACATACTCCTCACTGCCAGGGGACAGCTTGGGCTTCAGGGCATGAGAGTGAGGCTATACAGGGGTTAGGGGGTATGTGTTGGTACAGGGCATGAGAGTGGGGCTATACAGGGGTTAGGGGGTATGTGTTGGTACAGGGCATGAGAGTGAGGCTATACAGAGGTTAGGGGGTATGTGTTGGTACAGGGCATGAGAGTGGGGCTATACAGGGGTTAGGGGGTATGTGTTGGTACAGGGCATGAGAGTGAGGCTATACAGAGGTTAGGGGGTATGTGTTGGTACACAGGGCATGAGAGTGGGGCTATACAGGGGTTAGGGGGTATGTGTTGGTACAGGGCATGAGAGTGAGGCTATACAGAGGTTAGGGGGTATGTGTTGGTACAGGGCATGAGAGTGAGGCTATACAGGGGTTAGGGGGTATGTGTTGGTACAGGGCATGAGAGTGAGGCTATACAGAGGTTAGGGGGTATGTGTTGGTACAGGGCATGAGAGTGAGGCTATACAGAGGTTAGGGGGTATGTGTTGGTACACAGGGCATGAGAGTGGGGCTATACAGGGGTTAGGGGGTATGTGTTGGTACAGGGCATGAGAGTGAGGCTATACAGGGGTTAGGGGGTATGTGTTGGTACAGGGCATGAGAGTGGGGCTATACAGGGGTTAGGGGGTATGTGTTGGTACAGGGCATGAGAGTGAGGCTATACAGGGGTTAGGGGGTATGTGTTGGTACAGGGCATGAGAGTGAGGCTATACAGAGGTTAGGGGGTATGTGTTGGTACAGGGCATGAGAGTGAGGCTATACAGGGGTTAGGGGGTATGTGTTGGTACACAGGGCATGAGAGTGGGGCTATACAGGGGTTAGGGGGTGTGTGTTGGTACAGGGCATGAGAGTGAGGCTATACAGGGGTTAGGGGGTGTGTGTTGGTACAGGGCATGAGAGTGAGGCTATACAGGGGTTAGGGGGTATGTGTTGGTACAGGGCATGAGAGTGGGGCTATACAGGGGTTAGGGAGTATGTGTTGGTACAGGGCATGAGAGTTGAGAGTGGGGCTATACAGGGGTTAGGGAGTGTGTGTTGGTACAGGGCATGAGAGTGAGGCTATACAGGGGTTAGGGGGTATGTGTTGGTACAGGGCATGAGAGTGGGGCTATACAGGGGTTAGGGGGTATGTGTTGGTACAGGGCATGAGAGTGAGGCTATACAGGGGTTAGGGGGTATGTGTTGGTACAGGGCATGAGAGTGGGGCTATACAGGGGTTAGGGGGTATGTGTTGGTACAGGGCATGAGAGTGAGGCTATAATAAATTGAAGTCCTATACAATTTTATATTGCACCACAATTAATCTAAAGCTTGTACTACATTTGCAGATATGTACTTGTGTAGTCGTACAATACACACACACAGTACTTTCTTACTGCTTTGATGTGCTGCATCTTCTCTGTGAGATGCTCCACTCCGTTGTTGACCTGTCCCAAAAGTTTATTGGCACTCTTGGTTTTACTCTCACTCTCAGCACACTTCCTCTTGGCATCGTCAAGGTGACCTTAGAACTCCTCCAGCATACGCTGACCACTGCACACACACACACACACACACACACACACACACACATTAAATGGAGTAGTAGCTATTAGCATGAATGCTTTGTACACCACTTTCTAAGTAGCAGTGTACATGTACATACTAAGTTAGTACAACAGTACTGTCTGCATACATGTATAGTACACGTGTGTATGATTCTTACGTAGACATCTTTGCCTCTCCCGAGTACTTGAGGTCCTCAAACTGTGCCTGCAGCTTCTCCCTCTCCTCCTTGAGCCGTGACACCACCTTAGTGTTCTCCTCTCTCAGCTGCTCCAAATGTCTCTTAGTGTCCCCCTGGTTCAGGAACCTATCCACCACCTCCTGGATGTCTGACACTCTTTAGGCAGCTCCAATTTTGTGTACAGATCCAACTTGTCACAGCTTGGCCAGATGTCTCCCTGCATGATTGGATCGATTTTATCTCTGCCAAGGAGAATTTGACATCTTCACAACTTAGGAGGCCGGCTAGATCGTGGGCACAGAATTCAAACACGAGGTAAATGCTCCCTCTCTCTCTGTTGTACGGAGTCGCTGTAAGGAGAGAGAGAGATATCGTATATAGCAGGTTTATATTGAGGGTATAAACTTTCGCGGAAAGGCTACTAGAAAGGTTTTCGAAGATTTACTTCTCACGAAATAGCAGATTTTTTTGGCATGCATGCGATATTAAATTCGTGGGTATAAACATTTGCGGTACAATTAATCAGCGAGCATTTATACTCGCTATACGGTACCTTGCTATACAATCATAAATTAATTTGTGAGGCCATTTCCACTGATACAAACTAGTCAATGGTGCTACATTACCTTTGGTCCTACAGATCTCAATAAGGGACACGATGTTCTCATGGTCGAGCAGTTGTAGTATCCGTATCTCCCTCAGTGCAGTCATGGGAAACTGCACAGTGTGTGACAATGAATGAAATGTCACCTTATTGAAACAACAGGCTGTTATGACACTTAAGACTACCTACACAAAACATGATATGCTGCATGCTTATGGGCGAAATATAGAAATATTGCATAATTAGAGTGCCGCCTTCAATTGAGATGTTCCGGTACTGTGACCACGACTCACCCCTTCAGTCTCATTCTCCATCCGCACTTTCTTAAGAGCTACGAGTGCATTTGTCCTCCTATTGCGAGCTTTAAACACCTCCTTAATAGTGACGAAGACATTGTTACTGATCATACAGGATTCTAGAGTGCTGCCATGAACGTGAACAGATTGTATCTCTATCAGAAAGCTCCCTTAATTGAGTCCTAATACGATTTATGGGAAGTCAACGTTGTGTGTGTGTGTGTGTGTGTGTGCCCTTTGTGAGGGTGTGTGTGTGTGTGTGTGTGTGTGTGTGTGTGTGTGTGTTTGGAACTCACCCAAAAGTTCCCTGGCCAACTTTGGCCAACCGCTCATACTTTCCAATCTCTGGACAGAAGGGGAAGTTGATGGCAGAGGATTTCATGGGTCCCCCAGAGCTCGCCTGACTAGAGGTAGTGCCTGAAGCACTCATGGCCGGCCGGCTGTGTGTGTTTGGTGTGCCAAGTCAACTGTGCTAACCACGCCCCTAACCAATAGGTCATTACCTCTAGCCACTCCCACAAAGAAATATAGGGGTGTTCCAGCTAGACCTTCCCTTGAAATGGCTGAATCTACAACACTGAATGCTGCTAGTTCCCCACAGTTGATGGAGGATGATTTCACTACTGGGGAATGGGTATGATATTCACATGATAGATAGATACTCAATGATCAGTGCATTCTCCTAGTGCCTAGATGTACTTGTTGACCACCCATAAACACACTTGGCATCATTCATTCATCACAGTATAGTGCCTACACTCTACCCTGTCAGTGTGAGGTGTTTTATCTCATGTTGTTGTTCTCTCCACATGTACCACTCTCTCTGGATGGACAACAGTGGGAGATTAAGGTACGTTGTGTGCAATCACATTCTACCAAGCTGACATGCTTGTGCTCTGAGCACTTGTTGTTAGGAGGTAGACAGTGTAAAGAAGAGCACATACGGATAACTGAATGTGATACTATTCCTTAATTGAGACAAGTAGATCTACTCGTAGTAGTACCTGAAAGTATGCATGGTTAATCAAGTGTTTCAGTCTGCATGTTTGGCTGTCCACAATTGTTTCCCCTCCCCCTGTGTTCATGCATCACCAGTGTACTGTATCACTGCACTAATGTTCTCTTCCTTCCATTTCATGCATCTCCACCTCACCTTTGACTGACCCTCTGAAACAACAGACTGTAAGTTGGTGTGTGTTGTCAGAGTATTTAGTGTCTGTTGCATATTCTGTGATGTTTCTACTTCCCCATTATTACTCTTGTGTGTGTGCAGTGCCATAGTGTTATATAGGGAAATATTTAGTATGATCACATTCAACCTCGTAATCATTCATTTACTATCTTCCCACTGTTTGCCCTGTGGACTCTCCCTCTCTGGATCAACAGTGGGTTAGTTGTGTTTGCACGTGCACACTTATTTTAATGGTTACTAGGAACTCGTAAATTAATATTTAGCCGAGGCCCACACAACTTATTAGGCTGTACTTATATTACTTTTGGTGGTTCATAGAATATGCATCTAAGTTGGTACATTATCGTGTTTGTCTCTTCCCATGCACACACTCATTCCTATGTTGGACCACACACTGATTTGGACTACTGTAGGAGGTGAGCTTCTTACGAGTACTCAATGTCCACACACTAAAATGGTTCAGCTGCAATGTGTACGGATGTACTGGTTACCTAGCATCATTAGCGTGTGTCCCTTGTCCTCTAGAGCTGACCCTCTCCCTCGTATAGGGTAGACCATGGCTACGAGGACGATATCAGCCTCCCAGTTTGTGGTTACCCCAGGTGTAGGCCAGGGCACATTTTAACTGTTCAATTCGTAGTCCCATTTTACGCACAAGTTGGTGTGTATCATTAATTTTGTGTACATTGTGTTCATGTAAATTCCACAACTAATTAAGTTGTTGAAGATTTTTCCCAAGAGCTTTTCTATGCACCACCATTGTGTACATTGTGTACATGTAAATTTGTGTTTATGTAAATTCCCCAACCAATTAAGTGCCTACTGAACCTAAAACTTGTTGTTGCCTATTTCTCCCAACTTTTTTATTTCTTAGCTTTTCTATGCCAGGTCTAGCCACTTGTTGCTATGTGTAGTCAGTCCCATACACACCAGCGTTCAACTGATCTGATGTCTTGTATGTGTGTTAAGATTAAATCTCTCCCTCACATGTACCATTTGATGTGTATCAGAAGGCCATTGAGGTATGTTGTGATTGTGTGTGTGTCTCGTGGAGTGCGTGTGTTGTATTGTACAACAAACAAAATCATATGTATTAAAGTTGTACATGTAAGATGCTTGTTGTACCGTTTACCGTCCCTTCCACTGACCCACCCACTGACCCTTCCATTATCTGCTATTGCTAGTACCGAGTACCTGTGTGTGTACTAGCCAGTGTGTGTACTACCAGTGTTCATATCACTCTCTCCTCACATGTACCCTCTGTGGACTGTTACTCAACAACAGACTGTGAGTTTATTGCATGTACATATAATGGCGTACTAGGCTGACTTGTATACATGTACTACTGCATGAAGGCAGAAAGAATAACTTGCGTGACTTTATTTAGGATTAGTACGTACTGAAAGTTTCATGCTGTACAGACGTGTACTTGAAATAATTGATGTATACATGTGTGAATGCATTCATATACTATATAGCGCGAAATTTTTGAGGCACTTATATTTCGTGAAATGGCCTCTAAACGCATTTCGTTGCACAATGTTCGCGGAATATCTGCTTACCGGAAGCCACGCCTTTAAATCTTTGCACGTTATAGCAGATAATTCTAATTAAAGAACAATTTTCGTGGACTTAGTACGTACTGAAAGTTTCATGCTGTACAGACGTGTACTTGCAATAATTGATGTATACATGTGTGAATGCATTCGTGTATTTGAACATGTTCATTTCTCTACATGTCCGTGTCCTACTGCTTGTTAATGTGACTACTGCTAATGATTACTGGAACAACAGAGTGTAAGTTACAGTATGCAGACATGTATGAATGCACTCACTGCTCCTACCATCATCCCCCTCTCTCTGTTTCCATGTGTGTCTTACGCTGGTGTCTCATTGGACTAAACAGAAGGTGAGCGGGACACTGCACTGACTTGTGACTGTACTTGTGTCAGTAATGTTTGAGTTGCATGAGTACATGTGTATTGGCATTCATAGTGTACAGGTTTGTGATTATATTCTTTTCTCTCTCCCTACATTTCCATGGTTACTGAATATCTGGAACAATAGAAAGTGAGTCAAACAATGTTGGCAAACATACCGTACACCTCATGTGCATTCAGTTTGTAATAGTCTTATATCCTTACCTGACCCTCGTAGCTACACCTATAGACAACTCATAATGTGTGACCACAAACACACAGTCTAACTCACTCTTGTCTTTGTTCACCTTGTCCAGTATAAGGCTGGGCATGAGAGTGAACTGAAGCGTCATGAGACGGTGAGTGTTGACAGTTGCACTTACTACTCTCGTGGTAAGAGTGGTACACGCAGTCTAGCAGAACGACAATGTGTGTACATGTACTGTCCATTGTATGATGAATGGTTGCTTTTTGTCTACCTTTGTGTATGTTTTATAAGCCCACTTTTACTGTTTGACTGTGTGAGGTTATACCGTATAGCGGGTAAATATAATATTATGATATACTCGTCAAGGTTGGTGGTTGCTGATTTTTATATTTTGATAATTTGTACATTTGTATCAGCTGTATGTTCTATTTGGTGGAATGTTCATTCAGTCGTATATATATTCTTTACTCCCCCAGAGAAGAGCTGCCCTCCAACAGAGACTGTCTGGTGACATCACTGACCAGGACCGGAGACAACTGCAGGGAGAGCTGAAGGAGATGGAGGGGGAGATCAAGAAGTGTGTCTCAAAGATACAAGTGTGTGAGGGGAGGATACAATACTATGAGAATGAGATTGCTAAGACACGACTAAGACCAGAGGAGAGGCAGAGAAAGGAAGGTGAGGGGAGCAAGGAACTTTATAGTACAGTGAGTGTTGATGCTCATAGTTGCAATCACTCGTACCTGTAGCAACTTACATGTAGTGTGTTATTAGTAGACTGTACATACAGCTGGTCCATTTAATGAAAGCTTTTACTATGTTCGTAATCCCGCTCTTTTTGTTGGTTTTATAAACTTTATGTTGCTAGGAAACTGACTTTTGTACACGTCTGAGCTACCGTATATGCTTGATCAGAGGTCGCTCTCAAATAGTAGCCTCAGTGAACTTTGACTCTAGCATTTCTGCACGTGGCAGCCAGGCTAGTATTAATGATTTAGCTACATGTACCTAGCTACTAGCCTAGTAGCTAGGTACAGGTAGCAGCTTGTTAGTGCTTCACCGTGGCAAAGACTTTCTCATGGCAGAGTTCAGGTTTATGCAGGTGAAAAGAACTTTTGAGGACAAACTAAAGGTTGTTGAATTAGCTGGAGCTAATAAACGCCGCTTTTGAATTGTAGCCTCCTCTTCCAGAAAATGAAACATTTAGTAGCCGCGGCCTCTGATCAAGCATATACGGTATATTCCTTGCTATTCCACACATCTGTCACAGTGTACATGTATTATAATTATGGACACTGTTTATCAGACGTTGATTAATACGTACATCAATATGTGCACATACATGTACAGTCATTGTGATTGAGTGATTGGGTTGGTAACGTTGTACTGTGTACTTAGTGACATCATCATGTTAATTCATTCATAGCACATTCCTGTAATGATCAGCCACATTCCCTGTCATTGGTGGGTCACTCACTTAGCAAGCTTTATGTACGTACAGCTGCTGTATCCATTGTTTGTAGCAGATCGATGCCGGTCCTTCCATTAATTAACCTTTTGTGTAACTTGAGTTACACTACACAGTGGCGGATCTAGGGGGAGATCCCAGGGTGCCACGGATCCCCCCTTTCAGTATAGCTATTGTGACTTTACTACAGCTACCAGCGAGCTATTTATCAGTTTTGTAGCTATTGTAATTTGATTCAATCATTGTACCTGTTGTTCTGATGCATCAACTGCCAAAGGAGTGTTCAGGTTAGCTAGGCTAGCTAGTTGACTGTTCGTGGCAGCTAGCTAGCTCTACACAAGGGACTTCTCCTGGCTGAGTATTGGATTTTCCCTAGTCACATGAGACCGGAAGTGGGCATAACCCCAACAATTTTGCACTGTGCGCTCGTAGTTTGGAACCCCCCTTTTATGTAAGAGCTACCTAGTTGCCTTCCACACTCAAATGTACTCTATTGCGTGTACATGCAGAATGATTTGTGTATGTGTGTATTCTGAGTCTGCTCACCTGAATGCCATAGCGCTGCTCTTACAGCGTGGATAGCCTCCACAAATAATGGCATAAAAGCAAGCAAAAGCTAAGACACTTACTATACACATTGGCTATAGAGCTAGCTAGATGTAGTAGTCGGCTTTAATTCGAGGCACTTCATTACACATGCGCACTATGACAGCCAACTGGAGCCCTACCTGAGAAGACACTACATGGCTGTACATATTATTATGTCTCGGGTGCACATTGTCAGCTTAAAATTAATGGAATAGCTGCAACTGTTTTCGTAAAAACAGCCGCTTTGCTGAAAACACAAGCAGCACCGGTGTGTGTTCGTTCAATTGGTGTTCGTTCAATTGAAGGCCCTTTACCAGTAAAGTCGTGACGTATGATTATAATGTTGGTAAAGGAAGATTTGTGCATACATTTCTCATGTTTTCTACTCATCACCATTCTTTTATTACATCAATCAAATGTTTACATGTCTTTTGTAGCTAGGCAACCAACTACATATGTGTTATGTTTGAGTTAGTGTATGCATGTGTAATTATAGTGACATATTGTTTAGAATCGAAGCGATTGTTTGATGAGGCGATGAAGCACGGACACGTCTTGGTCAACATTGTCAACATGCTCGTGTTTGGACCGGCGGGAACAGGGAAGACCAACCTCAAGCACCTGCTAACTGACAAGCCCCCTCCACTACAGCGACACAGCACTCCTTGTATGGAAAAGCCAGTACGCATTCGATCCGTGTCCAACACGAAATTCAAAACAACTGGAAGAGGCTGGGAAGAGATGTCTCAGCCAAAGCTGCGCAAGCTACTTGCTCAAATTATCGCCAAGTTACCAAAAGAAAGCACTGATCCATCCACCGTATCAAGGGTTGCCAAGAGCTTGAAGAAGATGACCACAACCAAGCTATTTTCTGACCACTTTTCTGATTCCATTTCGAGCCCATCGAGGAACGATTCCGATGAACTTTCTGGCTCTACAAGAAAGTTGAAGAAAGCCGTTGATAAAGTGATAGCGAGTGTAGTGAGTGGTGTGGCAGAAGAGCTGAAGCCAGCCACACAGGGAACTGACCAACTGTCGAGCAGTGACCAGCAAGAAGGAGAACTGTTTGATTCCAACTGGGTGTACGTTACCGACTGTGGCGGCCAGCCGCAATTCCACGACATCAGCCCTCTCTTCATCAAGCACATTTCGGTGGCGTTGATAGTCCTGCGTTTGATTGACGAACTCTCCAGTTTCCCTTCTGACGAGTACTACAAGGATGGGCAGCTTGTTGGTAGTCCTCATGCATCTCACATGACCCTCGGGGAGACACTTCAGAGTCTCATTCGATCCATTGAGTCCCATACCTCACAAGACAAGAAGCCGAAGATGATATTTGTGGGCACATTCTTAGATCAGCTGAAGAGCTCGGATACACTTATCAAGAGGAATCAAGAGATTCTCGACATGCTGCCACCCGATATCAAGAAGCTATTGGTGTACGAAAATCTTGGAATGAACAATCTGATTTTTGGTCTCAACACAATCAGCCGAGAAGAAGATTCACTGGCCACTGCCAATAGGATTAGAATTGCTATTGAGCGCTCTATTCCGTTGAAAGTCAAAATGCCCATCTGGTGGTCCTTCTTGGATTCACTTCTCCAGAGTTTATCTGCCAGTCTCGAGCGAGGTGTACTAGGCATTGAAGAATGTCTCCAATTAGCCACTCGATTTGGTTATGTGCTCAAAGATCTTGAAGCTGCTCTGGTCTTCTTTGACAGCGTGTGTATAGCGCACTACTATCCCTCCATTCTCCCCAACACAGTGTTTGTGGATGCCCAGATTCCACTAGACAAGATCACCGAGCTCTCACAGCACGCCATCTCCCTGAGGGATCCTGAAGTTAAATCAAACACAGGAGGGACAGATGCCGAATGGAAGAGATTTAGAGACGAGGGCATAATCACTGTAAAGTTCCTACAATTCTTCGAGAAGCATTACATTAAAGGCATCTTTTCTCCAGAAGATATGCTGTTGATCATGAAAAAGCTTCTCGTGATTGCTCCCATTCCACTAGTGGAAGCCACTCCCTACCAAGCCGAGTTCTTCATGCCATCTCTACTCACATCGATCCCACCTGCTGAGCTAGACAAAGTTCGTTCCTCCTTCACAACATCACCCCTCGCTGTCTACTTTCGTAGTGGGTGTATTCGCTCTGGAGTGTTTTGCTGTCTAGTTGTGGACGTAATCAAGAGGGTGGGCTGGCAAGTTTTGCTGCCTTCAGGGAAACCAATCTGTTTTGCTAAAAATTGTATCCAGCTAAGAATTCCCAAGCACCCGTGTACCGTGGCTCTGATCGACTCATTCTCGTATATCGAAGTATACATTGACGTCCCTTTTCCTCTGCGCAAAAAACTTTGTCTTTCCATTCGCAATGAAATTTTGAACAGCATTAAATCGTCGTGTGACATGTTACATTACAACAACGACACACCCGAGACAGGCATCTTTTGCCCATGCAAGAAGAGCACTGGAAGCATACGCAAATTGCACCTTGCTGATGTCAGCGAACAGAAAGACTATTGGATATGCTCCCAGGAAGCACGTGTGTGGGGAGAGCTCACTGATGAAGGTAGAATCTGGCTGGACCATAGCGAAGGTTCTGGTGAGTACCGAGTGATTTTTATAATTAAAAAGTATATATTTTTCCCTCAATTAGGTGAATCATCCTCTGCTACGAGAGGCACTTGTACGAAGACTGAGAGAAATAGTGATCAGCAGCAAAACTCCGGTAAGTATACATAACAGCAGCTCTCTATTGAGTGGAAGAACAACATTAACTATCGTTGGTTTGATATGCATGTTGTTGTTTTAGTAATTCCTTTGTTTTGTTCAGTCCATCAATGTGGGACTCTGGCCAATGTTGTTAGTAGCACTGGATCTGGAATGAGTGATCAACAGCCTTGTTTGAGTGAGCATGTTAATTGATAAACGTACTACATGAGTGTAACTGCTGTGTCTGCTTTTCCTCAGGTAATTCTGTAATGGAAGATGTGTGCTTGAAGACGGAAGTACATGTGCATGTTCATGATCAGCGAAATACTTCTGGTAAGCTTTTTATTTTGTGGTTTTTTTGTTTATAACCGTTCCCTCCTCAGACAAATCGTCTCCTGTGTTCGATATAATGAGTGATCAACATACCAGTAAGAAAATTCAACAAGTTATTTTGAGTTTGAAAGTTTACTTTTTTTCTCGGACCACATTTAGTATAACTGTTGTTTTCTTCAGGTGAATTGTCCTCTGTTACAGTAATGGAAGATGTGTGTAAGAAGACTGGAGTGAGGGACCAACAACTAGATCAAGAAATCCCTGAGAATGACATCACTCGATTTGCGGAGAAATTTCCTCAACTGCTGAGCGTGCACAAGGTAGGTAGTACTCTACATCTTAATAAGTACTTATCATCCTGACATTTTGGCAAGGGAAGTACATGTAAGATGTTAGGTGGGGATGATGACATGTTTGTGGTATGCCAATAATCAAGAATTCATTAACATGCCCGATTATTATTGTTCACCAGAACCACTCAATTGTATTCCCATTGAGTTTCCTAGAAGGTATTTGCTATAGGGGCAATCCCCACCAAATGAAACACTGTTTATTTTACAGGCTTTG
The DNA here is from genome assembly GCF_963675165.1 of Halichondria panicea. NCBI lineage: Eukaryota > Metazoa > Porifera > Demospongiae > Suberitida > Halichondriidae > Halichondria > Halichondria panicea. Next base: position 362,335 of record NC_087386.1, read on the forward strand.
ACAATTAACGATCTACAACATGTCTACGTGACTCTACATGAAAGTGCCCCTTACTGGTTGAATCTGGGATTGGCTCTAGGTCTAACTCATCCTGTTCTCAACAACATCGATACTGGCAAGCATCGTGGCGATAATCTGTCTTGCTTGCGTGAAATGCTGGTTAAGCTCCTGAGTACACAAGATGTAACATGGAGTCTCTTGTCAGACGCTCTCAAAAATCCCACAGTGAAACTCGTCAATTTAGCAGATAGCATCACAGGTAACCATTTTCAATGTTTGTGTAGTTTGCTTTATTTGTCATTTTTAGTGCTTGATATAGACAATAAATTGTACGTATTATTAATTTTAGTGATACCTTTTCTTCATGCAGTCAATCAATCCACAACTCCTAACCTGCTCGATCGACTCAGCCTCCCCCCAGCCTCCCTCGGTGAATTAACTGATGTCACACGTCGTTATGGCAATCAAGCTGGAGTGGCTCATGCATTGAGAGCGTGGCGAAGAGTGAATCCTTCCAGAGCTACCTTCAGGGCCTTGGTGGAAGTTGCCATAGGACTGAGAAGAGGAGACACTGCTACAGACATTTGTACATTCATTGTAAAGGAACTGAACAAAAATTAATTCGTTTTTATATTGAATTGATATTTCTATTTTGTGGTGTACTGTAACATGTGCTATTAAATGCTTTTTCATAACATTGATTGTTGATCTGTGAAAAGTTAAACTGAGCATGTGCGCTGCATGCATAACTATGCGCTGCAGTGTGAGCGCTTAATTAGCAACGCCCACACAATCGAGTCCTAGTCATACTTATAATATAATAGCATTCTTGGTTAGAACCACAGTCATGTATACAGATAAGAGAGTTACGTTAACAAAGGAATTTATAAACTGTATACATAATCAATAATTAAACAGTCCGAGTGTCCATGTTGAGTTAGTAAGTTCATCTCTTTCTTTTCTTCTTAGCATCAGCCTCATCGTCATCGTCCTGAGGTTTAGCCTTTGTCTTAGACTCCACTAGAGCAGTGGTTGTTTTCTTCATGAGATCTCTGCTCACAAACTCCTCATCGCTACCACTGTCCTCGTCTACAGGGGGGGGGTTAGAATAATACATACAAGTCTATACATTGCTTACCATAGAACATTTGTCGTGAGCCCATCTTTGGTAGGTCCACCTTCACATTGCCAGCCATACCGCCCTCGACAACATGGCGGAACTGTGACAACAGAAATACAGTGGATGTACTTTAGAATAAAAAAACAGCAACACATTACAGGCCTCGTGGATCTAAGACACAGTGATTTATAATTATGTCACAGCAACTCACCTCCTCGTCCTCCATCTCCTTGTGGACAGTGTCCAGGTCCCTACTAGAGAGCTCCTCCGCTAGACTCACTAACTTGCCCTCCACACTGCTCAGCTGTTCTATCACATACTCCTCACTGTCAGGGGAGAGCTTGGGCTTCAGGGCATGAGAGTGAGGCTATACAGGGGTTAGGGGGTATGTGTTGGTACAGGGCATGAGAGTGAGGCTATACAGAGGTTAGGGGGTATGTGTTGGTACAGGGCATGAGAGTGAGGCTATACAGGGGTTAGGGGGTATGTGTTGGTACAGGGCATGAGAGTGGGGCTATACAGGGGTTAGGGGGTATGTGTTGATACAGGGCATGGGAGTGAGGCTATACAGGGGTTAGGGGGTATGTGTTGGTACAGGGTACACAGACACAGTACTTTCTTACTGCTTTGATGTGCTGCATCTTCTCTGTGAGATGCTCCACTCCGTTGTTGACCTGTCCCAACAGTTTATTGGCACTCTTGGTTTTACTCTCACTCTCAGCACACTTCCTCTTGGCATCGTCAAGGTGACCTTGGAACTCCTCAAGCATACGCTGACCACTGCACACACACACACACACACACATAAAAATTAAGTAATAGCAGGAGTTCATAAGAATGAACTCCTGGTAGTTAGCTATTTGAATATGAATCCTTAATTTGCACACCACTTTCCTACGCATACTATTACTGTCTGCATACATGTATAGTACACGTGTGTGTATGATTCTTACGTAGACATCTTTGCCTCTCCCGAGTACTTGAGGTCCTCAAACTGTGCCTGCAGCTTCTCCCTCTCCTCCTTGAGCCGTGACACCACCTTAGTGTTCTCCTCTCTCAGCTGCTCCAAATGTCTCTTAGTGTCCCCCTGGTTCAGGAACCTATCCACCACCTCCTGGATGTCTGACACTCCAGTGGCATCTTTGATCTTGGCTAGAGCTTCTTCGTAGGATGAGATCTTTGCCTCCTGCACTTCTTGAGCTGTGTTTGTCTGTCCTATAGCCGCTGTATGTGTGTGGGGGGGTAGGATTATCACAATGGTTCGTATGTATGTGTGTGGGGGGGGGGGTAGGATTATCACAATGGTTCGTATGTATGTGTGTGGGGGGGGAGGATTATCACAATGGTTCGTATGTATGTGTGTGGGGGGGGGGGTAGGATTATCACAATGGTTCGTATGTATGTGTGTGGGGGGGGTAGGATTATCACAATGGTTCGTATGTATGTGTGTGGGGGGAGGATTATCACAATGGTTCGTATGTATGTGTGTGGGGGGGAGGATTATCACAATGGTTCGTATGTATGTGTGTGGGGGGGAGGATTATCACTATGGTTCGTATGTATGTGTGTGGGGGGAGGATTATCACAATGGTTCGTATGTATGTGTGTGGGGGGGAGGGTTATCACTATGGTTTGTATGTGTGTGTGTGGGGGGAGGATTATCACAATGGTTCGTATGTGTGTGTGGGGGGGGGAGAGTAGAAATATTAATAGATATGTTCATTTTAATAGTACAGTCATACCAACGATAACTTACATAGGCCGACAGATTGAGCTACTGAAGTACGTCTCAACTGTATAACGACAATAATTATAAGGCATACAACATTACATGCCTCACTATACTCACCCTGCGATCCACTTTCTCAGCAAAGTCTTTCTTCTCGTTTGCCTGCTTCCGGTACTCAGCCAGCACTTTGTCTCTCTCTCTCCGAGACTCAGTCATGCTCTGCTCTTGGCGAGATAACTCAGCCTATTATTGAACAGAAGTGTTTAATCGCTAACCATTTCCCCCGTTAAACACAAGGGTCAGGAAATGCCGTGGGGTGGTGGTCTCACCTTTGCCATGTCTCTGGCCAGCTGTGCATCGTTGCACATGTTTTCCAGTTCTTTCAAATCCTTGCTTCTCGTTTTGATGGCCTTCTCAAGATCAGCAATCTCCCTGTCAAATCCCAGCCTCTCCTACAGACAAGGATACAAACAGTTTCGTCTAAAACAAAGGACACACAACTATAGTACAGTAGAGAAGAGGCCACAATAATAGTATAATCTAAGCCCTGACTTACTTCCTGCAACTTTTGTAGTATAACCTCATAAGTTTTTCGAATGTGCGATGCCTCGTTGTTTTTGATGACAGCTTTGTCCAGTCTGTTCTCCAACTGCCTCAGTTGTTTAGCCTCCTCAGAATCACCCGCTGGTGTTGAAAGAATCATCTCTTCCTCCATGTCCATGTGAGATATTTGCATCTCTAGGTGAGACAGTGTTTTCTCTCGAGAGCGTTTCACGTGATGCAATGCATTGCGTTTCTTGATCATCTCACAGATAGTCTGGTCAAACTTCTTCAGTGCAGCCTCCCCAGTGAGACCGTGGAGCTCTGCCGGTATTGAAGTGTTGTGTGCTTGGAACACATCACCCACCACATCATCATCAGCCTGCAGTGAACAAATTTGTACATTAATTTTTTATGGCCACAAGTATTTTGTATACAGTACGTGGCCGTAATGTGCATGTGACTTGCCTTCATTCGGTTGGATAGCTTTGTTCTGATCTGTTTATTCTCTGCCCTGAGTTGAGCGATGAGTTCCTTGTTCTGCTTGATGGCCCATTGGGAGCTCTCAGAGTAAGCCTTCCTATCTCCATCTGAGGACCAGCACACCATATATAAATATGCACATCTCTTATAGGCAGGAGGTAGCTTACCTATGAGGGCAATCCTTCTTTTGAGCTCATCAATTTCATCGGTTACATTGGAAGACATCTCTTGTTTGTTTATTGGTATTGGCTTATGTACAATTACAAGGTCTTGTACAAGTGTTGCTTAGCAACCAGTCAACTGTACGGCTTCACACCTCCTCGTTTTGAGACCGACTGTTTTCTAATTTAACAGAAGTGTTAGCTACATTAGAAAATATTCGAGTTCATGAATATTGTTATCGAAAGGTCAATATAAAAGTAAGTGGGTGGGGCCCCATTTAATATTGTAGAAATGTGAATGATGTTGTGAGCGCAGCTAGCTAGTGGATCCATCAGAAGCGATGTCTCGTTTTGGAGGGGCCGTCTACTCAAGGATCAGTTCCATGTACAGTCAGTCCAATACCATGACCGTGGAGGAGCCTCTCAGTAATGGAGGGATGAAGAAACAAGTATACAACTGCACCACACCCAACTATGAGGTACATGAGTACTGTACTGTGTAGTTAGCGTGCACTAGGTGTTGTCCAGATGCTGACAAGGCTTAATTAAGTTGCCCCACTGTTGGAACTTGCTGTAAAATTTGCCCCACTGTTTAAATTTAAATTTAGCATAAAATTAGAAGGTAATAACCTAATTAACCTTGTAACCTTTGGTCACCTATGTACGTAGTATGATGACATGACATAGTTGAGCCCTGGTATTGAATAACCAGACTATCCATTAACCACTTGTATGGATTCAGCTCTCTAATCATGTTATGTCTCTCCCCCCACACACCTCTACCTAACATAGGACGCTACTGGCCTCTTCTCACAGTTACTAACAATCGACGAACAACTTACAACCTACCTGGCAAGATTTGCTAGCCCTCAGACACAAGCACAAAACCTCCTCAAAATCCTCTGTATGTGTCTGGAGCTAAGTGGTCACGGCGTGCCCTGGTTTGCACTCTCAGGTCTCCTACTGGGACTGTATTTCTACACTGGAGAAGATTTCTACTTCAATTATGGACTTAACCTTTTATCTATTCTAGTCATGGACGTTTCAGTTGTTGCTCCAATCAAGCTCCTCATCAAACGACCAAGACCTGCGTTGAATCGAGGCACTATCCCACTGAGTATATCGTCTGTGGATTGCTATGCCTTCCCCTCAGGGCATGCCTCGAGGTGTGTTGCTCTGGCCGCTCTGTTCTGCTACCTCCCTCCATTTCAAGTGTGGACTCATCTGTGGTATATCTGGGCCATTGCTGTATCACTATCACGAGTGGGCTTGGGGAGACACCACGTGCTGGACATTGGCGCTGGTGTGCTCGCTGGGCTCGTTATATTTGACCTTGTGAGACGGTTTGGACTATTAGTTGGTGTTTGATAGCACAATTGACTGACTGACTCTTGTTTGTGGTGTATGTTTTTCTCCTGTTAACATTCTATTAATAATTGTTTTGGCATTCTTGTACACAGTTTGTACGTATATATATTCAGTATTTTCTCTAGTCGATATTTCTTATATACAAAAAACAAGTTGCTATAATAATTCAAAGCTCAACTGTTAATTAGGGAAACCTTGTGGAACTCTTGGTCATGCTCATCACATGCATGCCCAGGCAATGAAGCCATTGTGGTTATAACCCACACAGCTATACATGCATGAGAACTTAATTATGCGTAGACACTGCATGAAAGAAAAGGTCAATAGGTGATGACAGTACACAGTAGGAAGTTAGTGAATGAGTAGGTGGACAACAATATTATGGTATCAGTTCAGAGTTCAATCTAGCGAGGGGTGGTGGGTGTGGTCGACCAGTCAGACTCTACCACGGACACATTCCTGCAGACACGAGAGGACATAGTTACTCACTGACACATGACAAACATTTACTCCCACGTTATGTATAACAATTGGAGTACCTACTAGACACTAGGTAATGAGATCACCAAAAACTAAGTATCAGCAGGAGTTGCAACAGTCAATGAATAAATACACCAACTGAGCTGAGCAGCAGCTGCAACAATACAGTGGTGGATGCAGTGCACTTACAACATCAACAGCAAACAACACTAGATTGCCAAAGAATATCAGATAATTATTTTTTAGGTAGAATGCACCCACCACTAAAGTAAATTCATTAGACACTATAACTGTTGCATCATATACTAAGATCACTATCTACTGTATGAGAGACCATGAAGTTTCTCTTACTAGCAGTCAGTGTGATTCTAGTGGCAACCAGTGGAGAATGTGTAGAGTTCCCCAAGCGTTTCACAGCCAATGTGATTAGCAAGAGCTCGTGGATCCAATTTCAACGATAATAAAATTTCTGAAAACTTAGAAACACACCTTTCAAACGGCATCATCAAATTTCTTATTTAAACGATAAAAGTATTTGGCAATTTGGCAATACATGAATAATAGCCCATGGTCCAAGGCCGAAAAATGACAAATTATGGCCACGATGAACTTTTGGATTGAAACACATCATTTGAAAGGAAATTTTCTAAGCTTTCCGAAAATCACAAAATTTTAGATATTCGATCAACGGCACTAAAGTTAATAGCTGTTGAAATAACCCCCCCCTCCAAATAATAAATTATTTTTCAGCTGCCATAACTTGAATTCCGTGAATCCAATTTCAACGATAATATAATTTTCTGAAAACTTAGAAACACACCTTTCAAACGGCATCATCAAATTTCTTATTTAAACGATAAAAGTATTTGGCAATTTGGCAATACATGAATAATAAATAGCCCATGGTCCAAGGCCGAAAAATGACAAATTATGGCCACGATGAACTTTTGGATTGAAACACATCATTTGAAATGAAATTTTCTAAGCTTTCCGAAAATCACAAAATTTTGGATATTCGATCAACAGCACTAAAGTTAATGGCTGTTGAAATAACCCCCCCCTCAATTTAATTATTCTTTTTCAGCTGCCATAACTTGAATTCTGTGGATCCAATTTCAACGATAATATAATTTTCTGAAAACTTAGAAAGAGACCTTTCAAATGGCGTCATCAAATTTCTTATTTAGACGATAAAAGTATTTGGCAATTTGACAATACATGAATAATAGCCCATGGTCCAAGGCCGAAAAATGACAAATTATGGCCACGATGAACTTTTGGATTGAAACACATCATTTGAAAGGAAATTTTCTAAGCTTTCCGAAAATCACAAAATTTTGGATATTCGATCAACGGCACTAAAGTTAATGGCTGTTGAAATAACCCCCCCCCTCCAAATAATAATTATTTTTCAGCTGCCATAACTTGAATTCTGTGGATCCAATTTCAACGATAATATAATTTTCTGAAAACTTAGAAACACACCTTTCAAATGGCATTATCAAATTTCTTATTTAAACGATAAAAGTATTTGGCAATTTGGCAATACCATGAATAATTGCACCAATTCAGACCAAGGTATTAAGAAATACAATATCCCAGGCAGACAAGACGGCTATGTGTGTGTTACCCCAAAAACTACAAATGCATTCGAAATTGCACTACAGGCTAAGCCGGAACAAGGCAACGTAATCCTCGACCTACGACAGTGTAAACCTGGAGACGCGTGTATCGATGGGGCGCGCTGTGAGGACTGTGCACACTTCAATGCAACCCAGTTAGTGTTCACGCCCGGCAATTGGAAACCATACTAGTGGAGTACAAAGGTCACGTTGACACTCAGTTTATATTTGAGTCTCCCAACTATTACCTCAACAATACGTATGACGCACAATTCTCAACATGCGCTTGTGCCAGTGGAAAATGCACAAACAATTGCAACTTATTCTGCAACTAGTCAGCCAAAACTAATAACCTGTCTAAATGGATATTTAGATGCTGTGTACTCTCCTTTGATATGAGTTATTACAAGCTCTTCAATAATTACCTCATGTAGCATTTGGATGTGTAGACCAGCTCCGAGTACACTACACAGGGTGGGTGTGGCTTGACGTGGAATAGACACGAGCTCGGGTGAATGTACACCTGCTGCCGTGTCTTGTGCTGTGTGTGTGTGGGAGTGTGTGAGGGTGTGTGTGAGGGGGCGTACAATATGATCGAATAAATTAATTTACTAACTTATATACGCCCACTCACCGTGAGGTACTTCCCCTCTCCTGCGTGCTCCGCTATGTTCATAAACAGTCCACCAATGAGAGCTCTCCTCACACCTTCACTACACTCAGCCCCTCCAGTGCCGAGCTCCACGCCCACGCGTCCACACAGCTCAGTCAGCTGACGGCGTACATCCATCACTGTGCTCATGTGACGCATGTGAATGAAGTTCTCGTGACACCACGACTGCAGGGAGAAGCAACAGATCACACACTAACTTAGTTTCTGACAATGAATCTGAATACAAATTACGGGCTCTTAACGATTGCAACGGCTGAATTCCAGTAAGGCTATAGCCGTTCCTTTTGTTGAAATTGGTGGATTTCTCACTAATCACAGAACTTGCTTATTGAATACAAAAATGAACACGGATCCTCAAAGATAGCTACCAACTAGCCTGCTGTTTTTCGATTAATCACATAACTTTATCAGGTATATAGCCTTGTGTTGTTGACTCACCTTGTTACCCTTGACACTCTTGAAGGCACGGTATATCTTGAGCAGCATGAGATGATCTCCGTCAGGTGACACAAACTTTCTCCTACTCTCGAGCGCTCGTTCTCTCTTATCTTGAGGAGTGAACAAGACCGAGTCAACAGACAACATGGATACAATATTCACAATCTCCACGCCACATCCATGCTCCCCTGCAGATAGCAGAGTCTTAGCCAGAGATGGTTCTAATGGAAACTGGGCCATTTTGAGACCCAGAGCAGTTAATTTGACTCCCTCTTCTGAGCTGTCTGTTTCTATGGCCCCCAGTAAATACAGCTGCTCTAGAGCTCTCACGAGGGACTCTTCTGACGGAGGGTCCATAAAGTCAAATTCGACAATGTTTGAGATTCCGAGAGCTAGTAGTTGCAGGATGACAGAGGAGAGGGAAGAGCGTTGGATCTCAGGTACAGTGTCGTTGAGGAGTTCTGCGTGTGTGTGTGTGTGTGTGTGATGTGGGGGTGGTGTGTGTGTGGGGTGTGTGTGTGTGTGTGGAGTGTGTGTGTGTGTGTGTGTGTGTGTGAGTGTGGGGTGGGTGAGGTATAGTTTGTACAGTCATACGGAATGCAGTTGTTATTAAGATCACCTGCAAAGTAGTCCTCAGTGTAGAGCCGGTAACAAGCGCCAGGTGCCTCCCTACCAGCACGACCAGCTCTCTGTCTGGCCTGCACAGGGGAGAGCAGGGAAATACCAATAATTGTATTTACCGCAAAGATAGTAACACAAGCTCAGAAATAGAACTGTACTAACCTCCCTAACTACAATGATACAACCTGATGGTCGCCCTTACTGGGTACCAAATATTGGGGGGGAATGGAACGATTGGGCCCTATTATAGCCACCAGTTTGTATGGCCCCCTCTCCCTTACCTGAGCCTTTGAGACGGGCTGCACACTGAGCAGGTCCAGTCCAATGTGAGGATTGTAGCCCTTGGCCTTCACCATGCCACAGTCCACCACATAGCGTATGTTGGGAATGGTTATTGATGTCTCGGCAACGTTTGTGGAGAGGATGACCTTTCGAGCACCCCCTCTAGCTGGTAGGAAAGCATCCTGTTGTTTCTTAGTGGGCAGGGCAGCGTAGAACGGGAATACAATCATATCCAACCAATCGGAAGGGAACATAACTTTGCATAGAGTTAATAAAGAGTTAACGCTTTCAATTTCCTCTCGTCCGGTTAAAAACACTAAAATATCGCCTTTTTTCTCTGAGTCTTCGTGAAGTTGTAGCACTGTAGTGACGGTGGCGTGTGTATAGTCCTGCTGCTTAATAGCCGTGTAGAATATCTCTACTGGGAACTGCCTGCCTTGTATGTAGAGGATCTTGGCTTTGTTGAAATAGTTTGAGAATGATTCGGCAGCTAGGGTAGCTGACATGACGATGATACGAAGCTTCTTGAGTTGTTTCTCAGAGCGTATTTTTTGAGCAGTCTTGACCACTCCAAACAGAATGTCGGTGTGTACCGTTCTCTCGTGAGCCTCGTCCAACAAGATAACACTGTACCTGTAGGAGATGACGTGTGTAAGCATGACATCACACATACACTTGTATAGTAGGAAAGGTCTCTTCTAAGCTTTCAGAATCAGTTGAAATTGGATCCACGGAATTCAAGGAACCATTGATTAAACGGAGGGGGGGAGCGGGTATCGTTGACCCTATGTCAAAAATATTATGATTTTCTGAAAGCTTAGAAAGAGACCTTTCAAATGATGTGTTAAAATCCAAAATTTCGTTGGGGCCATAATTTTTTATTTTTCGGCCTTGGACCATGGGCTATTATCCATGGTGTGGCCAAATTGGCAAATACTTTTATTGCTCAAATATGAACTTTGATGATACCATTTGAAAGGTCTCTTTCTAAGCTTTCAGAAAATCATAAAAGCGTTAAAATTGGATCCACGAAATTCAAGTTATGGCAGTTGAAAGAGTTCCCAAACCATTGATTAAACCAAAGATCGGAGATTATTTTGTAGTACATGTACATCTTGCTACACCCGCTGACTTGGCCATAACTTGAGTCCCCCGTTGACCCAATGTCAAAAATATTATGGTTTTCTGAAAGCCAAGCGCAAGCCAAGTGGGCAAGCGGGCGGGCAAGCAAGCAATTGGTTGTCAAGCGTGTATACCAGTATTAGCTGACCTGCTGAGTAGTGGGTCTGAGATGGCCTCTCTCAGCAGCATACCATCAGTGAGGTACTTGAGCTTGGTAGCAGGGGAGGACTTATCATCAAACCTAACACTGTAGCCAACCTGGAGATGGCAACCACAAATCACAGACACAGTTCACTAGTAAGTAGCGATTGCCCCTATAATACCTCTTGTCCTAGTGGACAGCATCTCTCCAGAGCCACTCTGATGGCAATGCTCACAGCCGCCACTCTCCTCGGCTGGGTCACGCCCACACAACCCTTCCGACCAAGACCAGACTCTAGGATATACTGTGGAGGCGAGAGGAATTCATATTCTAACTTACCCGAAGAGAGAGAGAGAGAATAAAACGCATACATGTACATAGAAATGAGTGTGTGTGCGTGTGTGTGTATTGTTGGTTCTCGTACTTGTGGTATTTGCGTTGTCTTCCCACTGCCTGTCTCCCCGACCACCACACAACAATCGTGAGATCGTATCTCCCTCAGCAGTGCATCTCGAGCAGAGGCAATGGGTAGAGCCTTCCTCTGGGCCTGCAACAGTGACCTCTGACACTCGGCCATGAGGACACTTCAACCGAATATCTACAAGTAAAGGGAATACACGATATCATAGCATTTTACTAAACACAGAGTAGCCTAGATGTAATCGTGAGTGTAGCTAGCTAGATAAAACAGCTATGCTTGAATATAAAGAGACACCAACCACTGACCACGTGGCTTTTAGCTTACACTGTTTGTTGCCCGAGGCTATGTGTTACTACCCTGATACAGCTGCTCTGGTATGCTCCACTTACCAGAGGACAACTTGTGAAGAGGAGGAGCTCCTAGATCCTGAAGATGCCAGCAAACCAGATTTGCTATTCGGAGAAATACTTTGACGAACGTTATGAATACAGGTAGCTAATTACAAGCTCCACAGCAGCTATACCAGCCCAACCCCTTTTCCTTGCAGGCATGTTATTCTGCCCAAAGATATTGCATCTCTGGTGCCCAAGGACAAGCTTATGAGTGAGACTGAGTGGAGGAAGATTGGTGTACAGCAGTCCAGGGGATGGGTTCATTACATGTATCATAAACCAGGTACGGTCATCACTCGCTGTATGAACATGCACGACTTTTATTATTATTTCAGAGCCTCATATTTTGCTGTTTCGAAGACCAACAACTGGATAAGATTCATATCCCAAGCAACAACATAATAATGATATTACTAGACACAGGCTTATACACATTGTATTTTCTTTAATAGCTATTACTAAATTACGCTCAAAATTCAAACAATAATAATTTTATATATAACATTATTTTATAATAAGAAATGTAATAATTATATATCGGTACATGTATGTTTGTGATCGCAGAATGATTATAATCTTCTAAATAAATGACACTATAAATTGTATTATTGTTCCGAGTTCTGGGCTTGATATTTTAAGATGTGGTTCTTGATAGCACTGGTGACTTTTTTGGTGTTGGGAATACGAAATCTCAACAGATAATTGATAACAAATTCATCTTCTGTTCGAGTTCCAAACTTGAAGGTGATGATGTCAGGACTACGTTTCTTGGCAGTTATTTTGAGGATGGAGGATAGTTTGTGCTTGTGTTTGATGCGTGCCCAGCCGGCTCTGTCAGAGAGCTCCCTCAGGACTAGTAGACAGTCAGCAGTGAGTACCAGGTGGCTGTGGGGGTGTGTGTGTGTGGGGGGGGGGGGTGTGTGTGGGGGGGTTATACACGCAGGAATGCTATTATCAAATGAAGGCAGAGTGTAAATTTAATACAGGAAACGTAACGCTGTAAAAATTATATCACGTTGTCAAGGTTACAGGATGTAATAAACATAATTATTGTTATAATTATTTTATTACACGGCCGCGCAGCCTCTAGGCATAATTTGGTAAAGGGTCGTCATAAAACAGTTTTGTTAGATGCTATCTTGTTAGATGCTAGACACCCCCTCACCTGTGATACTCAGTGCTGTCCTTGACCTCCAGTGCTGGGAACGTGTGTAGAGCCTCAGGGCTAGTGGAGAATAGACTGATGTTGACCTTATGCGAACCCTCTAGATCATCCTCTGAGCTAGATCGACTTGGATTCTCTAATGATGAGGAAGGGAGGGGAAGGAAGGGGAGGGGAAGGGAGAGGTGAGGAAGGGAGGGGAAGGGAGGGGAAGGAAGGGGAGGGGAAGGGAGAGGTGAGGAAGGAAGGGGAAGGAAGGGGTGAATGACTTGTGTATAATTATGTTGTGTGCATTTGCATTACACTGTACATAGTTGTTAAAATACTTGGAAGCTATAACAGTCAATACAAGGAACGCTTGACAGGCTACTGTGCATGTACAGAGGAATGCTCACATGACTAGTTGAAATTGCCTCACGCTAATAAAGCATTATCATGACTACAGGTACATGTGCTCACCATTCTCATCATCCTCGTCAGCAATCACAAACACATCAGCATTGACATTGCGATACCTCTTCCCAGGCTTGCCCAGTGGAGCCACATGCTCACTGCACACAAACACACACACATGTACAGTTATTGTAGTCAGAACATTCACTGCGCATAATCAAAAAACACTGCATTTGAATACTTACTTTGGCTCAGTTTTCTTATAAGCTGATAAGAGACCTCCAAACTTTGACTTGAGCTTTGCTGACTTGCCCTTGATGCCAGCATACCATCTCGAGCCCTGCACGACAATAGTGGTGTGTGGTGTGTGAGGTGTGGGTTTACCTGAGTGGCCAGTCGCTGCTTGTATTTCGTGTAGCCTTCAGAATCGGAGTCAGACTGAGAGAGAAGAGAGAAACACAATCATTACAAGTACAATGATACACTCTATAGCTACTATGCACACGGATATGATCATCCACCCACACAGTAACTCACAGCCTCACTGCCAGTGCGTGGTATCATGTGACGAGTGTCCTCAGTGTACAGAGTCCGCACATCGTGAGCATCATAGTCATCCAACACTGAGGCTAGCTTACCCCCCACCAAGGACAGCACCTCTACACAGGGGGCACAATAATGAGGCTAGCTTACCCCCCACCAAGGACAGCACCTCTACACAGGGGGCACAATAATGAGGCTAGCTTACCCCCCACCAAGGACAGCACCTCTACACAGGGGGCACAATAATGAGGCTAGCTTACCCCCCACCAAGGCCAGCACCTCTACACAGGGGGCACAATAATGAGGCTAGCTTACCCCCCACCAAGGCCAGCACCTCTACACAGGGGGCACAATAATGAGGCTAGCTTACCCCCCACCAAGGCCAGCACCTCTACACAGGGGGGCACAATAATGAGGCTAGCTTACCCCCCACCAAGGCCAGCACCTCTACACAGGGGGCACAATAATGAGGCTAGCTTACCCCCACCTCTACACAGGGGGCACAATAATGAGGCTAGCTTACCCCCCACCAAGACCAGCACCTCTACACAGGGGGCACAATAATGAAGCTAGCTTACCCCCCACCAAGGCCAGCACCTCTACACAGGGGGCACAATAATGAGGCTAGCTTACCCCCCACCAAGACCAGCACCTCTACACAGGGGGCACAATAATGAGGCTAGCTTACCCCCCACCAAGACCAGCACCTCTACACAGGGGGCACAATATAATGAGGCTAGCTTACCCCCCACCAAGGCCAGCACCTCTACACAGGGGGCCACACTACAAGTACAGTTTGCACGGATTAATCATGTACAGTGCGTATAGTGCGTATATGAAGTTATCATACTTTTAAACAACACAACACTTACCCAGGAATCCGCCCCTAGCCAGACTGACGTAGGGGATGGCTTTCTGTAGGAACTTGGCCACCACCATGTTGACATACTGGTCCTCTTGTTCCCTCCCAGACCCCAGGAAACACAAGTGCTCCCCCTTGTCTGGCCCCGCCTTCTTGACACGGGCACACAGTCGGTCCGCCGCCACTGAGAAATCATTTGGAGAGTGAAGAAGCTGAAGAGAGAGAGAGATAGGGAGGGATAGTGTGAAGGCCGTATCAGTATTTAGAGCTACACTGTGGCATAAAACAGTATGTAACACTACACATTTTGCAATTTATCTGTTGAGGTACAGTAGTGACAGAGCAGTGATAACTCACGAGGTTGGCATCTAGATTGTATGATCCTGGCAGGTGTCCTGAGCTGAAGTGCTCCACTGGCCGACAGTCTACCACAAAGAACTTGACCACCTCTCCCTGCATACAAATGGATGGACGAACCTCACACACACCTCACAAAAAGCACATGCAGACACATACACACACACACACCCTCACAAAAAGCACACACACACTGACGTACCTCATCACTGCTGCCGCTGTTGTTCTGTTTTGCCTCGAGAACTTCCTGCAAGCTGATTGGTAGACACAGAGAGTGAGAGACGTTGGTTGCTAGGGAACCGAGACTCCGCCCACTCCCAAACAGCAGACTATGATAATCCTACAAAGAAGTTTGGTAATGATCAACAAATTAAAATTCATCTTGTGTGTGTGTGTGTGTGTGTGTGTGTGTGTGTGTGTGTGTGTGTGTGTGTGTGTGTGTGTGTTTGCATACAGTTGACATTGCATAATAATTATGTTAAGTACACCAGTCCATTAAAATTGTTAACCTAGGGTTGTTGACCACAACACAGATACGGAGGAGTGTAGGCTGGTGAGCTAAAAGCTGGAGCATGACCAATAATGCATTAGTAAAGTAAACACATGCAGAGTGTGTCCATGGCTGACTGCATTTCAGTAGCAACTTGGAATCCAATGGTGGTTTTGGGGGATTTTTCAGCTGCCTTAACTTGAATTCCGTGCATCCAATTTCTGATTTTCTGAAAGCTTAGAAGGAGACCTTTCAAATGGTGTCATCAAAGTTCTTATTTGAGCGATATAAGTATTTGCCAATTTGGCCATACCATGAATAATAGCCCATGGTCCAAGGCCGAAAAATGACAAATTAGGGCCCCAACAAAATTTTGGATTAAAACACATCATTTGAAAGGTCTATTTCTAAGCTTTCAGAAAATCTTAAAATTTTTGACATTGGATCAACGATACTCAAGTTAATGGCCGTTGAAATAATTACTTTCGTTAGAAAGCTCACCTTCCTGAATGATTGAGGGGTCTTGTGTGCGTAGTGGTGAGCCAGTGTGAAGAAGTCGTCCACATCATCAGCAGAGAGAGTGGGGGGCAGGGAGGAGATGATCTCCACCAGGCCATCTTGACCAACCTCCTTGTCCTCCATGAGCAGCTCTCTACACAAGAGAGGGAGGGGGCAGATGGTCAGGGATGGAATACAAACAGACTGTACAGTTTGAGACAGATGCTACGTGTACCTAATAACAGTCACCCGCACAGTTTCAGTTTTCAAACTAGCAAAATTACTAACTACTTAACTATGTGCTGTTGTACAATGGAAATACACTGAATACAATGCACACACACACGCACACACAAGACTAGAGCCCTTACTTGGCATTGACAATCATTACAAGAGCGAGGAAGAAGAAAAAGAATGGATCTCTCTCAGTGAAGTAGTGGTCCCACATGACAGTCACTGCCTCCAGACTACACACGCATCCAAACAGACTACGCAACTGCAGTCAGGACAAGAGAAACTCTCATCACACAAGTAATTATTGTAGACACTACTGTATGATGTATGGAGCCATAGACTTGGAACCAGGCCATCTAGTAATAGCAACATGTAGAGGCTATCTATATTGTTATAGCCACTGTTCTGTAGCTCACCCATGGCTGGAGGTAGATCTCTGGAGCAAGCTTCTTAGTATCAAGGTAAGAGCACAACTCTGGGTCATGATAGAGAAGGAGGAGGCGGAAAAGATGAAACGGTCGTCCATCAACCTTGCAGTCCCTACAGTGTGTGTGTGTGTGTGTGTGTGTGTGTGTGTGTGTGTGTGTGTGTGTGTGTGTGTGTGTGTGTGTGTGTGTGTGGGGGGGGGGGGGGGACATGCATTGTGGAGGTTGCATCACTCAGTACCACAGAGTAGGAAGCTAGATTCCTTCACAAGGAAATTAACACACAGTCATCTAATTATCCAGCTATCATCATACCTTGGAATATACTTGGTCATGATAGCATAGAAGCAGTTGAAGAGGTCAGCTCGGGTCATATCCAGGGCCAGCATGGGCACCAGCAGTTCAGGCCATCCACAGTCAGGGGAGTAGCGGATGTTACGTGTCTTACAGTAGTAGGTGATTACAAGCTCCATATTCTCAGCTGCACTGGCCACCTCACTGGGACCACAACCAGGGACCTTGGCTGTGTGTGTGTGTGTGTGGAAAATCAGGCTGAACAGAAATTACTATTTATTGCTACAAGCGAACTGTTAATCATAAAAACATTGCAATTAGACCATCTGAACTGAAGTTATGGCCAATCAAACGTCTACGTTTATAGAGTACAGAGTCTACACCCTCACCTGCCTGCTCCTGACACTGGGAGTGGATGATATCCTGATTCTCTGTGTCTAGTGGTCCAGTCCAACTGCCCATAGTATCAGGACGACGTGACACATTCAGACAATCCTTCCATAGCTCAATTCTTACATCGGATGGTATCGTCCCCTCATCAAAGATAGCCTGTATCGTGTCAACCCCTTCGTGTGCAACAAGAGCAGTCTTGAGTGCATCAAGCCTGCATTAACATGTACACAGTGTATGTATGCTATCCTGTGCTATGAGTATGTACATACTTAGTCTTTGCAGGGGAGGGCATCCTCGGTGGAGATACTTCCTTACTACTAGGCTGCTCTGGTTCAGGTGGATCTTCTAGTTTGGTATCTAGGTCATCCAGGCCAAAGGTAGCATCATTGCTAAGACTATCAGTGTCTTCTGAAAGCTTAGTGTCGCCATCTTCACCAAGCAACTCGTCTATCTCACGGAGAAAGTCGTCTTTATCCTCTATGTCCGACATGGTCCAAATCTTTGCTTCCTTAGTGCAGTGGGTAGGCTCTAATTAGAAACATGTGTGCGTTATGGAAACAAGGTGGGCGTGGCATAAACAAAGTATGTGCGCTTTATAGAAAACAAGAAAGTTTTTTTACAGTAAGCAAGCATGAGCTGTACTTTGAAGATAGAGCCCCACATTCGCGGCCATATAGCCGGGTGCAATGGTAGAGTGGACAGAGTCGGTGCTAAGGCAGAGCAGTGCAGAGACAACCCTCAAAATTCCACTCATATGGCTGCTCTGATGGAGACACAGGCCAGAGAGAACAGAGAGAGAAAGAGACAAGAACTGGAACTATTCAAGAGACGCGTCAGACAACGGTCCACTGAATGGGAGAGAACTAAACAGCGACAGATTGCTATCAGCAATACAGAAACAATCGCCTCAGAACAGAAGATTACTGAACAAGCACTAAAGTTGGACAAAACGAAGGTGTGATGAACCACCACTGCATAGCATCTGATTATCACTATTGTATAACCGCTTGCTCCTACACAGGTTCAGAGATCGTTTGAAGTTGGACAGGACATAGAAGATGTATGCACAGTGGCTACACTCACTCCACCAGCAGGAGTGCCCTCCACCGCACAACTGGCCAGGAATAAACTACTCGCTCTCAGAGGATCAGCCAGTCCAAAAAATATCAATACTGATATCGAGAAGACATTATTGGTTCATTTCGCACCCTCCGTTCAGTACGAGCCTGTGAATACAATCAATCATCAAAACTCTCCAGTTCATGCTGTATCAAAACCACCCAAAAATGTCCTCAAGTTGAACAAATTTACAAATCCTGGACACATGGAGCATATAAAGAAGAAGCAAGCTGCTCTACAGTATCGTTTATTCCGAAGATTGTACTCTGACCTCGAGAGGGAACAAGCTAGACACAAACAACGGCAACTAACTCAAACGCAACAAATAGAGGCACTAAGAAAAGACAAAGAAGCTACGAGACGACTGATTGAAGATGAAGCTAATGCGTTTGATTCGTTCTCCACTGTGAGTACTGAGGCTACTGAGGACAGGGAGAGGGCCAGGGAGTGGGCGGAGCTTGTGGTAGTGGAGGAGAGGAAGCAACAGCTGCAGAAATCCAAAGAGAGTGAGCGTTTTGCAGAAGCTTTGAAGGCAAGATTGAAGGAGAAGCTGAAGACGAAGGAAGTTGCTGCACTGCCACTGTGTTCCTGTGGCACCACTATATGGGACGCAGATCCATTCACGTGTGCTAACAACTGTCCCTTCTACAGAAACCCTGAAGGTGAGTTCTCTCTTTTATATCACGCTGTCATTTATATCTCTTCCCATGCAGCTCTGGAGAAGGCTCTTGCTGCTCAGTTACAATCATTGGAACTGTGATGTACTAGCTAGCTAGCTAAGAACTGGTTTTCCTATTAATAAGTGTATTCATCATCTTCAAACATTACTTTTATCTCTGTAAGATATGCAGCTGTTTTCTGATTTTCAATGAAACATTTGAACAGTACAGTGTAATCTGAAGTGAATATGCTATACTAGCTGGCTGTACTAAAGCATGAGGGTATACTATAGAGGCTTCCTGTGTCACTTAAAGCTGGACAGGAGTTACAGCCTCCTCAATGGCAGAGATGTGAGCCTGGCTCTGCTGTTCTTCAAAGCTCTGGATGTGAGGCAAGAGATGGCCATCGATGGTACGTATGTATGTGGGCAACTTTAAGTGGCCACTCACGCTCTCCCCCACTATAATTATATCACCTACTCTAGTATATCCGTCCATTATTTTCCATTCTTCTCCATTCTTCACTACTACTGAAAATCCTCGATTTAATTAAGGCGACACTTTTACGTTTTGCGAAAGTAGAGTTTTAATGTACACAAAAAAATTAATTTATATGGTGCTATAATTATGGGCGAAATGTCCAAGTGTCGCTTTAAATATATTTAGAGGGTCGCCTTAAATAGAGGTATATGGTTTATGGTATTTAATTAATATCCACTGTCTTTCTTTTTACACACTCTGCACATAATTATATATACAGTGTGTTCTCACCATGCATGTACACCTGCATGTACACCTGCATGTACACCTGCATAATTATCATAATCTTGAGTTTGTTGGTTTGTTGTTGCAGATGTCCAGTTCCTTGCCTTTATGCAAGTGACCACTGACCTCAGCAAGAGCAAGATCTATCGTGTATTTGACATGCTGGATGTGGACAGATCGGGCATGATTGACTTTGATGAGTTCTACCTCCTCCTCTGTATCCTCCTGGCAGTCAGGGTGAGCTGTAGTGCAAGTGGACCCACTATAAGTTAATAGTTTCGTGTCCGATAATTTTAGTGTCCACACTGCATTCACTTGTGGTAGTAACTAGCCTCTTATAATATTAATATAATAATCGCATGTTGTCCTATTATTCACTGTGATTCGTACAGTGATTAATCGTGTATCAGTAATTGCACGTCGTCAAGGCAGTAATTGCACGTTGTTAATGACGACGTGCAATTACTGCCTTGACGACCACACGTTCGAATAACGGCCGCGGCCAATTTTTTTACTGAAACTGCAGCTAAAAATGTCCTTAAAACTGCATCACAAACGATTAACAATCAATAGTATGGCTACTCGTGCAATAAGAAATTAATAGCACTCATAACAAGCACTGGCAAGGTTAATAGCTCTGCTACGCCTCGTGCAATTAGTATCCTTGCCATTGCTTGTTACTCGTGCTATTATAATCCCATATTGCACTCTTAGCCATACTATTAATTATACTAATAGCGGGCTATTAGAAATGTTCGTATGTTTCGTATGTAGAGCGTCATAATTATACGAAATTAGAAATGATTGTACTGCAATAAAGCTCAGCGTCACTATCCTACGATTATACGAATTTGTCATTTCATACGAAAATGACCGCTATACGGTATCAGAGGAGGTAGTGATGTGATGATGTTTTTGTTGGCTCTGCAGGACAAACTGGAGAAGCAGTTTATACTCCGCCACTCACGGACAGCGTTTGAGTTGCTTGACGTTGATGGGAGTACCAAGATCTCAACTGAAGAGTTTGTAAACTTTGGATTCCTATTCAACTTTGATAATGGAGCAGCCAGGCAGATTTTCAAAGAGTTTGATGTCTCAGGAGATCAGGTATGGTGAACCTTGACCCTCACCAGTACGTATATGTATTGCTCAACTGCATGAGCGATGTTCTGACCTACCATATCAGCTATAGGACTACCAGGTATAACGGACACATTGGGGAACAACGTTTATTATGACAGGAGCCCAGGTGGCCTTTGTTGAGAGGGGTTGTTTTGCACACAAACTAGGACCTGGGTGTCTGGCGTTTATACCGCAGTTAGCCTTTCTTTAGTACTTATTTAAGATCTATGGGGTTCCCATTGCAATCATATTTCACTCAAAGCGTAGTTTGATATTCTAATTTGCAGGAGCTTGACTTACATGAGTTCAAGATGTTTGCGATGGCGTGCATTGACAGACAGACTGAGATAGAGCAGAAGAGGCATCCAACCAAGGAGAGGCGGGGGGAAAAGGAGGGAGGAGATAAAGAAGGAAAGAATGGGGACAAACAAGGAGGAGATAAAGAAAGAGGAGACAAACAAGGAGGAGATAAAGAAGGAGACAAAAAAGGAATGAGAGGATGGTGTGTCTTTCAGTGACCGTACACTCTAGTTATAATTATCACTTCATCATAAAATATCATTTAAACTTGTCTCTATATATATCGGTACGTATTATAGTGTCCATGCAACCAATCACATTCATTGTTCAAACAAAATTTGTTCATCAAGTGAAGCGCACGATCATACACGAAATAATCACCAGAAATAGGAAATAAGACACACTAGTACTATATAATACGTGACATAAAGAGCATGAAACTAGGGACAAAAGACATGCAGTTGAGAAATAATTGTCCATCAAGTATTAAGAGTATTTCTGTTATCTGAGATCGGCGGCCATCTTGCGAGGAAGCAGCTCAACCATCTCTCTACATATCGGCAGGAAGTCAGCAAATGCTTTGTCAGCTTTCTCTGTGTGCTGGTCACAATAGCTCACTAACCAGGAGTACAGCGCCAGGGACTTGACTAGCTGGGACTTCTGTATATGAGGAAAGAAAGAACGACTTCATCACAATGCACACACGAACTGATGCACCGTGCAGTGCAAATAAATGACTGTACATGTACAACCATGTACAACTAATCTGTACAAAAGTAGGTAGTACAGTAGTACAGTAGGCTGCTGAAAATTAATTATCTAGAGAGAGGACTACATGTACATGTAATGGGTTCAAAGTACACACACACAGTACACTAAGACACCCACCTGCCCTGTTTGATCCCCACACACCACCTTCGAGTGGAGCCTGGCAATATACAGCTTGGCACAGAGCACTGGCCTCAGGCTATCAGCCTCAATGTTCTCAGAGAGTTGACGAGTGTCTGGGTCTTCAAATGTCTTTAGAAATCGCTCGTAAAACACGATACCAGATGCAATCAGTTTGTTGATTCTTGCTATGCCATGTGCAGAGGGGGATTCACTGGCGGTGATGATTTTCAGATCTGCCCTAGTTGACTCGATATCGCCCAATTCAAACATAATCTCCTGACAAGTACTAGTGAAATACTGAGGGTTCAGTTCACCGAGTACAGAGGTCAACATGTCACACCTCCTCTTATGCATTCGGCACTTGACTTCATTGGAGGTCTCAAAGAAAGCAAGAAGTTTGTACAAGCACGAGTGGTCCTGAACAATTTTGACGTTTTCCGATGCAAATGTTTCCAGAGTGTAGTATTTAGCAGAAATTTCGATATTTTTTTGTCCAAGTTGGAATACAGGTTTTGCTCCATCGTAGCCTTCCACGAGGTCAGAGGTCACCAAACTCTCATAATCAGCCACCTCGAGAGTGTCAAAACGAAATAATTTTTGTCGTGGAGGATCAGTTGATTCTGACTCATCTTCTTGTCGTTCTTTAGAGCAGGTCAACAGTGTTATAGCGTACTTGGTCCAACAGCGAGACACGTCAGCTCCAACACTCTCAACTTTCTCTTTAAGTTCGTCTTCCATATCTCCCTCACAAGTCTCACTCAGGTAGTTCTGTAACACACACGTAGCGGACGCAATGCAGTGTCTT
Source organism: Halichondria panicea (assembly GCF_963675165.1). Classification (NCBI taxonomy): domain Eukaryota; kingdom Metazoa; phylum Porifera; class Demospongiae; order Suberitida; family Halichondriidae; genus Halichondria; species Halichondria panicea. The sequence goes on from NC_087386.1 coordinate 385,241, forward strand.
GATTGGGCAAATTGCTCAAGCCCAAGGTAATACTGGGATAAGGTCACAGAGTTTAAAGTCCATTCTATAGCATCGTACTCTCGTGTTTCAAGTTGCCGACTCAGCGTATTCTGACAATATTGAGCAGATATTTTCGCCTGTCCGAGATTCCCGTAAACTTGCGCCAAGTAAAACAGTGTGAGGGTGTGCAAATTCTCAAAATCCTTTTCTCGTTTGTCTTGGCTAACTGGTTTTCCTTCCAGCCACTCGGTAGAGGTCAAAGGTGGAGACAGCGCAATGTGAGATTCGTACACGGCCTTGGCTTTCAGGAGAACCTCGAGAGATTTTTGTTGTTCGCTCCTGTTCCCCCAAATGATCCCCAGCTGGTTGTATGCTTGCATACACACGGAGGCAGTCTTGACTTTACTGGGCAGTCCCTCCACTAGTTTGATACACCATTCAAACAACTCTACCCCAGAGCTGATCTCCTCAGTGTTGATAAAGTTGAGGCCCATTTCCAGTCCAACAAAACACGAGAGAATAGTGAAATCCTCGAGCTCTTTGAGAGGACAGGCATCCAGTTTAGCCCTCATACCTGCAGTGGGAAAACAAGAGTCTCAATTAAAGTGGATTAATCAATACATGTATAGGTACAGTCAAGGGCGTATACAGAGAAGAGGGAATGCAACTCACTTGTACCCTACGTACTCATCCGACTTCGTATCAGAGACCGGATATGCTAAAAATAGAATCCAGTATACGGACGTGAACAAGTGGGCGGTGTTGTTTACGGAGTTATAATTATGGGCGTGTACATCACAGCTGCCTAGCCTTTGCTAGCTAGCTAGCTAGCTAACAGTGGAGTATTATTTTAGAGAAGTGTCATGACCAGTCCTAGTCCAGCCAGGTCCAAGACAACCCCTTCGAGCGGGAAGTTAAGTGCTGGGCGCATTGTTAAGAAGTACCAGAGACTCAGGAAGACAGGTTTATTGTACCTAGGTTTCATCTTCTTGGAGTTGCAACTGTTGGATGGTTTGCCTTTGACACTACTAGTACGAGCCATACTGCTGCTTAGAACTAGTTTTACTATGCTGCAATCGAGCTAGCTAGCTAGCACAGATATAAAAAAGACTTTGATTTACCTTGTGCGGTCAAAGATTACGCGTGGGCGTTTTGTGGGCAGTTCTAAAAATAGCTCAATACGAAGTCGGATGATTCTGAGAATTGGGCGAGTTGCATGCCCTCTTCTCTGTATACGCCCTTGGTACAGTGTAGGCAGGCCTTCATACTTGTGTACTAAGCAAAGCAATTAGTGAAGGAGCTTGTACATTAAAGAGCCCTAACAGATAGTTAAAGCATGGAACCATTGTCTAGTGTAGCATCTTCAGACGCCCATAACTTGTTACAATGATCTAATTTCAACCACTTTTGGAAAGCTATACAAAAGGAGCACTGTTTAACGTTACACACACATGTACATTAATAAAAAGCCCTAAACTGATCTACTACAATTAAGACAACTATCATCACCTGACAGCAACTCCCTGGCGGTGTAGAGGGAGCGAAATGGTTCCTCTGGTGGATCTCTCTTACTCTCCTCCATCCTGAGTTGAGTGACAGTCGTCCAATCGGCTGCTAGATGGTCCGCTATCCACTCCCGGAGGTCACTGTGAAGGTCACTCTCCATAACTTAATACGTAAAATGAACTCTTAAGACGTCACTGATTAGGGGGCACACTCTCGAGTAGTCGTTCTCTCCAGGTCTCCTCAATCTGCCGGACGCTCAGGTTGTCTTGGTGAAGTTTCTCCTCACCCACACCCTCTGGTAATGGCAGCTCGTATGTAGGTACCTCAATGTCCACCACTGGAAGCCTGCACACGAGGATCACATGATCATTACTATACATACGGACATTGAACAAACGTACACACAACATAGAATGTTTAGGGTAGGTGTGATTGTGCTATAATGAAGGAGCTGCTTTCACCTGTCTTTTCTCCAGGCCTTGTCCACAACTCTCTCGTCCAGGAGCCGAGAATCACGGTATGCATAAGACAACTTGCTGTCCATGTGTTCAATCCAGATTTGAAGATGTGTCTGATTATAAAAGTAATATTGAAAACAAGGCCGACTTGACCTTTGAACTCCACTAAGTGCTTGTGTGGGCGTTGCTAATAAGTGATCATAATTATGCATACTGCGCATGCTCAGTTCAACTTTTCACAGATTACCATACCAATGCTGTTGAAAACTATATTACCAGGAGTGTACCTTGAGTTCATTAGAAACTCTTGATATTACAAAAAAAGGCATATAAAAACACGTTAACACATAATAACTATTATTAATATTTTTATTGTTAGTTTTGTTCAGTTCCACTCGCATTGTTTACAATGAATCTACAAATGTTTGTAGCAGTGTCTTTTTTCAGTCCTATGGCAATTTCCACCAAGGCCCTGAAGGTAGCTCTGGAAGGATTCACTCTTTGCCACACTCTCAATGCATGAGCCACTCCAGCTTGATTGCCATAACGACTTGTGACATCAGTTACATCACCGAGGTCGGCTGGGGTGAGGTTGAGTCCATCGAGCAGGTTGGATTGATTGACTGCATGAAGAAAAAGGCATCACTAAAATGGCGATTATATTATAATGTACGTACATTTTCATGACAGTCTATATCATGCACTAAAAATGACAAACAAAAAATGCAGAATAGTTAGTTACCCATGATGCTATCAGCCAAATTATTAAGTTTCACTGAGGGCTTTTTGAGAGCGTTCGACAGGAGACTCCATGTTACATCTTGCGTACGCAGGAGCTCAGCCAACATTTCACGCAAGCACGACACATTATCGCCACGATGCTTGGTATCGATATTGGTGAGAACAAAATCAGTTAGACCTAGAGCCAATCCCAGATTGAACCAGTGAGGGCTGGCACTTGCATGTGCAGTGTGTAGTTTCTCGTAAACATGTTGTAGATCGTTGCTTAACAACGCCTGTACAAAAACAACAATCAACAGGGTTTCATTTGGTGAGGGTTGCCCCCTCAGAAATACGGAAACTCAATAGGAATACAATTGAATGGTTCTGGTGAACAATATTATTAATAGGCAGGTAGTAATGAATTCCTGGGAGCCCCTCACATGTCATAACCCTATACTATCTTACACACGTGCACCATTAAATTTGCTCCCCTTACCAAAATGTCAGGAGGATTACGATAAGTGCGTATAAAGATATAGAGTACTGCCTACCTTGTGCACACTCAGCAGGTGAGGAAATTTCTCCGCGATTAGAATGATGTCACTCTCAGGGATTTCTTGATCTAGTTGTTGGTCTCTCACTCCAGTCTTCTTACACACATCTTCCATTACTGTAACAGAGGACAATTCTCCTGAAAAAAAAACATATACGAAAAAAGTTTGAAAAAATCGTAACATAGTAATTATTGACCAAACGGCATTTTCTTAATGATATATATACATGTAGCTGTTGATAACTGAACATATGCATGTTTCATTGCAGGAGACAATTCTTTTGAGGAGAATGTACATTCACATGCACATGCACATGTACATCATGTTTTTCGCGAAACATTCTTTTTTGTTGATAATTTTCCAAGCTGGTGGTTTTCCCGACCAATCCCATGGTGTTCTAAAGTCTTATTTCCGTCTCTTAGCTCATTTTCAACTGGGAACATTGTTATTATGTATCTTTCCTATGAAAAACCCACATGTCGCACATGCGCAGATTCAGCCGTGCATGTTAGTTTCCAAGCAATAAATGTGATATACTGAATAGCCTTGTGTATAGTAACTGTCACTTGTGCCTGGCAGGAACTCGTTAAGACACAGACTCGTGACAATCATGCAAATACACAATAGAAGTTTTGCTAAGTATATACAACAACGTAAAGATTAAGCACACCGATATCCTTTTTCTGACGCTTCGGTCGTGTTTCAACTTCTTCACCTGAAAAATTTTAGACTGCGTGAGGCTATAATTAGAGGATCAGTATAATACGTAATAGAGAGTGTGGTAAGCGGAGATACTTATATACAGATGGATGTCATACTGCCTTTTATATATTAGCACATAATCAGCAACAACTGGGTTAGGATAATTATGTTAATATTGGCAAACAAAATCTGAACGGTCACCATGCATTAGTAAAGACAATTAAGTTACAGACTTACTTACCAGATATTGCAACATTACTTTTCAGAAAAGCGGCAAAGAGTGGTTTTATCCTTATCTTTTCGGCCATGTTCAAAAAGTTCAGCTCGCCCAGCTGGACACCTTGCAAATTTCTGACACTTCTAAATCCATTATCTAACAATAATGAATACAACGTATGTTTGAATAAACACATAATTTTTATTGTTGAATTGAATTTTGCATAAAATAGTTTATATTATACCCTTTAGTTTGCCGATCTCTTCTTCCTGCAATTCCCAAGTACTTCTGAGCTCCTCTTCAAAGAGATCTATTTAAAACAGAAAGTTTAAATACAAGACAGACATGTATAATTATGCTTACCAAGCTCAACAGATTCAACGCAATGAAACTTGTCTTTCACTTGGCATTTGAATATACCTTCAGTTAAGAAACGGTCATTCTTAATGACAAGCCTATCCGTTGTATAACCCTCATAGTCCTGGTCATCACAAAGCTTTTTCTTCCCTAAAAACCATTGATACGTTAGTGGTCGTACTCCATCTGCACTTATGCTTATGACATTTCCTTTTCGAGCAGGTTGTTTTTCAATTTTCAGTGGGATATCTGGAGCCTGTAAGACATAATTAATATTCATGATTAAGAAAACAGCTGAGTTTGACCTACCTCACCGAACCAAACACTCATTCCAGGGGTCAGTGGATCAATAGCAGTTTTACAGTCTGGATGGGTACATTTAGCCTCCTTAGGAACACGTGTGTCTGGGTCAGAATGACAGAATATAGCGAGAGATTCCTGTCCAAATTCTGCCTTAGAGTGCACTTCTCTTGGACAATGGAAAGCTAGTGTATACATTACAGAATCTGTACCTACCGAACGCAAACCATGTTGCATAGATTGGATAACCTTATTGGCAGCTGTGCATACAATTTCGCTGATTAGAGGACAACAATGCTCACTCCAAAATTCAGTGTTGCCTGAGTGTCTCGAAACACGAAACTCGCAATACCTAGGACAAGAAATCATAGTAATATTGAATTTACCGTTGAATCGAAACAGAATTCTATTCTTGTAACACTTGCTATCACCAATGAGTAGATCAAACGTATTCTCAGCAATAAGATTTGCACTCAATGCACATACAAAGCCTAAAGGTAGATATCCCGTTTTAAATCGAATGCAGATTGGTTCGGGAAGCAATTCCTCATTTGTATCTTTTTGTCTCCTTTGAACCATATCTGTTTCAGCAGTTTGAAGAACCGCAGGAAGAAAGTACTCTTTATCAGAAGACAGGGGTACTTTAGCAGCAATGTAAAGGTACACTAACAGATCAACTAATGTCTCAATAGGAAGGAGTTTATTCTTCTCTTGATTCACGGATTCTAGCTTGATATCTTTTGGTGAAAAGCAACCGGTTTGCACAAAGTGGTCACACTTTGCTTGGTTAACTTGATTTTTGTTGTGATCGTAAATGTTGAAGATTAGTTCACTGATGGTTGAAAAAACTACTTGTGGATCACATATTACAATTTTCTTAAGGTTATCGTGATGAGGAAAATACATTATAAGCCCAATGTATTTGTGTAGGAACTGCAAGGCAACACTCACCATCTCTTCGTCCATATTAAAATACTTCCCCAATGTGACGCAATCATCAAAGGAAATATGATACTTGTTTTGATTTTTAGCAAGAATCTTAAGACAAATACTGAGCATTAACCATTGTACTGGGATTTGATATTCTCGAAAGTAATTTTTGAGTATATTTTCTAAAAAGTCTCTGTGCTTTTTGATTTCACTGTCTTCGGCACTCAAATTGTTCACTAATAAGTTGTTTTCAACTGACAATTTTATACTATGGACGAGCCCTTCTTCAAAAAATGCTGTGTTTTTAAGCCGTTCGTCCAGCTGTCTATTTATCTTGTCAAGGCTTGGCTGTAGATCATTTTGAATCTCATCAAGAAAAGTTCCTACAAGTAACGCAACAGAATCTTTCCGCTTTTTCTTATCTGATGCTGGCTTAACATATTTTTCCACTTGTTCATCTGAGTGCCCAAAGCAAGCTATGCTTGAAAATGCTGAAAAAATGACTTCTTCTGTAGTGTACGAGTAATTCTCGAAATGTTTAGTAGTCGAGTTCTTGCATTTAAACTTCACTTGGCTTCTGAAATTTAGCTCTTGTTTAAGTTTCATAAACACAAGGTATAGAGCTGGTCCTATAGTTAAGGATGGTAGCATTTCTAGAAATGCTGGTTGTCCACCAACATCAGCTACAGTAAATAGCATTTCAAAATCCATGCTATCTAGATCTAGTCTATGACTCCGTTCCTTTTTTAGTTCTTCGAACTCCCTAATGGTTTTGTTAATATTATCTGATTCTTGGGGCATCAATGAATCTTGTCTTGACTCTAGAGTAGAACTAGATCTAGTAACTGGTAGTGCTTCCATAGGTTGAATTTCAATGCCTTCATTAGATAATGTATAGTCATGTTTCTCTTCCTCTTCCAATGGCAAAGCATCGATATCAACCACTGATTCAGTTTGAACCTTGTTAGCTATGCTGGCTTTTGGGATTCCATGCACACTCCTTTTTTTGGACGATTGAGTTTGTGTGTGCTTTGGGCCCTGAGATGATGGCTTAACTATTAATGACATTAAACCACTAAGTTGATCGCACAGCTCATCTTTGACAACACACCATTTTTTAGTATTAGAAGTTACAGCACCAGTGATTGTTTCACACTGTATACAAGCTTCTGTCACCTCTGATACACCTGTACTAGATTGAGGCTGTGTTTCTGGAGGAGATGTTTGGATGTTTCCTTCCATTTTCCCCAACAATCTGTTAATAAAAGTAGACTTTCCAATTTGGCCTGGACCCAGAGCAAGGATTTTGGTGTACGTAAGGGAGACCTTCTCCTCAAACTTTATGGCTTCATCATAGAGTTGCTCCTCTTTCAGTCCTGTGTGTACAATAGAATATGCGTAGTGCATGGGTATACCAGAGATGACATTATATGTTAGCACTCCACAGACAAATTCCATGCACTGTAGTCAATAATAAGAGATCAATAACTTCTTACTTGCTGTGATTTCTTGCTTTAGGTTTATGGATAACACTTGAGTCTTTGGATTCAATTTCATTACAAACTCCATCTCTTCGTAAGTCACATTACTCTCGCCACTGAGTAGGTGCACCGTCTCAATCCCACGTTTTCCAAAGTCAATTGAAGAATTTTCCAGAATCTTTCCTATGAATTGCAATTCTTGATTTCCAATGTTCTCTCCCTCTGTGTAAAAAGCAGTATCACACATGTTCACTATAATGGGTTAATGATGATCATAGTTAGCATATTAAAGATGCACACAATAATTAGGGGACAAGTACCTGCAGTGAGTGTTGCATATTGTGAAGTGATCCGAGTACCAGATGCATCTTCAGCAACACACCAGTAAACACCTTTATGCCTAGGAAGGAGCTTTAATACAAGAAGACATTCAGATTGTTGTCCTTTATATTCAGAGAGGAAGTTTTGTCCATCAGGAAGTGATATTGCTTGATTGTCGAAATACCACTGATATGTAGATCTCGTATCAGAAGGTGATGTCGATACTGTAAATTCAGCTTTATCTCCAGGCTTGCAACAAACATCTTTGGGTTGAATCAAAAAGACAAATGGTGATCCTGCAATGTTAGTAAATACACATGTAAACATATACAGGGCAGGGGTGGTACTTGTGAGAATAAAGATTTAATACCGTACATATATACAGGGTTCTATATATCTGGGGCGAGCCCTGAGGCTCATTCCATATAGTATAGCGAGTGCTGCAGAGAGCTCATGCAGCGATCGGATATCTGTCTGTTTTCTGTTTGTCTCACAATTCAGGCTTTTAGCGTGACGATTGCTGCATTTTCTAACGATCATTTGTCCCGTAGTACAAGCAAGACATTAATATTTCTACGTATATACTGGATACAGCTAGCTCAACAACTAAGGCAATGAGGCAATGGTGTTCCCTACGTCATATCTAAGACACCATCTGGCAAGGAAGTTTGACAACAAGTAGGAGCTCGTCTGTTGTCAAATGAAACAGTTAGAGAGACCTTTAGGAAGCAGTAAAGTCGAACAAGTGATTACTACAACTTCTCTTCGCTAAGGGTCACCCCACATAATGCTTCCAGCATTCCCCTAGTAGTTGTAGTTATGTCTCGGGTATACGGTAGTGTGTGTTGTGTGTGTACATGTGTGTGTGTGTGTAGACTGATCAATGAAGTGCAAGCTAGTCCTGTTTTCTTGGATTTATCTAGCTGCTATGTATATAAAAATCAGTGTGCCCTCAAGGCAATGGAGTTTCTGAGGAATGCAGAGTTTATGGTAGTTAAACCCCCCACCCAGTTGTTACGAGGTATATACTCTTGACTAGCATATAATTATAAGCAATAATCAAGTGGGATCTAACTCATAAAAATCGATAACATCACCCTCAATCTAATAATTATATGTATGCCATGGACTTACCAGATTGTTGCTGCTGATCCATCTTTGTGCGCATATCATCTGGAGAACAAAAGTCGATTTTATTAACCACTGTATGTATATACTCACCAGAACCTTCGCCATAACACGATTATATGAATATGTAGTCGGTTGCCTAGCTACAAAAGACATGCAAACATTTGATTGATGTAATAAAAAGAATGGTGATGAGTAGGAAACATGAGAAATGTATGCACAAATCTTCCTTTACCAACGTTATAATCATACGTCACAACTTTACTGGTAAAGGGAATGAACACACACCAATCAATACAGTGCTGCTTGTGTTTTCAGCAAAGTGGCTGTTTTTTGAAAACAGTATATACACAAGACAGCTATTCTTAAGCTGACAATGCGCACCCGAGACATAATAATATGTACAGCCATGCAGCTGTAGTGTCTTCCCATGTAGGGATCCACGTGCTGTCATAGTGCGCATGAAGTGCCTCCAATTAAAGCTAGATCTCTATAGCCAATGTGCATATATAGCTTCTTACTCGCTTTTATGCCATTATTATATCTTTTGTGTGGAGGCTATCCATGCTGTAAAAGCAGCGCTATGGCATTCAGGTGAGCAGACTCAGAATACACTGAGAATACACACATACACATACACAAATCATTCTGCATGTACACGCAATAGAGTACATTGAGTGTGGAAGGCAACTAGGTAGTGTAACTCTAGTTATAATAGAAAAGCATTTAATGGAAGGACCGGCATCGATCTGCTACAAACAATGGATACAGCAGCTGTACGTACATAAACCTTTAAAGCTTGCTAAGTGAGTGACCCACCAATGACAGGGAATGTGGCTGATCATTACAGGAATGTACTATGAATGAATTAACATGATGATGTCACTAAGTACACAGTACAACGTTACCAACCCAATCACTCAATCACAGTGACTGTACATGTATGTGCACATATTGATGTACATATTAATCAACGTCTGATAAACAGTGTCCATAATTATAATACATGTACACTGTGACAGATGTGTGGAATAGCAAGGAATATACCGCATATGCTTGATCAGAGGCCGCGGCTACTAAATGTTTAGAAGAGGAAGCTACAATTCAAAAGTGGCGTTTATTAGCTCCAACTAATTCAATAACCTTTAGTTTGTCATAAAAAGTTTTTTTCACTTGCATAAACTCTGCCATGAGAAAGTCTTTGCCACGGTGAAGCACTAACAAGCTGCTACCTGTACCTAGCTACTAGGCTAGTAGCTACGTACATGTAGCTAAATCATTAATACTAGCCTGGCTGCCACGTGCAGAAATGCTAGAGTCAAAGTTCACTGAGGCTACTATTTGAGAGCGGCCTCTGATCAAGCATATATGGTAGCTCAGACGTGTACAAAAGTCAGTTTCCTAGCAACATAAAGTTTATAAAACCAACAAAAAGAGCGGGATTACAAACATAGTAAGCTTTCATTAAATGGACCAGCTGTAGGTACAGTCTACTAATAACACACTACATGTAAGTTGCTACAGGTACGAGTGATTGCAACTATGAGCATCAACACTCACTGTACTATAAAGTTCCTTGCTCCCCTCACCTTCCTTTCTTTGCCTCTCCTCTGCTCTTACTCGTATCTCCTCTGCTCTTACTCGTCTTTCCTCTGCTCCTCCTCGTATCCTAGCAATAGCCTTCTCCCAGTTATGTATCACCCCCTCACACAATTGTACCCTTGAGACCCACTTCTTGATCTTCCCCTCCACCTTCTCCAGCTCTCCCTGCAGTTTTCTCCAGTCCCGGTCAGTGATGTCTCCAGACAGTCTCTGTTGGAGGGCAGCTCTTCTCTGGGGGAGTAAAGAATTTATATACGACTGAAGAAATATTCCACCACATAGAACATGCAGCTGATACAAATGTACAAATTATCAAAATATAAAAATCAGCAACCACCAACCTTGACGAGTATATCATAATATTATATTTACCCGCTATACGGTATAACCTCACACAGTCAAACAGTAAAAGTGGACTTATAAAACATACACAAAGGTAGACAAAAAGGAACATCATACAATGGACAGTACATGTACACACATTGTCGTTCTGCTAGACTACGTGTACCACTCTTACCACGAGAGTAGTAAGTGCAACTGTCAACACTCACCGTCTCATGTCTCTTCAGTTCACTCTCATACCCAGCCTTCTCCTGGACAAGGTGAACAAGACAAACAGTGAGTTAGACTGTGTGTTTGTGGTCACACATTATGAGTTGTCTATAGAAGCAACCAGTGTAGCTACTAGAGTCAGGTAAAGATATGAGGCAAACTGAATGCATATGAGGTGTACGGTATGTTTGCCAACATTGTTTAACTCACTTCCTATCGTTCCAGATATTCAGTAACCATGGAAATGTAGGGAGAGAGAAAAGAATATAATCACAAACCTGTACACTATGAATGCCAATACACATGTACTCATGCAACTCAAACATTACTGACACAAGTACAGTCACAAGTCAGTGCAGTGTCCCGCTCACCTTCTGTTTAGTCCAATGAGACACCAGCGTAAGACACACATGGAAACAGAGAGAGGGGGATGATGGTAGGAGCAGTGAGTGCATTCATACACGTCTGTATACTGTAACTTACATTCTGTTGTTCCAGTAATCATTAGCAGTAGTCACATTAATAAGCAGTAGGACACGGACATGTAGAGAAATGAACATGTTCAAATACACGAATGCATTCACACATGTATACATCAACTATTGCAAGTACACGTCTGTACAGCATGAAACTTTCAGTACGTACTAATCCTAAATAAAGTCACGCAAGTTATTCTTTCTGCCTTCATGCAGTAGTACATGTATACAAGTCAGCCTAGTACGCCATTATATGTACATGCAATAAACTCACACGCTGTTGTTGAGTAACAGTCCACAGAGGGTACATGTGAGGAGAGAGTGATATGAACACACTGGTAGTACACACACTGGCTAGTACACACACAGGTACTCGGTACTAGCAATGGCAGATAATGGAAGCGTCAGTGGGTGGGTCAGTGGAAGGGACGGTAAACGGTACAACAAGCATCTTACATGCACAACTTTGATACGTATGATTTTGTTTGTCGTACAATACAACACATCCACTCCACGAGACACACACACAATCACAACATACCTTAATCCAACCCTGAGACACATTAAATGGTACATGTGAGGGAGAGATTTAATCTTAACACACATACAAGACATCAGATCAGTTGAACGCTGGTGTGTATGGGACTGACTACACATAGCAACAAGTGGCTAGACCTGGCATATTAAAGCTCTTGGCTTCAAGAAAACAGGTTGTGGAATTTACATGTACACAATGTACACAAGAGGTAAAATGGGACTATGAATAACATTGTCAGTAAAACGAATTTTGGAAAAGTTAAAGTTTCGAGTATGCGTAATGTGCCCTGGCCTACACCTGGGGTAACCACAAACTGGGAGGCTGATATCGTCCTCGTAGCCGTGGTCTACCCTATACGAGGGAGAGGGTCAGCTCTAGAGGACAAGGGACACACGCTAATGATATTAGGTAACCAGTACATCCGTACACATTGCAGCTGAACCATTTTAGTTATCCATGTGTGCTCTTCTTTACACTGTCTACCTCCTAACAACAAGTGCTCAGAGCACAAGCATGTCAGCTTGGTAGAATGTGATTGCACACAACGTACCTTAATGACCTTCTGTTGTCCATCCAGAGAGAGTGGTACATGTGGAGAGAACAACAACATGAGATAAAACACCTCACACTGACAGGGTAGAGTGTAGGCACTATACTGTGATGAATGAATGATGCCAAGTGTGTTTATGGGTGGTCAACAAGTACATCTAGGCACTAGGAGAATGCACTGATCTGTGATGAATGAATGATGCTAGTCTCGTGGACCAGCCGATATATTATCGTCTGGCAAATTACACATGAGCTACTTGTGCAGCGGTCTAAGTGGCTGTTTGCATTGATAAGTGGTTAGTGGGTGGAGGACGGATGTGTGAAACCACATAATTAGATTTGCCAAATCTATTTTAGCTACCAGTGCAGCTGTGCGGTTTCACAACTTACTACAAACACTTATCAGCCACTTAGCTAGAGCGCCACGATATTTGTGGCGCGGTCAACACAACTCTGTACGGTGAAATTGGCCAGACCCTCTTTCAGGGTCTGGGTCCGCGAGACTAGAATGATGCCAAGTGTGTTTATGGGTGGTCAACAAGTACATCTAGGCACTAGGAGAACGCACTGATCATTGAGTATCTATCTATCATGTAAATATCATACCCTGTCATCCGCAGTGAATACATCCTCCATCAACTGTGGGGAACTAGCAGCATTCAGTGTTGTAGATTCAGCCATTTCAAGAGAAGGTACGTCTGGAACTTTGTTTCTTTGTTTTGTGGGGGCTAGTACAAGCCCCGCCCCCTCATTCCTCTAATTATGACATGGTTAAAAGACTTCATAATTCCTCATAATTAATAATTATGCAGATCTAGATCAGAAAAATTAATGGACATAAATAGTTATTTGTCTCGAGTCTTTCTTTTGGTCATTTTCTGCTGAGCTTTACCCAGTTCACGATAAAACTCTCTCTTCAGCTCACGAGTCTTCTTTACTTTTATTAGTTCCTCCTTTTCCTTGGCAGCCAGATGGTCCTTGTATCGAGCGTCCTGTTTGGCCTGTTTCCTCTTAGTCTTGTCTCTGTGCAGAGTAGCCAGCTGCTGCATGAGTGTCAGAACCTTCTTCTCATTCGGCTCCAGAACAACAGCTCGTTTCGAGGACAGTGTCTTCTCTTTACGCTTCTCACTTTGCTTGAATGGTAGCTGTCGCTGTAGGGATTTGGGTACCCTCAGGGGGTTGAAGCGTCTCGTTTCTCTCACAATCGGCTTGTACTTAGCATTCTTTTTCACGGGAGCTTTGGTGTCAGTTTCGTACCGGATCTGACCGACTGTCGGCATTCCATTCCAAGTGCTCTTGTCCTTGCTGAGCAGAGAGGTGACTGGATTGTAATACTTCTGAATGTTCACGGGATACCACGCCCTCAGGAACACAAGATCGCTCATTAGAATTCTATCCTCAAAGGTCGCTCTGAATGCACCCTCTGGCGCCCGCAGCCCTTTCTTGATCTGACCTCTGACCCCACTAACTGTTCGTACAGCGGCACCCTCGAATTTGGCACATTCCAGAGCACTGTTGAACATGCCCTTGATGAAGGCAGTGTTCTTGAATATTTTACACGGAGTGCCGTTCAACTTGAGCTTCTTGACGATTGACGAGGACTTGTCTAGTTCCAGAACCACCCCGGTGGCAGCAATACGGAAGTCAGACTGCAGAGGGAAAAGCAAGTCTCTAATTAGTACACTGTACTGGCAATGCTTTGTGTACAGTACATACAATACAACTCTTATTACACATGTACTGGCAATACTTAATACAATGCTTTGTACATGTACACACAGGCTATCGTGGACCTTACTAAAAAAGAGTACATGTAATAAGACCTCTATGACTGTACATGTATAGTGAAGTGTGCTGTGTACTCACAGAGGCTGTAGAGGTGAGGGACTGTACTCCCAGACACCCGGCACCAGGTGATGTCAGTGGACCTGAGGGAAACAATTCACATGTACAATAATAGTGCAAATGATAATCTCAGCCCTCTTAGTGAACGTTAGAGAAGAAACAACAATTATACTGCACAGTGAAGGAAATCTAGTGAACTATAATTTATACAGTGGCCCATACAACAAATTGCATCACCACTCACAATAGCCAATACACAGGCTCACCATAGAATGTGGCCACACAGTGAAGATGCTCTGGTGTGTATTTGACCATTCTCTGCCGCATGTTGTGGTCCTCAACACAGTAAATGGGTGTGGTCTGAAACCGCCTCCAGCCCAGAGAGAGAATCAACGGGTCATGTGACTTGAGAATTCTTTTTGCCAAGCGATGTTTCTTTATCCGAACTCTTATGTGCCCCATTCTCCCCTCCCCCGGCAACATCCCGCCCACCAGCACCGGGTAGCAGGGGTCAAAGTTCACCACAAACTCACACGGCACACCTGCAAAACAGGAACAAAAGAACAATAAAAATAAAGTACCAAAATCGGCTCTGTAACTAGAGTTTTGATGGTCCAAATTCCCTTCGTCAAAAACAGGCCCAAAATAGACTTTTGATTTCGACACATAATAAAGGGCTCTCTTGAAGCTTTTAGAAAATCATAAAATTACGTTATTGGACCATCGGAACTAAAGTTATGGCCGTTCAAAAGATGCAAAAAGGTTCCAGTAAAGGCAAAAGGTTCTACCTCAAGCAATAGCCATAACTTAATTTTGAATGGTCCAAATTCAATGATTTTCGGATTTTTTGAAAGCTTAGAAGGAGCTCTTTCAGATGGTATGCTCAAATTTCAAAGTTGAAATGGGAAAAATTTTGGAAAAATACGATGGGCTATAATATAGCCAGGGTGTCATACAGGATTTTGAAGTAGAGGGGGAAATAAGAAAAATAACCAGAACATTTTGCTAAAAAAAGGGTCAACTGTTATTTCAATACCCTGTTATAGTATGTAAAATTGCCGGCTATGGACACTCAGTCATACAACTAGTACGGGGGGGGGGAATATCCCCCCTTTCCCCCCCTGTATGACACCCTGATAGCCCATCGTATTTTGTCAAAAACAGCCCCAAAAAACAGACTTTTGATTTCAACAAATATCTGAAAGGCCTCTCTCTAAGCTTTTAGAAAATCATAAAATTAATGCGATTGGATGAACGGAACTACAGTTATGGTCGTTCAAAGATGCTTAATAACTTTACGCTAGAGTTCTGATGATCCAATTTACAGGACTTTATTATTAGACTATAATTATTATGACAGTAGTACCACCCACCCACTCTTCAGCTCCATAGTAGCTGTCTTGTTCCCTTGTCCAGGCCCTCAAACTCCGTCTTGTTTCTCTGCTCCACCTCCGAGACCTCCCTCTTCAGATCATCAAGGTAAGTGCCACGTTCCTCGTTGTCTTGCTGAGAATCGAATGCTGCTCTTTGTTTCAACTTCCCAGGGACTTGACCAACTGGAACTTCTGTACACAATTAGAGGGAGAACAACTTCATCACAATGCATGCACACATACGAACTGATGCAGCGCAAACAATCAATGACTGTACATGTAAAACTGGTACAAGTGTATATATAGGATGTTGAAAGGCTGCTGAAAATAGCGTCTAAGTTACATGTAGAGTTACATGTAATGGGTTCAAAGTACAAGTACAATAAGTACATCTCTGTTATCTTGTATGTACGGTGGCTGTTGAAAGGATGCAGAAATCGGTTCTATATGTCTAGAGGGACTAAATACATGTAATGGGTTCAAAGTACATACATACACAGTACAATAAGATACCCACCTGCCATGTTTGATCCCTTCTCGTGTTTCAAGCTGCCGACTCAGCGTATTCTGGCAATACTGAGCAGATATTTTTACCTGTCCGAAGTTCCCGTAAACTTGCGCCAAGTAAAACAGTGTGAGGGTGTGCAAATTCTCAAAATCCTTTTCTCGTTTGTCTTGGCTAGCTGGTTTTCCTTCCAGCCACTCGGTAGAGGTCAAAGGTGGAGACAGCGCAATGTGAGATTCGTACACGGCCTTGGCTTTCAGGAGAACCTCGAGAGATTTTTGTTGTTCGTTTCTGTTCCCCCAAACGATCCCCAGCTGGTTGTATGCTTGCATACACACAGAGGCAGTCTTGACTTTACTGGGCAGTCCCTCCACTAGTTTGATACACCATTCAAACAACTCCACTCCAGAGCTGATCTCCTCAGTGTTGATAAAGTTGAGGCCCATTTCCAGTCCAACAAAACACGAGAGAATAGTGAAATCCTCGAGCTCTTTGAGAGGACAGGCATCCAGTTTAGCCCTCATACCTGCAGTGGGAAAACAAGAGTCTCAATTAAAGTGGATTAATCAATACATGTATAGGTACAGTGTAGGCAGGCCTTCATACTTGTGTACTAAGCTAAGCAATTAGTGAAGGAGCTTGTACATTAAAGAGCCCTAACAGATAGTTAACGCAGCATGGAACCATTGTCTAGTGTAGCATCTTCAGACGCCCATAACTTGTTACAATGATCTACTTTTGGACAGCTATATAAAAGGAGCACTGTTTAACGTTACACACACATGTACATTAATAAAGAGCCCTAAACTGATCTACTACAATTAAGACAACTATCATCACCTGACAGCAACTCCCTGGCGGTGTAGAGGGAGCGAAATGGTTCTTCTGGTGGATCTCTCTTACTCTCCTCCATCCTGAGTTGAGTGACAGTCGTCCAATCGGCTGCTAGATGGTCCGCTATCCACTCCCGGAGGTCACTGTGAAGGTCACTCTCCATAACTTAATACGTAAAATGAACTCTTAAGACGTCACTGATTAGGGGGCACACTCTCGAGTAGTCGTTCTCTCCACGTCTCCTCAATCTGACGGACGCTCAGGTTGTCTTGGTGAAGTTTCTCCTCACCCACACCCTCTGGTAATGGCAGCTCGTATGTAGGTACCTCAATGTCCACCACTGGAAGCCTGCACACGAGGATCACATGATCATTACTATACATACGGACATTGAACAAACGTACACACAACATAGAGTGTTTAGGGTAGGTGTGATTGTGCTATAATGAAGGAGCTGCTTTCACCTGTCTTTTCTCCAGGCCTTGTCCACAACTCTCTCGTCCAGGAGCCGAGAATCACGGTGTGCATAAGACAACTTGCTGTCCATGTGTTCACAGTTCAGATGGACCACCTGACCTTTCTGCTAATTAATTATCACTACCCACGCTCTTGCTTAGTGACTGTGTGGGCGTTGCTAAGTCTCTTACTGCGCATGCTCAGTTTAACTTTTCACAGACTCGCAACAAAATTAATGTGCTGAAAAAGATATATTTTTCAGAAAATATCACAATATTTTATTTACGGAGAAGACAGACAATATAAAATGTTCAGTTTTGGTCAGTTCCACTTGTATTCTCTACAACAGGAGTTGTGGATTGATTGACTGCATGAAGAAAAACTAAATTTAATATACGTACATTTCATGACAGTCTAATAGCAAGCAATAAAAACGACACACATGCAGGCCAATAAAATTTATTCCCACGAAAATTGAAAGCAAAAATACTGAAAATGGTTACCCATGATGCTGTCAGCCAAATTAATGAGCTTCACTGTGGGTGCTCTGAGAGCGTCTGACAGGAGACTCCATGTTACATGTTGTGTAGTCAGGAGCTCAGCCAACATTTCACGCAAGCACAGCACATTATCGCCACGATGCTTCATACTGATGTTGGTGAGAACAGGATAAGTTAGACCTAGAGCCAATCCCAGATTCAACCAGTGAGGGGCACTTTCATGTAGTTTCTCGTAAACATGTTGTAGATCGTTGATTGTCAAAGCCTGTACAAAAGCAACAATCAACAGGGTTTCATTTGGTGGGGGTTGCCCTCTCGGCAATACATTCTAGAGGAAACTCAATAGGAAGGGTTCTGGTGAACAATATTATTAATAGGCAGGTAGATGAATTCCTGGGGAGCCCCTCACATGTCATAACCCCTATAGTATCTTACACACGTACACCATTAAATTTGTTCCCCTTACCAAAATGTCAGGATAATAAGTACGTATAATGATGGTACTGTATATACACCTTGTGCAGGCTCAGCAGGTGTTGGTTCCTCACTCCAGTCTCCTTACACACATCTTCCATTACTGTATCAGAGGACAATTCACCTGAAGAAAGGAAAAAAAAACATATACGAAGAAAGCGTTAAATTTTAATCAGACCCGGGAAAAACATATTGACCAAACGGCCAATCCCATAGTGTTCTAAAGTCTGCTTCTTTGCCGTCTCTTAGCTCATTTTCAACTGGGAAAATTGTTTTTTGTATCTTTCCTATGAAAAACCATATGCGCGATGTATAGATTCAGCCATGCATTTTAGTTTCCAAGCAATAAATGCGATATACTGAATAGCCTTGTGTATAGTAACTGTCACTCGTGCCTGGCAGGAACTCGTTAAGGCACAGACTCGTGACAGTTATGCAAATACACAATAGAAGTTTTGCTCAAGTATATACAACAACGTAAAGATTAAACACACCGATATCCTTTTTCTGACGCTTTGGTCGTGTTTCAACTTCTTTATCTGGTGACAAAGATCTTTTGAGACTGCGTGAGGCTATAATTAGAGGATCGGTATTATATGTAATAGAGAGTGTGGTATAAGTTTTGCTCAAGTATATACAACAACGTAAAGATTAAACACACCGATATCCTTTTTCTGACGCTTTGGTCGTGTTTCAACTTCTTCATCTGGTGACAAAGATCTTTTGAGACTGCGTGAGGCTATAATTAGAGGATCGGTATTATATGTAATAGAGAGTGTGGTATAAGTTTTGCTCAAGTATATACAACAACGTAAAGATTAAACACACCGATATCCTTTTTCTGACGCTTTGGTCGTGTTTCAACTTCTTCATCTGGTGACAAAGATCTTTTGAGACTGCGTGAGGCTATAATTAGAGGATCGGTATTATATGTAATAGAGAGTGTGGTATAAGTTTTGCTCAAGTATATACAACAACGTAAAGATTAAACACACCGATATCCTTTTTCTGACGCTTCGGTCGTGTTTCAACTTCTTCATCTGGTGACAAAGATCTTTTGAGACTGCGTGAGGCTATAATTAGAGGATCGGTATTATATGTAATAGAGAGTGTGGTATAAGTTTTGCTCAAGTATATACAACAACGTAAAGATTAAACACACCGATATCCTTTTTCTGACGCTTCGGTCGTGTTTCAACTTCTTCATCTGGTGACAAAGATCTTTTGAGACTGCGTGAGGCTATAATTAGAGGATCGGTATTATATGTAATAGAGAGTGTGGTATAAGTTTTGCTCAAGTATATACAACAACGTAAAGATTAAACACACCGATATCCTTTTTCTGACGCTTCGGTTGTGTTTTAACTTCTTCATCTGGTGACAAAGATCTTTTGAGACTGCGTGAGGCTATAATTAGAGGATCAGTATTATATGTAATAGACAGTGTGGAGATACTTGTATATACATATGGATGTCATAGTGCCTTATATATTAGCAACAACTGGGTAATAATTTATATCTTTGGTACTGGTAATTATATTAATATACTAGCTGCATAACAACTATATAATTATGCATATGTCAAAAACAGTCACCATGCATTAGTCAAGACAAAACAGTCACCATGCATTAGTCAAGACAAAACAGTCACCATGCATTAGTCAAGACAAAACAGTCACCATGCATTAGTCAAGACAAACAATTATAAGTTACTGACTTATAGCTACTTACCAGATATTGCAACATTACTTTTCAAAAATAGTTTTATCCTTATCTTTTCGGCCATGTTCAAACATTTCAGCTCGTCCAGCTGGACACCTTGCAAACCACTGACACTTTTAAATCCATTATCTATAATACAACATACATTTTCTGTTTATGTATTGCATTATCATCCATCTATATACCTTTTAGTTTGCCGATCTCTTCTTTGTGCAACTTCCCAGTACTTCTGAGCTCCTCTTCAAAGAGATCTGTTCAAAACAGAAAATCAATATTATAGCTACCACATACAAGACATATACGTGTATAATTATGCTTACCAAGCTCAAAAGATTCAACACAGCAAAGAAACTTGTCTTTCACTTCGCATTTAAATACACCTTCAGTCAAAAAACGGTCATTCTTAATGACAAGCTTATCTGTTGCATAACCCTCATAGTCCTGGTCATCACAAAGCTTTTCATTCTCTAAAAACCATTGATACGTTAGTGGTCGTACTCCATCTGCACTTATGCTTATGACATTTTCTTTTCGAGCAGGTTGTTTTTCAATTTTCAGCGGAATATTTGGAACCTGTATATTAAGACATAATTATATACACTATGATAATGAGTTTGACCTACCTCACCGAACCAAACACTCATTCCAGGGGTCAGTATATCAATAGCAGTTTTACAGTCAGTGCATTTAGCCTCCTTAGGAACACGTGTGTCTTGGTCAGAATGGCAGAATATAGCGAGAGACTCCTGTCCAAATTCTGCCTTAGAGTGTACTTCTCTTGGACAATGGAAAGCTAGTGTATACATTACAGAATCTGTACCTACTGAACGCAAACCATGTTGCATAGATTGGATAACCTTATTGGCAGCTGTGCATACAATTTCTCTAATTAGAGGACAACAATGCTCACTCCAAAATTCAGTGTTGCCTGAGTGTCTCGAAACACGAAACTCGCAATACCTAGGACAAGAAATCACAGTGATATCGAATTTACCGTCGAATCGAAATAGGATCCTATTCTTGTAACACTTGCTATCACTAATGAGTAGATCAAACGTATTCTCAGCAATAAGATTTGCACTCAATGCACATACAAAGCCTAAGGGTAGATATCCCGTTTTAAATCGAATGCAGATTGGTTCGGGAAGCAATTCCTCATTTGTATCTTTTTGCCTCCTTTGAACCATATCTGTTTCAGCAGTTTGAAGAACCGCAGGAAGAAAGTACTCTTTATCAGAAGACAGGGGCACTTTAGCAGCAATGTGAAGGTAGACTAACAGATCAACTAATGTTTCAATAGGAAGGAGTTTATTCTTCTCTTGATTCACGGATTCTAGCTTGATATCTTTTGGTGAAAAGCAACCAGTTTGCACAAAGTGGTCACACTTTGCTTGGTTAACTTGATTTTTGTTGTGATCGTAAATGTTGAAGATTAGTTCACTGATGGTTGAAAAAACTACTTGTGGATTACATATTACAATTTTCTTAAGGTTATCGTGATGAGGAAAATACATTATAAGCCCAATGTATTTGTGTAGGAACTGCAAGGCAACACTCACCATCTCTTCGTCCATATCAAAATACTTGCCCAATTTGACGCAATCATCAAAGGAAACATGATACTTGTTTTGATTTTTAGCAAGAATCTTAAGACAAATACTGAGCATTAACCATTGTACTGGGATTTGATATTCTCGAAAGTAATTTTTGAGTATATTTTCTAAAAAGTCTCTGTGCTTTTTGATTTCACTGTCTTTGGCACTCAAATTGTTCACTAATAAGCTGTTTTCAACTGACAATTTTATACTATGGACGAGCCCTTCTTCAAAAAATGCTGTGTTTTTAAGCCGTTCGTCTAGCTGTCTATTTATCTTGTCAAGACTTGGCTGTAGATCATTTTGAATCTCATCAAGAAAAGTTCCTACAAGTAACGCAACAGAATCTTTCCGCTTTTTCTCGTTTGATGCTGGTTTAACATATTTTTCCACTTGTTCATCTGAGTGCCCAAAGCAAGCTATGCTTGAAAGTGCTGAAAAAATGACTTCTTCTGAAGTGTACGAGTAATTCTCAAAATGTTTAGTAGTCGAGTTCTTGCATTTAAACTGCACTTGGCTTCTGAAATTTAGCTCTTGTTTAAGTTTCATAAACACAAGGTATAGAGCTGGTCCTATAGTTAAGGATGGTAGCATTTCTAGAAATGCTGGTTGTCCTCCAACATCAGCTACAGTAAATAGCATTTCAAAATCCATGCTATCTAGATCTAGTCTATGACTCCATTTCTTTTTTAGTTCTTCGAACTCCCTAATGGTTTTGTTAATATCTGATTCTTGGGGCATCAATGAATCTTGTCTTGACTCTAGAGTAGAACTAGATCTAGTAACTGGTAGTCCTTCCATAGGTTGAATTTCAATGCCTTCACTAGATAATGTATAGTCATGTTTCTCTTCATCTTCCAATGGCAAAACATCGATATCAACCACTGATTCAGTTTGAACCTTGTTAGCTATGCTGGCTTTTGGGATTCCATGCATACCCCTTTTTTTGGACGGTTGAATTTGTGTGTGCTTTGGGCCCTGAGATGGCTTAACTATTAATGACATTAAACCACCAAGTTGATCGCACAGCTCATCTTTGACAACACACCATTTTTTACTATTAGAAGTTACAGCACCAGTGATTGTTTCACACTGTATACAAGCTTCTGTCACCTCTGATACACCTGTACTAGATTGAGGCTGTGTTTCTCGAGGAGATGTTTGGATGTTTCCTTCCATTTTCCCCAACAATCTGTTAATAAAAGTAGACTTTCCAACTTGGCCTGGACCCAGAGCAAGGATTTTGGTGTACGTAAGGGAGACCTTCTCTTTAAACTTTATGGCTTCGTCATAGACTTGCTCCTCTTTTAGTCCTGTGTATACAATAGAATATGCGTAGTGCATGAGTACCAGAGATGACATTATATGTTAGCACTCCACAGACAAATTCCATGCACTGTAGTCAATAATAAGAGGTCAATAACTTCTTACTTGCTGTGATTTCTTGCTTTAGGTTTATGGATAACACTTGAGTCTTTGGATTCAATTTCATTACAAACTCCATCTCTTCGTAAGTCACATTACTCTCGCCACTGAGTAGGTGCACCGTCTCAATCCCATGTTTTCCAAAGTCAATTGAAGAATTTTCCAGAATCTTTCCTATGAATTGCAATTCTTGATTTCCAATGTTCTCTCCCTCTACGTGTAAAAAGCAGTATCACACATGTTCACTATAATGGGTTAATGATGATCATAGTTAGCATATTAAAGATGCACACAATAATTAGGGGACAAGTACCTGCAGTGAGTGTTGCATGTTGTGAGGTGATCCGAGTACCAGATGCATCTTCAGCAACACACCAGTAAACACCTTTATGCCTAGGAAGGAGCTTTAATACAAGAAGACATTCAGATTGTTGTCCTTTATATTCAGAGAGGAAGTTTTGTCCATCAGGAAGTGATAATGCTTGATTGTCGAAATACCACTGATATGTAGATCTCGTATCGGAAGGTGATGTCGATACTGTAAATTCAGCTTTATCTCCAGGCTTGCAACAAACATCTTTGGGTTGAATCAAAAAGACAAATGGTGATCCTGCAATGTTAGTAAATACACATGTAAACATATACAGGGCAGGGGTGGTACTTGTGAGAATAAAGATTTAATACCGTACATATATACAGGGTTCTATATCTGGGGCGAGCCCTGAGGCTCATTCCATAGTATAGCGAGTATACTGCAGAGAGCTCAGCGACCGGATATCTGTCTGTTTTCGGTTTGTCTCACAATTCAGGCGACGATTGCTGCATTTTCTAACGATCATTTGTGCCGTAGTACAAGCAAGACACTAATATTTCTACGTATATACTGGATACAGCTAGCTCAACAACTAAGGCAATGAGGCAATGGTGTTCCCTACGTCATATCTAAGACGCAAGGAGTTCCAGCATTCCCTAGTAGTTGTAGTTATGTCTCGGGTATACGGTAGTTTGTGTTGTGTGTGTGTGTGTAGACTGATCAATGAAGTGCAAGCTCAGTCCTGTTTTGTCTAGCTGCTATGTATATAAAAATCAGTGTGCCCTCAAGGCAATGGAGTTTCTGAGGAATGCGGAGTTTATGGCAGTTAAACCCCCCACCCAGTTGTTACGAGGTATATACTCTTGACTAGCATATAATTATAAGCAATAATCAAGTGGATCTAACTCATAAAAATCGATAACATCACCCTCAATCTAATAATTATATGTATGCCATGGACTTACCAGATTGTTGCTGCTGATCCATCTTTGTGCGCATATCACCTGGAGAACAAAAGTTGTTTTCCCAACTCGTATTCTCTACAATGAATCTACAAATGTCTGTAGCAGTGTCTCCTCTTCTCAGTCCTATGGCAATTTCCACCAAGGCCCTGAAGGTAGCTCTGGAAGGATTCGTTTTTCGCCACGCTCTCAATGCATGAGCCACTCCAGCTTGATTGCCATAACGACTTGTGATATCAGTTACACCATCACAGTCGGCTGGGGTGAGGTTGAGTCGATTGAGCAGGTTAGGAGTTGTGGATTGATTGACTGCATGCAAAGAAAAAGGCACCACTAAAATTATATTTTCATGATAGATATCAATAACACAAAGGCTAATAAATAAAAACTGCACAAACCTGTGATGCTGTCAGCCAAATTGATGAGATCCACTGTGGGTTTTTTGAGAGCGTCTGACAGGAGACTCCATGTTACAACTTGTGTACTCAGGAGCTTAACCAACATTTCACGCAAGCACGACACATTATCGCCACGATACTTTCCGGTATCGATATTGGTGAGAATGAAATGACTGAGACCTAGAGCCAATCCCAGATTCAACCAGTGAGGGCTGGCACTTGCATGTGCAGTGTGTAGTTTCTCGTAAACATGTTGTAGATCGTCAATTGTCAAAGCCTGTACAAAAGCAATAATCAACCAGTGTTTATTTGGTGGGGTTGCCCCTTGTAAATACCTTCCAGAGGAAACTCAAAAGGGAATATATACAATTGAGGGGTTCCAGTGAACAATATGCTCGATCCCCTTACCAAAATAATGTAAAAATGATAATTATGTAAGTACGTACAGTATATGATTTAGAGTACTGCCTACCTTGTGCACGCTCAGCAGGTGAGGAAATTTCTCCGCAAATCGAGTGATGTCATTCTCAGGGATTTCTTGATCTAGTTGTTGGTCCCTCACTCCAGTCTTCTTACACACATCTTCCATTACTGTAACAGAGGACAATTCACCTGAAGAAAAGCATTAAATTTTGATTACAAGATGTAAAATGTGCAATTATTATGACCCACAGTAAATACTTACCGTATATGCTCGATCAGAGGCCGCTCTTGTATAAAGGCCGCACTCAAATAGTAGCCTCCCTTGCTAGCAAAATGAAACATTTAGTAGCCGCTCTCAAATAGTAGCCTCAGTGAACTTTGACTCTAGCATTTCTGCACGTGGCAGCCAAAAAATTATTACTAGCAGCTAGCTACATGTACGTAGCTACAAGTAGCAGCTTAGTGCTGACTTTCTCATGGCAGAGTTCAAGTTTATGCAGGTGAAAACAACTTTAGATGACAAACTAAATTATCTGGAGCTAATAAACGCCGCTCTTGAACAGTGGCCTCTCTTGAATTGTAGCCTCCTCTTCCAGCAAAATGAAACATTTAGTAGCCGCGGCTCCTGATCAAGCATATACGGTATTATGACAAAATAACCTGCCAACCAAATAGAACTTAATTCCTTACTGGTATATATAATCTGCTAATCAAGTAACTATATAGTGCACAACTATATAGTATACATCAAGTATAAAACTGCAAATGTTTACATATACTGTTACGTAATTACCGGGGTATTGCAGCTGATCACTCGTTCTTTCAGTGACATCTCTCGTAACAGAGGATGGTTCACCTAACATAGGGAAACATAAATGTCAATATTAATGAACACTATATAATTATTATACTCACCTGAACCTTCGCTATTGTCCAGCCAGATTCTATCTTCTTCACTGAGCTCTCCCCACACATCAGCCTTAAGGGAGCACATCCAAAACTTACAGCCATTTCGTTCGCTGACATAGGCAAGGTGCAATTTGCGTATGCTTCCAGTGCTCTTCTTGCATGGGCAGAAGATGCCTGTCTTGGGTGTGTCGTTGTTGTAATGCAACGCTTTACAGGACAATCTAATGCTCTTCAAAATTTTGTTGCGGACCGTAGGGCAAAGTTCTTTGCGAAGAGAAAGAAGGACCTTGATATACACTTCAAGATACGAGAAGGAGTTGATCAGAGTCACGGTACACGGGATCTCGGGAAGTTTTAGCTGGATACAATTTTTAGCAAAGCAAATTGGTTTCCCAGAAGGAAGTAAAACTTTCCAGCCCAGTCTCTTGATCACGTCCACAACTAGACAGCAAAATACCCCAGAGCGAATACACCCACTACGAAAGTAGATAGCGAAGGGGGATATTGTGAAGGAGGAACGAATCTTGTCTAGCTCAGCAGGTTGGATCGATGTGAGTAGAGATGGCATGAAGAACTCAACTTGGTGGGTAGTGGACTCCACTAGAGGAATGGGAGCAATCACAAGAAGATCTTTCATGATCAACAGCATATCTTCTGGAGAAAAGATGCCTTCAACATAATGCTTCGTAAAGAATCGTAGAAACTTTAAAGTGATTATGCCCTCGTCTCGAAATCTCTTCCATTCGGCGCCTGTCCCTCCTGGGCTAACAGTAGAGCCTGCAGTCCTCAGAGAGATGGCGTGCTGTGAGAGCTCGGTGATCTTGTCTAGTGGAATCTGGGCATCCACAAACACTGTGTTGGGGAGAATGGAAGGATAGTAGTGCGCTATACACACGTTGTCAAAGAAGACCAGAGCAGCTTCAAGATCTTTGAGTGAATAACCAAATCGAGTGGCTAATTGGAGACATTCTTCAATGCTTAGTACACCTCGCTCGAGACTGGCAGATAAACTCTGGAGAAGTGAATCCAAGAAGGACCACCAGATGGGCATTTTGACTTGTAGCGGAATAGAGTCCTCAACAGCAATTCTAATCCTATTGGCAGTGGCCAGTGAATGATCTTCTCGGCTGATTGTGTTGAGACCAAAAATAAGATTGTTCATTCCAAGATTTTCGTACACCAATAGCTTCTTGATATCGGGTGGCAGCATGTCAAGAATCTCTTTATTTCTCTTGATAAGTATATCCGAGCTCTTCAGCTGATCCAAGAATGTGCCCACAAAGATCATACTGGGCTTCTTGTCTTGTGACTCAATCGATCGAATGAGACTCTGAAGTGTCTCCCCGAGGGTCATGTGAGATGCATGAGGACTACCAAAAAGCTTCCCATCCTTGTAGTACTCGTCAGAAGGGAAACTGGAGAGTTCGTCAATCAAACGCAAGACTATCAGTGCCACCGAAATGTGCTTGATGAAGAGAGGGCTGATGTCGTGGAATTGCGGCTGGCCGCCACAGTCGGTAACGTGCACCCAGTTGGAATCAAACAGTTCTCCTTCTTGCTGGTCACTGCTTGACAGTTGGTCAGTTCCCTGTGTGGCTGGCTGCAGCTCTTCTGCCACACCACTCACTACACTCGCTATCACTTCATCGATGGCTTTGTTTAACATTGCAGAGCCAGAAAGTTCCTCGGAATCGATGCTCGATGGGCTCGATTTGGAACCAGAAGTTGGCTCGGTTGTGGTCATCCTCTTGGGAATCCATGCCGTGATCATCTTCTTCAAGCCATTGACAATCCTTGATGCCATGGAGCGATCAGTGCTTTCTTTTGGTAACTTGGCAATGATTTGAGCTAGTAGATTGAGCATCTTTGGCTGAAACATCTCTTCCCAGCCCCTTCCAGTTGACCTGAATTTTGTGTTGGACACAGGTCGAATGCACACTGGATTTTCCATAATATTAGTTCGCTGTGGTGGAGGGGGCTTGTCAGTTAGCAGGTGCTTGAGGTTGGTCTTCCCTGTTCCCGCCGGTCCAAACACGAGTATGTTGACAATGTTGATCAAGACATGTCCGTGCTTCATCGCCTCATCAAACAACTGCTTTGCTGATTCTAAACAAAACGTGTGTATGTGAACAAACACATGTACAGAATAAATACATTGGGGTGTGTGAATATATAAAGTTGCCAAAGCAACAAGAAAGCCCTTCTGTGTTATTTACGCCGTTGCGTAGCCTCAAGGCATAATTTGGTAAGGGGGTCATCGTGATATAAAACACATAACAATATATATCATCACACTCGTCACTCGGGCTTTTGCCTGTATAAATGCATGTCTGCTGATAACGCGTACAATACATGGGCATCAGCTACTATAGTCCAGAGTCCATATACCACAGTGTGGAGTAGCAAAAGCTCTCGTACGCCCAAACTGTACTACAATTTCTAATTTCGCGGTATATATGGTAACTGCTTTAAAATGGATCTAACTGGACACAGCAGCTGTGCGTATACGTAAGAAGCCAATGAAGTGCCAGTGGAAATGAAGGACATGAAGCAGCTGAACATAAACCTCCTTTAATTAAATCGTAAACCTTTAAAGCTTGCTAAGTGGGTGACCCACCAATGACAGGGAATACATGTACTGGGTAATAATGATGTGGCTGATCACTACAGGAATGTGCTATGCTTGAATTAACATGATGATGTCATAATTAAGTAACACAGTACAACGTCACGAACCCAATCATTGAAAGTTGGTATTAATAAAGTCCAATAAACCATATCCATACCACCACAGTGTGTAGAGTAGTAACAGGAACAATGCTCTAGTACACTGTAGTGTGCATGCACAATCTGGGGTAGTTGCCTAGCAACACAACAAATGTGATAGGCGAACGAAAATGTTGTGGGTGGAGCTAACGATTTTGCAATACATGATTATATAAAGTATGAGGACCTCACAACAGCTGTAGGTACAGTCTACTAATAACACACTACATGTAAGTTGCTACAGGTACGAGTGATTGCAACTATGAGCATCAACACTCACTGTACTATAAAGTTCCTTGCTCCCCTCACCTTCCTTTTTCTGCCACTCCTCTCCTCTTACTCGTATCTCAGCAATCTTATTCTCATAGCGATGTATCCACCCCTCACACTCTTGTATCTCTGAGACACACTCCTTGATCTTCCCCTCCACCTCCTCCAGCTCTCCCAGCAGTTGTCTCCGGTCCTGGTCAGTGATGTCACCAGACAGTCTCTGTTGGAGGGCAGCTCTTCTCTGGGGGAGTAAAAAAATTATTATAAACTTTATATACGACTGAATGAGCATTCCACTAAATAGAACATGCAGCTGATACAAATGTACAAAATAATTATCAAAATCAGCAACCACCAACCTTAGCTTGGCGAGTATATCATAATATTATATTTACCCACTATACGGTATAACCTCACACAGTCAAACAGTAAAAGTGGACTTATAAAACATACACAAAGGTAGACAAAAAGCAACCATTCATCATACAATGGACAGTACATGTACACACATTGTCGTTCTGCTAGACTACGTGTACCACTCTTACCACGAGAGTAGTTGTCAACACTCACCGTCTCATGACTCTTCAGTTCACTCTCATACCTAGCCTTCGCCTGGACAAGGTAAACAAGACAAGACTGTGTGTTTGTGGTCACGGAGTTGTCTATATATAGCTACAACAGTCAGGTAGCACACACGAGTGTGTGTCGTTCAGTAATCATGGAAATGTAGGGAGAGAGATTCACAAACCCGTATACTGTGAGTCACATCTATTGTAATGTTGGTGATGTTCTTCAATACGAATAATTACCGTACCCTCGCAAAAATACGCCCACCCTTTTCTGCAAGAAGTCTAGGCGACTGGGCGTTTAATCGCAAACTGCGAGTTTTTATTCGAATATACGCCCACCCGCGGCCTCAAATCGAGTTACACTTTGCTCTATGACAATTCTTTATGTTTTCATTTTAGTATGAACATTTCATTGACAACAACAATGTTATAAACTAATGCATGAGTATGATTAAAGCATGACAAGAGAATGAACATGAAGAAGTGGACTCTTGACTCTATTCGTTGCTTGTCACTTGTGTCGATGTCAGATGTAGCAGAAACTTCCCAAAGGATGGTAGGTCATACTCCTACAGAGCAGCTATCAGGTACTTTGTTTCAGAAAACCAAGGCAAGGTAACCTGCAAAATTGGCCTGTGTGATAACTTTCTTGGACTTTGTGTTTTCTTTTCTCTGCATATAGGACTACTTGTTCCCTGCATATACACCTTCAAGGGCAAACAGATCCACACAGAGAAAGTTATATGTCTGATCTTGGTCCAGCAAGGAGTATAGTTGTACTAAAAAAGCGCCAACCGTTGTTGGAATTATTTTTTTCTGGCGCTTATAAAAAGGCTTGTTTGAGACATCAAGACAATCATTGCATCTTTCACTTCTTTCACTTCTAAACAGTTGTTTAACCCAGGGCTACAGTCAATGAACGTTGTTCACAAGTCACTCAGCTCACAACGGTGCAGCTAGCAAGTGAAACTGAGCTAGACCACGCCCATTTTCTGTACAAATTCTATACTAGCTGTTGAACATAAGCGCCACCATAATTAGGCGCCAGCTTGGGTTGAACGCAATTTTTTGTGCTCTAAAGATGGCCACTCAGAAGTGGAATTAATTTTTTCTGGCGCTGTAATTACATCAATTACGGTAGCTACTACCTTTTCTTCACTAAAATTAATAGTCAAAAAATTAATAGTCAACATGTGGCATTTAGCTACTGCGCATGCTCAAACCCTTCATTCTGGGTGGGCTTATAATCGAGTGAAAATACCCTTATGCAAGAACTTCAAAGCAAAAGAGGGGATGGGCGTTTATTCAAGATGGGCTTATTTTCGTGAGGGTACGGTATACGCAAATAAACCGCTATACGATATTTGATTTAAACGCTCAACCATAATTATTGATAAACCAACGAGATCACTTAAATTATGCATGACCTCTCGTGGTATATTTGTTACATGTGTAAATCAAATATACCACGAGAGGTCGTGCATAGTTTCATTGTTTGTTTAGAACTGTACTATACTTAGAACTGTACTATACTTAGAACTGTACTATATTTAGAGCTATTTCCTGTCACACTTCATCAATGAATATGCTTATATACTGTTTGCCGTGGCTACATACAGAGAGGGAGTCCATAGGACAAACATGTGGGAAGATAGTAAATGATTTTCCTATATAACACTATGGCACTGCACACACACAAGAGTAATAATGGGGAAGTAGAAACATCACAGAATATGCAACAGACACTAAATACTCTGACAACACACACCAACTTACACGCTGTTGTTTCAGAGGGTCAGTCAAAGGTGCGGTGGAGATGCATGAAATGGAAGGAAGAGAACATTAGTGCAGTGATACGTACACTGGTGATTGCATGACACAGGGGAGGGGAAATAATTGTGGACAGCTAAACTTGCATGCAGACTGATTAACTATGACACAGAATTCATACATACTTTCAGGTACTACTACGAGTAGATCTACTTGTCTCAATTAAGGAATAGTATCACATTCAGTTATCCGTATGTGCTCTTCTTTACACTGTCTACCTCCTAACAACGAGTGCTCAGAGCACTATACTGTGATATGAATGATGCAAGTGTGTTTATGGGTGGTCCACAAGTACATCTAGGCACTAGGAGAATGCACTGATCATTGAATATCATACCCTTTCCTCATCAGTGAGTCCTTCCATCAACTGTGGGGAACTAGCAGCATTCAGTGTTGTAGATTCAGCCATTTCAAAAGAAGGTCTGGAACGCCCCTTCTTTGTTTTCAAAAGAAGGTCTGGAACGCCCCTTCTTTGTTAGTAGTCGAGCGCGGCCGCCCTCTACCTTCAGGGAGGGCGGCCGCGTAGCCTCGATTCAAACCCGATTAAAATATGTGAGCTCTAGTGGCCCCGCCCCCTCATTCCTCCAGTCTAAGTGTCATACAACATAATTATGACGTGGTCAAAAGACTTCATAATTAGTGCAGATCTATAGTACTAAATCACAAAAATTAATTGTAGTTATTTGTCTCGAGTCTTTCTTTTGGTCATTTTCTGCTGAGCTTTACCCAGCTCACGATAAAACTCTCTCTTCAGCTCACGAGTCTTCTTTACTTTTATTACTTCCTCCTTTTCCTTGGCAGCCAGATGGTCCTTGTATCGAGCGTCCTGTTTGGCCTGTCTTCTCTTAGTCTTGTCTCTGTGCAGAGTAGCCAGCTGCTGCATGAGAGTGAGAACCTTCTTCTCATTCGGCTCCAGAACAACAGCTCGTTTTGAGGACAGTGTCTTCTCTTTACGCTTCTCACTTTGCTTGGGCTTTGATTTGAAGGGTAGTTGTCGCTGTAGAGCTCTGGGTACCCTCAGGGGGTTGAAGCGTCTCGTTTCTCTCACAATCGGCTTGTACTTGGCGTTCTTTTTCACGGGAGCTTTGGTGTCAGTCTCGTACCGGATCTGACCGACTGTCCGCATTCCATTCCAAGTGCTCTTGTCCTTGCTGAGCAGAGAGGTGACTGGATTGTAATACTTTGGAATGTTCACAGGATACCACGCCCTCAGGAACACAAGATCGCTCATTAGAATTCTATCCTCAAAGGTCGCTCTGAATGCACCCTCTGGCGCCCGCAGCCCTTTCTTGATCTGACCTCTGACCCCGCTAACTGTTCTCACAGCGGCACCCTCGAATTTGGCACATTCCAGAGCACTGTTGAACATGCCCTTGATGAAGGCAGTGTTCTTGAAGATTTTACACGGAGTGCCATTCAACTTAAGCTTCTTGACGATTGACGAGGACTTGTCTAGTTCCAGAACCACCCCGGTGGCAGCAATACGAAAGTCAGACTGCAGAGGGAAAAGCAAGTCTCTAATTAGTACACTGTACTGGCAATGCTTTGTGTACAGTACACACACACAATACATACAATAATGCTTTGTGCAGGCTATCAGAAATTAGACTGATTCGACAAAAGTAGACTGTACAGTCAATTTAATAAGACCTCTATGACTGTGCATGTATAGTGAAGTGTGCTGCATACTCACAGAGGCTGTTGAGGTGAGGGACTGTACTCCCAAACACCCGGCACCAGGTGATGTCAGTGGACCTGAGGGGACAGGCACATCATTATTCAAACACACCACAATCTGATTCAGCTAAAATTAATAATAGTACAATCATAATTATCTCAGCCCACTTGGTGAGCAAAACATCAATAATGCAAATACTTAAAGAAAAGCCACCTCATTACTTGCATAGGGCCCCCCCACTACATCACCATTCTACTGCATTACCGCTCTACTACATCACCACTCTTGCTCTGAATAACTAACACAGGCTCACCATAGAATGTGGCCACACAGTGAAGATGCTCTGGTGTGTATTTGACCATTCTCTGCCGCATGTTGTGGTCCTCAACACAGTAAATGGGTGTGGTCTGAAACCGCCTCCAGCCCAGAGAGAGGATCAACGGGTCATGGGACTTGAGAATTCTTTTTGCCCAGCGATGTTTCTTTATTCGAACTCTTATGTACCCCATTCTCCCCTCCCCCGGCAACATCCCGCCCACCAGCACCGGGTAACAGGGGTTAAAGTTCACCACAAACTCACACGGCACACCTGCAAAACAGAAACAAAATAACACACAAATTAAACAAAAAACAAAATAAAATTAAACTAGAATTGGCTCTGTAACTCGAGTTCTGATGGTCCAAATTCAACAATTTTCTGGTTTTCTGAAAGCTTGGAAGGAGCCCGTTCAGATGGTATGCTCAAATCCCAAAGTTGGAATGGGACAAAATTTCTCTTTAGGAAAAATACCCATGGTATTTTGTTAAAAACAGGCCCAAATTCAATTTCAATACATACTCTGAAATGACTCTCTCTAAGCTTTTAAAAAATCATAAATTAATGTGATTGGATGAACGGGAACTAAAGTTATGGTCGTTCAAAGATGCTTAATTTTACGCTAAAGTTCATATGATCCAATTTACTAGACTACAATCACAGTAACCACCCACTCACTCTTGAGCTCCATGCGTACATAGCTCCCGGGCCGGATTCCCTCTAGTAGCTGTCTCGTTCCCTCGTCCAGGCCCTCAAACTCCGCCTTATTCCTCTGCTCCACCTCCGAGACCTCCCTCTTCAGATCATCAAGGTAAGTGCCACCTTCCTCGTTGTCTTGCTGAGAATCAAATGCTGCTCTCTTTTTTAGTTTTTTCTCGGCACGTTTCTTGGCAATCTGTTCCTCCGTCTCTTCTTCTACTTGTTCTTTGTCTCCTTCAGTGTGGGTGTGGCCTGTTTCTAGATCTTCGAAATCGCCATACAATGCGTCATCATCAGCCAACAAAGTTTTGGCATCTTCATCGCCCCAGCTTCCCGTGACAAATAGACATTTGATAGCAGCTACATTTTCGGGTACGGACCAGTCTCGTCTCGTTGCTACGGTGACCAGTGACGAATCATTATGGTGATATAGTGACAGACGCTGTTTCTGAGCAACTTTAAAGAGGCCACCAACTTGAGGGGGGGCATCAGAATCACTTTCGCTTTCACTATTGATATTGGGTGTGTTTGAGTAGATAAGTTTATGGAGGTTGGTGGTAGCTGAGATACGTCTCTTGTAAGCTTCTTCTGCTCTTTGCAACAATCCTTCCTTCACTTCCGACTTCGATTCCATCTCAGAGAGACTCTCGCTGTCTTCATCCTCTGAGCTAGAAGGAGGCTCTTTTTCTGTTTCTTTCAGCACTGGATTTTCCATTTCGTTATTTACATCCTCCTCATTGCTACTAGAGTCAGCAATGTACGCTCGTCTCTTGACTCCGCCCACTTCCACCTCCGGCTCTGAATCACTATCGATAAGAGCTCTTCGACGTTTCTTGCGAGCACGATAAACTTGTTCCTCTTTGGCTTCGTCAACAATAAACCCTCCACCGCCCTCACAACTGTCACTCTCTCCACTAGCCTCCCACTCACTCTCCACAACTTCACTGCTCAGCGAGCCCTCCTCCGCCTCGTCGTCAAGGAAACCAGATACACCCACATCAGATGTCTCCGATATATCCTGCGCTTCACTGAGTGTTGTTGAGGATTGTTCAATACTATCGTACGAATTTGAACGGGCTCGTTGTTTTGTACAGGCTAACAGTCGCCAGCTCTTGTTTGATTGGTCGCTACTCCTCTTGACATCTGATTGGTCGTCTTCCTCGCTACTGGAGCCATCATCACCTCTCACTGTGTGTGCAAGAAAGACATAATTATAACACATAACTATAGTACTCTCAAAATGAAGCGTTCATAGAGTATCTTTGAGCGGCCATAACTTTAGTTCTGTTGGTCCAAAAATGTTAATTTTGTGTTTTTTGGAAGCCCAGATAGAGGATTTTCAGATTATGTATTAAAATAAAAGGTCTATTTTGGGCCTGTTTTTGACAAAATACCATGGGCTATAATATATATAGCCCATGGTATTTTCCCGAAAACAGGAAATTTGGTCCCATCCCAACTTTGGGATTTGAGCATACCATCTGAACGGGCTACTTCTAAGCTTTCAGAAAATCAGAAATCATTGAAATTGGACCACCAGAACTCCAGTTACAGAGCCAACTCTAGTACATTGTAGATATTCACGCTATAGTGTCTTACCAGGAGAGGTCTTCTTATGCCTCGACTGTCGACCACTCCTACCGCCATCGTCATCACTACCCTCAGTCTCAACATCTCCCTCACTACCAGACACGTTCTACAAGAAACAAAAATACAATTATAACAGTGGCTTGGAAAAATGGACAACTGTATAATGTAGGAATTAAGATCGAAAGATGGCTAACATGGAAATGACTTACAGTAGGTACAGTATCATTAAGTGTGTGTCACTCACTCCTTCACCATCAGAGAAGAGCACCTGACGTCGGGCGGAGGAGAGATCCTCTGAGAGAATGGGCAGGCTGTCCTGTGTGTGGGGAGGGAGGCTATCACATGATGGACAGTACAGAGCTCTGCAAGCTACACTCACCTTGAGGAGCGTGACTTGTGCTTGTTTCATCTTGATGTCTAGAGGGTGTCGTGTATCCATCAGGGAAGAGACGAGCTCGTTAGGGGCTGACTCCGCTCCCTCGTGGGCGTGGCTACCCGCCAGCTCTATGTAGACCGCATCCTGATAGGAAAATCATCAAAATTAATATCAAGAAAGTACAAACACAGTCGTTTTACACCACCCACCTTGTCATAGACGACCCCGCCCACTCCGGCCATGGGAGCGTAGACCTGCTTCTCTCTCTCGTTGAGCGAGCGTTTCTTACTAGCATCAGGCAGCGGGCAAGGGTCAGGGAGAACACTCACCTCCGACAGTACATAGTCTCCACAACCTGGGGAGGGGGGGTACTTTAGTGTACGAAAATTATCATAAATACAAAATTTCTAAACATACAACAATTTGCATATCATGATATAATTGCTATTTTCCCACCGTCTTTGCAAAGCTGTTACGTGTAACAGTTACATTGTATACCTGGTATGTGTACAGCAGTGTTTGGCTTGAGACTAGCTCCTCTTGTGTAACCATAGAGACACACTCTCCGGTCACACTTAGGGTTGACCCTCTTCTCCTCTGGCTCAGTCATATCCTCCATCCTGTCCACAAAAACGTAGGGATGTGCCCCCCGCCACTCCAGGGGGGGTAGTTTCATCACAGAGATGAACCGAGCCAAATTGTGTACTTCAGACTTTGGGTATTGCCCGTGGATAAGACCACCCAAGTAAAACAATTTAGCACCCTACAGGGAGAAATTTCAAATTTTAAACAAAAAAAGCAACCCAGTAATTTGTAAGTAGCGAATTTCAATCTAGTCACAAAAATAAAATCGCAAAACCTAAATTAGTACTGGTAAATACACACGATCTTTGAATAAAATTGTTAGATTTCAAAAGGTCAATTTGTAAAATATTCTAGTAACACGGTACAGTACCTGATATATCTCAGTCCAGAATCGCTGCTTGAGTCTTTTCTTAGTCTTCTTGACAGTCTTGGCACTAGCTATCATGTCAAGGTGAGTGAGCACACCCATGACCTTGGGGAAGCCATGCACTTGAAGAATGTTGAGGAACTCAAATGTCTCCATCTCAAAACCAAAGCTGGCATCGACCAATAGGAGGACCTGTATACATGCAAAGTGAGACACAGTATTATATGCACAAAACCAAAGCTGGCATCCCCACCAGTAAGAGGACCTAGATGTGGTATTGCATGCACTTACCAGGTCTGCAACTTTGGCAACATCGATCATTGAGTTGAGGTCATTCCCGCATTCAATGAAGGTCAGTCTCCTCTTCTTACCTGCAAAGACAACACTACTCACAAGAAAGTACAATAATAATTAAAAGTTGTGCAAAACCTAGACGCGTGTATTTGCAAAGCTATTGCAACGGCAGGTACTAGACACACACTCTGTGTAAAATAGCATACCAGACACCACGGTGATGGGTCCACGGAGACTAGTCAGATTCTGTCGAGTGTAGTTCTTGAGCAGGCACTGAAGGAGGAGGGTTTTCCCCACCCTGGGGGGTCCCACAATGGCCACACACATAGGGGGAGGTTCCAACGGCGTCCTGTCCACAACGGGAACATGTGTTCTCTTGCTCTCATTGTCCAAGTTCCTCCTCACAGCACGAGCAGCTCGGACCGCTGACCTGTGTGCATATAATCATTATTATACAATGCACATGTGAAGCATAATTACTCAGAATATTTTGCTGATGAAAAATCTTTACGAATAAGTCAAATCAGCAGAAAAAATGACCTTTACGATCTAATTATTGCGTTCTGGCAAGGATTGTTTGTAATTACAAGGAGAAGGTTTTGCGATTATATTTTTGCGAATTAATCAATGCTCGCAAAGTTAGTTCGCATATGTTTGATGCTCGCAAAACATCATAGTAAATTAATTATATTGCAGTGATATAAACATTGTATAAATATGTAACGTTCATCAGTGGACAACTCCTGCTGCTTGCTATGACCTAGCGCTCACTTGTTGGTGAAAGCTTTTGGGTTGGATCCCTCTTCAGTGCTCTTCTTCTTCTTTTTCTTCTCCGCCTTAGGCCCTGATTGCCTCTTGCGATGAGCTTTGGCTTTGCTGTCAGTCTCCATTCTCGTTTTGCATGCCACGTGGGTGAGAGAATAAGCCGAAGTGTTTCCATTAGAAGGAAAGGGATTGACAAAAGAAGGGCGGCTAATTTATGGGAGGACTACCATAGCAACAACCTTAGCAACCGACAAACTTGCAAATTTGATGCGCTCTATTTAAATTATTGTATTAAATTTTGATAAAAGTCAAAACAGAGAAGTGTGGCTTAACTTATTACAGAATGGACCAGTCTGAAAAAGACATAAAAACAGATGGAGGAGACGAGAATGCACAAGAAAGTTCTCATCATAGCCTAAGGTATAAATTATTGTAAAAATGTGGTATACTTCAGTTGGTAATGGTCATCCCCACTCTTCAGCGACCAGGCTGAGATCACTGATGCAGCCAATACTGAGGTTAGAGTGGAGCAAGGACAAGATGAAGCACACGGGGCTGGGGACACTGTGGCCGAGACTAACGAGAATGCATCAGAGGAACAACCTCCAAACGAGGCTGTATCAGAGGAACAACCTCCTACCGAGAATGTATCAGAAGAGCAGCCTCCTACCGAGAATGCATCAGAGGAACAACCTCCCAACGAGAATGCATCAGAGGAACAACCTCCTAACAAGAATGCATCAGAAGAGCAGCCTCCTACCGAGAATGCATCAGAGGAACAACCTCCTAACGAGAATGTATCAGAAGAACAACCTCCCAACGAAAATGCATCAGAGGAACAACCTCCTACCGAGAATGCATCAGAGGAACAACCTCCCAACGAAAATGCATCAGAAGAGCAGCCTCCTAACGAGAATGCATCAGAAGAGCAGCCTCCTAACGAGAATGCATCAGAGGAACAACCTCCCAACGAAAATGCATCAGAGGAGCAGCCCCCTAACGAGAATGCATCAGAAGAGCAGCCTCCTACCGAGAATGCATCAGAAGAGCAGCCTCCTAACGAGAATGCATCAGAGGAACAACCTCCCAACGATAATGTATCGGAGGAGCAGCCACCTCCTGACAGTGAGACGACAACTAGTAAAGAGGAACAAGCTGTGACACAAATTTCAGAGAAGGTGGAGCGTGGTTATGTGTGTACTATATAATTATTTTGTATCCACACAGATTGTTGCTGAGTCAGCAGTGGAGGAGGCAGTAAACGACGAGGAGGAGACAGAACCAGAGCAAGTGTTTGATTACAGCTACGACTCACTCAAGTCAGGCCCAGAGACTGTCAACCTCTCAACTGACAACATGTTGGAACTATTGTATCCACTGTCTACCCTAGACTACTAGTCTCGTGAATCAGCCGCAATTCCCCAAAAGAAGGGCGATTGATTCATGAGACTATCCTAGTACATAGCATCGTTATTACATACAGCCATGCATATAGACAACCTTGTATACAGTCTAAGTAAGTAGCTTCCTTGACAATCCTCCAGTCACTCTTTTGGCTACGAGTGTCAGAAGCGTTCCAACCTTGCCGTACTGAGCAAGGACACTGTGGCCTATGCTGCTGGCAACATGGTGATGCTGTTGAACCTCTCCTCGCAAAAGCAATCCTTCTTCAGGAGTTTGGGAGGTGGAGGAATTGGAGCAATAGCAGTGAGTACAATATTTTTCTGGTGAAAAACTTGAGCCAAATCAGCAGAAAAATTGACCCTTTTTCGATCTCATTCAAGGATCGTGTGTATTTATCAGTATACTAATTAATTTTAGGCTTTGCGATTTTATTGTTGCGAATTGATCAACCCTCGCAAAGTTTGCATATGTTTGATGCTCGCAAAACATTCTAGTAATACAGTATTGATGCATTGATTGTGCAAAAAATGTACAGTAATGATATTAGGCTAGTAATAATCGGTTGTCCCCCCTTCCTCAGGTTCATCCCAGCACAGAGTACTTTGCTGTGGGGGAGAAAGGCACTCAACCAGTGATAGCCATCTACACGTACCCTCAACTCAAGCTGTACCGTGTCCTCAGAGGTACTGTGAACCGTGTAGCAAGTGACTATACCTTCTCAGAATGAGTCTTATTTAAGTATCACTTAAGAAGCGTTCCAACCCCTTGCCATTCGATATATTGTAGGATTGAATTACATACTATGCACACACAGTGACTTTAGCTATACCTGGTGTAGGCACAGTGTACACTATTATACTATACTATAGGTGGTACTGAGGAGATGTACAGTCACATGGACTTCTCCCCTGGTAGTGGGAAGCTACTGGCCTCCATTGGGGGCAACCCTGACTACATGCTCACTGTGTGGGACTGGAAGAGAGAGCATATTGTACTGAGGAGCAAGGCCTTCTCCCAGGATATCTATCGAGTCAGCTTCTCACCTGAGAACCCTGGTCAACTCACAACCTCTGGCACTGGTCACATCAGGTACAGTGTGTATATACATAGAGGTACACTTTGGTGCAGAGTCTTGTACAATTTGGGGAGCCAAGCTGCTTAGCTGAGTACCAATTTCTAGCTGGTACCATTTTGGTAAATGTTTTATGGGCACCAGTTTGGTACAATTTTAGCTGGGTATACGTACCTGCAGTTTGGTACTTCTGAAACCATTCATAATTAAATTAGGCAGTGTAAATACATTAATATTACTGTCTGCCCAGGTTCTGGAAAATGGCGACAACATTTACTGGTCTCAAGTTGCAAGGTTACCTGGGCAAGTTTGGTCGTGTTGAGATTTCAGACATCTCAGCCTACGTGGAGCTCCCGGATGGCAAGGTGTTGTCAGGCACTGAATGGGGGAACCTGCTGCTCTGGGACGGTGGCTTCATCAAGGTAGAGATCAGCAGGAAGGGAAAGAAGTTCTGTCACAACGTAAGCTAGTACAAACTGTACCTACATGTATACAGTATCGTTTTCTGTACTTACTTACTTACTTAGAAGTAATTCTGTCACAATGTAGTGTGTAATACAGTACAGTACCATAATTGTGCTACTTACTTACTGTGTGTGTTTTGCTCCATGCATGTAGGGCATGATTGAGACCATCTACCTGGACGAGGGAGAGCTCATATCAGCAGGAGTGGATGGCTTTGTTAGGGTAAGCAATTGTTGTAATTAGTATTGCCAGGAGAGCTAGTATTATATTGACACTGCCTGTGTACTGATTACAGGTATGGGACTTTGAGAGTATAGACAGTGCTGACATTACTGATGACAATGCAGTGTTCGAGATAGACCCTCTAGTGGAGATCAAGGTACTCAAATAATAATGAAGAAAAAATGTCATAAGATAATAATATAGTTACAATTCAATTCATACACTCTTCCTCTCTCTGTGTGTATGCAGGTGGGCCATGATGTGAGCATCAAGAGCATGGCTCGCAGTGTGGATCCGAACACACCCACCCTCTGGTTTGCTCAAGATGCTTGTGGAGCTATCTGGAAGATTGACACTGTTGTATCTCACACTGTAAGTAAACCACTACGTTGCATTGCAAAGAGAATGGTTAGTAGCTATTGACTGATTGTGTTTGTCTCTCTCAATAGCGCAAGGCCCCTGAGAAGTTGATTAGTTTCCACAGTGGCCCCATCACTGGACTAGCCTGCTGCCCCATTGCACACCAGGCAGCCACCATTGCAGAGAATGGTAATTTAGTGTATTTCATGTGTACGTTTATTGACCCTGTACCTGTTTTTCTGGTAAGGATCACTGGCTTACAAATGAATGTCATAGTTGGTCTGGTAAAGGGTCATTGTGTGCATAATTGAAATGCAATACTAAACTGTAGCCTGGTAAAGAATCACTAGTCCTACAAATAAAATATACACAGTAATGATAGTCTGGTAAAGGGTCATTGTATACATAATTGAAATACAATGCTAAGCTGTAGCCTGGTAAAGGATCCACAGTAATGTTGTAAAGCATCATCTTTCCATAACACCTCTCAGGGTCTGTTCGTGTGTATGACCTTCCCTCGAAGGAGGTGCTGTGCCACAGTCAGTTCTCCTCCGGAGGCTCCAGTCTCCTCTGGGCCCCTCCCACTATTGACCCCACTGCAACCACTCTCATCACAGGCCATCAGGACGGCGTCCTCAGGTCAGTAGAGCATGCAGTAGTCGCAATAGGTGTCCAAACTTACCGGTTAATACTGTTAAAAGGCTGAGATTCAGTGTACCGTATTACTAGAATGTTTTTGCGAGCGTGATCACCTAGCAAAAATAAAATCGCAAACCTAACATAGTACACACAATCCTTGCCAGAATGCAATAGTTGA
The DNA here is from genome assembly GCF_963675165.1 of Halichondria panicea. Lineage (NCBI taxonomy): Eukaryota > Metazoa > Porifera > Demospongiae > Suberitida > Halichondriidae > Halichondria > Halichondria panicea. The sequence continues at coordinate 427,814 of NC_087386.1, forward strand.
TCCATTTTTCTGCTGATTTTGCTCATTTGCAAAAGTTTTTCACCAGCAAAATATTCTATTACATGTATACGTACATTGTATCCTACGTGCTCACATGACCTCCCTTTTCCCCTGCTCTAGAGTGCTGCAACTGGAGGAGAAGACTGGCCAGAGACACAGACGGGGACAGCGCTATCAGCTCACTCTGCTGCATGCCCTCAAGCCACACTCTCTGGCCATCACTTGTCTTGCAGTCCACCCTCAGGGACAAATCATCGCCAGTGGAGTGAGTGTCCAGTTAGCTCAGTGCATGTACCTCACCCCCTAGTCTGTGTTGGGTTAGTCTGCACTCTGTACTGTACTAGCCCAACAGATCCAACCTTTCATGATTATTTAATCATGTTAATCACGAGTAGCATTTTCTTAAAGCTGGTGTTAACTCTGATGATTTGTTGTACTTATAAATTACTAGCTAGACTGTGAGTGTGTGCAATGCTGCACCATGCAGGGTAAGAACAGCACTGTGTTCTTCCTGAATGCTGCTGACAACTATGAGCCAATCGGATTTGTGTCGACTCCGTCACCCGTGGCAACCATACAATGGTCCTCTGGACAACAGGTCAGTACAGTACAGACATCACCATGCACAGTATGAGAATAGTTAAATTATTCCATCACATATATTTTATCTGTACATGGCAACCTTGATAGCTGTGTAACTGGTGTTGAATTTTGTGCTCCAGGAGGCTGATCGACCTTTGCACCTTCTGGTGTGCTGTGAAGATGGTAGCATGATGGAGATAGAGGCACCAAAGAAGGAGAAGTACGACACGTCCAAGTCCTACTACCTCGACCCTGTCAAGTACACAGCCAGGAGGTTCACCTCCATCAAGGATAGGCTCAGGGTATGTGTGTGTGTGTGTGAGGTTCACCTCCATCAAGGATAGGCTCAGGGTGTGTGTGCGTGTGTGTGTGTGTGTGTGTGCGTGCGTGTGTGTGTGTGTGTGTGTGTGTGTGTGTGTGTGTGTGTGTGTGTGTGTGTGTGTGTGTGTGTGTGTGTGTGTGTGTGTGTGTGTGTGGTGCTTATGTCAGGTAGTAGTGTAGATTTATATCAAGTTTGGAACAAGCAACAGTATTACTTCCCTGTGGAAAGATTTCTGCATGTACAGTGTACTGACAGAGTATATTTTAGTGTGAGTAAATCTCCCGATTTGGAGCAAGTAAATTCCTACAAGTCATTTGGAACCCATATATATTTTCACCCACTTGTGCAAAATCCTAAAAAGGCCCTTGTCTGAGATTAGGTAAAATTAACAATCTTTCACTCTCTAGGCATTACAATGGATTAGTTACTACATGGCCATGAGTGCCACAAGCAGTTTATTGGCCAAGGTAGTAATTAGTGGTCAAGGATTGTAATGTTACCTGTCATCTCTAGAGTCAAAACTTGAATCCTAACACTTGTTTTTGTCCCCCTAGGCTGAAGAAGAAGAGGTCAGACTGACTGCACGGAGAATGGCCAAGCTACGAGAGAAGGAGGCTAAAAAGCAGAAACGACGTGAGCTTTTGGGAGATGACTATGTGTCCCAGGATGAGGACGAGGCTGATGAGGAGAGTGAAGGTTGTGAGGATGTGGAGGGGGAGGAGGGAGCAGAGGGACAGCCCCCTACCAAGGAAGAGAAGGTCAAAGAACCTGGAACTATACTCAGCTCATTCTACAATCATGGAGACGAAAATAACTTCTGGGTTTCCATGGTGAGTGTGTAATATCATAACTCAGTCTGTCTAGGATGGGGATAGGAAATGATGTGTGTGCAGTGAAACTGAAACTGAAACCTGTCTATAGTGGACACATTGGACAGACCAACAGTGGCTGTAATAAAGAGGTGGCCTGCTAACATGCTATGTAGATTGTGGTGCTGATTAACCTGGAGAGGGTGGCCTGCTTAAATACAATGTACATGTAGGATGACCACAATGGACTGTATTACAATCCTCTCTGACCTGTACACACACACTGTATACATGTACATACAATGAGATAGTTCTGACAGCACTCCTCCTCTCCCTTCTAGAGTGGCCATGATGCTGGCTACCTGTACCAGTGCTCTCTGGATGGTGCTACCTCAGTTGATCCAGAGCCTTATGAGTCATCCCACACCCTACCAGTGCCCCCAGTGTGTGGGGAGGACACTCCACTACACTGTCTGACATTTAGGTGAGCTTATTGTGTGGCCTGTGGTTTAATAACAGCGTACTATAATTATAGCACAAAATGTTCAAGAGGCTTGCTTAATTTTCGCTGTTTTCGTGGGTTAACAATCCTCCACGAAAATTAGGTTTACGAAATACTTATATAGCTAACGGAAAACACAACGTCATTTGACCAAACAGCGCGAAATTTATTCAAGGCCATTCCACGAAAGTTTAAGTTCCTCGATAATTTCACACCATACGGTATTTCATTTAGACTGTAACAGTTGAAAAGCTTTAACTATTTACACAGCTCGTCTGGTGATTACCTGCTAACGGGATCGTCCAATGGGATTGTCCGTATCCATCCTCTCTCCGCCCCCTACGCCCTGTCCACCCTGGATTCCTATTGGTCGCTGAGTATGCATGACAACCATTACGGGTCCGTGTCACACCTAGCAACGACCTTTGATGATCGCTTCCTTGTGAGTGGTGGGGGTGATGGGAATGTGTTTGTGTACCAAGCCAACCTACCCACTGCTGAGCAGAGAGAGAGGATCAAGGCACAGCGAGTCAAGGTACACACACACACACACACACACAACCCTACTGTATATGCAATGTATGGGATCTTTCCCAGTATTCATTTTCAAACTTGTATGTGTGTCGTTTTGCAGATTCCTGCTGAGTCTGGTAAGTCTGCCAACGACATTGAGGACCCTGAGCACTACAGGTGAGTGCTCCACTGTACTTATATACAGCAACTATAACTACAGGTCTTTGAACGGCCATAACTTTAGTTCCGTTGGTCCAATCACATTAATTTTATGATTTTATGTAAGCGTACAATGAGCTCGTTAAGATGGTGTTTTAAAATTAAAAGTCTAATTTTTGGCCTGGCTATATATAGCCCATGGAATTTTTCCAAAAATGAGAAATTATGGCCCGTTCCCAAATTTGAGATTTGAGCATACCATCTGAAAGAGCTCCTTCTAAGCTTCCAGAAAATCAGAAAATCGTTGAAATTGGACCACCAGAACTCTAGTTATAGAGCCAACTCTACATGTATAAATCACACTTCTTCCCTCTGTAGCATAGAGGATGCTAAACAGAAGGCTGAACATGATCGTATGATGAAGCTAGCCGAAGAGAAGAAGCAAACAGTTCGTAGACAGATAGCCTCTCTAAGACGCACCTTTACCAAGCTACGACAGAGGGACAACGAGCTCCCTCAAGAGTTGAGACTAGACCAGAGGGAGTTTGTGATGGACCCGCACATGGAGGAACAGCTACGCCTAGAAACTCTGGAGAAGGTCAGGAGGGGGGGGGGGGGGTAGTACTGCTATATGCCGTATAGCGGGTGATTTTCCACCATACGACAATAACCCGCTATACGGTACTGTACATGCATGCTACAACAGTACATACATAATTTTGCACACATCAACATGTACACGGTTTGTGTGTGCTGTATCTGTAGCTTACAATCATCCTACCTCTAAGTGGCTAGGTGAGTGAGTGTGTCATTGCTTGCTTGGTGCTACTGCAGGCTGCTATAGTGAGGAAAGAGATGGCCTGGGAGAGTGAGAAGATTGCTGTGTCTCTCAGGAAACTACAAAACAAGTAAGAACAGTCATGTAGTTTTTACTATTATACCGTATAACTGGAAAATTTACTGAGTATTATATTTGGCGAATGAGCCATTTGAACCCAATTTGGCGTCTCAGGCGCACGGCTACTACAGCAAGAACGTTGTGTCCACCGGAAAACTTTAATTTAGCACAGTTTATAGTTTGGTAAAATTCGCCAAATTGGTATGTACACATTGCCCCGGCCCACACTAACCAGTTCTCTCTCTCCCCTCAGATACAAGGCCAACGTAGCATGTGACCTCATCACTGTCTGGACATTCACTGAGGTTGAGAAAGTTACTTCATTTCGCAGTGCCAGCCTTTCTGATATTTTTATCAAACTCATGGATAAGATTCTCGAGGCTGAGTCCACTTTAGTTACTCCCTGGGAAGGTTTAGGGGAGAAGGATCGACGCAAGAGTCGTGTAATGGGTGGAGCAGGGGACAAACACACGAGTGAGCTATCCGTTGATGGGAGGACCCTCAGCAAGCAAGAGGCCCGCAGGCTCAGTAAGCAAATCAGGAAAAAAGAGGTAATTGAATATTAATATTACTTATGTACATGTACACTACCACTGACACACCGGCATTGTACATTGTCTTGTAGCATATTTTGGGCCAGTGTACAGTTTGATGGCTACATGATCATTGTATTGTATAAATATGATACTTTTAGAGGAGGCAGGGTTTTACAGAATGTTCACAATGAACAAGTACATGCTGATACTATAACTATGGTAGCCCTTGTGTCAAGTTCACAGGCAAGTACACTGTACATAATGTGGTTTATCATTAGCCTGCTGCAACCTGTTATTGCACAGATTCTGCAGAACTAATAATTATAATTGTGTTCCTGTCTTTGTAGTGGGAAGAGTTGCAACAGTCAAAACCAGACTCCAAGTTTGATGACCCAGAGGAGGCTAACGCTCTCAAGGTGGCACAATCTAATGTGGGGGACTACAAACTCAAGACTTCCAGTGACTATGTGGTCCCAGAGCATCAGAGGGTCACCACTGAGTCTAAGAGGAAGCAGCTCCTCCTGCTCAGACAGCAGGTATTGTAGGCTGTGTTGTGGTGGTCCATGCACACACAATGTATCAATCATTGACTGTGTGTACTCTCATGTACTTTACTATACCATGTATGATGATGTGTTGTGCATGAATTTAGTGGATATTTTTTATTTCAGATATTTGATGGGAAGATGGCATACAATGACAAGCTGATTTCACTCAGGGATTGGAAGCTTCAAGTCATTGACAAAGTATGCCATCCATATCCACTGCATGTACATGTATACTTATACATAACTATGTATATAATGCTTTCGGTGCCTTAATTTGTTTTTATCCACACCAGATCTCCAGCCTAGTGTCTGAGATAGAGGCAATCCAGTCCTCACTGCACAAGCACTTACACAAACCACTCCCTCCTGTCCCTGTCATTAAACGAGAGGAGGTCCCAGAGAAACGTCTCGAGTACACTAAAGACAGTCTACTGGTATTCAAGGAACAGCTAAAGGCCAAGGAAGATGCTGAGAGACAGGCAGCTGCTACCGGGGCTGATGGTGGATTCTTTGGTGGGTTCGGTGGCGAGGGAAGTGAAGATGGCAGTGGTGGTGAAGCTGTGGAGGAGGCAAAGGACGAAAGTGATGAGTGCAGTGTGGAGCTGAGTCGGCCTGGATCAACATGTTCTGTGGAGGAGGAGACGCTCACACCATTACAAGCTGTACTCAGGAAAGAACAACAGGTACTGTATTACTAGCTGGTGAAAAAACTTACCAAATCAGCAGCCCTTTGAAATCTAACTATTGCGTCCTGGCAAGGATCGTGTGTACTTAGCTTTGCGTTGCGAATTGATCAACCCTCGCATATTGTGTTAGATGCTAGCAAAACATTCTGTTTTTCATGTGATGATCTCATTTTCGTCTCATAGATACGGTCTGTGTACAAGAGGGACTGTCTGCTGGCTAAAGTAGAGGCACTAAAGGAAGAGTTTGATGAGGCACTGTTGCGGCTGCGTCACGAGAAGGCGGAGCTTGACATCACCATGGTAAGGGCAGACCTGAGGCACATCACTCAGTTTGAGGAGTTGCAGCTGCTCAAAGAATTCGAAAAGAAAGAGACGACTTTCACTAGCCGTTATCGCAACAAGAAACGCGAGAGACAAGAAATGGAAGAAAAGGTGAGTCTCTTCTTTACAAAATTATGTAGATTGAGGGATAGATTTACCTAAGCTAAAGTTTAAAGTTCACTACTCCTCGGATTCACTGCTGTGCCATAATTTTGTTTGGATAAACCCAACAAGTGTTTTATAAGTGCCCACTCTGTATAGTGTGTAGTGTGTACTAAGTGTACACCCCCCCCTCAGATTGAGGAGTCCCAGTGGAGTGTGTCAGAGAGGGAGGAGAAGCTGGGACAGTTGGTAGAGCAGGAGAAGACTCTGGAGCAGTCCTTCTTAACAGCTGTGGGAGACAACAACAAGTTCAAGGAGTTTCTGCTCAAGGTAACGTCCGTATACAACACAGCAAGACTTAGTTAGTTTATATGGAAATGGAAGGTCCATAATTTCTGTAGTTCTGGGCATCCAAGACGACAATACATGATTATTATTGATCGTTATAGCGTTAGATTTTTCTTTGCTGCCTTATATTGTGTGTATATACACTGTAGGTGTTTCGTAAAAAGATCAAACGTGCCAAAAAGAAAATGGAGGTTGACAAAAAAGAAGACGACGATGATGATGAGGAAAGTGATGAGGAATCCGACAGTGACTACATCAGGTAACCCACCCACACACACACATACCCCCACATACACGCCCACACCACACACACAGTTCATCTGATGACGAGAGTGACATCGAGGGTGAATTGGATGACTCCATTTGTCCCCCCGGCTGTGACCCCACCCTCTACGAGCAGGCCACTCAGTTACGAGAAAATAGACTCGATCTCGAGGAGGCTGTCAATGACGAGAAGAGGTCCCTCGAAATGGGTCGTAAAGAACTCGAAGGGATGAAAAAGAAAGCCAAAACAATGGAAACACACGTCAAGTCTGCTCTGAATGAATTGCGAGCATTCCAGTTGAAGAAACAGCAGCGATTGAATGAGCTGGACCAAGTGGCGGTGCTGGCACTACATCAGATACTGTATCACCAGCCGGAGGGGGAGCCCCCCTCGTCAATAGCCTCTTGTCTTGTGTTCCCGGCCCCAACACTCTATCACCTGAGCCGGAGGATTGGCGAGCTGACCACGGAGAAGCAAGAGGAGAAGAGGAGATACAAGTGAGCACTGACCCAGTATTGCAATTCTATGATATTAAATGTATTTATTAAGTATACATTTTATTGCTTGTAGAGATGTGTTTTAGCCTGTAATTATTGTGGATTATGTCCTTCTAGAGAGCTGAGGCAAAGACATCTGAGGTTGTTGAGAGAGAAAAAAGAAATGCTTTCCAAGGTGAAGTGAAACACATCGGCCCTGTGTGTGTGTAATGGTGTTCAAGGAATGTTATCAGTTGCTATCAGTTTGCTATGTAGCATTTTGAATATTGATTCCCTCTTTCCAGATTGCCAAACTTGATGGGAAAGCGAAAGAGGCCATGATGCTCAAGTTTGGGCGCGTGGTGGATCTTGACCGACTGGAGGGTCTCGGTGTCAACCACATTGTCGAGGAGCTTAGATCTAAACTGAGGGTTCTGGAGGAGAAAGCAGAACATGATTTGGCCACTCTCACTGGGAAGATTGACTCTGAGAAGAAACGGCTAGCTCAGACAACGAGAGAAAACACTAAGAGACTAGACAGACAAAATGAGCTGATCATTGCCCAACGGAGTCTAGAGGACCAACTCAACAGCAGGCAAAAGTCTATGGTGAGCTAGTACATGCACAGGTGGTGTTGTTGCGTATAATTATGTACATACTTTGATCATGTAAAAACATCATTTCTCTGTAAGTACGGTTTTATAAATGGCTGGCATCATTATTTGCTGCCTGGCATCATTATTTGCTGCCTTTATAAACTACAACCCCCCCTCCACACACACACACACAGAGTAAGGATGTTGCCGGGGGCGATGGAGGTATGGAGGCGGGTGAGGAAAGGGAGCGGCTGTTGGCACTAGTGAGAATACAAGTAAGAGAGATAGAAGCCATACGAGAGGAGATACAAGTACTACAGTTGAAGGGTGGGCGCATTGCCCCACCCCCACAACCCCCACCACAGACTGTATAGTTAGTCATGTGACACTGAACTGGCTAGCTAGGCTACCCGATCACTTGTATGTATATATAAGCTTGTGTTCTTATTATTGTACCTATTATTGTTAATTAATAACTGCTATAATGATTCATAATTATTTTGAGGCTACATCAATGTGAATTTATTATGTCCACACACTAAATCAGTAACTATAACCGCTTTGTATCTGATATATTGAATCTCTTAATGCATCCTTTTGCGTTTATGCAACTTATACTGCCTGTATGTAGTCTGCTGCCTTTATACAGTCCGCTGCCTTTATACAGTCCGCTGTTATAGTTACAGTTTTTTGCACTGTAATACGCATAGCCCATATACGTATCATGTATTACAGTCAGTTGTGCAAAAGTCTCTTTTACATACTAAATTAGTTAAATTCAGCACTGTCTAACGGAGACTATGGTGTTCCCAATGCTGCTAACGATGACAGCATCTCTCTTTATAGTCACGCAGTCGTCAATAATTATATAAGGTTGATCTCGTTAATTAAATTATTGTTGGTACAATTCATAGATTACATCAATTTTTAATGAACCTTGTCCACACAACACTCTAAAATAATAGCTAAATCTATCTACAGCAGTTAACTGTCTCTACTACAAGGCTCCATCACTTCAATTTGCTTCTCTTATTTGCGACCCAAAAGGTGATGAGCAGCTCCCAAAGCAGCACGGAACCATTGAGACTTGGCTGTATTCCTTCCGCCACCCTGCTGCTGTTGGACGTTGACCTGCTCGTCTTCCATCTCCTGTAGGGACTGAAGAGCTTTGAGCAGTTGAATGGCTTGCTGTGTTTCGTCTTGTTCCTCCATCTCATCATTGTAGGGGGCAGCATAGGCCAGGCCTGCAAAGGCACACACCAGGAGCACAGCAAAGAGAGACTTGTTCATTTTCTTAAATGATTTGGAGTTGTTGGAGTAACTTTGGAGAGTTGATTTTCACCAGTTGTTGCTTGATGTGGCATGAGCTGGTCCCCTGCTTTTATAGTCAGCTCCCTAGTGCATGTATATAGGATGGTGGTGCACTTGTCTAGCAACAGAAGCCTCCCCTGCAGACAGTGTAAGTAACTAGAGCCTAGTAAGAGGTCACTGTTTACTAACAACTTTCAATCTCCACAAAGATGGGCAAACACATTGCAAAGTTATGTATAGGAAATGTGTTATGTATATACATCATTGAAGGCTAATATTTATAGTCACTGTGTTGTAAGTTAAGTGGACCCCTTCATGGTGTGTTGCATGCTATTCTTGTTGTTGTGTAGGAATGGATACAGTACACTAGAGGACTATACATGATAAGCTGTGATGAGACTGAAAACGTCCAATCATTATTAGAGATGGAGAGTGCCTTCAGGGCAATCACATCGGACGGGGTGTGAAAACAATACTGCATGTATACATTGTTAACGCTAATGGCAATGCTACAAGTCTCCCCTTATGTGTGAGTGTACATAGAATTTAGATATACATATGGTTTAGCTGGATCAGTGTCCCTTGTCTCGGGAGCACGCAGAATACGTGTCCAGATGATGAAACTGTACATATTATGTCCGGAGGGAGAGACATACAGTGCATGCAGGGAGCTCTCGACTGCACGGAGCTCTCGGCTGCAGGGAGCTCTCGACTGCAAGGAGCTCTCGACTACAAGGACTAGTCTAGCTTTGCTCAGATCAACATTGTTTACTATACAAGTTTCCTTGTCTCGTCATCATTATTAATTTAGTCTCAACGCCTAAATACGTATACTTATAATTATATACGTACAGATACACTCAGATAATATCATGCAGGTCCCCACACTACTACGGAGACTAGTGTTTTACTACGGAGACTAGTGTTACTACGGAGACTATATAGTGTGCCAGTGTTGTTCCTCATGTATCAGCTATAGAGGGTAGTTGCATACACTTTATAGATTAAGATAATGTGTTTGCAAGCAGGTATAATGACTTGTTCATTGTTCATTGTTACATAATTATTCATAATTTATATCATAATAAACCATCCACACAACACACTAAATCAATGAGCTAAATCTACAGCAGTTCAAACAGTCCACTATGAGGCTCCATCACTTCAACTTGCTTCTCTTATTTGCGACCAAGCAGACCGTGAGCAATCCCCAAAGCTTTACGGAACCATTGAGACTTGACGATATTTCCTCCGTCACCCTGCTGCTGTTGGACGTTGACCTGCTCATCTTCCATCTCCTGTAACGACTGAAGAGCTTTGAGTAGTTGAATGGCTTGCTGTGTTTCGTCTTGTTCCTCCATCTCATCACTGTAGGGAACAGCATAGGCCAGGCCTGCAAAGGCACACACCAGGAGCACAGCAAAGAGAGACTTGTTCATTTTCTTAAATGGTTTGGAGTTGTTGGAGTGTCTTTGGAGAGTTGATTTTCACCAGTTGTTGCTTAATGTGGCATGAGCTGGTCCCCTGCTTTTATAGTCAGCTCCCTAGTGCATGTGTATAGGCTGGTGGTGCACTTGTCAAGCAACAGAAGCCTCCCTGCAGACAGTGTAAGTAGCTAGGAGGTCACTGTCTAGTAACAACTTTCAATCTCCACAAAGATGGGCAAACACATCACTATAATTATGTAGGAAATTGATAAACTGCATGACAAGTACTTGTACAATAATTGTAACATTTATAGTGTTGTAAGTGGACCCCTGGCTTCATAGTTATTATCGTGTGTTAATACTGTTCTTGCTTTTGTTTTGTGCAGGAATGGTATTACACTGGAGGACTTACATGTTGTTTTTATTATAAGCCGTGGGACTGAAAATGTCCAAGTGGCTTCAGAGCAATCACATCAGACAGGGACAAACCGTTTGTCACCAAGGATAGAATGTTTCAAGTGAGAGAACAATACAGCAACATTAATTTTATTGCTAATGGTAACACCACAAGATTCTCCCCTTATGTGAGTGTACACAGAATTTACTTTACTCAGATATGTGGTTTAGCTGAATCAGTGTACACATCTACATGTACATGCAGGCTTTGTCTCCATATAGCACGCAGAGTACACTGCATGTGTCCAGATGATGAAACCGTACAAATGTCCGGAGGGAAAGACAGGCAAGTACAAGGAGCTCTCAACTACAAGGACTTCGCTCAGGTATATACATTGCAGTTTCGAAGTCTAAATACGTACTATAATTAGAGATATCAGCAGGTCCCCACATTTCTACTGAGCTGACTATAATTATAGTGTGCCCCAGCGATGTTTCTCATGTATCAGGGTAATTGCATGCTGCTAATGGTGACAGCTTCTAGATTAAGGCAATGTCTGCGTGCGTGTGTTTGCAAGCTGGAATAGGGTTATGACTGTTCATTGTTGCATAATTATTCATGATGATCATAATAAACCATATCCACACAACACAATAGCTAAATCTACATCAGTTAACAGTCCACTATGAGGCTCCATCACTTCAACTTGCTTCTCTTATTTGCGACCAAGCAGACCGTGAGCAATCCCCAAAGCTTTACGGAACCATTGAGACTTGACGATATTTCCTCCGTCACCCTGCTGCTGTTGGACGTTGACCTGCTTATCTTCCATCTCCTGTAGCGACTGAAGAGCCTTGAGCAGTTGAACGGCTTGCTGTGTTTCGTCCACCTCATCATTGTAGGGGGCAGCATAGGCCAGGCCTGCAAAGGCACACACCAGGAGCACAGCAAAGAGAGACTTGTTCATTTTCTTAAATGGTTTGGAGTTGTTTGAGTAACTTTGGAGAGTTTATCTTCACCAGTTGTTGCTTGATATGGCATGATCGAGCTGGTCCCCTGCTTTTATAGTCAGCTCCCTAGTGCATGTGTATAGGCTGGTGGTGCACTTGTCAAGCAACAGAAGCCTCCCCTGCAGACAGTGTAAGTAGCTAGGAGGTCACTGTCTAGTAACAACTTTCAATCTCCACAGAGATGGGCAAACACATCACTATAATTATGTAGGAAATTGATAAACTGCATGACAAGTTGTACTTGTACAATAATTCTAGTGTTGTAAGTGGACCCCTTCATAGTTATTATCGTGTGTTAATGCTGTTCTTGCTTGTGTGCAGGAATGGTATTACACTGGAGGACTTATACATGTCGTTTTTATTATAAGCCGTGCATAGGACTGAAAACGTCCATGCAAGTGCCTTCAGGGCAATCACATCGGACAGGGACAAACCGTTTGTCACCAAGGATAGAATGTTTCAAATGAGAGAACAACATTACTAATGGTAACACCACAAGATTCTCCCTCTATATGTGAGTGTACACAGGATTTACTTTACTCAGATGTGGTTTAGGCTGAATAAGTGTACCCATCTACATGTACATGCAGGCTTTGTCTCGGTATAGCACGCAGAGTACACTGCATGTGTGTCCAGATGATGAAACTGTACAAATGTCCGGAGGGAAAGACAGGCAAGTACAAGGAGCTCTCAACTACAAGGACTTCGCTCAGGTATATACATTGCAGTTTCGAAGTCTAAATACGTACTATAATTAGAGATATCAGCAGGTCCCCACATTTCTACTGAGCTGACTATAATTATAGTGTGCCCCAGCGATGTTTCTCATGTATCAGGGTAATTGCATGCTGCTAATGGTGACAGCTTCTAGATTAAGGCAATGTCTGCGTGCGTGTGTTTGCAAGCTGGAATAGGGTTATGACGTGTTCATTGTTGCATAATTATTCATGATGATCATAATAAACCATATCCACACAACACAATAGCTAAATCTACATCAGTTAACAGTCCACTATGAGGCTCCATCACTTCAACTTGCTTCTCTTATTTGCGACCAAGCAGACCGTGAGCAATCCCCAAAGCTTTACGGAACCATTGAGACTTGACGATATTTCCTCCGTCACCCTGCTGCTGTTGGACGTTGACCTGCTTATCTTCCATCTCCTGTAGCGACTGAAGAGCCTTGAGCAGTTGAACGGCTTGCTGTGTTTCGTCCACCTCATCATTGTAGGGGGCAGCATAGGCCAGGCCTGCAAAGGCACACACCAGGAGCACAGCAAAGAGAGACTTGTTCATTTTCTTAAATGGTTTGGAGTTGTTTGAGTAACTTTGGAGAGTTTATCTTCACCAGTTGTTGCTTGATATGGCATGATCGAGCTGGTCCCCTGCTTTTATAGTCAGCTCCCTAGTGCATGTGTATAGGCTGGTGGTGCACTTGTCAAGCAACAGAAGCCTCCCCTGCAGACAGTGTAAGTAGCTAGGAGGTCACTGTCTAGTAACAACTTTCAATCTCCATGAGATGGGCAAACACATCACTATAATTATGTAGGAAATTGATAAACTGCATGACAAGTTGTACTTGTACAATAATTCTAGTGTTGTAAGTGGACCCCTTCATAGTTATTATCGTGTGTTAATGCTGTTCTTGCTTGTGTGCAGGAATGGTATTACACTGGAGGACTTATACATGTCGTTTTTATTATAAGCCGTGCATGGGACTGAAAACGTCCATGCAAGTGCCTTCAGGGCAATCACATCGGACAGGGACAAACCGTTTGTCACCAAGGATAGAATATTTCAAATGAGAGAACAACATTACTAATGGTAACACCACAAGATTCTCCCTCTATATGTGAGTGTACACAGGATTTACTTTACTCAGATATGTGGTTTAGGCTGAATAAGTGTACCCATCTACATGTACATGTACATGCAGGCTTTGTCTCGGTATAGCACGCAGAGTACACTGCATGTGTGTCCAGATGATGAAACTGTACAAATGTCCGGAGGGAAAGACAGGCAAGTACAAAGAGCTCTCAACTACAAGGACTTCGCTCAGGTATATACATTGCAGTTTCGAAGTCTAAATACGTACTATAATTAGAGATATCAGCAGGTCCCCACATTTCTACTGAGCTGACTATAATTATAGTGTGCCCCAGCGATGTTTCTCATGCATCAGGGTAATGGCATGCTGCTAATGGTGACAGCTTCTAGATTAAGGCAATGTCTGCGTGCGTGTGTTTGCAAGCTGGAATAGGGTTATGACTGTTCATTGTTGCATGGTAATTCATCATGATCATAATAAACCATATCCACACAACACACTAGCTAAATCTACATCAGTTAACAGTCCACTATGAGGCTCCATCACTTCAACTTGCTTCTCTTATTTGCGACCAAGCAGACCGTGAGCAATCCCCAAAGCTTTACGGAACCATTGAGACTTGACTATATTTCCTCCGTCACCCTGCTGCTGTTGGACGTTGACCTGCTTATCTTCCATCTCCTGTAGCGACTGAAGAGCCTTGAGCAGTTGAACGGCTTGCTGTGTTTCGTCCACCTCATCATTGTAGGGGGCAGCATAGGCCAGGCCTGCAAAGGCACACACCAGGAGCACAGCAAAGAGAGACTTGTTCATTTTCTTAAATGGTTTGGAGTTGTTTGAGTAACTTTGGAGAGTTTATCTTCACCAGTTGTTGCTTGATATGGCATGATCGAGCTGGTCCCCTGCTTTTATAGTCAGCTCCCTAGTGCATGTGTATAGGCTGGTGGTGCACTTGTCAAGCAACAGAAGCCTCCCCTGCAGACAGTGTAAGTAGCTAGGAGGTCACTGTCTAGTAACAACTTTCAATCTCCACAGAGATGGGCAAACACATCACTATAATTATGTAGGAAATTGATAAACTGCATGACAAGTTGTACTTGTACAATAATTCTAGTGTTGTAAGTGGACCCCTTCATAGTTATTATCGTGTGTTAATGCTGTTCTTGCTTGTGTGCAGGAATGGTATTACACTGGAGGACTTATACATGTCGTTTTTATTATAAGCCGTGCATGGGACTGAAAACGTCCATGCAAGTGCCTTCAGGGCAATCACATCGGACAGGGACAAACCGTTTGTCACCAAGGATAGAATATTTCAAATGAGAGAACAACATTACTAATGGTAACACCACAAGATTCTCCCTCTATATGTGAGTGTACACAGGATTTACTTTACTCAGATATGTGGTTTAGGCTGAATAAGTGTACCCATCTACATCTACATGTATACATGCAGGCTTTGTCTCGGTATAGCACGCAGAGTACACTGCATGTGTGTCCAGATGATGAAACTGTACAAATGTCCGGAGGGAAAGACAGGCAAGTACAAGGAGCTCTCAACTACAAGGACTTCGCTCAGGTATATACATTGCAGTTTCGAAGTCTAAATACGTACTATAATTAGAGATATCAGCAGGTCCCCACATTTCTACTGAGCTGACTATAATTATAGTGTGCCCCAGCGATGTTTCTCATGCATCAGGGTAATTGCATGCTGCTAATGGTGACAGCTTCTAGATTAAGGCAATGTCTGCGTGCGTGTGTTTGCAAGCTGGAATAGGGTTATGACGTGTTCATTGTTGCATAATTATTCATGATGATCATAATAAACCATATCCACACAACACACTAGCTAAATCTACATCAGTTAACAGTCCACTATGAGGCTCCATCACTTCAATTGCTTCTCTTATTTGCGACCCAAAAGGTGATGAGCAGCTCCCAAAGCAGCACGGAACCATTGAGACTTGACGATATTTCCTCCGTCACCCTGCTGCTGTTGGACGTTGACCTGCTTATCTTCCATCTCCTGTAGCGACTGAAGAGCCTTGAGCAGTTGAACGGCTTGCTGTGTTTCGTCCACCTCATCATTGTAGGGGGCAGCATAGGCCAGGCCTGCAAAGGCACACACCAGGAGCACAGCAAAGAGAGACTTGTTCATTTTCTTAAATGGTTTGGAGTTGTTTGAGTAACTTTGGAGAGTTGATCTTCACCAGTTGTTGCTTAATGTGGCATGAGCTGGTCCCCTGCTTTTATAGTCAGCTCCCTAGTGCATGTGTATAGGCTGGTGGTGCAATTGTCTAGCAACAGAAGCCTCCCCTGCAGACAGTGTAAGTAGCTAGGAGGTCACTGTCTATAGTAACAACTTTCAATCTCCACAGAGATGGGCAAACACATTGCAGTATAGGAACTGCATGCATGTGCACATTGCAGTATAGGAACTGCATGCATGCACAGTGCAGTATAGGAACTGCATGCATGCACATTGCAGTATAGGAACTGCATGCATGCACATTGCAGTATAGGAACTGCATGCATGCACATTGCAGTATAGGAACTGCATGCATGCACATTGCAGTATAGGAACTGCATGCATGCACATTGCAGTATAGGAACTGCATGCATGCACATTGCAGTATAGGAACTGCATGCATGCACATTGCAGTATAGGAACTGCATGCAAACACATTGCAATATTTTTGTTATAATAACATTCAAGAGACTTTAAATAATTAATTGTCTAAAATACAAAACTAGGCTATAATACAAAATAATTATGGTAGAGTTGTTTGCAAACGGTAGCTAAAAACAGTCTTTAAAAATGATGAGACAAAAATAAGTGAGATTTTGTTGCTATATTGTCAGCTATGTACCGAACAATGTCTGAGCAAAGTCCTTGTAGTCGAGAGCTCCCTGTACTGCCCTCCCCCCTGAATCCTTGTACGGCTTCATCCTCTTGACACAGTACTCTGCGTGCTCCCGTGACAAGGCCTGCACATGTAGATGTAGATGGGTACACTGATAAAACCATTCAGCTAAACCACATTCAGCTATAAACACATACACTGAGTCTATGTACAAGCATATGCTTTATACGTACATGTAAATGGAGAAGCTTGCATGGCGTTGCCATTAGCATTACAATGATGTATTGTTCTCTCACTTGAAACATTTCATCCTTGGTGACAAACGGCTTGTCCCCGTCCGATGTGATTGCCCTGAAGGCACTCTCCACCTCCGATAATGATTGGACGTTTTCAGTCTCACGGCTGATCATAAATGACATGTAGTCCTCTAGTGTAATGAATCCATTCCTGTGCAAGAAAGCAGAACACTTGCAATAACACAGCACAAGTCCATGCTTTGCATGCAGAGGGGATTCCACTTACATGAACAAACGTTTAAATATGTATAATGACGTACAGTCGCACACAGCGAGGGGGGGAGGGTACCTGTTAGGATCCACTTGGTCGAGAATGGCTTCAAACTCTGGGTCTGTCTCTCTCCCCTCCAGTAACGGGACGTCATAACCCAGCGATCTCAGACAAGACTTGAACTCCTGATGCTCTAGTTTACCACTCCTGTCCTTGTCAAAATGTCTGCGTGGGTGTGAGTGGGTACGTGGGTGTGCGTGGGTGTGAGTGTGGGTGGGTACAGGCAGGAGCTAATATGAACAAGCTATTGAGTCAGCAGAAGTTCATACCGACCATACTACAAGTACATTACACGTATGTATAGCTGTGTACTGTACTGTGACTTACTTGAAACTTGCAGTAAATTCCTTCAGCTGCTCCTCAGACACTCCAATCGTGTTCCTATGGGGACACACAATAAAGATAGTACTTCCTAAATGCATTGTACTAATTAAAGGAAAGCAGTAGCCTTAATGGATGGATTTAGACTAACCACAGAATTTACACAATGGTTGTTAAATAAACTAAAAGTACGTACATGCTCTCAAAGGGTACATGTACATATATAGCTACCAAAACGACCAAAAATTACGTTACGGCTATTCAACTATAACCACTCCCCCCCCAAACATTTAATTAATGGTTCGGGGACTCTTCAGCTGCCATAACTTGAATTCCGTGGATCCAATTTCAATGATAATATAATTTTCTGACAGCTTAAAAGGAGACCTTTCAAATGGCATCATCAAAATTCATATTTAAGTGATAAAAGTATTTGCCAATTTGGCGATACCATGGATTATATATAGCCCATGGTCCAAGGGCGAAAAATGACAAATTAGGGCTCCAACGAACTTTTGGATTGAAACACATTATTTGAAAGGACATTTTTTAAGCTTTCCGAAAATTACAAAATTTTGGATATTCGATCAACGGTACTAAAGTTAATGGCTGTTAAAATAACCCCCCCCCCCCTCCAAATAATAATTATTTTTTAGCTGCCATAACTTGAATTCCGTGGATCCAATTTCAACGATAATATAATTTTCTGAAAACTTAGAAACACACCTTTCAAATGGCATCATCAAATTTCTTATTTAAACGATAAAAGTATTTTCCAATTAGGCGATACCATGGATTATATAGCCCATGGTCCAAGGCCGAAAAATGACAAATTATGGCCCCGACAAACTTTTGGATTGAAACACATCATTTGAAAGGAAATTTTCTAAGCTTTCCGAAAATCACAAAATTTTGGATATTTGATCAACGGTACTCAAGTTAATAGCTGTTGAAAGATATTCAACTACCCTCCATTTAATCAATAGTTCTGTGACTCTTTCAGCAGTGTACCTTGCTTGTATCTGTTGCTCCAGATTGTGTTGCATTCTCATGACCATCTGTCGTAGCTGGTCCCACTGCTGTGCCAAGCTCACCGGACTGTGCTCAGTGTATCTGTGAGGGTGTGGGCGTGATGAGGCGTGTGTGTGTGTGTGTGTGTGTGTGTGTGTGTGTGTGTGTGTGTGTGTGTGTGTGTGTGTGTGTGTGTGTGTGTGCTAACACTTACCTGTTATCAAAGATGAGTGCCTCTTCAATATTTGCTCCCAATTCCTCCACTTTCCTCAGAGAACCTTTCCTAGCAGTCACCTCCGACGACTTTCCCTTTACTGCCTCCAGCTGTTCCTCCAACGTACCAGTGCCTTGCATCAGGAACGTCCTGTGTGTGTGTGTGTGGGGGGGGGGTAAATATCTTGTATTTTGTGCCGTGAAAGTACAGAGTTATGTAATACAAACATGATGGACGTCATCCAAGATGATCTATACCTGACGTCGGTCAGCCAAGAGTGGAAAGTGTTGGCGTGTTGTGCAAACGTCTTCCTCAGTTCATCGTTTCTCTCCTGTCTCTTAGCCTCTTTGAGCAGTGCCATCTCTCTCTCTTTGACCAACTTCTGTACCTTCTGCCAACCTTCCTCTAGCGTGTCCAGCGTGAACCAGGTGTACCTGGAGGAGGGGGTGGGGTGGGTGTGGTGTGGGCTGGGAAAGGAAGTGTGACTAATTATAACAGAGGAACTCCTAGCAAACGAACATACGCTGTACACGTTATTAAACAATAAGTAGGTTTCAAAGTAGCTCAGTACTAGTGTTAGTGGGTGAGGTGATTCAAAGATGAGCACTTACGGGTTGCTTGTGACATTGTATGATTTTATCTGTCGGTCGAGTGCGCCTAGTTGTTTGAAATCGGAACGGACTGTGGCCAGGGAGGATTGGAATTGAGTATGAGACTCCCGCAAACTCTGCAGAGACAAACACAAACTGACATTTCCTGACAAAATACAACAGACGTTTCCTACATAACTTTGCAATGTGCATGCATGCAGTTCCTATACTGCACTGTGTTTGCCCATCTTCGTGGAGATTGAAAGTTGTTACTAGACAGTGACCTCTTAGCTACTTACACTGTCTGCAGGGGAGGCTTCTGTTGCTAGACAAGTGCACCACCAGCCTATACACATGCACTAGGGAGCTGACTATAAAAGCAGGGGACCAGCTCATGCCACATTAAGCAACAACTGGTGAAGATCAACTCTCCAAAGTTACTCCAACAACTCCAAACCATTTAAGAAAATGAACAAGTCTCTCTTTGCTGTGCTCCTGGTGTGTGCCTTTGCAGGCCTGGCCTATGCTGACTCCCCCAGTTCGGCAGGTCCTCCCTCAGCGGGTTACCTCAACAATAACGAGGTGGACGAAGCACAGAAAGTCATACAACTGGTCAAGGCTCTCCAGTCGCTACAAGAGATGGAAGAGGCCAACGTCCAACAGCAGCAAGGTGGCGGCAGAAGGAATACAGCCAAGTCTCAATGGGGCCCTTTTGGTCGCAAATAAGAAGTCACAAAAGAGCTTCGAATATCAGAACAGTTGAGATGTAGATATAAGCAATGGCGGACAAATTAGAGTAGCATATAAAACATTGAAATGTTGTAAAATCTGTGAATTGGATATAGTTTGGTTTACCTTAATTTCTTCCACGGAGGTACAGCGCACGGACTCTGTGAGGTCCTCCTCTGCATCCTCCAGTAAACTGTTAAAAGAGGAGGCCTTCTTTGCAAACTGTAGATACAGGTCTTCAAGCTAGAGGTGGGGATATAGGTGCATATACAGGGAAGCAGTGCATGAGGATACTGTATAGATACAGGTCTTCAAGCTAGAGGTGAGTATAGGTGCATATACAGGGAAGCAGTGCATGAGGATACTGTATAGATACAGGTCTTCAAGCTAGAGGTGGGTATAGGTGCATATACAGGGAAGCAGTGCATGAGGATACTGTGTAGATACAGATCTTCAAGCTAGAGGTGAGTATAGGTGCATATACAGGGAAGCAGTGCATGAGGATACTGTATAATAAGACTAATATTACTGGCTCCTTTTTTTATTTATTTTTTTATTTAATGCATCAATGCATTCATACAGAGAAGGACATAAAATAGCTTATTATATAGCTAATGGTAATATCAACCTAAAAACAGAGCAACAAGACATAACAACATAACAAAAATGAATGCATGTATAGGGAAGAGTGCATGAGGATACCTTATAATAAGACTGGCTCCTTGCATGTATAGGGAGCAATGCATGAGGATAATGTAGTAGCTAGTACACTTAGTCTCATCGTAGCTCTACACTATATACTGGCAGCTATTAATACGGTGCTTGTATATACTATGTACAACCATATACCTTCTTGAACTGCTCCAGTGACCTCTGCAGTCTGGCCCTGTGCCCCTCACTGTCCTTCTTAAGCTTCTCCCACCTACACAGTAGTGAGGGCCAGTCACTCAGTTACAGTATGACATAATATTAGTACACACAGGCAATACTCCATGCACAAGTGGACAATACAAGTATTTGTATAATTAGAGTACAGATATACATGTATCCAACTGCATCATCAGACACTAATTCCTTACTTGGCCATGACGGTGGAGTGCCTCTCTTTGATCTGCCTCTCCTGTGGGTGACCACCCCCCACCAGCTTGTCCTTGAGGCTCGTCAGACCCCCCACACCCTCACCCTCAAACGATGACAGTCCACTCTCAAATGTCTCCTGTGAATAAACACAGCAACACCATAACGACACTAGCATGAGAGCTACTTGTATATAATTATAAGCATAATTTTCAGAGGATTATTATTTTAGACATAAGTAGCTCACGTGTTTAACAAGTAGAGCTTGTACAGAAATAATGTCCTTGCCAAGATCATCGGACTTCACTTGACCTTCCTTGCTCTCTGTGGAAATTCATAAATGAAAACTACACTAGAATACTAGAGTATCGTCAAGTCTACCAACGAAACAGCACACATTAAATTGACCATAATTATAACTATATGATACATAATTATACTAAGTCATCACTACAGTGAAATTCTGTCTACAGCAACTGCAACAAATATAATTATTACTGTAACATAACATACTTATCCACGAGTCGACGAGGTCTGCCTTCCACGTGAACTGTAAGTACTCTGATGATGCGTTGAGCTTCTTCCTGCGAGTGGCAGTAGCAGTCTCCAGGTCTGAGAGCTTCCTCTTGAGCCCAGACAGTCGCTGGGTGATGCTCTTGCTCTGATAGTTGCCCTGGAAACATTATAATTATGTACACTGTACTCTTCCTTAGAAGCTCTGATTTCCAACAGAAACGTATCACATGATATCAGAGATGATTTAGTTCCTACACTATAAACAGACTATCAAGGTACTGCTCCTATAGTGCACTGCATGTGACTACTCCCCTCGTACTAACCTCTGAGATGAGGTTCTCCCCGGTTGCCTCCGTCTCCCTCACTCTCCCTCTGTGCACAGCTACGTCTGATTCAAACGCCTCGTGCTTCTTCAGAAGGCCCTGATAGGAGAGGGAAGAGACAACAGTGAACAATAGCCACTCTCAATTTACAAGCAAGTTCTTTACGTATGAGGCCTAACCAATAGTGTACTAGCTGTGCGCAGACATAATTATTCCTGGATAGTCTAATCAGAGAGGTTGTGTACATAGCTAGCAAATAGTCATGAAGGCAGCTAGAGGACTTGTGGTTAGTACCTGAACAGCTGCAAGAGTGTCCCCGCTGTCTTCGTTGGACACGAGGACCGTCTTCTCGTTAAGCCACGCCTCCTCTTCGTCAAGGCTCACACAAAATTGCTGATACAGCAAAGCTTCCTCAAGCTTTCTCTTCCTATTGTTCGATGCTTCGACCAAGCTCTCCCAGACTCCCTCGAACTGAGCACACCTCTCTTGTATAGCCGCACTGCTGGCATGAGGACTCTCTCTGGTCAGCTTCTTGCCGAGAGAGAGGAGTGATTCTTTGCAGGACTTGTGAGTGGAAAGTTGGGCCTGGAACTGTTGGTGGCTCTTCTGTAACTTCTGCACACTCAGCAGATCTCGGCCGAAATTGTCTCCACCCAGCAGCAAGTTTTTCTCCCTGAAAACAGCAAAGTCATTAGATATCACATTGTGTATAAGGAAGGTCTGTACATGTAGTAACGAACTACACGTATACAGCAAGTTAAATTGTACGTTCTATAGTTGAATTTAGATACACCTTACTCCCTGCTATCGACTGTTCTTCCTGTTTATAACACTACGCGTACAGTACATACAATACAATACAGTGGCTTGTCTCACCTGATCCAGGTTTCCTCCTCGTCCAAATCACGATAGAACTGCTGCAGACCCAGGGAGGACTCTAGTCTAGCTCGCCTCTGACTAGCCAGCTCTTGTAGACTGTAGACAGACAGAACCATGCAAAGAGTATCAACATGCTACCACAAATACCTTAATGGGTGCATATTGCTGTATTATAGCTACTATTGATGGCACAAATGAAACATACACACACCATGGCCATGCTACTATGTACCATAAAATCATACATGTACATTCATGCATTGATTGTATAATTACTGTATGTCAACCATGGATGAAATTCGGAACATTTTGCCCATATTTAGTGTGTCCCTTACTTGCTTACAGTACTGCCCTCATGTTACACCCACCTCTCATATCTGTCATTGATGTGTCCTTGTTTCTCTTGAATGCTCTCTGCATCAAAGTGCTGCTCCCTCACAAACTTGTCAGCTTGTCTGTTCAGGTCGGCTATCCGATCCTACACACACACACAGCATGGCAGTAATTCATGTGAATAATGAAGTATAATTATTATTTTAATACCGGACACTAACATTGGCCTGAGATAAGTAACTCCTGGCAGCTTCATTTTATACTGCCATGCGTGCATGATAACTAAAGCACCTTGTGGGCGGTAATATCGTTGTCTGTCAGCTGATGCTTCTTGATGAGGTTCTGCACTCCCGACAAATCTCTGCCAAAATCTTCAGACGAGAGCTGCGCCTCAACCTGCACATGAGTGTCACATGACATGCGTTACTATATAACTGTTTGCTATACGTACTCCTGAGAGCCAGAAATCAAGATCCTTAGTGGCCTCGTTGAACAGCTGTTGCTGATTGGCCTCGCGAAGTTTATGAGTTTTCTCGTGAATTTTCTCTAGTAGCCCCTCCCACTGCTGTTGCAAGGCTTCCACATAACCTTTGACCTCTGCTTCGTGCCCAATACACTCGTTGTTATCATTGAGAGCTGTGAAATAAATACAACATTATGTTATGAATAACACGCACTAGTGAGATGTGAGAGTCTATATATACGAACCTTGACCCATCGCCACGGTTGAGAATATCCTGTCCTTGTTAGCGATCACCTCAGCCTCGAATGCTTGGTGCTTCTGCAGCTTGCCCTGTTAGGTACAGAGTGGTCTATCATAATCATATACAAGAGATCGAGTGTTTACTACTACAGTGGCAAATGGCACTGGAAAATAGAATTACATACATTGCAAGTGTGTATGCAGGCTAGAGCTACAGAGGCAGGCCAATGGTGTTTTGATTACGTTGATTATGTAGAATACTTTAGACACAGCAGCTAGGGGCTAGAGATACAGAAGATGGCAGTACTACTGTACAGCTACACAGGACAAGGTTGTCATACAATGATCAGGGTACAGTACAGCACTGCTAGAGCTAGCAGTCCTTACCGGCAAGTTGGTGGGGTCTTTGTACGAATCATCGCAAGCTGTCTGCATCTTCTCGCTCATCCACGCCTGTCCCTCGTCTGTCTCCCTCTTAAAGTGTTGCAGGCTTCGAGACTGACCTAGCTTGTTCCTCCACACTAACATGGCCGATTTGAGCTTGGACCAATGTGCTAGGATACTCGCTCGTCTCTCGGCAACCTCCACGGCCGCATAGTGACGGCTTTGAATGAGGCGATCAGCAAAACTCTGCAGTCCACTGATCTTCTCCTCCTGTACAACACAACACAGTGTAAATACTTTAAATGGAGTACCAATTATGTTGGAGAAAAGGCTACACTGCATATAAGCTTCAATCAGGTAGGTGGGCATCACTGTCTTAGCCTACATGTAGGTGTTTCGTTACATATGTTACTTGAAGCCTACTAGTACATACAGAAATCTGTTATGTAGAACAGTAATCACACAGCAAGTGTACCTGAGCTTGCAGAGCTTTGTCAAAGTCCTCGTACTTCTTGATGAGTGCCTCGACAGCATCCAGTGAGTTACCGAGGTCTTCGTTGGAGAGGAAAGTCTCCTTCTTGCCCATCCAACTCTCTGCTTGCTCTGCCTCGTGATAGAACATCTGCAGGTCCCGGCACTGATCCAGCAGCTGCTTACGTGATGCCCATGCCCTGAGGGTGGTGGGGGGGGGGGCAATACTCAGTACAGTGGACATAATATTATTATACGTACATTAGGATTATACATGTAGGCTCCAAATTAATTACAATAGCTACATTTTAGCTAAAATGCTTTTAATGGTGTGAGGCCATACATGTACGTACATGTAGCACTTACACTATAATTTATGCATATGTACAGGCTGTGTTCTAATTAACTGACTTACTTTTCTAGTGAAGCTCGTTCTTGTTTGAGTGATTTAATCTTATCTCCAATCTCCGAGGATGCAAAGTGTTGTTTGGCTAACAGTTGTCCTCCGAATGAGTCAAAGGCAGTAAATGCAGCTTTCCGTGCGTCTATCTCCACTCTCTGCTCCTGGTGCCTCTCCAGCAACAACTCAGCCCCGCCCATATCCTTCGCCAGCTCATCAGAAGAGACTAGGGCATTTGTGGAATGGATCCAGCCGGCCAGAGCACGATAGTCGCCAAGGAAACGCTGGAGGTCGTGAGAGTCCACGAGCTTATTTCGTCTGCCTTCAGACTGCAAGGGAAAAATTGGACCTCCATTATAAACCATGGGGAGCTCAAAATTTAGAGGCCTTCAAATTATTTCAGACCACTTGGGCAAAGAGGTGAATACTAACAATAAACGGATAATTTGGGCCCCAAAATAAGTTAAATCAATTGATCACCTGAGCTTTGAGTGTCCTCCAGGCGTCTTGTATTTCCCTCTCTTTGGCTCTGACCGTCTTCCCAGAGTTGGGTTGAGCTACGACCACACGAGCAGCGTCTTCTCGTAGTACTTTGACCTTGTCCTCCAGAGCAGCGAGGTCTCTCTCTAGTCCCTCGTGCTTCCTCTGTAGAGCCTGTACACTGGCCAGGTCACGCCCATAATCATCGGAGAGGAGGGCAGTGTCCTTCTCATTCATCCAACTCTTAGTCTCGTCAACAGCCCTGGGGGGATAAAGTACATCACGCAGTCAAACCGATGGATAATCCTTGTATTCAGTGGTACTATTATCTACAGTACGTATCTCTAACTGGACTTAATTTGGACAAACTAAAACGTGCATTCTGTAGCTCAACATGCAGTGACACGTTTACATCAGTACATCATAAATCTAGGACTGGCCAAAATCTACTGAAACAAATTTAAGGTACAAGTATTAAAATGAAGCCTTTCGGCAACTTGTAAGCTCCATTTCTTGATTTACATAAATAGAAAGGCTTGTTATGCCGTACCTGATAAAGGTCTGTATCTCATGAGATCCATTGAGAGCTTTCTTCTTCTTCTTAGCCAGTAGAGTGAGGTCCTCCCAGTGTTGGTTGAGGGCCTGTGTAGGAGAGGGGGTGGGAGGGGCTAGTCATACACACTGGGATACAAAATTAATGTATACATAGATTTTACCTATAAATTATATGGGAGATTTGGGTAAGTTACAAATTTCAGGTTAACATTTTTACTTTGAACACACCATCTGAGTGTTGAGAGATACGGTACTACACTAGACACTGGCTCCTAAGCAACTGATCTCAATGCTAATTGGTCTCTACGTACGTAAATACCGTTTATACCAATAACAGTAGACTACTACAATGTGATGTAGTGATACAACACTCACGTCAGTCTGGAGCTGTATCTCTCCACTGTCCGTGTGTCCCTCGCTGATCATAGCCTCAGCCAGATCATTGATACCGTCCAGTCGAGCTTTGTTCACCGCAATGTCCGTCTGGAAATCCTCAAACTTCTTCTTTAGTGCCTCCACATGCTCGATATCTTTACCAAGCTCATCCGTACTAGCCAGAGCCTCTCTCTCAGTTATCCAATGCTCTAATTCGTTTATATCTCGCGTGAGGTGGAACTTTTTCTTTGACTCTTCAAGACCTTGTTTTCTGTCTTTAACCAGTTGCTGTAGTCGGTTGTATTTGCTTTTAATGGAGACCTGTTTTGATTGGACCGTGTCTTGTTGTCCGCTAATGTTCAGCGTGAGATTGTGGGCGGAGTCTTGTGAGGAGATGGAGGTGAGAGAGGAAGTGGTGAGTGTGTCCGAGGGAGAGGAAGTGGGTGTGGCTATCTTACGGACATACGCAGCTGGGACAAATCCTTGTTTGCCATTTAATTCCACCTTCCACCAATCCTATACACAATTAAGCAAACGATGATCGTACAGTATTATTACATAATTATATACGTACATTAAGTGTGTACTTAACTTCGAGTGAAAGCTGTACACACTTACTTTAGAACATTTCCTAAGAACAGTATGTACAGTATCTACATACAATTACTGTATTCCTAACTAGACCCCCCCTCACACACACAACCATCTCGCTGCCCACCTTGTTGGACGAGCTAACGAGATTGAGAGCATCTCCTTTCTTCATGGTCATCTCTCTGGCAGTCTTGCCCTTGTAACTATAGAGTGCCTTCACTGTCGGCTTCTTGGGTGTGGGGGACTGGACCACCACAGCTGCCGTAGTGCCCTAGGGGTACAACAGCGGAGGACATGAAAGATAATAATTTAGCAAATATTGAAGTTATTATTTTCGTGGCTGCAATAGGCCATATACTGGACATCTCCAATGTACTGTATGCACGTGTGTGAGACTAGGTACTCACCTTGCAGTTTGCAGACTGGCCCTCCAGACTAGAGATGGTGGAACTGTAGGCCTCAATGTCATTGATCACTAGCTCGTGCTTCTTCAGTAGAGCCTGAACAAGAAGCAATAAACCGCGATAATATGAAAACTTGCTCAGAAACTTGCCACACACCCACGCACACACACACACCACCACACACCCCCGGCCTGCCCACACCACACACCACACACCTGGGCACTATCCTCGTCCTTCCCAAAATCAACACTTGACACAACCGGCTCTTTCTCTTTCATCCAGGACTCTGCCTCCTGAGCATCACTAAAGTACTGCTGTGCCTTGAGGGCATCCTCCAGTGCTTGTTGTCGTAGCTGGCTCAACTCCTTCAGTCTCGTCCAAACAGAGTTGAGACTGGAGATCTTTATCTTAATATCCGGGGCACCGTAGTGACCCTGTGTGGTCATGGCTTCCCCAGTGGAGGAGACACTATTGATACGAGCCTCGTGACTGGAGATCTCAGTCTGTACACAGAGAGAGAGGATGAAGTAACAGAAAGTGCACACTACAATAAATATTCTAGAGGAAAGAGGAAATGAACGGTACACACACACAAGGAGTCAACAACATCTATACATGTGAAGCTAACTGGCCTTGGTCTACATGCAGTGGAAGAATTCTTAAATATTGCTTTCACAGTGTACAGTACATTGGTGAATATATTTTATTGGTAGTGATGAAGTACATACACGTACGGTAAGTGTCTGATGTTTCTTGAGGAGGTTCTGCACACCAGTCAAATCCTTCCCTACATTGACATTGACACCATGTTAGCATCACATGAAGTACAGTGTGTATAGGGACCACCACCCCCTAGCCAAGCCACACCCACTCACCAGTGTTTGAGGAGGCGGCGACGGGTTTCCTCTCTTTGATCCATGCTTCCTCATCCTCCACATCACGAAAGAACTGCTGCAGCTGTTGTGATGCCTCCAGTCGACACTTCTGTTGCGATAGAGGGTCCTGAGGAGGGAGGAGGGAGGGGGGGGGGGTACATGATGGGCCTTGGTAGAAAATATGAGCCCAACAGCAATTGCAAATTTACATTGTAAACACATAATTGATGGGCCTTTCAAAGAGCTACTAAATGCATCCTTCAAAATTTAAATTTGACAATCCCAACTAAACTTATCGGCCATCAAAGATACACTGTACATAGCTCTAGAAACAGGCTATTTCGGAAGGCTATAGCTTTCAAGATTTGGGCCAGAAAACAATCGCTAATTTACTGATTACGTATGTACGGCTGTAAATACAAAGAATACATGTACTATTACTAATTGTAGTTGCTTAGTTACTTGTAGTCCATCGTATCGTGCCACTAGCTCCAGCTGCCTCTCCTGGATACTGGCAGAATCAAAATGCCCGCTCTCTTCGAATGCTTCCACTTGACTCGAGAGACTGTCTATCTGGTTCTGGTGACCCACAATGTCCATCTCCAGCAAATTCAGTCGCTTCTGAAGTTTCTGAACTCCAGGTAAATCCTGTCAGTGTGCGTGTGTGTGGGGGGGGGGGGGGGGGGGTAAACTGGACTCTGTTATAAACATTTCTAAGTAGCTCAAAAGTATCAAAGTTAGCTAACGCAAAGCTTTTAATTAGGCCCAACAAAAATATTCTATAAGACATCTCTCCTCACCTTGCCGAGGTCATCAGAACTCAGCTGTTTCTCCACCTCGTCCAACCAGAGATCAACGTCCTTCACAGCACGATAGAACTGTTGCTGTTCACTTGCCTCCTTCAGTTTACGTCCCTTGTCAGTCGAGCGCTTCTCAAGCTCCGCCCACAACACTCGTAACTCCTCCAAACGTGACAGAATAGCCTCGGATGCAAAATGCTCTCCTGCGATAAGCTCCTCCCCCAGTTCTATGGCTGCTTCCACTCTTCCTTTGTTGGCCTGCAATTCGGATTCGAAATCTTGCTGATGCTGCAACTTTGCCTCGAGATTGGTGGGGTCTTTGTACGATTCGTCGCTAGCAATCTTGGTTTTCTCTGCCACCCAGTTCTGTGTTTCCCCCGTATCCCTGAGGAACTGCTGTAGACTGTGAGACTGTTCCAGTCGTCCCCTCCGTGCCTCAGCGTGGGCCTTGAGCTCACCTCTGTGTCTCATCACCTGGGAGACGGAGGGAGTGGCAGTACCTTGCTAGCATGCACTACTGTAGTTAGCAGATAATTTTAATATGAACTACCTATTTAAATATTATTGTACAGTTCAGAATAGTATCGTTGAACCTATTATGCCAGAACAAATTGCGCAGTTTAATTTTCGTAGGTGCTGTACTGAACTGATACGAAAAATTACGAAAATTTTCACGATACGAATACATGTGTAGGGTAAGGATGTGTGTACACTAAGGGAAATGTAAAATGTGGTATATGCTTACTAACCATACGCCCTCTCACCTCCTCTCTCTTGGCATGAGCTTCCATGGTAGCATAGTGTTCAGCTACCACCATACTAGACGCCATCTCATCCAGGGCCTTGAATTTCTCCTCTTGAGCTGACAAGGACTTCTCAAAGTTCTCGTGTTTAGAGATGAGAGCCTCGACAGACTCTAGAGTGTCCCCGATGTCCTCTATAGCAAGGAAGGCCTGTGTGTGTGTGGGGGGGGGGGGTGGTTGTGTGTGATCATAAAATCGTTAAAATTGAATACAAGTTATGGTACATGTATTGATTAAACAGAGGGGTTTCAGTTGAATCTTTCAACGGCTGTAACTTTGGTATTGTTGATCTAATTTCAAAAATGTTATGATTTTCTGAAAGCTTGGAATGAGACCTTTCAAATGGTGTCATCAAAATTCTTATTTGAACGATAAAAGTATTTGCCAATTAGGCGATACCATGAATAATAGCCCATGGTCCAAGGCCGAAAAATGACAAATTATGGCCCCGACGAAATTTTGGATTGAAATACATCATTTGAAAGGAAATTTTCTAAGCTTTCCGAAAATCACAAAATTTTGAAGATTCGATCAACGGTACTAAAGTTAATAGCTGTTGAAATTAACTGCAACCCCCCCCCCTCAATTTAATTATTCTTTTCAGCTGCCATAACTTGAATTCCGTGGATCCAATTTCAACGATAATATAATTTTCTGAAAGCTTAGAAACACACCTTTCAAATAGCATCATCAAAATTCTTATTTGAACGATAAAAGTATTTGCCAATTTGGCGATACCATGAATAATAGCCCATGGTCCAAGGCCGAAAAATGACAAATTATGGCCCCGACGAAATTTTGGATTGAAATACATCATTTGAAAGGAAATTTTCTAAGCTTTCCGAAAATCACAAAATTTTGGATATTTGATCAACGGTACTAAAGTTGATGGCTGTTGAAATAACCCCCCCTCAATTTAATTATTCGTTTAATTAATGGTTCGGGGAGTCTTTCAACAGCCGTATTACTTCACTGAAAGCTTAGAGATACCTTTCAAATGGTATCATCATGTAATGTTCATATTTGGGATATGAAAGAATTTGCCAATTTCGGCCCAATACCTAGTTCATGCTCCAAGGCCGAAAAATGTTTGAGATTTACGTTTAGCTCTATTCTATCAAAACATACCTCTTGTTTGGCTATCCAGTTTTCTGCCTGGTCAGCGTCTCTCATGAATAACTGGAGCTCCATGCACTCGTGAAACTGAGCCTTCCTCTCATCCCACAGAGTCAGCAGAGACGTCTTGTCACTCGTCAATGATTCAAGCTGCAGGGACGGACACATCTCTCAGTACTTCACTCTCACATTATGATATTGATTACATGTATGCACGAACAAGAAATCTCACAATTAGTATTATGCCTTCTGTAATGTCTACCATATTAACTACTCTTTCTTCTGCTCTTAGTAAACCAAACCTTTTCTTTGATTTCCTCTGAAGCAAAGTGCCCTGAGGATATGAGAGTTTGCCCAAACTGAGAGGTGGTTTTGAAGCTCCCTTCTTGAGCATCGATCTCTTCCTTCCTCTCTCTGTGCCTCTGGAGTAGAGCCTCAGCACTGGCCACGTCCTTAGCCAGCTCATCAGCCACGATTAGAGCACTGGTGTCCTTCACCCAGGAGATGAGCTCACTGTGTGTGTAGGGGGGTGGGCGGGCGTGTGTGTGTGTGTGTGTGGGCGTGTGTGGGTGCGGGAGTTGGTACTTGTTCAATGTAATACGTTGATAGACAGCTTACCGACAATCTCCAAGAAACTTCTGGAACTGGAGAGCATCTTCTAGCCTGTTGCCACGTTTGGAAGCCTGCATGTGAGCATTAATATGAACCATACATCATTGCACAAACTGTGTACTATACATAATTATACTGGGAAACCAACGCTGCAACATCTCAACAACCACTTACATGTGACTATTAAAACTGTATCAATACAGTAACATGTGCACACACCTTCCTCTTGATGCCCTCCCATAGTCCCACTATCTCAGCTTGTTTGGCTGCAATCTCATCAGCATTGTCCGGGTGTTTTGATTGAAGCTCCCGGACCTCTTCCCCGAGTACTTTGACCTTGTCTTCTAGAGCAGCGAGGTCTCTCTCTAGTCCCTCGTGCTTCCTCTGTAGAGCCTGTACACTGGCTAGGTCACGCCCATAGTCATCAGAGAGGAGGGCAGTGTCCTTCTCATTCATCCAACTCTTAGTCTCGTTAGCATCTCTATAAAATTAAGTGAGATTAAAGGTCAGAGGGCATTCACAATACAATATACTTACCGGTTGTATTTCTGTATCTCAAAAGCACCAGCTAGCTTTTCCTCTCTGTACTTTGCCAGGGTTCGAAGGTCAGACCACCCCTCATTAACGGACTCTTGTCTGCTCCGGATGAGCTCAGCGTCTGGGTGATGCTCAGTCAGCAGTTTATCTGCCATCTGGTTCACTTGTGCTATGCTAGACTCGTTTGCTTGAACATCTTTCATGAAGTCAGCAAAGTTCTTTTGCAGCATCTCGACATGTTCCAAGTCCTTGCCCACTTCATCTGAGCTGGCCACAGCTTCTCTATCGGATATCCAAGTGGCCACTTCGTCAGCTTTCTGTACAAAATGTTCTCGCTTCAGTGCATCTTGCAAGTTTTGTCGTTTGCCCGTGGATGTGTCAATGAGCTTCTGCCATAACCGCGAGAGGTTGTCCAACTGGGCCTACAAGAAATGATAACAAAAATAAGTAGATTCACTTCCCTGAATGCATCCACCTTCTAATGAATATAGTACATGGGATGCCATACTACAAGAGAGAATAACACATGTAAACGTTCATAAACAGCAACAAAATGTTAGGACATTTACACGCGAATATTATTTTAATAAACTGCTCACCCGTATCTGAGCTGATGCGAAGTGTTGTCGATCGATCATGCCCTTCCCAGTGCTCTTGAGTGTGTGAATGGCGTTGCTATGTGCTGCCAGCTCTGCCTCAAACGTCTGATGCTTTTGAATCTTACCCTGGAGATAAAAACACATCAACAGTGGTGAAGTCACTACTAGGAAACACAGTGACCCAGCTAGCTAGGCTGACTGCAGTCCTGCCACGCCCCCTTATTTCGATTGTTTGCGTACCTGCAAATTTGTGCGATCCTTGTATGAGTCATTGGATACAACATGTATTTTCTCGTTTATCCATGCCTCCAGCTCGCTTGCATCACGCTTGAACTGCTGAAACTTCTTTGCAGCTTCTAGCTTGTCCCTGCGTTGGCGAGCAGCGTCCTTGAAGCCTTGGTACTTTGTCAGCACCTGATCTCTCCTATAGCGCACATCCTCCGGGTTCTTGAGCTTCTGTGGAGGAGCTTTAAGCGCCTTGTCTGCCATTATTAGAGGCCGGAGAGAGCTTGAAATAGCTTGGAAACTTCTCTTTGCAGCAGGCAGCCACGCCCCCAAAACTGCAAACAGTATCCATGTGGTCTGGTGATGAGGACATAAGCCGTTTTTTCTCTATTTTAACGCTAGGTAGAACACTAACTGTTAATGTGCAAGGATTTGCATACAATAATTGAAGAGCAATATTTGTAATGCTAACGCTTGGATCTATAATGCCTATCTCTAGATCTGCTTCTAGAGCGTCTGTGTTTGTGTTGGGAATGTTTACTCGATCTATCTCGACTTCTTGAACGAGATCGATGCCTCCTAGAAGACTTCTCCTCTCTTCCTCTCTGATGACGGTGGCCCCTCTCAGAGCGATGGCTTCGATCTTCTTTTCCTTTATCTCTTCTCTTTTCCCCACCCTCACTTTCATCATCAACCACCATCTTATATTTTTCGCCGCTTGGTTTCTCCCTCTTTGTTGCGACCAGTCCAT
This sequence comes from Halichondria panicea, assembly GCF_963675165.1. Lineage (NCBI taxonomy): Eukaryota > Metazoa > Porifera > Demospongiae > Suberitida > Halichondriidae > Halichondria > Halichondria panicea. The sequence continues at coordinate 461,558 of NC_087386.1, forward strand.
CGTTTGGTGTGGTACAATCAGGCTCTTCCATTTGCGACATTTTTCGCTTGTGAAGTCCCTTCACTTTAGCCAATGACTGACTGAAGTCGACATGAATTCGGCGATCATCGATAAGTACATTATCCATCTTAAAATACGCTTTCTCGCAATCGTCTTCATTCTCAAACTCAATAAAAGCGTATTGAAGGGAATCTCCTGATTTCTGATCGCAGATCACTTCACAACTGATAATGGCTCCAAAACGTGAGAAAATGATTTCCAAATCTTCCGAAGTGGTAACTGGATTGAGCTTGCACACAAAGAGGACATTCTCCGGTGGCTTTGCATCAGCATCGGGAATGTCTCCCACCATTTCCAGGATTTGAGCGTTTGCCTTTGACTCTCTGTCGGTGATCAGCTGTTTGATTTGATCCTCTGATAATCCTTTATAGTCATCGATGTCTTCCTCAGCTCCGATACGGTTGCTATCGGCGATAACCATCGGTGGACTTGGTGAACGTTCGGGAAGCTTAAAACCTGAATAAACGGATAAATAATCAGAGCAATAATTATGTACGTACTAACAACAAAATAATGTTATAAACACACGGCTACCTGTATGCTCAAAATCAACACATCACAGAGCAGTTACATTCCTCTCTCGTATAACATACTCACCTTCAGGGTCATCAAATGGATCTTCTAGAACGACGGTATGGTAGATCCTGATGTCCTGGTATGGTCGTCCGTCCTGATCACAGTACGCCTCGTTGATCTTCATCAACACATCCTCTCCCTCGGCCACCTCTCCAAACACAGTGTGCACACTATCAAGATAGTCCACACTCTCCCCAAGTGTCAGAAGGAACTGAGATCCGTGGGTCCCACTGCCGTTGTTCACCATCGATAGTGTACCCATCTTCAAGTGTTTTAGACGAGGAATGGCCTCCATTTCAAAGTAGCGATACTGCTCTCCCTTGAGAACTCCCCACACGCTCTCTCCACCTGCACCAGTTCCAGTGGGGTCTCCAGCTTGGGCCAAGAAGCTCCTCTGTACCGTGTGAAAGAGCGAATAGTTGTAGTACTTGAGTTTGCATAGCTTGAGGAAGTTTATGGAGCACTTGGGACGTTCCTCTGTATAGAGATCTACCACAATGTCACCAAGGGAGGTCTCTATCAAAACAGCCATCTTTATTGCGTTGTTTTCTAATTAAAGCCCATTTTAAAAGTTCAAGGGTCAAGTTAGCCTCGACTTCAGACCTTTGTATTGCGGCTTGAGTAGCAGGATAATTTTACTGCGCATGCGTGATTGTTATTGATAGTGATAGGTACACGTGTACTGTTAGCATTAGTAACCACAACATCAGATAACATTGATTAACCATGAATTGGGTCATTAAACACATGTATGCAGGTACGTATAATAAAACAATTCCTAAGAGTTCACTAAAGTCCGTACGATCACCACTCCTTCTTGTGCTCGTCCAGACTCACACCTCCAGGGCCGAGGGCAACCACGTAGAGTAGCCCACCAATCACTGAGAGGGTCTGGAAGAAATCGTACTTCATGAAATCACGCATGATACGATTGGTCGGTACCATCCAGAATGAATTGAGGAGAACATTATAGAGTACTAGAAATACAACCAGGACAACAGCGGCCAACTTTGTCTTGTATCCGATGGCAACACACACCATTAGCCCGGAGCCGATGACAAGGAAGATCATTTGGAAGAAGGAAAGCTCAAAATTGAACAGCGTTAAGAACATGATAATGACCAATAGACGACCAGCTAGTTGCATGTAGCTTTGTCTGTTGTTTCCGCCCATGGAGGGCAGACCAGCAAACATGCTCTTGGCTTCACCGCTATACTCTGCCATGAGAAGTACCAGACCTCCAGTCAGGGCAAAATTCCTGTTTGTATGCGTGTGGTGTGTGTGTGTGTGGGGGGGGGTGTGTGTGTGTGTGAGGGATAGGCTAGACAGACGTACATACATCATGGGCCAGTCCAAACAAAAGACACAAGTAGAATAGATACACAACTACATAATGGTTATTATTACAGCCAGCTCAAGACTAAACATAAACAAAAGAGCTAGCCACTACTGAGCACTCGGCCAGATAACCATGCCACGCTCCCTACCTACCCACATGTATACATAGCATCTCTAGCCTGTTCATTTCCTCGTAGTTGGTTAACAAAATAATAGGAAGCCTGAAGAAAAGTTACACGTAATACACACCTCATGAAAAATTTGAAGTCCCATAGAACAGTATAGGTGAACGTCTGCAAGAAGGAATTACCAATATAAATGTATAGCAGGAAAACATAACGAAATGTGTAATTAAAGATGCAGTTTCAGCTAGTAACGCACCTGTAAGACAATGATGCTGAACAACATTCCAACAGCGATCGGCACAAACTTCCTAACAAGGACCAATCCACAGCCAGCGATTTGTCCCACCATGTTGAATAGCACAAATATGTTAGCCAAGAACTCCCCGCAACGCCAGGTGAGATTAATGTAGTCTTTCTGTTCCCTCCATTGGAACCACATACGAAGACCGTCTTCGAGGAAAGTGGCTATTAGACAAAGTCGAGCGATATGAGGGAGGTAGTGTTTGGATGAACGGAGAACCTTGTCTGCCATATCGTCCAATTGGGACAGAGTCTTATCATAGGTACTACTGCCTGACATCTTGTAGCCTACTAGACAAGTGAACAAGGTGACATTTTATAATGATTTTATAAACAAGACTATCTAAAACTTAGCTAGTAGCTAGTAGCTAGCTGCACACGTATCAAATCAATGCTTACCTCTTCTCAGTTTCTCAGTGGGATATAAAGGGACAACTGAATGGCAGCTGAATTAGTATTCACCTTCAATATTCACAACTGACAAGAATGCTTTTTGTTCACATTCATTGACAATGGGAGGGGAATGGGGAGTAGCTTGTTACAGTAATTATCTAGTCTGGATCTGGGGATGCCATTTGTTTTTATGATTACATCCTGAAGCAAGCACAAGGCTAGCTGCTTGCCATACAGATCCCAAACATCAGCTCGCTGTACGTGCAAGGCTCTCCAGAAACAACCAGCTATGGCCGTGCGCCATCGAACTACAAAGTTGCAGAAGTTGGAAGCACCATCAGCACAGATCATTGAGCACACACGCCCTTCTACACAACCACCCCCAAAACCCACACAGAGACTGGGCTGCTGTGGCCGCTTCATCATCACACTACTTGCTCTATACGTCATCTCGATGGTTGGACTTCGCTCCTGTAACTGGTTGCAGCAAGCCGTCACGTACGTACATCACGTACGACAACCATTTTTCCGAAACCTTTCCGATCTTGCTTCGTTTGGTATGAACGGTACAATTGAGTTTGAGCTTTTTCACGAGGACGGCTGTGGAATCGAAGTTTGGCATGTTCTACCGAATTTTTATCACGGCAACATTAATTCTGAATCACACAAGGATGACTTTATTAAAGCATTGTCAGATAGCGCTCCGATACTACTCTACCTTCACGGAAACACTGGAACGAGAGCTATTTCACATCGTCTGGAAGTATACAAGTTCTTTACTCAGAAAGGGTACCACGTGCTAACATTTGATTATCGAGGCTTTGCCAACTCCCAATGCTACCCCAGCGAGAGAGGAATGATGGAAGACGCACAACTACTGTGGAATTGGATCAAAAATAAAGCACCAAACTCGAAGGTCTACATCTGGGGTCACTCGCTAGGATCTGCAGCCGCCACCTATCTCACTAAAGAGCTCTGTGGACTGGGTAGTCTACCTAATGGGCTGATTCTCGATGCTCCCTTCACTGACATCGCCGACGCTGGTGCGAATCATCCTTTTTCACTGCCGTTTTGGCCCATAATGCCAATATTCAAACACTTCATTCTGGACGCTTTCACAGAGAAATTCAACTCTATTGAGCGAGTTAAACACATCACCGTGCCGATGCTCATACTTCACGGCCAAAGAGATGGTCTTATTCCGTTTTATATTGGAGAAAAGTTTCACAGGATGGCTTTGGAGTACAAGAAAGATCACCCTGAAATGGGGGAGGTGGAGTTTGTGGATTGTGGTGAAGCTGGCCACAAGACCAACCATTTATCGCCAGCTGCCCAAGAGGCACTGGACAGATTTATTACAGTGTAAACATTGTAGCTTTTGTGTATACACCTGTTTCCACCATGCCAGAACTATCAATTAAACTATGTAATTAGATTATTTTTGTCAGTCGAATAAAGGTATAAAAAATTAATTAATGTTGGGGAAAATTTTATCGGCCAAAATTACTTTTTCAGCGTCCTGCACGTACTTCCAGGACTTCTGAAACTGGGGGGGGGGGGGTAGAGCATGACATCATACGCCTACCAATATTAATGAATCACACAAGTGCGTGGCATCTATGGTAGCATGAAGTTTACAAGTAGAAAAAGTACTACACGACAATTGTCGGGGCCTTGGACCACACTCAAATAAGAACGTTAGTGACACCACTTGAAAGATGTCTTTCTACGTTTTCAGAAAATCATATTATCGATTCACGGAATTCAAGTTATGGGCAGCTGAAATAGAATAATTAAATGGAGGGGGGGGGGGGGGGGGGAGTTGCAGTTAATTTCAACAGCTATTAACTTTAGTACCGTTGATCGAATCTCCAAAATTTTGTGATTTTCGGAAAGCTTAGAAATTTCCTTTCAAATGATGTATTTCAATCCAAAATTTCGTCGGGGCCATAATTTGTCATTTTTCGGCCTTGGACTATTCATGGTATCGCCAAATTGGCAAATACTTTTATCATTTAAATAAGAATTTTGATGATGCTATTTGAAAGGTGTGTTTCTAAGCTTTCAGAAAATTATATTATCGTTGAAATTGGATCCACGGAATTCAAGTTATGGCAGCTGAAAAGAATAATTAAATTGAAGGGGGGGAGTTGCAGTTAATTTCAACAGCTATTAACTTTAGTACCGTTGATCGAATCTTCAAAATTTTGTGATTTTCGGAAAGCTTAGAAAATTTCCTTTCAAATGATGTATTTCAATCCAAAATTTCGTCGGGGCCATAATTTGTCATTTTTCGGCCTTGGACCATGGGCTATTATTCATGGTATCGCCTAATTGGCAAATATTTTTATTGCTCAAATAAGAATTTTGATGACACCATTTGAAAGGTGTTAATCTAAGCTTTCAGAAAATTATATTATCATTGAAATTGGATCCACGGAATTCACAACACCAAACTATTAATTAAACAGTTGCAGTTTACTTTTTAAGTATACTGTTGATCCAAAGTCCAACATTAATTATTTTTATGATTTTCTGAAAGCTTAAAAAATTACTTTTCAATTGATGTGTTTCAATCCAAAATTTCGTTAGGGCCATAATTTTGCCATTTTTTGGCCTTCATTATAATTATGGCCAAAATTGGACATTTATATGAACATTGAAGAATCAGCTTTCAATGTTGCTCTTTAATTCAACCCCACCTCCAGTTTAGGACTCTTTCAGTTGCCCCAAGGATTTTTTGTGCCAGCTTAGAAATTCAAGGGTCACCGTCATTAATTATGCACGCTTGCATGTGCAATGTAGACTATGTTGGCAGATGAAAGATTTTTACTAACTGCAATAGGCAGTCAGTCAAACAGCTCTTGAAACAGCCAATTCCAGCCAACTGGTCTGAATATTTAATACAAGCACATGTGTAGACACTTGTAATTGCTGTACAAGTACTTGTAGTTTACTCACAACATCAATTAACTCTCATATCTGCACACCTGCAGGTCAGATGTAGACTTTTTAAACACCTATAGCCATCATAACCCTATAGGAGCAAAGCACCACAACCTTACATGTATATCATGACTGCTGTATAGGTCTAGCTCTCAACAAGAACTTGGAGTATACAACCCTAATACTGGACAGGTATGTTGACTATACCAAATTCCAAGCCCCTGAACCTTCATAAAACATGCAGGACACAGTCTATAGGCCCCATATCTAAGCAAGTTGTTGTTGTAATAATTATAGTCTCTGGGCATATATAATTATGTCACTACACTTGGCTCAAGAGATTGCATGGTAGCTAGGTACACAATAATAATAATATTATTGAGCAATCAAGGCAAGTTTTGCTAACTGTCAGTCAAACATAGCTTTTTGACAGCAGCCCATGCCACATACCGTAATTTAGCTCCGTATATGCTCTCAAGTTAAATCTAGCCATAGATTGTCTAGCTAGCTAGCTATGGCAGGTTTAAGTTGTTCAGATCAACGTATACATTGTCTTGCTTCACAAGAACTAATTGGTGGCCTAGCTAGAAACAACTCGGCTGGGACCGAGGCTACCCACTGGTCTGAATATTTAATACATTACTGAATATTTAATACAAGTACATGTAGCTAACCCTATTTACAGGATCTATGACTGCTAGCTATAGCTGTCCGATGCATAATTATAGCTTCAACAGAACTTGGAGTTTATATAATTATAATACAACCCCATAAAGTTGACTAGCTACCAATCACTACATCCGTATCTGCACACAAGCACTTGACTCAAGAGGTTAGTATTACAATATCAATAACTTGTAGGCACTTAATTCAAAGTTAAATTAGTCCTAACCTTCAACCTACTTGAAAAGCACTGTAGTATAGAGAGCTATTCCTTTCTTTGCAGAGCACAGTTATCCAGCTGCATGCACATACATGTTTGACCCATCTTGGAAAGACAATCACCTTAAATGTGAACTCTGAAAACTATATTATAGATCTTGGACATTCTTATTATGCTTTATTTTAAACAAGACCAGCAGAGCACCCGCTAAAGTTAATTATACAGTGGCGTAGGCAGAGGGGGGGCTGAGGGGCTAGAGCCCCCCCCTTTTGTGCTTTATCAACACTTGAATTACCGCGATCTGTCCATGTATTCTGCATGCATAGTTACTAGAATGATGTCATTGAATGGAAATGTGGGCAGGGCCATCTAATGCATGCTGACTGCTGAGGAAAAGTGATGACCTTTTTTTTAGGTGTTACGCTCTGGCCCTGCTCAAATAATTTGAGCCCTGCCCTTCCCAAAATCCTGGCTACGCCACTGTTATAGACTCCCTACTCTGTATTACCCTCAGTACCGTATTGTTGTCATGGTGAGCATGGCCATTTGGCCGATCGTTACTTGGTGATCCTCAAGCTCTACTGTCCAAATCTGCAGGGGATATCATGAATAGCAGATTTCAGCAAGTACACAAGGGCACCCCACCTGGATTTCCAGCTTTTCTTCCTGAGTTGGCATTCCATTGATTCTCTGATTGGATGGAAACATACATTCCATTGACGTAATTGATTCTCTGATTGGATGGAAACATACATCCGGTGCACTGCACGGGCGGGAACACACATCCGCGTGGGCGGGAGGTATAAAGCTCGATGCATGCACCATTTCAGTCAGTCGGGGAATATCAAGCGGAGAAGAGGAAGGAAGACTTATCAACTAACTATCAACTAACTAACAACTATCACTCACTACTATCAACTACCACTGCACTATGGCCGCCGTGCCTCACCCAACACCACACAGCACAAGCACACCACACAGCACAAGCACAGCACACAGCACCTCACTCACACCCACTACACCCACCACACTCGCACCCACCACACTCGCACCCACCACACTCACACACACCACACTCGCTCCACCACTACTGCTGCCTTCCACTCAAAAAGGACTCATACACAAGAATCCCGTAAGTGTTACTACTATATTATTTATGCAGCTAGCTAGCTAGAGCTATGATGTTTGCAATGCAAGTAGTATCAAGACAATTCTTTGTACAGAGGCTTACCCATAAGATGGTCGTCAGCGTATTACAGTTCCACAAACGAAGCGGCACGACTGAGCCACTACTCTGTCCAACGTGCTACTTGCAGCCTGGAGCTCCCGTAATTGTAAGTAGCTAATTAAAAGTTTCAGAAAACTAGCTAATTTCTTAACAGTCGATTTATAGCTATCTTCATCATTCCATACAGACTGAGTTCTCTTGGAGAGATGCCATTGATCTCAAAGATCATTCATACCGTAACGCCACCGCCTATATCAAACACCTGAAAGAAGTTCACAGTAAGTTGCATGCATTTGACTTCCATGAGAGATATTATAGCGCCGTGCATTAGGCCGACTAATAATTGCATGGCGTATGCGTAGACATCATTTTGAATTTCCCGCCATTTTTCTTTTCGTGAAAAAGGCATGTGATGGTTGCTATAGTTACGATACAAACAAATCCATTGTATGCAGGGGCGTAGCTAGAGTGATCAGGCTAGGGTTATCGATTACAATATATTGACGACCATTACCTACCTAGCTACAAAAAGTGGCCACCAGCTTGACCGCTTGCTACGGCCTTGCACCATGCACAGTTAATGTGTATGTCAGTAATGGCTGCAATTAAATGTAGGCACTATAATTATAGGCTGGCCTAACAGTTCATCTAATCAAATGTCGTTAGCTAAATTTCCAGTCGTGCATAATTAACCCTGTGAACATTCTACATCCTCAATTTACAGGCGCCCTCGTTCCCAGCCCCAGCATTAAACTTGTTGAGTTCCAACTGCGGGATAAAGAGTATGCTAAATGGCTCAGGTGGGTCAAGTACCCACCACCTCCAACTGAGGACGAAGGAGGACTAGGCGGAGGCACTGGTTCGGGAGGCACTGGTTCGGGAGGCGCTGGTTCGGGGGCCACATATACAGAGCAGCTTCTTGAAACTAACGTAAGTTTATTACATACATGCTCGATTATTTATCACTAAATTTTCTTTTTTCTTGCAGAGGGAGCTGCTACGAGTCTTGAGGGAGGTAGTGGGGTTAGTTCCCTGCATGCCTCCAAGGCTCTCAGCAAACATCAACGCGCTGCGCGAGTTTTCCGTAGAATTAGAAGAGCGTAATATAATAGATGACCCGCCAAACGACCCCATTGACCCCACTGTACATGTATCACATCTCAATGGACCCGGGTTGACAACAAACACGACAACGACGACGACGAACACTGGACCAACAACAAACGGAACAATAACGAACACTGGACCAACAACTAACAATGAACCCGGGACGGCAACAAACACCCTGACGACGACGAACAATGGAACAAACAATGAACCCGGGACGGCAACAAACACCCTGACGACGACGAACAATGGAACAACAACAAACAACAGACATGGATTGACGGCAACAAACACCCTAACGACGACGACGACTAACGATGGACCCAGTGGAGCATCCTCCTCTAGTTCTAGGTCCAGGAAGCGCAAAAGGAGGAATGATGAGGTGGTTCGATCTTACAAAAAATCGTGAGTAATAATTTATTTCATGTGGCGAGTAATTTTCTAGTTATGCCTGATCATGTATGCAAATTATTCCAAGTATGTTAATTCTTTCATTCTCATGTACATGTATGCAGGAGATTGGACTAATACCTGGAAAAAACACGATACACACTAATATGGATATGGCATAATTATAACACAACACACTAAGAATACGACATACACGGCAGGGACAATTGGAGTTGTGAGTTGTATAATTTAAGTAACTTTAGCCATATTGCGTAAGTCTCGTCTCTAAGCTGGTATATTCAACAATTTTTACGGTGGGGCTGGGTACGAGGGCGTCTGTAAATTGAGGAAGTAGCAATAATTAGAACTTGTAACTTACGTTGCTTACGTATATGAGGGCAGGCCAAATATATAATTATCGTTTACATTATGGCAGTACTTCTACTCGTTGTATCTCCTTGATCCTGGGAACTAACCCCACTACCTCTCTCATTACACGTACATGTAGCAGATCCCTCTGCAACATTTTAATTAATAGTGATAATCGAGCATATGTACACTGTATGTAATAAACTTACATTAGTTTCTAGAAGCTGTTCCGTTGTATCCTGGCTTGTACCCCCCCCCTTGTCCTCCTAGGTCCTGATCAGTTGGTGGTTTTGCATATGTTGCATCTCTCATAGTCAGCCATTTTCACAGTGGGTACGAATTAAGGCGTCTGTAAATTGAGGGGAGCAGCAATAATTAGAACTTGTGAGTTGTTTGATAAGAGGACAGGCCAAATAATTAAATTATTATAGCTGTATATTTCTACTCAATGTATCTCCTTGTGGAAATTTTAGTGACCTAGCCAGATTGCATATAGTTCTTGTTTCGTGGACTTTACGTTGGGGCTAGGTACGAGGGCGTCTGTAAATTGAGGAAGCAGCAATAATTAAAGCTTGTAGTTAGATATAAGGGCAGGCCATAGTAATTAGGAGGGGACCAATTTTAAGTTTAATTATATTGTTTCGGTGGTATATATAGGAATACAAAATGTTGTTCAGTTTCTTTGGTGGAGGATCGATTGCTATACGTACGGATTGTGCTTGTGAATATTATGTTATTGGGTACATTTTATCGTCTGGATTTCGCGGATATCTTGTTTGACGGAAAGTTGATTACACTCACTGGAATAGATGTTTGCTGTTATACGATAGTTATTGCCGAGCTTAGATTATGGTATGCTTAAATTTCGCTGTCTCTTGGTGAACGATGTGGAAATGAAAAAAAAAAAAAAAAAAAGGCAGGCCATGTGCTATATTGTTATTATTATTGATATTCCAATGTGGTCTCTAACACAACGTGCAATGTACTGCCATGAATTCACCCACATTATTATATACTGTACATGTGCTGATAGACTCGACCACATCATTTCAAGTTTGTTGTAATCTGTGTTGTCATGGCTTTATCCCTGATATCATAATTATGTTGTTGCACATTCTACATTATCATAGCTATTTCTATTCCTCACGTCAATTACAATCTCACTAAGGCAAACCACAGCATTCGTTGTACAGTCATGATTACTTTCATCCCCTTGACATAATTATGTTTTTTTTTATGCTCTCCACATTTGTGACATCATTCCATCTCTCGTATTTCTACATCGTTTGGTGACATTCTCCGATGCTATCGCTCAACTCAACTGGTTGTACAGTCATGATTACTTTCATCCCCTTGACATAATTATGTTTTTTTTTTATGCTCTCCACATTTGTGACATCATTCCATCTCTCGTATTTCTACATCGTTTGGTGACATTCTCCGATGCTATCGCTCAACTCAACTGGTTGTACAGTCATGATTACTTTCATCCCCTTGACATAATTATGTTTTTTTTTATGCTCTCCACATTTGTGACATTCCATCTCTCATATTTCTACATCGTTTGGTGACATTCTCCGATGCTATCGCTCAACTGAGTCAGGCTACTAAGATTTCCAGGCCAGGAACTACTGGACCGTAACGTTCCAACATTCAACTGATATGGCCCCCATTAATTGCTATACCTCCCTGCCTGATGATGTTGCAAAAGCCTCCTCCAGATGTAAGACCCCCGCTATCATTCAGTGCACGGGCGATAAATCTCAATTGCAGCCCTGACCCCTCCCACCTGTGGCCACTCAACGCTATACTGGGACATTTTGCATGAACTTTACGCTACATGCAGTGGAAGTACACTTGCCACCGGACCTCGATCTCTGACGATAAAGCAGAAACCTATCTCCTGATAAAAGATGCTATGGAAGATAATTCGCAGCCAGCCCTCCAATACATGGCCACCAAATCCATCGACATTATATACTGTGGGAAGTCTCAAATCTTTGACACATCACCACAATATGGAAATGTCGATCGCGACCCGGCCATGGCCACCACTGATAGTCACTAAAAAGTCTCAAATCTTGGACATCACCACAATATGGATATGTCAATCGCAACCCGACCATGGCCACCAAAACTGATTGTCACTAAATACTGTGGGAAGTCTCAAATCTTTGACACCACCACAATATGGAAATGTCGATCGCAACCCGACCATGGCCACCAAACTGATCGTCACTAAATTCTATGGGAAGTCTCAAATCTTTGACACCACCACAATATGGATATGTCGATCGCAACCCGACCATGGCCACCAAACTGATCGTCACTAAATTCTGTGGGAAGTCTCAAATCTTTGACACATCACCACAATATGGAAATGTCGATCAGTGCGCTGGATAAACAAATCGCCTCCCTCTGATGATTGAAGCGAAGACAACTTGAACTCGTGAGCACGGCAACACCTACTGACTCAGCATCTCACCATCTCTATTGCCATGCATGTTCACAATAATTATGGGGTCACTACCCATTAAAAAAAAAATTATATGAAGTCACAACCCATTTAAAAAAAAAATTATATGGGGTCACTACCCATTAAAAAAAAAATTATATGAAGTCACTACCCATTTAAAAAAAAAATTATATGGGGTCACTACCCATTAAAAAAAAATTATATTGGGGTCACTACCCATTTTTTACTATTTTAAGTTATAGTAGTGTGGTCTGCCATTAAAGTAAATTATATAAATGATTTGATAATTGTGCTTGTGCTGAAAACTACCTCTGAGCTGGTCTTGTTGTCCTGGAAACCTCTGAAATGTGTTACCAGGTCTTGTTGTCCTGGAAGTCTCTGAGATGTGTTACCGTCTTGTTGCCCTGGAAACCTCTGAGATGTGTTAATTAACGGGTCTTGTCGTCTTGGAAACCTCTGAGATGTGTTAACCGTCTTGTTGCCCTGGAAACTCTGAGATGTGTTACCTGTCTTGTTGTCCTGGAAACCTCGTGAGATGTGTTAACGGGTCTTGTCGTCCTGGAAACCTCTGAGATGTGTTACCGGTCTTGTTGTCCTGACTCCTCTGAGCTGATCTTGTTGTTCTCGAATTGTGTTAATTAATTAATGGTCTTGTTGTCTTGGAAACCTCTTGTGAGCATTGTTAGTTTGTCTTGTTGTCCTCTTGTATCTCTGAGATGTGATAACTGCACTTGGTCTTGTTGTACTGGAAACGTGAGATGTCCTGTGACTACTGTGGATTGAACATTGTCGTTGAACTGGTGGAGCTGGTTTAAACTTTTAATATTATTTGAGGTCCCCACAAAAGCCTTGTCGTCCTGGAAACCTCTGAGATGTGTTACCGGTCTTGTTGTCCTGACTCCTCTGAGCTGATCTTGTTGTTCTCTTGTTTTGAATTGTGTTAATTAATTAATGGTCTTGTTGTCTTGGAAACCTCTTGTGAGCATTGTTAGTTGGTCTTGTTGTCCTCTTGTATCTCTGAGATGTGATAACTGCACTTGGTCTTGTTGTCCTGGAAACGTGAGATGTCCTGTGACTACTGTGGATTGAACATTGTCGTTGAACTGGTGGAGCTGGTTTAAACTTTTATTATTATTTTGAGGTCCCCTCAAAAGCCTAGGCAATTGTCGTAAGTTTCTGGGGGGTTTTGGGGTTTAGTCTATACATACCTTGAATAATTATACTTATAATTATTATGCCATTTAGTTGCTATAATTTGAGGGGGGTGGTGGTCTGAACAATAATGATTAATAGCATAAGTTGGGGGGGGGGGGTGGTCTGAACAATAATGATTAATAGCATAAGTTGGGGGGGGGTGGTGGTCTGAACAATAATGATTAATAGCATAAGTTGGGGGGGGGGGTGGTCTGAACAATAATGATTAATAGCATAAGTTGGGGGGGGGGGTGGTCTGAACAATAATGATTAATAGCATAAGTTGGGGGGGGGGGTGGTGGTCTGAACAATAATGATTAATAGCATAAGTTGGGGGGGGGGGGTGGTGATCTGAACAATAATGATTAATTGCATAAGTTGGGGGGGGGGTGGTGGTCTGAACAATAATTAATAGCATAAGTTGGGGGGGGGGTGGTGGTCTGAACAATAATGATTAATTGCATAAGTTGGGGGGGGTGGTGGTCTGAACAATAATGATTAATTGCATAAGTTGGGGGGGGGGTGGTCTGAACAATAATGATTAATAGCATAAGTTGGGGGGGGTGGTGGTCTGAACAATAATGATTAATTGCATAAGTTGGGGGGGGGGTGGTCTGAACAATAATGATTAATAGCATAAGTTGGGGGGGGGTGGTCTGAACAATAATGATTAATTGCATAAGTTGGGGGTGGTGGTCTGAACAATAATGCATAAGTTGGGGGGGGGGGGGGGTCTGAACAATAATGATTAATAGCATAAGTTGGGGGGGGGGTGGTGGTCTGAACAATAATGATTAATAGCATAAGTTGGGGGGGGGGGGGTGGTCTGAACAATAATGATTAATTGCATAAGTTGGGGGGGGTGGTGGTCTGAACAATAATGATTAATAGCATAAGTTGGGGGGGGGTGGTGGTCTGAACAATAATGATTAATTGCATAAGTTGGGGTGGAGGTGGTGGTCTTATTAAGAGAACAATAATGATATAATTGCTATAAGTTGGGGTGGAGGAAGGGTTGGTCTTAGTACGAACAGGCCATAATATTATAATTAATTGCCATAAGATGCATGTTGTCATAAGTTCCTGGGGTTTAGTAAAGGCGCAACTGCTTATTAAATTATCAATGGGATGGACATAGTCAACCAAGAGGCTGACAACTTCTCCGGAGTTACTCTACTCGATTGCCAGGAGGAGCTCTCCAGTCTCCAATCTCTAGTGGACAAGTGGACTGAGGTAGCACTGCAAATGTTCAACAGACATCAAGGAGAGGGGACCCATGGGTAACAGCACTGCTGTGCAGTCAGATTGTGTTGCATGCCACCCCCACCAAAGCCATTGCATCGCCTCGCACCTGTACCCTTTGTGTCTTTTGTGTTGTTTTTTTGTGTTTTTGTGTTTTTTTTGTTTTTTTTACACAAGCATGCACACCGACAACAATTTTCGAGCCTCTTATAATCAGTCGGCATTTTATATTACCCCCAAAGCGGGGGTAATGATTATTCACGTTATTGTAGTTGTAATCATTATGTTGTTCGTTCCAAATTCTCCATTAATTAATTAGGTTTATTGCACTTCTTAAGGCCCATAAATACTCGTTATAGAGTCATAAGAATCTCATAATCATGCATGCTCCCTATTATTAGAACCACCCCAATATAATACATAAAAAACTAAAAAACTAAAAAAAAACTAAAAAAACAAAAACTAAAAAACAACAACCCTTCCCCTAAATTGTATTCATGCTTAATTATTGATGTACGTATGCTTTTGTGTTTCTAATCTTGTTCGTGCTTTTTTTTTTAGTTTTTGTATTGTCTTGTGTTGTCTTGTGTGTAGTCTTTGTTGCGAGTGCTACGTGTACTATCTCTGCAATTGGTGGCGGTGGTGGGTGGCCTCTGCTAAATCAATGGCAACAACATATGCCAGCATAGCTCTAAGTTTTCTGATACAGAGGATCAGTAGGACTTCAGCAATACTGATTGTCTGTAAAAGTCAATACGAATAGAGAGACACTGTGGCAGCCAACACATGTCAAACAAACCTTTTCAGTTCGCCCAGATCTGTCTGAGTAGATATACTTGTGCATCTACAAATGGGGTCTGAGCAACATTTTTGAAGCACAATGCATTCACAGAGCAGTAGATATTGTACCTGTGTAAAAGGCATCACATACATGACCAGTATGGCCTGAGCAAATTTTATAATTAATTTAAAGCTTCGCAGAAAGCAGTAACCATTAATTGCATATCACATGTGCCCATATAGCACTTCAATTGAACTTGTAGTGATTGTATATATGTGTAAGAAGCATGACCTGCAGTAGGCACCTCTGATGCAGACGGCAGCTATAGGATTGTATAGTTACTCTACTCGATTGCTGGGAGGGAGCGTCAACCAAGAGGCTGACAACTTCTCCGGAGTGATTGGCAGGAGGAGCTCTCCAGTCTCCAATCTCTAATGGATACATGGGTAACAGCACTGCTGTGCAGTCAGATTGTGTTGCATGCCACCCCCACCAAAGCCATTGCATCGCCTCGCACCTGTACCCTTTGTGTCTTTTGTGTTGTTTTTTTTGTGTTTTTGTGTTTTTTTTGTTTTTTTTACACAAGCATGCACACCGACAACAAATTTTTGAGCCTCTTATAATCAGTCGGCATTTTATATTACCCCCAAAGCGGGGGTAATGATTATTCACGTTATTGTAGTTGTAATCATTATGTTGTTCGTTCCAAATTCTCCATTAATTAATTAGGTTTATTGCACTTCTTAAGGCCCATAAATACTCGTTATAGAGTCATAAGAATCTCATAATCATGCATGCTCCCTATTATTAGAACCACCCCAATATATATAAAAAACTAAAAAACTAAAAAAAAAAACTAAAAAAACTAAAACCCCAAAAAAACAACCCTTCCCCTAAATTGTATTCATGCTTAATTATTGATGTACGTATGCTTTTGTGTTTCTAATCTTGTTCGTGCTTTTTTTTTTTAGTTTTTGTATTGTCTTGTATTGCCTTGTGTGTAGTCTTTGTTGCGAGTGCTACGTGTACTATCTCTGCAATTGGTGGCGGTGGTGGGTGGCCTCTGCTAAATCAATGGCAACAACATATGCCAAAGGCATCACATACATGACCAGTATGGCCTGAGCAAATTTTATATTAATTTTTAAAGCTTTGCAGAAAGCAGTAGCCATTAATTGCATATCACATGTGCCCATATAGCACTTCAATTGAATTAACTTGTAGTGATTGTATACATGTGTAAGAAGCATGACCTGCAGTAGGCCTGAGCAAGATTTGTACGTCAGTATAGCCATAGCATATATCGCATGTACCTAGCACTTCAATTGGACACAATGTAGGACTGTATATAGCTGTAGGCACCTCTGATATCAATGCAGACGGCAGCTATAGGACTGTATATAGCTGTAGGCACCTCTGATATCGATGCAGACGGCAGCTATAGGACTGTATATAGCTGTAGGCACCTCTGATATCGATGCAGACGGCAGCTATAGGACTGTATAGCTGTAGGCACCTCTGATATCGATGCAGACGGGAACTATAGGACTGTATAGCTGGAGGCACCTCTGATATCGATGCAGACGGGAACTATAGGACTGTATAGCTGTAGGCACCTCTGATATCGATGCAGACGGGAACTATAGGACTGTATAGCTGGAGGCACCTCTGATATCGATGCAGACGGGAACTATAGGACTGTATAGCTGGAGGCACCTCTGATATCGATGCAGACGGCAGCTATAGGACTGTATAGCTGGAGGCACCTCTGAGATGATGCAGACGGGAACTCACTAGCACAGCAAGTTATCTATTGCTAAGGCACTGCGTGTGTGTCCCCTTTCCCCTTCCATGCATGGCACTATATCCTCTAATATATGGTAGATTGGTTTACTGCCCCCCAACAACCAACAGTATAAGCTACGTTGTGTGTTTTGTATTCTTTACTTCTAGTACAAGCCTCCCAACAACCAATGGTAAGCTACATTGTGTGTTTTGTATTATTCTGTCTCTTTACTTCTAGTACAAGCCTCCCAACAATCAATGGTAAGCTACATTGTGTGTTTTGTATTATTCTGTCTCTTTACTTCTAGTACAAGCCTCCCAACAATCAATGGTAAGCTACATTGTGTGTTTTGTATTATTCTGTCTCTTTACTTCTAGTACAAGCCTCCCAACAATCAATGGTAAGCTACACTGTGTGTTTTGTATTATTCTGTCTCTTTAGTACAAGCCCCCCAACAACCAATGGTAAGCTACATTGCGTGTTTTGTATTATTTTGTCTCTTTACTTCTTAGTACAAGCCCCCCAACAACCAATGCATGGTAAGCTACGTTGTGTGTTTTGTATTATTCTGTTTCTTTACTGCTAGTACAAGCCTCCCAACAACCAATGGTAAGCTACATTGTGTGTTTTGTATTATTCTATCTCTTTAGTACAAGCCCCCCAACAACCAATGGTAAGCTACATTGTGTGTTTTGTATTATTCTGTCTCTTTACTTCTAGTACAAGCCCCCCAACAACTAATGGTAAGCTACATTGCGTGTTTTGTATTATTTTGTCTCTTTACTTCTAGTACAAGCCTCCCAACAACCAATGGTAAGCTACATTGCGTGTTTTGTATTATTTTGTCTCTTTACTTCTTAGTACAAGCCCCCCAACAACCAATGGTAAGCTACGTTGTGTGTTTTGTATTATTCTGTTTCTTTACTGCTAGTACAAGCCTCCCAACAACCAATGGTAAGCTACATTGTGTGTTTTGTATTATTCTATCTCTTTAGTACAAGCCCCCCAACAACTAATGGTAAGCTACATTGCGTGTTTTGTATTATTTTGTCTCTTTACTGCTAGTACAAGCCCCCAACAACCAATGGTAAGCTACATTGCGTGTTTTGTATTATTCTGTTTCTTTACTGCTAGTACAAGCCTCCCAACAACCAATGGTAAGCTACATTGTGTGTTTTGTATTATTCTGTCTCTTTACTTCTAGTACAAGCCCCCCAACAACTAATGGTAAGCTACATTGCGTGTTTTGTATTATTTTGTCTCTTTACTGCTAGTACAAGCCCCCAACAACCAATGGTAAGCTACATTGCGTGTTTTGTATTATTCTGTTTCTTTACTGCTAGTACAAGCCTCCCAACAACCAATGGTAAGCTACATTGTGTGTTTTGTATTATTCTGTCTCTTTACTTCTAGTACAAGCCCCCCAACAACTAATGGTAAGCTACATTGCGTGTTTTGTATTATTTTGTCTCTTTACTGCTAGTACAAGCCCCCAACAACCAATGGTAAGCTACATTGCGTGTTTTGTATTATTTTGTCTCTTTACTGCTAGTACAAGCCCCCCAACAACCAATGGTAAGCTACGTTGTGTGTTTTGTATTATTCTGTCTCTTTACTTCTAGTACAAGCCTCCCAACAACCAATGGTAAGCTACATTGTGTGTTTTGTATTATTCTGTCTCTTTAGTACAAGCCTCCCAACAATCAATGGTAAGCTACATTGTGTGTTTTGTATTATTCTGTCTCTTTAGTACAAGCCTCCCAACAACCAATGGTAAGCTACATTGCGTGTTTTGTATTATTTTGTCGCTTTACTTCTAGTACAAGCCCCCCAACAACCAATGGTAAGCTACATTGTTGTGTGTTTTGTATTATTCTGTCTCTTTACTTCTAGTACAAGCCCCCCAACAACCAATGGTAAGCTACATTGTGTGTTTTGTATTATTCTGTCTCTTTACTTCTAGTACAAGCCCCCCAACAACTAATGGTAAGCTACATTGTGTGTTTTGTATTATTCTGTCTCTTTACTTCTAGTACAAGCCCCCCAACAACCAATGGTAAGCTACATTGTGTGTTTTGTATTATTCTGTCTCTTTACTTCTAGTACAAGCCCCCCAACAATCAATGGTAAGCTACATTGTGTGTTTTGTATTATTCTGTCTCTTTACTTCTAGCTAGTACAAGCTTCCCAACAACCAATGGTAAGCTACATTGTGTGTTTTGTATTATTCTGTCTCTTTACTTCTAGTACAAGCCTCCCAACAACTAATGGTAAGCTACATTGTGTGTTTTGTATTATTCTGTCTCTTTACTTCTAGTACAAGCCCCCAACAACCAATGGTAAGCTACGTTGTGTGTTTTGTATTATTCTGTCTCTTTACTTTTAGTACAAGCCCCCAACAACCAATGGTAAGCTACGTTGTTTGTTTTGTATTATTCTGTCTCTTTACTTCTAGTACAAGCCCCCAACAACCAATGGTAAGCTACGTTGTGTGTTTTGTATTCTTTACTTCTAGTACAAGCCTCCCAACAACCAATGGTAAGCTACATTGTGTGTTTTGTATTATTCTGTCTCTTTACTTCTAGTACAAGCCCCCAACAACCAATGGTAAGCTACGTTGTGTGTTTTGTATTATTCTGTCTCTTTACTTCTAGTACAAGCCCCCCAACAACCAATGGTAAGCTACGTTGTGTGTTTTGTATTATTCTGTCTCTTTACTTCTAGTACAAGCCCCCAACAACCAATGGTAAGCTACGTTGTGTGTTTTGTATTATTCTGTCTCTTTACTTTTAGTACAAGCCCCCAACAACCAATGGTAAGCTACGTTGTTTGTTTTGTATTATTCTGTCTCTTTACTTCTAGTACAAGCCCCCAACAACCAATGGTAAGCTACGTTGTGTGTTTTGTATTCTTTACTTCTAGTACAAGCCTCCCAACAACCAATGGTAAGCTACATTGTGTGTTTTGTATTATTCTGTCTCTTTACTTCTAGTACAAGCCCCCAACAACCAATGGTAAGCTACGTTGTGTGTTTTGTATTATTCTGTCTCTTTACTTCTAGTACAAGCCCCCCAACAACCAATGGTAAGCTACGTTGTTTGTTTTGTATTATTCTGTCTCTTTACTTCTAGTACAAGCCCCCAACAACCAATGGTAAGCTACGTTGTGTGTTTTGTATTCTTTACTTCTAGTACAAGCCCCCCAACAACCAATGGTAAGCTACGTTGTGTGTTTTGTATTATTCTGTCTCTTTACTTCTAGTACAAGCCCCCCAACAACCAATTGTAATTAAGCTACGTTGCGTGTTTTGTATTATTCTATCTCTTTACTTCTAGTACAAGCCTCCCAACAACCAATGGTAAGCTACGTTGCGTGTTTTGTATTATTCTGTCTCGATCTTTACTTCTAGTATAATCCCCCAGACAGTTGTCTGTTATACGAGGTATAAGTCAGCTGGTGTTTTTAGGCACTGTATGTAGGACATAATTATGTCCGACCTGCATCACATAATCAAGCTAGTGATGAGAAGGAGATAGAAGCACGAACAGGTGCGTGTGTACACGTAACCATGGTACGAGTCAAATAGTGCTGATACAATATATCTCCCCCCCCCCCTCTACAGTCCTCCAACATCTCCGTGTGCTGCATGCTTGGCTGTTCATCGCTACTCTTTGCTAGGATGCCTCAGGCAAAGTGTTGCTCTCAGTAACGTCTTCTGGACAACCTCAGAACTAACTGATTTATCAATGACTAATTATGTTATAATTTATTTCTTCGTTAATTATTAGTTAGATTGTAGATGCTCTGCTCCATCCAACTTCATAAAATCACCACTTTACACCTCTCCCCTTTATAATCCTTTCACTTCGATTTTATTATATTAAGTATTTGCCAATTAGGCGAAACCATGAGCTGAAAATGGCCCCGAGGAAATGTTGGATTGAACACATCATTTGAAAGGAATATAATTATAAGCTTTCAGACAATCATAAAATTTTGGACATTCGATCAACGGTACTTTAAGCTAATAGCTGTTGAAATAACCCCCCCCTCAATTTAATTATTTTTCAGCTACCATAACTTGAATTCCGTGGATCCAATTTCAACGATAATATAATTTTCTGAAAGCTTAGAAACACACCTTTCAAATGGCGTCATCAAATTTCTTATTTAAACGATAAAAGTATTTGGCAATTTGGCAATTTGGCAATACTATGGTCCAAGGCCGAAAAATGACAAATTATGGCCCCAACAAACTTTTGGATTGAAATACATCATTTGAAAGGAAATTTTCTAAGCTTTCCGAAAATCACAAAATTTTGGATATTCGATCAACGGTACTAAAGTTAATAGCTGTTGAAATAACCCCCCCCCCCTCCAAATAATAATTATTTTTCAGCTGCCATAACTTGAATTCCGTGGATCCAATTTCAACGATAATATAATTTTCTGAAAACTTAGAAACACACCTTTCAAACGGCATTATCAAATTTCTTATTTAAACGATAAAAGTATTTGGCAATTTGGCAATACCATGAATAATAGCCCATGGTCCAAGGCCGAAAAATGACAAATTATGGCACAAACGAACTTTTGGATTGAAACACATCATTTGAAAGGAAATTTTCTAAGCTTTCCGAAAATGACAAAATTTTGGATATTCGATCAACGGTACTAAAGTTAATAGCTGTTGAAATAACCCCCCCCCTCCAAATAATAATAATTTTTCAGCTGCCATAACTTGAATTCCGTGGATCCAATTTCAACGATAATATAATTTTCTGAAAGCTTAGAAACACACCTTTCAAATGGCGTCATCAAATTTCTTATTTAAACGATAAAAGTATTTGGCAATTTGGCAATACCATGAATAATAAATAGCCCATGGTCCAAGGCCGAAAAATGACAAATTATGGCCCCAACGAACTTTTGGATTGAAACACATCATTTGAAAGGAAATTTTCTAAGCTTTCCGAAAATCACAAAATTTTGGATATTTGATCAACGGTACTAAAGTTAATAGCTGTTGAAATAACCCCCCCCCCCTCCAAATAATAATTATTTTCAGCTGCCATTACTTTAATTCTTGAATTCCGTGGATTCAATTTCAATGATAATAATTATAATTTTCTGAAAGCTAACTTAGAGAAAGATACCTCTAGCTTTCAAATGGCGTCATCAAGCTTCTTATTTAAACGATAAATGTATTTGCCAATTTGGCGATACCATGGATTAATAGCGGCTATATAATTATTAGTCCCGGGAAACACTTACCACTAATTAACTAATGCAGTATAATACTTACACTATGGTAGACGGGAAACCGACTATCGCCATAAAAGGGCCTTTTTATGATGTCAAAATTATGATAATGATAACAGTTGTTGCACAAACAAAATCGATAAAAGCATGTCCACATCATGCATGTACACACACACACACACACACACACACACATTATTTGCGGCTGGTTGGCCTAGTAGCAGCACTCTTCTTACTATTCTTACGTGAGTTTTTATCAGAGTTTTTTCTCTGCTGTTCAAGAGCTTCCTTGGCCTGCTGTAGCTCAGTCTCTAACTCTACTATCTTGCTCTTGGCATCCTCCAGATCCTTCTCAACAGAAGCTGCTCTCTCTTCAACCTTGTGTGTCAGCTCTTCTTGTTCTCTGCAAGGAGGGGGGGGGGGGGGGGGGTACAATCACATTAATACTCAACTATACAAACAGGCAAATCATGTGTCATAACATTGTGGGTACACTTAATTAGTTAAAACGCAGTTCTTCAGTCAAAAAGAATGCGAGCAGTAAGCAGTAACTATCTCAGAAGCTCAGTCTGTTCTAGACTAATGACATTGGCTAATAATTAATTTATAGCTTATTGAAAATGTGGGGCTTACTGGAGTTTCTTGTTGGCTTGGTCAAGGTTGACAATCAGTGCTTCCACGTCCTCTCTGCGTGTGTCCCTACCCTCGGGCATCGCTGAGCATGTGTAGACACACAAGGTATAAGTACGTGAGATGTACAGAGATAGAGCTAGCATTCTCACCATCTTCCGTGTCTAGACCCAGATCAGCACTGGACAAGAGTGGAGGAGGCTCAGTCTGTGACAAATGATAGCATAGCATTGTTTAACCTCGCAAAAAGAAACAAAGAGTTTCAAGGTTAAGCTGGCTACATGTACATATACATAATTATACTGAAACGCCTATCTCTAAAGCATTCAGAATATCATAAAATGAATGTAATTGGATCAACAGGAACTAAAGTTATGGCCGTTCAAACATGCTTAATTTAACGCTGGGTTTGAGATCATAATTATGTACATGTGTATAGTACATGTACGATGGATACACACCTCATCGATGACTTGCTGTAGTGGCTTGGGGTGGATGTTGTCATCTATTCCCACCACACTCATGGTCTCTGGTAGGTCCTCTGGTAGGACCTCCTCTGGGGCCACTGCTGACTCAGCACCGGAGGGGACAACCGTCTCCTGGGAGAATCAAGATTGGGTAATATACGTATCATAATTAGATCCCATTTGAGTGTTTTTAGCAGGGGAACTCCCTATGAGACGTTACAGTACATCCATGTACAGTACCTACACACTATTTATCTACTACACAGTACGTACACAAATACTGATACCTTTTCACTCTCTTTGTCACCTCCCTCTGCATCAGTCTCTACAGCAGTATCAGCTTCCTCCAGTAGTAGTCCCGCTAGCCTCACCCACTCATTACCCTCATCCCCCAGTCTCTTGAGCTCTGTCTGCTCCTCCTCTGGATTGGGATAGTCCTCCGCTACACGTTGGTCCACTATGTCACGCACCACATCCAAACACTGTCTGCACAGAGTAGCCGGGAAACATAATTATATCAGTACGTATGTACACGTATGCAGATTATTGAAGCTATACCTGTTGAATTGGGATACAAAACCTTAATTGTGAGGAGGTATATATTGAAGCCAAAAGAGGTTTACATGTACTTTTACTAAGTACTACTACTACTACTGAGAATAAGAGCAAACGGTATGAAAAGCAACTTTGGACAGAATCAAACCCTCAAGGGGAATAATATACATGTAGCCTAACCTGTGCAGCCACCGTGGTATCTTACCTTGTGAGCATTTTCGTGAAGCTAGTCAGTGTCTCTACCAGTCTAGTGTAATCGGCTCTGAGGTCTGCAGTGGTGACTATGTGTTGTCTGTGTCCCTGGGCCTTCTCTGGCTGTACTGGTGTGTCTGTCAACTTGAGCAGTAACTCCACCATCCACTTGACTAGTGATGAGTGGAGTCTCCTCACCTGCAGTACAGGGGACAATCATAAGTACACTGTGGTCTGTATTGAGTAAACAACTAGGGATGGTCATACTAAAGGTACTAACTGTAACAATGTTTTGCCAAAATTTAACT
Organism: Halichondria panicea; assembly: GCF_963675165.1. Classification (NCBI taxonomy): domain Eukaryota; kingdom Metazoa; phylum Porifera; class Demospongiae; order Suberitida; family Halichondriidae; genus Halichondria; species Halichondria panicea. The sequence continues at coordinate 486,166 of NC_087386.1, forward strand.
ATATTATACTTGCGATCTAACTTTTGCGATCTGGCATAGATCATGATGTCATACGTACATACAAGTACTGGTATAGGTCTTTTCAATCCTATTTTTGTGTTAAGTTTGCTCACACAACATTGTAATAATTATGGTAATCTAGTGGTACGCACCTGTTCTGTGACGAGAGTGTCACTGCTGTCTATGGCGTGTGAGAGAGCTGCTCTCCATTTATCAGCCTCTCCAAGCAAACCATTCAGTGGGGCTACTTCCTCTACTTCTTCTTCTTCTTCTTCTTCGCTGTCTCCTCCCCTCGGTGGCTTGGCCTGATGGTTAGTACCAATACAACTGATGATGTAACGCACTTGAGAAACCCAATCCTTCAGTATAGTACAGAATCTACAGAAAAAAATTATCAGATTTGTTGAAATTTAAAATTTGTGAAAGTGAGGATACTCAACCTCAACTGTAAGTAACTTACTTGACCCAATCAGAGAGGGGCAGTTGTTTGTCGTGAGTGGCTACACAGAGTCCCAGTTTATTATCCCAGGTCTCCAGGGGTGTCATGATGCGTATAAAGCCAGTCGCAACTCCTACACAGTAAAGAAACAAATTATAATACTCGAAATTGAAAGCTATTATATAATTATAATAATAATTTATTATATTGTACCCACCGTTTTCTCCAGAGAGTCTTTCTGCGTACACTTTAAGCCCTCTGTCCACAGCAGTATTCAACTCTAGCATTCTCTTATTCTCAGGGCTCTGGGTCCCCTCTCCTTGATGTCTGTTGAACATTTGCAGTGCTACCTCAGTCCACTTGTCCACTAGAGATTGGAGACTGGAGAGCTCCTCCTGACAATCGAGTAGAGTAACTCCGGAGAAGTTGTCAGCCTCTTGGTTGACTATGTCCTCCCAGAGTTTAATGTCTGAGAAGAGTTGCTCTGTTTGTGATCTGCTAGGACCTTGACCACCTTCCTCAGCATTACTGGGAAAAGAAGAGTACAAATGAATTGGCTAGGCTACTGTACTATGAATGATGCAGCTACAAAAAGACAATTTACGGTTCAGCTGCCATAACTTGAATTCCGTGGATCCAATTTCAACGATAATATAATTTTCTGAAAGCTTAGAAACACACCTTTCAAATAGCATCATCAAAATTCTTATTTGAACGATAAAAGTATTTGCCAATTAGGCGATACCATGAATAATAGCCCATGGTCCAAGGCCGAAAAATGACAAATTATGGCCCCGACGAAATTTTGGATTGAAATACATCATTTGAAAGGAAATTTTCTAAGCTTTCCGAAAATCACAAAATTTTGGAGATTCAATCAACGGTACTAAAGTTAATAGCTGTTGAAATTAACTGCAACCCCCCCTCAATTTAATTATTCTTTTCAGCTGCCATAACTTGAATTCCGTGGATCCAATTTCAACGATAATATAATTTTCTGAAAGCTTAGAAACACACCTTTCATCAAAATTCTTATTTGAACGATAAAAGTATTTGCCAATTAGGCGATACCATGAATAATAGCCCATGGTCCAAGGCCAAAAAATGACAAATTATGGCCCCGACGAATTTTTGGATTGAAATACATCATTTGAAAGGAAATTTTCTAAGCTTTCCGAAAATCACAAAGTTTTGGAGATTCGATCAACGGTACTAAAGTTAATGGCTGTTGAAATAACCCCCCCTCCAAATAATAATAATTTTTCAGCTGCCATAACTCGAACTCCGTGGATCCAATTTCAACGATAATAAAATGTTCTGAAACACACCTTTTAAATGGCATCATCAAAATTCTTATTTGAACGATAAAAGTATTTACAAATTTGGCGATACCATGGATAATAATAGCCCATGGTCCAAGGCCGAAAATGACACAAATTATGGCCCCGAAATGTTTTTTTCAAAGATCTGCTACCTACGGCGATACATGTACATGTTATACTAGCTGATCGACTTAACTTACATTAGTTTGTCCAATATTTCAATCCATCGCTGCATACCAGTCTCAACTTTATCAATCTACACAGGGGCACAGTACAGCTCACATGCACACAGCGTCAGGGTGAGACAGTGTTCTTACCCTCTCCCTCATCCTGCTCTCTATATTGAGCATCTTGAAGGTCACCTCTACCACCCTCTCACGCCAACGCTGAACGTAACTCTGAATCTCAGACAACTGCAAAAAAATTATAGAGGAGATTGTAAAAAGTGTATTCTACACATAGGACAAAAATAAAGTGAAAAAACATTTTAGGAGTGAGGAGTGAATATTTTGTCATTGTATGTGGCATGTATGCAACTTTCGTACATGTATCCGTACATTATGGGCGCTACGTAAGTCTCACCTGTTGAGTGTCCTTATCGCTGAGGAGCACAGCAAAGTGGCCTCCTAGTTTACACCACGACTTCTCACACAGTTGAATCCTCTGCAGAGTTTTGAGACTGTTCTCCTCCGCCACTCTTGATGCCAGATCATAGGAGCCTTGCTGCCACAGGTCTCGCTCAAAGGTGAGGTTGGATACTTGCTCGTCTATTCTGTTGCGTTGGAGCTCGTACAGGGCATGGTACTCGGCTAGCAAGCTGTGTGTGGGGGTGTGGTGTGTGTGTGGTGTGTGTGGGGGTGGATTGACTTACTTTGAATTCTTTTCCGAGTCTGCCAGTGCTAAAATCAGCTGTGAGAACAGGCTCAATATTAGATACGGTATTATTAGTGAAAGGTGGAGCTTACATTATCCTCTGCTGTTCTTGACTGCTCTGTGACGTGCAAATCATGCTCTTTAATCGAGGACAGCTCACTAAAAAAAGTAGTACACACACACACCAACGCATGGAGCTCTGTACTCACTCTGTTAGGTTGGAAACCTTTCCCTTGAATCGCTTGAGCTCAGTTGATAGCTTCCTATCAAGAGCTCTCTGTGCTACCAGCTCATCATGAAGGCTGCAATGGGCACAACCATAATTATTATGATAGTAACATAATTATTAAGTTGACTATAAGTTCTCAAAATATGACATTGAACTACCTATCTCTCACCTTTTGATCTGACGGGGTATTCTATCGAGGAGGTTGTTGTACCTCCTCCTGACGTCAGCTAGCAGCTCTCCTCTCTCCACACAGTGGACACTGACCTGGCGTATCAGCTCATGGAAGCAAATATTGTAGATGGCCTGCTCTTTCTGTAGCAGCTCCAGCAAGTTGTGCATCTAATGAAAGTCACATGTTAGTAAGTGGTTTAGTAGGCATACAGCTAGTATAATTATCAAATGCACAACGTAAAATACAGATGTTGTGTAGTTAGGTACTAAAGTATTATGTAGCTAGGAGTGTGCTCACGACAGTGGGGCCTTGCATATCAGAGTCCTTGAGTTCACTAGGTACTCCAGCTCGCCTCAGCATGGTCTCCAGTGTATGCTAGTGGGAGGGGAGGGTTAGTTGCTGTCAGAGTGTGTGTGAGGGCCTACCTTGAGAGTTACTGCCTCGTGCCGGCCTGCTGGTCTCATGGAGGGGAACACTGTCATGTGATGGTCATGGTCCTCACTTCGAATTACGTAAGGACTGTACATAGAGTTATATACATGTATAGTATAGTTATATATGGACAGCAATGCAGTACTCACTCGTTGTGGTACTCCAGACCCAACACTCCGGGGTGCTTGACCAAACGATATTCTTCTGGTACTAGCGTGTTGGGGAGGGTCTGGGGCAAAAGAGTGGCTTTCATGTACATACATGTAATGATAAATCAAACAGAATTGTACAATGAGGCAAGGCAAAAACGTAGCCTGCAAGGATTGCCCTGGACTACAGTTAATGTATGAATATACTCCAGGGTAAGGGGAAGGCTATATCTTCATAGGCTTACTATACACACACATACGTACATTTCCTGAGGTGGTTTCTTTGCCCCCGATGGTTGTGTTGTTAGCATCATAGAGGAAGGAGATGTCCCTACCTGCCCCACACACACACGGTGGGGCCTCCGTCAGGTGCTTGAGTTTAGAGCGACGACTGGAATAGTTCCACAGATTGGCCGGGGGAATCTTGGGAGCTATGGGAACACCACCAGTCGAAACCTAGAGTAGGTACATAGTACTTTGATTCAAAATTGGTAAACGGTCATAACTTTAGTTCCGTTGATCCAATTACATTAATTTTGTGGTTTTCTGAAAGCTTAGAGAGAGGCCTTTCAGAGTACCATAGGCTATAACGTTAACATTAATGTGATGTACTTACTGAAGGTCCTGTTTTGGGCAGTGTAGGATGCCTCTGTCGTCCCCGTGGACTCACAGTGGCGTTGTGACTATGTCTCTTGAGTGTTTGCAGTAGGTCCAAAGGTATATAGTCATTGGGTGCATGTGGGGAGTCTGGTTTCAGGACCACCTGCATCTGTGTTCCTGTAGGGGACTCAATGGAGGGAAGTGTTTGGAGTGAGGGGTCCAAGAATGGACGTTGGAGTGAGTTATGAAGTGGTCGTTTTATCGGAGTGAGTGTGCGAGGTTGTCGAGGACTGCTCAAGGGACGTCCGAACTCCATAGAGAGAGAAGGATCTGCAACAGCCATCATGGACTATACCGCACGATACCTGAGCGATAAAAATTTGAATTTCACAGCCATTTTTCGCTAAAAACTGGTTCCAGTTATTTCTCTTGAGCCTGTTTATTCCTCTGATGTATATTGCATAGTAGAAACTCACCTATTTATATTAGTACAGTCTTTTGCAAAAAAGTGTTTCACTGTCTCGGTTTCCATGGCAATTAATAGTGATTCTTAATGGAGCGCAACCTTGTTCTCTATGTGTGAGCTTTATTTATGACACGCACATTACAGAAACAGGACTGACAGAAGACTGACTCCTGTTTCAGGAGTAGCTGGAAAAACAACATTTGTAGTGGTGTGGGTGCCAAAAAACCGTTGAGCTATACTGCTAATGAAAGCCAGTAAGGAACTACTACACTAGCTACCACTAGCAAAACCAAGGTATGCATAAGGGTAGGTCAGGTAGCTCAGATGGCTAGTGTGAAGACTTCCCCTGGACAACACAAAAACAGAAAAATAACAAAGCTATGGCTAAGTATAATATTTATGACATTTTTATAAAAAGCTACTAGCTACTGAGGCCCGGTTCGATTAATTAAATGATGAAACAGAGGAGCTATTGCTAACTTCTGGGTTCCCTGATTTCGGTATTACATCCAGAATGTCTGTGGGATGAGGTGCCCACATGTGGTATGAAAGAGTATTTGGTTGTGCGGGTGGCGGGGAGAAGGGGATGGGTGGGGTCAGTGGGAAGACACTGCATGGGAGGATCACCAGGATTTGTTGTTGATGATTTTGAAGCATACTTTATAAGTTTTTGGATATTCCTGCAGTCTTTAATTGAATTGGAGTTTGTAAAGTTAAGTAGAGAGATATAGTCCGCAGATTTTCATTCTTTGGTTATGCCTGATCAGTTTTGCAGGCAAATGATTGGGTTGGTTCTTCAGTTTCTTGGTGAGTCAGGTTGATTGATGGCCCGGATGGGGGTCCCATACTTCGATGCAGTATTCAAGTTTAGGTAGCACAGTGGTCCTGTAAATTGATGCATCTTTTAATTTCCTGTGGAGCAATCCCAATTGTTGTTTGGATGTCCTCACAGTGTTGGTAATGTGCTGAGACCAGGACAGATTCTTAGGGATGGTGACGCCGAGCTTCTTGAAACCTGATTCCACAATGATATCCCAATTGATTTAATATTTGCTGGTTTGAAATAGAGAGGGTGAGTGGGATCGCATTCATAGATACTGTATTATACTATACACAGTAGGCAGTGTTACGTTGCCGGCAATGAAAGGCAGCAGGAGGCTGTTTATGAAAGGTAGTAAGTAGGTGCTACTACAACAGTGTAGTATAGGGCTGCTGTCTAATGAAAGGGGCTGCTACCTACTTGTTTTAGTAAAAAATAATTATAATAAAAATAATAAAAAAAACTACCACTGTAGCCGGGGCTCCTGTTGTTCTATCACAATGAAAGACTACAGGAGGGCTGTGATCTAATGAAAGACTACATCTAATGAAAGACTACAGGAGGCTGTGATCTAATGAAAGACTACAGGAGGGCTGTGATCTAATGAAAGACTACAGGAGACCTGTTGACTACAGTCTACACTAAGACTACAATTTTGGCTTCAAATGATGTAATTGTGGTTTGCATCATAGTGAGTAAATTTCCTGTTTGTGGCTTGTAAATACTACAGTAATTCTCCGTAAATTTAATTATGGCTTCTGTTACGTCATTGTTTACTATCAGAATTGGATAAAGAAACAACTTTTTCAGTTTTTCCAGCATCAATACCCAGGTCCTGAAGTGCAAGCCAGGTTCCAGAGTCACAGTACTAGTAGATATAGTATTCATGAACTGGTCACAGGAAAATTAGGATCCAGAACTGGGGAGTACTAATTTGCCCAGATATCAAAGTCAGTCCAAACAGGATATATCCAATAAACTGGCCAATGTTAGAACACAAGACCTGCTATAAAAAAATATTGGCAAAGCGGATGCTGTTTATTTCTTTGCAAAGACTAACTTCTAGCATTATATTAGCTATCTAGGCAGTTTCAAGAAACTCTGGACACTCAAGTGGCAAGTAGGCAAGAGCTAAACTTACTCATTTTTGTCAATGTTTACTTTGTTGTATCTTAGTCAAACCTGGGTCATTAGTGTTCTTATTTGGTCTACTTGTAGTTACCAGTGTTGTCTATAGTTTAGGCCTATCTGTATCTCTCCAGCACCCCCATTACTAATTTGCCCGGAAATCAAAGTCACAGAAAATATAAATATCACCAGTTTTCTTTCATACAATGCAGCAATTCAGTACTTTTTTACCACTTAATTTTTATATCATTCAGTAGCTTATTTATTCAGCATTATTTATATATCATTTAATAGTGATAGGCACCTTCTGATGAAAAGTTATCCTTGACAAAAGCAGTGTTACTGTTTTTGATACTACCGCGAACTATGAATATCATTATCTCCCATAAGGCCCATATAAATTGGCAAATGAACTGTGTAATACACACTTCCGGGAGTCTTAGTGTAGACTGACTATCACAATGAAAGACGACAGGAAAGTGAGTGACCAGTTTCCCGGCCACCCACCTACAGCTCCGGAGCCCCGGTTTATAACCCACACGCTAGGGTGAACTGCGACTGTTCCTGTTTACATGCATGGCTTCATGGGAAAAATCCCGGTCCTGCCCACTTACACTTCCGCTCCGAAGCCATTACGTGCCAAGCGCCACTGCACATCACAAAATGGCTGATTTACTCTCTGCTAAAAGCCACCTCGTAGATGCTCTCAGGGATAGGAAACAGCGCTACTGGGACCTCATGAAGAGCTGGTACAGAAGGAAGGTAGACTTGATGCAACATAATTATCAACACTTAAGTGTTCATTAAATCAAATTAATTTCGGCTCAGATTACGAAAGAGGATTTTGATGCCAAGGCCCAGGGTCTACTAGGAGAGAACAATGTTCATCTTCACAATGAGTTTCTGTTCGCTATTCTTGTCAAATGTCAAACTGGAGTAGCTCCTCAAGAAACATGTACGTACACACATCCACCACACGTCACACACACACCACACACACATCCACCCACACGTCACACACACACACACACACACACACACACACACACACACAGGGTATGTAAAGGTAATTGGATGTTAACTTAGTTCCGTTGGTCCAATTTTATGCGTTTCTGAAAGCTATCAGAACTCTATTTAAAAAGCTGACTCTGGTACTCTAAAAATACAGGGTGTTGGCTTTTTACATACTGTACATGTAGATTACTTACTGGTACATGCATACTCCCACTCCTGCCCACACATACACGTACATATTAAGTGAGGGTGTTGGCTAAATTTTTACACGAATTTGTTGTGTACTTTGGCGCACTTAACCCTCTATGATGATAGCCTCCTCCCCCTATCCGTACAGATGTCCCCATGACCCAGTCAGTCAGCCCAGCGGAGTCCCTCTCACCAATACAACCTCCAGCCATCAAGAAACCGAAGATACTCAAGCCCAAAGTCTTGATGGCCACCGAGCTGCCCTATGGAGCCTTGGACCCACTTCATTATTTCACGCCACCTACAGTGAAGATCTTCAAAGACTTGGACAGTATTTTATTGTGCTCTCATGAGTTGGTGTTACCTGATGTGTCCACACTTCACGCTAGAATGTTGCTAGGAGCATGGGAAGCTGATCTAGAGGATGTGTCAGAAGACTGTGCTCACGTTCTGCTCCATTCTTTGAAGGTGTGTTTGAAATTGGACCATCCTATTAGTATAGGCTCTCACCATAAAAAATTAAGGCGCTACCATAAATTAATTTTTAGCGTACAAATAGAACGGAGAAAAATACACGAGCTTCAATTGGTGCCTCATTTAGAGTGACGGCACATTGAAATTGCAGGAGGAATAAAAGACTAATAATAAATTATATAGGCCATGTCTTGAGCATAGCCTACATCAAGGCCTAGGACTGTAACTGACATGCACTCACAGTAATAGAGTGGTGCTTGGAATACAGGCGGAAACAAGAAGATAATATATTATCTTGAGTTCGATTCATCGATCATTCCAACAGCGCTATGCTGCTTGTGTACCCTTATTATGCAGACTGTTACTTGATACTTCAAAGTCGAGACAGTCTGATATTGTTAATTTAAGGTATATACATTAGCAGTAATTACATCCTTCATTCCAAACAGTAGTGGCGCCTGCACCGTGTACACTGTTGATTGATGTGTCCGTGCATGCTGTACTTATGGTTTACACTGAGGAGTAATAATTTGTAGAGAATAGGCCATGTCTCGAGCACAATCTACTAAGGCGTAATAGCACCTCCTTATAGATTAATTCTTGAAATTGAACTCATGTTTATGATTCTGTGGTTTTTGTCTTTTCACACATACAGGTATTCCTCAAGAACGTACTACAAATGGTGATCTCTCATCGTACTAGCTGGAAATTAGACGGTCGAAACTTTCAACACTCTTTTGGAAATGGAGACTCAAGATCGAACCCTTTGCTGGATAATTCCCAACTTCTCCCTCGAGTTCAAAGGTCACTGTACCAGTACAAGTCTGGAGAGAGGGTTGAAGCAGACTCGGTGGCTAGGCTATCATCAAGAGTTGGTGGCATCTGGGAGCCCATCAACCTGTTCCATTTGAGGGATGCACTACTGGTGTGTTATTGCTACGCCATACATTAAAGTCTATTTGTGTTGAGTTTGACCTTCATAAACTTATCATAAAGTTATCATAACTTTGTCATACTTTCAAAGTTTCATATACCATTGGATTCCTTGTTAAAAAGCGCTTATATCTATATGCTGTAGAGCTGGGAAGCTCCAACCAGCTAAAAGTTAGCATTTTCCATGTAGAAGTCCCAGGCATACTTGTCCACCACATACATGTAAAGCATAAATGAAGCCATAATTTACCACATAACTTCCAGGGTTGAGGAAACAGACTTTAGTGCGTGTATACATGTATAATGTATAGTACTTCACTAAAATATGAGCACTGTGGATAATTGAAATAACAAACATTAAGTAGTCACAACTGTTAATAGCGTATCCATTAGCTATTGTAACAAATGGACCCCCCTCCTTCTCCCAGGTCAATCAACAGTGCATTCTTGTGTTTAGTATCTACGCTTGCATCCATTAGCTATTGTAACAAATGGACCCCCCTCCTTCCCCCAGGTCAATCAACAGTGCATTCCTGTGTTTAGTATCTACGCTTGCAACATGGAGCGAATCATGGCTGGTCTATGGCACCCCACAGCAGAGGAGGAGCAGCAGCACACCACGGTAGCACTCTGGGAGAGAGAACAATCCAAACAAACTTCTAACACTATTATGTGTAACTCTCAATTTCCTGTTAGATAGATAATCAATTTTTATTTTGTACTTCTTCCTCAATACATGTTATATAGGTAAAGACATTGATCTCACAATTTCAAAGTAAACGGTGTTCGAATGTTTGTAACAAATTGATAAAAATTATACAAAAACTATGTAATTTGAGCTAGTCAATGTTTCCCAATGTACATGACATTTACTATAGCTAGTATCTGCCCACTATTGTTTATATAGACAACCGACAATTATCATAATAGCTATTGTTCTTCAGTTCTTCTTAATTGAGTACTTTAAACACACCGACAGACAATGCAAGGGACAGCATTACCAGAGTAAACGTGCTGCTTGTTAGAAACTGTATCATGGCAGAACTAGTCGGTGTTGTAGGCATGCCAGTAGTAGGTTCAGTGTCTTTGTAGGTCCACACACGTACAGAATCAATCTGGAAGGACTGTGTCCAGGTTGGAAACCAATCATCTTTTGCATTATAGAACTTATTGACAGAGTCAGGATCAGTATTGTTCCAAGGCTTTCCAGCACCATCAGGGAAATAGCCTCCCACTCCACCGACTGCCAAGTTGATGAGCAAAAAAAACTTTCGATCAAAAGGAGCATTGTTCCCACGTCCTCTCCAAGGGTTGCTCCACACGGATTGATTCCAGCCGCCTCGATCAAAGAATGACTCCGTTATTGGAACCTCAAGCACTGGATTGTCTTCGGTATCGAGATAGCCGATGAGGTGAGTCTCGTTCCATATCAAACCATATGTGTGGAAGTCACTAGTGAAATCCTGTTTCTGTTCTTGTGTCGTCGCTTGGTTCGTTTGAGGAAATTGATTCTGGTGCACGTTGACTCCCCAGTGGAGTGTAGATCCATAACTATTGTAGCCACCGGGAGCATATTCTGGTGGATTGCCACGAGACTCCATAATGTCGATCTCACCACTAGCAGGCCAAGATCCATACTGCTCATCCGTTGGTAGCATCCAAATAGCCGGCCACAACCAGTCCCCTCTGGGTAGCTTTGCACGTATCTCTACTTTACCGTAGGTAAACGAGAAACTCTCAGCTGTTCGAATGCGAGCTGATTTCACAGGATTGAGATAATTTCCACTAGCTCCTGCATTTCTCTCGCAACCATAAAACATGTTCCCCGTGCAAAGGTTGGGTGGCTGGGTACCCCAAATGTTGAGGGAACCACCCCGAACAGCAGCGTCTCCAATATCATTGGCAGTTAGAGTCGGCATGATGTGCAAGACCCCATCCTCTACATAGCTGTTGGTTCGATTGTTAGTGTACCACTGAAACTCGAAATTTCCTCCACCACCCAGAGTGAGCTCGTGTTTCCAGAGGCTCAAGTTGAAGTCCTCGAATGTGTCCTCCAGAGCCAGCACCAGTTCTCTGTTGGCTGCAGCATAGGCTGTGAAATGCAAGAGCACAAATGTTGCAAGGAGCCCAGACATCATTTTTGTGAATTTAGTTAGCTAGTGCATGCAGCCCAGTGATTATTTATAGTCAGGTCCGGATATGAACCAGCCCCACCCCCCTTGTATGGTTTTCGTGTAATTAGAGCAGAAAAATCATAAAGAACGCATGCTGAACGTAGTGTCTACTTCTATAATTCTACACTTCAACTACTGTAAGTCTAGGTCTATCAGAGAGGTGAACAGTCATGGAAGGTTGGGAGGATGATGGCAAGAAGCTCAAGAACACTCTGCCCTTGTATGGTAACAAAGATAGCATGAATCTGAACAGTATGATCCTCACAAACATCGTTGGTTCTGCTTACTTTAAGGAAGAGCTGATACAGTTCAAGACGTTCCACGAGGTCATCGACGAGATATACTACAAGGTGAGTCAGTTACATCATGATTTCGGTTGTTTAAAAGTTGTTTTTTTCCTCCGCAGGTTGAGCACATGGAGCCGTGGGAAAAAAACAGTCGAAAGCTGGCGGGCCAAGTTGGAATGTGTGCCGGGGTAAGTACATGTATGTGAGGCCATGCTTTTGTCGATTACCTATAATTATAAATGGAATCTGGATATTGATGTACTGTACGTGCGACTAAGTGTACATTGGATGGAGGTACAGTGTGTAATATCTGTGTTGTGTGTGTTTGTATGCACGAGATGCTCATTTCACTATTGACTCCACCTCCTCAGAGTGTATCACTGGCTAAGCTTCGCTCGTTCCGATAATGGAGCTTGTTGTGATTGGTAATTACCTGTTTGAAATCACCGCATGAGATACACACACAAAGAGATGATTTCCGACTATTTTGCAGTGATAACGATATCTCCCCCCCCCCACACACACACACTTTAGGTGAGAGGGGTAGCCGCTGGTGGGATAGTGTCTACTGCTTTCTGTCTCCTCTTCAAGCTGTTCACGCTGAAACTGACTAGAAAGCAGGTTAATGTGATGCTCAATCATCCGGATTCTCCATACATCAGAGCCATTGGATTTCTATACGTAAGGTGTGTGTATTAATACTGTACATAGAGTATTCACTGTGTTGAATTTTGTTGAATTTTTGTTTTCAGGTATTGTCAACCGCCTGCTGATTTCTGGAGCTGGTTTTATCCATTCTTGGAAGATGAAGAGGTCTGTACTGCCACTGAAATGCCAAGCTGTGAGCCTACAGTGTATGAGCTGTACAGCTTTATAATGATGTTGTTTGAAAACTTACATTTTTTCTGAGAGTGTTGATAGCTATTTTGTAAAGAAGAACAATTTCAAATGTCTTCTGTAGCTGTAAAGAAGCCCCTTGAAAGTCTAATTGCTCTCGAGCACACATTTTTTAAACCACAGCCTACATAAGTGTATAATTATAATCACGTGTTTTGGTTGTGTCCCTGTGCAGGAGATCAACCTGAAGGCTGGAGGAGGATACAATGTAACTATCGGGGAGATGTGTCGCTTGATACTCACCTCCCTCGACTGGTTTGGCACGCTCTTCCCAAGAATGCCTGTGCACGTGCAGAAGGACCTCATTAAGAGACTGGAGGCCATCCCTCCACCAACAAGGTGAGTATGATCCACACTGTGTTCCCTGCAATGTACAATCATGTAAGATGTTACAAAATCTTTCTTCAGTACAATGTGTTTGCGTGTACTGTATACCTCTCAGCCTGTGTGTACATGACATGTTTTTTTTGTAAATTACTAGGAATGTTATGTACATGTAGCACTTGGGATTTTTGGTAATAATGTCTCATTGTGCAGGGCTGCCCGAGAGCCTGTAGTTGAGGTAGAGCCTGAGGTGAAGAATGGACACGGACACGATGGTGCGAGGGATCAGTGGGGAGAGGCCGCTCGTAGAATAAGGGCGGAGGGGGACAGCAAATCCCCTAGAAGGTGCGTGACATAAGGTACAGTGATTTCAATGGATTGTCTCTGTGTACTGCCAAAGTGCCTTATTCACCATATTTGTTTTTGTATAAATATTAAATGTTTAAGAGGTCATTCATTTATTGTGCTGTGCTTTTTGTTTCATGGACTTTTCCCCCTCCTAGGTCTAGAGAAAGACGTGATCGTTCACCTGAGAAACGGTCTCGATCCAGGGATAGGCAAAGGTCTCGCTCAAGAGATAGAAAGAGAAATCGTTCAACTTCAAGAGACAAAAAGAATCGGTCCAGATCTAGGGATAAGCGGAGGTCACGATCCAGAGACAGACATCATCACCGCTCCAACTCTCGGGAGAGGCGTAGGAGTCGATCACATGACAGGAGAAAGGGGAGGAGCCGCTCTAATGACAGGGGCAGTAGACGGAGGTCAAGATCGCATGAGAAGAGAGGCCGTTCAAGGTCACCGGAGAAAAGGTCACGCTCCAAGGACAGAAGACGAAGATGAACACTCATTAACTCAGACTAATTTTCCTTACGTATGTATTCTTTTTTCATTTTATTAACTCTTCATAATAATTATTATGTACTTTACATAAAGGTGTGTCGTCAGGGACGTACGTGCATGCACACTGATGAGATATGCTTTTTAGTGTTACAAAGTCATGTAGACGTTCATGAGGCCGGGTTATAGCATTCATCATCATAATTATTCTCATTGCCATTGACCATAAAATTGATATTTACAAAGAACAGTCATAATAATAACAACCTAATACATGCACTACTGCTTCACAGCATACACACGGACTGGATTGTACATGTCCCTCTTCTTCTGTCGCAACGTCTTTCGACTGGCCTCGTACTTGGTGAGGGCTTTTCTTATAGCTCTGGTCTTCTTGGGACGAAGGTCCAATGGCTTGTACTTCTTCTTACGATAGAGTTTCCTCAAATTATCACGTTGGTTATGAGTGATGACTGTGAGCACACGAGCAATTGACTTGCGGACCACCTTGCTGTAGCGAGAATAGCATATTTAAAGTAGGCTTATCGTTAGATTAACTATTCTTACATTTTGGAGAGCTTTGAAGCTGTTCCCCCAGTCACTTTGTGCACCCTGAGTTGAGACAGTTCTGTCTTAAGCTCATCCAGTTGCTTCAGGAGATCATCCTTGCTCTTGCCTCTCAGCTCGTGGGCCTTTAGCTTTCCCTACGTGCAGGGGAAAATACATCACTAGTGCTACATTTACAACATTTAGAGCAGTAATGGAGGCTTGAGATTAGTACAGAGAGGAGGATTCATACAGATTAAACTTACCATTATGTCCACGTTGGATTGATAATGCTTAGAGAAAGATCACGTGCGCTCGGTGTGCGTTAATCGAAAGACACCAGGAAAATGGCGTCGGGGATTCAAGTCCTCCCAGGTGCCTTGTTTTTGGTCTGCCTGGCCAGTGTGCCGTGTATGGGTACCACCAATAGCTGTGCAGAGCTGGGTTTCTCCTCCAACCTCCTCTGTAGCTCGTGTCGTGATCTGAGGGAGTTTAAACTGGAAGAACTGGAAACTGATTGTGAGCAATGCTGTACCACTGATGTGGAGGGGGGTGATGAGAAGGTGAGGCTACTCTACTGTATAGGTCGTACGAACGGGTACCTTGTGATACATTTATGTGTGGTTCTAATGAAAGCCGATCATGTTGTAATGCAAATGTTTTGGTAGATCCATTTTTGTGTTGTGTGTCAGTGGATGTTAGCATAAGGTAGGGTATTGATACTGTTGATATAAACTATCCAACCCAGGTACACATATCTTCAATGCTACACATATCTTCAATGGTATATAGTGTTGGTGTATGCAATTGTGGAAGGAAATACCCCATGCAGAGATTCTGTGGAGGATGTACATGTATGGATGTAAACTGTATGTAATAAACCTATTGTTCACAGATGTACGCTGGTGCTATTCTGGAGGTGTGCGGATGAAAATTGGGGCGGTTTCCTCACATTAAAGGTGATGCTGTTTCAGCAATGTTTATCAACACTTAACTACAGATGTGCTTAATTGCTAAGCACATTCATCTCAACTATAGACTTGCACCAAGCACTAAATATTGTGCTGAACTATAGACTTGCACCCCCAGGCACTTTGTACAACTTTCAACTATAGTCACTATCTGTACACAAGTACCACATCTCCTTATTGTATTGATAGCCACTTCCTTTACGTCCTGTTGAGGGCCTGGAAAGCAACTATTGTGGTTTGTTTGTGTTGTAGAGTTCAATCGTATATCCCTTTCGTCCATGGATACAGAATTTGTGAAGAGTGACCGCCCTAAAGGTTTTCCTGGTCTAGAGGTTCGTTATAAGAAGGGGGCTAACCCAACTCTCAAACTATTGGACGAGACGAGGACAGTACAAGACACACTCGCGTAAGGGGAAACTCACACACACATCCATTGAAGCATTGTTCCTATGCATTATACACAAATTACTCTTTTAGGGGTTTATAGAATTTCTGAATGCTATATAATAATAGTCAAATCATACTGCATTACATTGGCATCTGCCCACATGCGTAATAGGGAAAATCTGATTACGAACAGATGTTGTTCTACACTGCAATACGTAATAATGTGGGATACGTTGATTAATGTGTGTTGTCTTATATTTCGTGCAGGATTGACAGGTGGGACACTGACACTATAATGGAATTCCTCTCTGAAAAGATCGGCACTAAATATTAAATCACAAACTCTGACCCTCTAACCATAATTAGCGCACTCTGCAGTCTATCTGTCTCCCCTCACACACTCAGCCGTCACTTTGTGGTTGCATTTGTACGCTTGTTCTCACATGTTAGTCATCCATAGATAACAGATTGTGTTGTGTGTTCACATGTTTTATGAAGGTGTTGTTTCAAACTGGTTGCCCAGACAACAGAACCTGATGTATTCAATTTGTGTACACACTGTTTATCTATTACTATTATCTTTATTTGGCAATTTATCGTGTGATAATGATTCATGTCCCATTCAATAATTAGCCAAAACAATTTATTGTCAAAATTGATTATCGTGTAAGTGGTATTAACACATGTACTATAGCAGCAAAGTCAAGTGTACAATGAGAAGCTAAGCAGCAGCAATAAATAAAGATAAGAGACATGACAGCATAAATACAAAAGCAGATAACAAGGTACACTACACACTACAACTATACAAAGGGAGTCCACTGATTAGATTCTAGATTAAACCTCTCTACAGAGTTTAGGAATGAAGAGCTGGCATATCCGCCCACAACGTACACAGAGCCGTCCACCACAGTAGCAGCAGCATAAGACCTCTTCACACTGAGAGGGGCACATTGTGTCCAGCTTGAGGTTCGGGGGTCGAAAACTTCCACATGTCGAACAGCACTGGAGCCGTTGTAGCCTCCAATCACATAGATCTTATCATCCAAAGCCACAGCAACAGCATTGCGTCTAGGAGTCTTCATATCAGGCACTTTAGTCCATCTTTTCATGCCAGGATCGTAGGCCTCCACAGACGCTAGACAATTCCATCCAGACGTCTGACCACCGATAGCATACATTTGGCCCAGGCAACTGGTCACAGCAACATCTCTCCTACAAATGGACATTGAGGGAAGGAGCTCCCAGCGTTTCGATAAAGCGTTAAACACTTCGGCAGATTTGAGAGGAGTTGAATAGTAGAGTCCTCCAACAACGTAGACCTGGCCATTAAGTGTGGTTGCCCCACAACAGCTTCGAGGGGTTAGAAGTTGCGATTCTTGCAACTGCCATTCTTCTGTATTCAAGTCAAATGTTTCAACAGACGAAAGTTCCTTTCTCCCATCAGATCCTCCAATGGCAAAAACAGTTTCATCAAGTTTAGCAATGCCAAATCGAGCGCGAGGAATCTTCAAGTCTGTTACAGAGTCCCAACAGTTCTGACCAAAGCTGTAACGTTCTGTTCTAGTTAGGCAACCATCACGATTGAACCCGCCGACACTCAGCAGAGAGCCTTCAAGAGATACCACACCAAATCCACTTCGTGCAATCGACATTGGAGCCATAAAACTTGTTCCATTGATAAAACTTAGGCCAGTTGTGGGGCTGACTGGAAGACCTCTGTTGTCTAGCACCATAGGAACCAAGGCAATACTGACCATCACCAGGCTACCGTTAAATTCAACAATAGCAACAGCATTCAGTTCAGACATTTTGTGAGTTGAAACAATTTGCCAGGCATCAAGAGAGTCGTCTTCTTCATCGGTGATGGTCTCGTCAAGAATGAGTTTTCGAGCAGGAGTTGGATTCAATCGTTTGAGAGAACGCAGTGACCCTTCAGACTTTTCGGGTGACCGCATCTTCGTAGATTTGGGGCTGAACGTCACTTGATTGTCTTCGAGATACATTTCAATAACTTTCTCTTCAAGATGAGTTGAACAATTATCTTTCAAATTCAGTACGACTTTGGGAACAATTTCGTCGACAACGCTGAAGTCAGTTCTGAGCTCAAATGCCTCCTCTAAAGCCTTTACATTCACTTGGATGCGTGGTAGACTGAGTACATCTTCTCTTGCAAGCATATCAGGTAGTTTAGCATCAATGTACAGATCACAACGAGAGACAAGGTCTTGAAGTTGGTTTTGTTTGGCAACAGATCGAATCTTGATGCATGTAGACGGCGAGAGATCAATAGACTTTGAAACTTCTTTCTGTGCTGCAGAATCCATCATCGAGAAATGAGGAGACAAGATGAGACAATCCAGATAGTTCACTGAAGCGTCTAGCACGTGGTCATTTCCTGAACATTCGGGGTCCATCGACATCTTGCTGCGTGGTAGAGCTTGAGGTAGTTGCAGAAGAGCAGTAGCCATTGCTCAGAGAGATAATGTATAAGTATGCACAGAGACAGATTCTCCCACTTCTTGATCTTGTTAAGTCTTGTACTTGTACAAATCTTGTATCTTGTATCTTGTATCTAACTGTACTGTACACAACATGAAATGGTTAATCAACAAACACCACTTATTACCCGCCAAACTCTCAAAGGCATTTGATTGGTTAATACTTTACCACAAAGTACGTCACTTGTTATTGATTACCTTGTAGTAATTCCAGGACAAGGTCTACTAGGTAACGTCAAGTCCAGAGAGTTCCTCTCCTACTAGATCCTTCTGAAGCTTCGAATTATTCTCAGCTTGTACATCTTTTGAGATTAACAAGGTACCACTTGTGTAGCCCTGTCATGCTCTTAGTAACTAGACATCATAAGTATGTCCACACTGTTGTACGTGTACTTTATGTACTTTTAAAGCTTGTATATATGTTCAAGGCTTTCGGATCAACAAGACAAAAGTTGAATAAAGTGATTTTATGTCATATGTACCGATTGAGGCATCTTAATTATTTGTCTAGAATAAACACGTGAATACGTTACATGTTCACAGCTATGAATACAAGTTCACAGCTATGAATCAAATGAGACGTCATTTATTTCACAGCATTTAACATCATTATAATTACCCACGCCCACACAGATTTTCTACTAATGACTATGCAAGGACAGTACGACCCGTTGCCACGAGAGGCCCCACCCCCTCCCAGGATGGACGGGTTTGGTAGTGCGGGGATATCCACTCCTCTCTTTTATGGCTCTGTGAATGACGGACGAATGAGAACGGAAAATTTGGAACAGAAACTCAAGAAGCAGTATTGGAAGACAAAGCAGACTTTCATTCAGAAGCTGGGCAAGAATCAGGACGAGTTTGTGGTGGCTGGGGACGTGGAGATTGATATGAAGTTAGAGGTGTGTGGGTGTGTGTGTGTGTTATGTGCCTTGTGTGAGGGTGTGTGATGTAGTTACATGTATGTGCCCTGTACGTGGGTGTGTGTGTGTGTGTGTGTGTGTGTGTGTGTGTGTGTGTGTGTGATATGTGCCCTGTGTACGTGCATGAGGGCACTTATAATAGCGTGTGTTTTGCTAATGGATTATAATTATGAATGTAATTATCATCTTGTGCCACATTCTTCCTCTCTCAGAAAGCCTACCACTTGAGGTCCACCTCTATTGGCCTCCTGCAAGCAATCAGCAAATACTCCTCGAAAATCAAGCGTGAGTTGTGGTTCTGTTAGATTGAATGGCCTGTGCCAAGTATGGATTAAATAATGAGGTCATGAATATCTTGTGTGGAATAATGGAGTACTGTCTGGGTTAGTGTTCACATTAGCATGACACGATGTATTTTCTATATTGTCTGATAATAATGTCCTGTGGCTGGTCCCCCTCACACCCACACACTCACCCACACACACCCACACACACCCACACACCCACACACATATCCACACATGACTGCAGATCTGTCTCATGAGGAGGAGACGATGGGCCGCTATCTGATGAAGTGGAGTGAGACAGAGTACACCAATGCGGGGGAGATCATGAAGAACGTGGGCAAGATGCAAGAGAACGACAGCCAGGCCAGGTGAATAGTCACTGCTTCCTCTAGTAGCACTGACCACAGCTAACACAACACTTCCCTGAGTGGTCACATATTGAAGCCTATGCATATACCAGTTTCAGTGGAAATTATATAAGAATCTGGTTAGGCCTTCAAATGGTGTGTGCTGTCCATTGCTCTAGCTTTTAATTTTTTGTGTAATCTAACATTCATACTTGTATACTTTTTCAACCCTCTCACACAAACCCCCCCCCCCACACACATAGACTTGGCATGCTCCCCTCGTTGGCACGACTACGGAGTGAATGTGGTGTGTTCCAAACCACTGCCATTAGAGACCTCAACGTCTCCATCGAGCGTCTGGAGAAGGCTAGGACCGACTATAGGGCAGCTCTCCTGTGGATGAAGGATGTGTCTGATAAACTACACAACCCTGACTACCACAACCAGCTTACTAAATACAGAGAGGCACGTATATACCATATAGAGGGTAATTTTCGTGGGGCAAAATATTCGTGGTTGAAGGTCTGACCACGAATATTTTACCCACGAATGAAGCGACCTTGCCTACCTTTACCTGCAGTTGCAAGCAGCAACCACGAAAGTATTATTCACGAAATTACTAAATACTGCTTAACCACGAATATTTTGTCCTTCGAAAATTACCCGCTATACGGTACTGAGTGGGCGTGCACACGCTGTGTATGTAGAGATCAGAGTGTACATTGTAAGTACTGTTTACATACAACATCTGTCCCTCAATTAAATTTTAGTTTCACAACAAAAGTGATTGTATGGTGTGTCTAGTAACTTCCTCTGTTTCATCGTTTATTTGTAGCCTTTGAAATCATACAACTGACAGTGTTACAGTACAATCAACTATTGTCTTCCTACCCGTACAGGCTCAGGTGACTGTGAAGGATTCAAAACTGCGCTTTGATAAACTTAAAAACGATCTCTCTGAGAAGATTGATATGGTGTTTGCCAGTCGCTGCAATCTTCTCTCACGTTCTCTCCCCTTCTACCAAAAAGAACTCCTCTCGTTTTGCGACAAATCTGCGAATGCTTTCCACAAGATTCTAGTGGACTTGCGGTCCCATCATCATCACCAGTATAAGGTCAAACGTCTACTCGAAGAAATACGAGATTTAGAATCCGAAGAAACGCCACTTGCCCCGGAAATGGAGCTCCCAGCTGACGACGATGACGACGAACCATTACTAGACATCGGAGCTGATGTATTTGGAGAGGCTTCTCTGACCATTCCAAGCCCCACCCTCACGGGGGAGAATGTAGCCACTGTGCAGGATGGCGGTGTTTTACCGCAACGTGAAGTGGACCCGTTTTCATTTGAAAGAATTCTCGAAGAGGCTGGAGTGAGTGACATGCAGCTAGGTGGGAGCGGAGCTAGTATACAATCAGAGCTCATGCAACATAACACTACTGCTAATGGGGAGAACACCACTCGACCTTTAAACCCTGAACCTGCTCAACCGACCACAGAAGAACCTTCGCTGGATGAAATAGACAATCTTCTCAACTTTGAAGAAACTTTGGACAAAACACAAACCGAGCAAACGAAGGAAGAAGTTCTCGATGAATGGGGTAGCTTTTCTGCATTTATGTCGTCAGATCAAAAAGAAACCGACAATCCACACTCTGGCTGGGAGAAAGAATTTACGGCCTCTAAACAAGACTCAGGGATACCTGATCTTCCCGTTGACACTCCACAACAGCAGCTGTCGAGCAAAGACAAAATGCCGAGTACGTCAGAACCAAATATTTTACCACTGCTAGGGGACGAGGACGTACTCAGTAACTTACTCTCGGACGATCTCAAGCTGTTAGGACTCACTTCTCTAGAACCCACCAAGCAGCAAGGGCAGCTCTCTTCTGGTCTAGAATCTCTCGATCCACTTATGTTTCAAGCCAGCCAACCCCAGTCCCCTGTGCCTCTTCCTACGGCATCGCCCTCACTTCCACCATTGATGCCTCAACCGCCCTCTGTGTTCAGGTCGCCCCTGGCTGCCAGTCAGTCGCCTATTCTACCACCAACCTATCTCCGTCAGGGCGAGGCAACAAAGGGCCCAATGAAAGGTGGGGCATCCCCTAAGAAAGCAGTGAAGAAAGACGATGGAAAAGGATCTGCTTGGATGAACGTGTTTGCACACTTGGACCCTTTAGCGAACGAGAAAGCTTAGCTAGTGTTTTAAATTAATAAT
The DNA here is from genome assembly GCF_963675165.1 of Halichondria panicea. NCBI lineage: Eukaryota > Metazoa > Porifera > Demospongiae > Suberitida > Halichondriidae > Halichondria > Halichondria panicea. Next base: position 508,106 of record NC_087386.1, read on the forward strand.
CAGAAAACAGACTAATGCCTTACACATGTATCATTTTTCCATTGAAATCAATTGTTGTTATATAATTATAATAAAAGCACTGCGGGTACTGATACCTCGGTGGAGATGTCAAAGCTATATATAAAACCTGGCATCCCACTACAATATTGCAGTTACATGGGGAACTGCAAACAATTTACAAATGTGAGGGGGCTGGAATCGAGGCTAGATGCTTCATTAGCCTTTGACCCCGTAGTTTTGGCATAAAAACTTTTATATTAGGAAAAAAGCGGCCTGGGAAGGGCTAAAGACACGTGGTGTGTGTTTACAAAAGACATTTTCCATCTTCTCCAGTATATATAATCAGGTAAATACACATAAATGGTTTATAGAACGATTGATTGATGGTTGTAGAAGCATGTAGTTTACTATGTGATGTTGTTGCATGCCTAGATGAATGATTCCAAACAAGTACAAGTACAAACCTGCCACGATATCGATCACGCCCCCTACGTATTGTAAATGCAGTCACCTACCTGCCACATAATTATGCATACAAAGTACAATATAATTATATTATATTTCCTATGCAGGAGATATGGATGAGCTGAGTGATGGAGAGATTGATGATTCATCTGGTTCCGATAAGTCACCTGATCATCCCCGTGACGATGACGACTCTCCTCCGGTAGCAAAGAAAAAGAAGACGTTTTCAATGGACTATTCCGAGCCGGGTCTCTATGGTAACACTGGCGCTAGTAGTTTATCCAAAAAGCAACGAAAGAAAGCGCGAACAAACGAACTCCGTCGGTTGCAACAAGAACGAAAACGACAAGAATCCAAGGCCAAGACGTCTGGGTCTGAGGGGGTGGAGCCACTCACTGTACAGCAAGTAAACACTCTCAACGGACTCATTGCTCTAACTAAAGGTCAGAGTTCAGCTATGGCAATGCAGAAATTGAAGACTGCCAATTTTCAGACTCTTATATCGCACATAGTATGTGATCGGCCGGTTGCTATGCAAGATCTCCCTGGAGACGAAGAGTTGAAGAAACTTCGTGTCGTTGTTTTGTGGATGGCGATGATTTCCGAGGAATTTTTCACCAACTCTGAACAGAACTTTCCCAAACTGAAATCTCTCTCACCCACTCTCAAGTTCAAAGTAGAGCATCCTGGTTCTGCACGTTTCGTTAAAATGGGACTTGAATCTTTCTTCTGTAATGCTGCAAACAATGAACCTCCAAAGCCCAAAGTTTCATCGGCCATTCCCAGGCTAACGAGAAGTGCGTATGTACTCACTAAAGAAGAGTTAACTGGTCACGGTTTTCCAGTCCCTGGTATGACTGAGCCCACGGACACTTCCGATTACATCACTGTGACATCATGGCCGGACAAAGAGCCACAGACTGTACTGAAAGAGATGGGAGACGTTCGAATGTTTGCTATCGATTGTGAAATGGTGGAGACAGAGCCACAGAAATCAGAACTGGCACGCGTGTCTATTGTAGACGAGGCACTCAACTGTATCTACGACACGCTCGTCAAACCGGACAAACCAGTTACAGATTATCGGACAAAGTTCAGTGGCATCGATCAAGAGATGCTAAAAGATGTCACAGTTAATTTGAGCGAAGTACAACAGAAGATATCGGAACTAGTGCCCTCCGGATCCATTCTGATTGGTCATTCTCTCGATAACGATTTCCATGCTCTCAAATTCTCACATCCTTTCGTCATTGATACCTCCTGTATCTTCACACCTACTGCCACACCCAGGAACAAACCCGGACTGAGAAGACTGGCCAAGGAACTACTCGGCATGGATATACAGACGGGCACGGGAACAAGCGGCCATAACTCTATCGAGGATGCTTCGACTTGCATGCGATTGGTTCAGCACAAGATACAATCTGGTCCTAACTGTACGATCCCCTTCAATGAAGGGGCTCATAACATCATCCTGACAGAGTACAGAACGCTTGGCAAGAACACTGGTATTGTCGATCGAAAAGGAGTGGTCACATTTTACGGCCGTGGAGCGAGTTTTTCGTGCGATGTAGACACAGATGTCGAGTGTGTGGATAAATCTCTTGAAATTATCCCTAAATGTCACTTCACTTTTTTGCAGCTGCACGATATGGAGTTGTTCTTAAAAGGCGGTAAATCTCACCCCGCTGTACAATCGGTTGCCGATGCGATGGATGATAATATAATGCGTTTAGTGGAAGGATGCCCTGAGGGTACTCTGTTGTTCGTGGTGTGTGGCAGTGGCGATATTCGTGAGGTCAGGAAACTCCAACAGGACGACTTTGCTGATCCAAGTCAACTCAAGAAAGCTGTCATGATCGCTCGTACTGGCCTAGTGACAGCTTGTATAGTTACTTAGTTAGTCATTTATTATATAGCCATTTATACCGGTAGTTATTATTTTATGTTTTGAATACTAGCACTCTTGAATTTTGAGCACAAAAAATTAATTATTGTTAATTGAATTGTTGATTAATTAATATAAATTAAGAGCACAAAGAATATTCTGTGTAATCATTAGTTTGTTCTGACGACTGGACACACTTTACCCAGAATGACTTGTTCCCTCGCCCCAGTCACACCTGCATGAGTGGGTGGGATGATGTAATCATTACTGAGCCTATGACATACTCACTGGGTACATTGGTTGGTCGTCCTCTCCACGTCTGGTAGCCCAGCAAAGCAAAGCACAGAGCCTGCAATCAGTATACACATAGCATTATTGTATACTGTACACACACACACCCACACCCACACATCACACACACCCACACACACCCTTACAGCATATACATAGTCACACGGCAGCATTGTATACAACACACACACATAGTACGGCATACAGCATGAGCATTGTACTAAGTAACAAAGACTTGAACTCACCTCCTTTGCATCTGGATCAATTCCAATCTCTTTCGTTGTACTCACTTTAAACCCTTCAAAACGTCTTTCCAAAGCTCTGAAATAACACTGATTGAGATTACTATTTTGCACAAACGGTACCTCATTATGGCCGCATTCTTGGCTCCCCCACCACTGACATACAGGTCATACCCAGCTGCCCCTCTCTGGAAGTGTGGCTCAATGAACAGCTGATAGTTCTTCCACACTACAGCAGCCGTGAATTCTGCAGACGAACAATTATTATTATAATGTAGTCAAGGACACACTAGTAGGTTACTTACAATTATAGTTCATACGAAATTTGGACAACAAAAATTACCCGCTTTACGGTACCTGATAAAGTTGCTATGACATCCTTCCTAGCAATGTGCAGCTTGTCCATTTTAGTCAGAGGACTATCCAAATATGCCTCTCCATAATACTGCAATGCTTAATTATCAGGTTACTATGACAACACGCTAACCTCTCTTCCAGTTGATTTTGGTGGTTGTCTGAATATAAACTCGTCCTTCATCAAATAGTCAAGAAGCTCAATGGAGGTCTTGCCAGTGAGAGCCTGTGTCGGGGGGGGGGGGGTAGTTAGAGTACAGGGAGGTAGTTAGAGTACAGGGAGGGTAGTTAGAGTACAGGGGGGGTAGTTAGAGTACAGGGGGGGTAGTTAGAGTACAGGGGGGTAGTTAGAGTACAGGGAGGGCAGTTAGAGTACAGGGGGGTAGTTAGAGTACAGGGGGGGTAGTTAGAGTACAGGGGGGGTAGTTAGAGTACAGGGGGGTAGCTAGAGTACAGGGGGAGAGGTGTATGCATATGTACCATTTCTCCATCTCTGTCAAAATCACAGTCAAACCATTTCTTCATTAGAGTGTCAATGAGCACATTACCTTTATGCTGAATAATAAGCGTACGGAGACAATCATCATGATCTCTACCTAACCTGGTCCACAGTCGAACCCCAACAGTGTGACATCTCTCTCATCATTACCTACAGAGCAACCACGACTGACAATAATAAGCTTATAATACTGTCTCACCTCTGTGTGTGGTGAGAGCAGAGATGTTACTGATTCCTCCGATATTTAGTAGCAGACCAACTCGTCCTGTCTCCTCAAGACGGCTCCGGAGGATAATCTCATCCAGATACGGTACCAACGGAGCCCCCTGTCCCCCCACGGCCATGTCTGCACCTCTGAAGTCTCCCACAGTCGTCACTCTAAATAATGGCAAAGTCAGCTACTGAAACACCTCATTTCAGCAAATGAATAGGCCCTGATTAATTCTTTCAGCTGCCATAACTTGAATTCCGTGTACGACGATTTTACGATTTTCTGAAAGCTTAGAAAGACACCTTTAAAATGGTGTCATCAAATTTCTTATTTGAGCGATAAAAGTATTTGCCAATTTGGCGATACCAATGGATAATAAATAGCCCATGGTCTAAGGCCGAAAAATGAGAAATTTTGGCCCCGACAAATTTTTGGATTGAAACACCATCGTTTGAAAGGAAATTTTCTAAGCTTTCAGAAAATCATAAAATTTTGGACATTTGATCCATGGTACTAAAGTTAATAGCCATTGCAATAAACAGCAACTCCCCCCCCCCCTCAATTATTTAATCACGGGAACGCAAAACTATTGCTGGTGAATTGAACCCACTCACGGGAACGCAAAACTATTGCTGGTGAATTGAACCCACTCACGGGAACGCAAAACTATTGCTGGTGAATTGAACCCACTCACGGGAACGCAAAACTATTGCTGGTGAATTGAACCCACTCACGGGAACGCAAAACTATTGCTGGTGAATTGAACCCACTCACGGGAACGCAAAACTATTTGAAGTTATGGCTGTTTATAAGACACCCCCCCCGTTTAATTAATGATTTTGGAATCTTTTAGCTGCTATAACTTGAATTCTGTGGATCGAATATCAAAAATTTTATGTTTTTCTAAAAGCTTACGAAGAGACCTTTCAAATGGTACCATCAAAGTTGATATTCGAGAGATAAAAGTATTTGCCAATTTGGCGATACCATGGATTATAGCCCATGGTCCAAGGCCGAAAAATGACAAATTAGGGCCCCAATGAAATTTTGGATTGAAACACATCGTTTGAAAGGTAATTTTCTAAGCTTTCAGAAAATCATAAAAATTTTGACATCGGATCAACTATACTAAAGTTATGGCTGTTGAAAGACACACCCCCCCCACCTCCGTTTTATAATGATTTTGGGCTGCCATAAGGCCCATAACTTGAATTCTATGGATCGAAAATTAGGTATTTGAAAGCTTACTTTCAAATGGTACTCAAAATTCTTATTGCTAATTTGGCGATAACATGGATGCCATGGTCCAAGGCTGAAAAATTACAAATTAGCTCTTCGATTGAAACACATCATTTGAAAGGAAAATTTCTAAGCTTTCAGAAATCATAAATTTTGGACATTCGATCAACGGTACTAAAGTTAATGGCTGTTGAAATAACCCCCCCCCTCAATTTGATTATTCTTTTTCAGCTGCCATAACTTGAATTCCGTGGATCCAATTTCAACGATCATAAAATTGTCTGAAGCTTAGTCGTTCTGTGCTATAAAGAGATACTTGACACACTGATTGTAAGCATTGGACAGAAGGATCACGAGGAAGGCTAGAAACACACATTTCAAATGGCATCATCAAAATTCTTTTGATAAAAGTATTTGCTAATTTGGCGAATAGCCCATGGTCCAAGGCTGAAAAATGACAAATTAGGGCTCCGGCAAAAATTTCGCAATCATTTGAAAGGAACATTTCAGAAAATCATAACATTTTTAAAATTGGATCAACGGCACTAAAGTTATGGCTGTTGAAGAATGAATCAGTCTGATAATTACAGTGTATACCTGCAATGGTTTGCAATGATGGACGAGTCACCAATCTGTAAGGTGGATGATATCGTGTAGCCGTGAAGGAGGGTGGGTGAAGGCAGATGATGGACCGTCTGTCTGGAGGGGGGTGGGCAGAGGGGAGGAGTTGTACAGTATAACACAACTCAAAGTTGCAGGTAGGGTAGCCTTTAATTATTGTTTCTCTAAAAGATGGATTTTGGAGTGACAGCAATCCTACTACTACCTACGCACCCATGACTGCCGATGACTGATATCTGGTCCATACTCAAGCCACACCCAGATACGACCTCTTGTGCAGCGTCAGCAAACACCCTCCCCAATAGAGCGTTGTATCGGCACAGCTCAGTCACGGTACCTGACACACACAATGCTGTGAGGTCACCTCTGAGGCCCTCAGGGTAGGGACGAGTGAAGAAACCAACCATACGTAGTCTGCAGAAATACTGATATTTAAAGTAGAATGGAATAGACAGGTCGTGAAATAGACGTCTACAAGTATAATTATTGCATGGAGGAGAGCTTACTTTGGAGGGTTCCCTGGCTCTGTTGGTTCAGTGATCTCCACCACACAAGCATCCACACCGTCTAGACTGGTGCCTGACATCAGACCAACGGCCAAGCAACTCTCAGGACTGGCAGCATCCATATCCATAGCTAGCAGCAGCTCAGCTAAGAGCAGCCCCTCCCCTTTCACCACTCCTCATGCAGCCCCTCCCCTTTCAATAGACCACTCCTCATGCAGCCCCTCCCCTTTCAATAGACCAGTGTCTTTTCGAGGGTAGAAACATAGATAGTAGAGAATTCCTCTACTATCTGGTAGAAACCTCAAGCTAGCTCGTAGTCAATAATCAAGAAAGGCTGTGCTGTCGTTATGGAGTCTCCTACAGCTACCAGAGAGAGCGAGGTGACCACCTGTAACGTGTGTGGACTCGTATATATGATTGTGGCTAGTGTCTGTACACACCAATACTACACTAGACATAGCCTCAAGGCTGGAACCATCGACTGTGTCTTGATATTGTTTCCTTCCTTCATTCTCAGGAGGATTTATTGGCGGAGGACATATTGGCACAGCTGAACTTTGATGAGCTCAACATAACCTCCGCAGACGATGAAATCTTGGACGAAACAGAAGCTGCCGGTACGCCCACACACCCCACACACATCACACACACCACACACCCTCACAGGTCACATCCAGGCTAACCTTGATGACGAGCTGGTGCAGGAGGCTCTGAGACAGGGCGTGGATATGAGGCAGTACTCCCGGCAGATCGAGTCAGAGCTGCGGAAAGTGGAGCTCAAGTCCATTGAAGACTGTATCCCACCAATGTGTGTATATAGCTACAGTACGAGGACCACCATAACTTTAGTTATGGTGATCCAATTTCAGTAATTTGGGGGTTTTCTGGAAGGTATAATATACTCTTTAAGATGGCGTATTAAACTCTGAAAATGACCCACCAACTCACACTAAAGAAACCGTAGAAGCCTATAATTATTATTTGAATTTCTGGACATTCATTTGTAAGGGCCTTGACAACAAACTGGCAGATATTCGAGAGAGTCGCCACATCGCCAGCCTCCACTACCAGATCCACAACTGTGATAAGATACTTGCAGTAAGACCAACGTATAGTGTGGATGATATCAATGACTAGTGGCCCCCCCTCCTAACCCTCTAGAGAATGGAGGACATGCTGGGCAAGTTCCAGACTGACCTTGGCAGTATCAGCTCTGAGATACAGTCTTTACAAGATCAGTCTCACTCAATGAGCATCAAGCTCAAGAACAGACAGGTGGGTTGTCATGGTACCACAAGTGTGAGGTCTAACACATGTGCATACAATGTACTCTATAGATTTTGAATGAAAATACAACTTGTGCATGTACAGTATCACTGTAACTAGTAGCAGCTTTTGTTGCTCATCACAACCCACACACACACACACACACACACACACACACACACACCACACACACACACACACACACACACACACACACACACACCCACACACACACACACAGGCGGTGCGTGGTGAGCTGAGTCAGTTTGTGTCCGATGTCACTATCACAGAGCATCTTGTACAGTGAGTCCACACCCACACCCACACCCACACCACACACAAGCTGTTATATACGCCCCCTCACCACCCACAGGCACATGACAGACACACCTGTTAGCGAGAGAGAATTTATTGAAAATCTTCACGAGTTGGACCACAAAATCAAATTCCTTAATTTACAGGTAAAATCAATCTGTATTAATACTACGTGCCCCTCACAAACTACACACCCTCACAAACTACACACCCTCACTAGTTATACACCTTCGCAAACTACACATTGTCACAAACTACACATCGTCACAAACTACACACCCTCACTAGTTGTACACCCTCGCAAACTACACATTGTCACAAACTACACATCGTCACAAACTACACACCCTCACTAGTTACACACCCTCACAGAACTTCAACGACTGCCGAGCTGCATTTGACGTGCGAGATGTTGTGGACAAACTGAAGATTAAGGCCATCTCAAAGATCAGAGAGTATCTGTTGCACAAGATCTATCAGTTCAGAAAACCCATGACCAACTATCACATGACTCAGAATCAGCTGCTCAACTATAAGTACGCATTCATTGTACACTTGCACTACACCCCACCACCCCCCCCGTAATCTCATAATAGTACGAGATGGTTTGGGGACTCTTTCAACAGCCATAACTTTCGTACCGTTGATCTAATGTCAACAATTTTATGATTTTCTGAAAGCTTACAAAAAGACCTTTCAAATGGTATCATTGAAGTTTACATTTGAGAGATAAAAGTATTTGCCAATTTGATGATACCATGAATAATAGCCCATGGTCCAAGGCCGAAAAATGACAAATTATGCCCCTGACGAAATTTTGATTTAAACACATCATTTGAAAGGTATTTTTTTAAACTTTTCAGAAATCATAAAATTTTTGACATTGGATCAGCGTTACTAAAGTTATAGCTGTTGAAAGATGGCCATTCAAAGTTTGTCATTATTATAATTATACTTTCATCTCTTTACAGGTATTTCAATGAGTTTCTGATGGCCCACAGCAGAGAGACTGCTCAGCAAGTGAGGTCAGAGTACATGGACACGATGGGCAAGATCTACTACTCATATTTCAAGGACTACTACTCCAAACTCATGAAACTCCAGGTACGAGAGAGTGAGGGGGCGGGAGGTTGTTAGAGGGGATAGTGAGGGGGCGGGATGTTGTTAGAGGGGGTGCTTGTGTGTAGGATATTGGCCTGAATTGATTGGACTTATTATTAACTAACTGTATGAAACATTTTTGAGGCGTTGGTATTAAATTTGCTCCCATGCTACATGTACATGTAGTTGTGTCTTGACTCTCCTTTGCCCAGTTTGAGGAGACGGCTGAGAAGGATGACTTAATGGGAGCAGAGGACACGATGAAGAGAGGCTTCTTCTCTACCAAAACCGTTCTCAAGAATCGCTCCACCATCTTCACGCTTGGCAACCGAGACACGGTCCTGACAACAGAGCTGGAGGACCCCATCATAGTAGTACCACACGCCCAGCGAGCAGAGAGAAAGGTATGACACACCCACACACACACTAGCCACACACCCCCACATCCACACACACACTCCACACACCCACACACTGACCCTCCCCCCTGCGTGCAGTACTCGTTTGAGAGCTTGTTTCGGAGCATCCACTTTGCTCTGATGGACAATGGCTGTCGAGAGTATCTCTTTGTGGTTGAGTTTTTCAACCTCACTCCCTCGGCCGCTCAGGACTTCTTTGACTCCATATTCGGGAGGACACTCGCCTACCTACTGGTGAGTGGTGTGTGTGAGGTGTGTGAGGTGTGTGAGGTGTGTGTGAGGTGTGTGTGGGTGGTGGCACATGAGTAGAGAAGGACTGTCAAGAGATGTTAAAAACCCTTGATGATTGGTAATCGTATTTATTACTATTTAGTAGTGGTTTGGATTTGATATTCTCACGATAATATTTTTATCATCACAATTGTCCCCTGCAGAAGAATATAGAGTCTTACACGGATTCTTGTTATGACTCCATTGGTATCTTCCTGTGTATCCACGTCAGTCTCCGTTACCAGGCAATCACCAAGAGGAGGGAAATACCCTGTCTAGACGAGTGAGTGGATTAAAAAAAAGAATTCCATTTGCTATACTATAATAATTTATGCCTAGAATGCTTACTGCCCATAACTGACCTTTTAACCCTCCCTCCCCCTCCCTAGTTACCATCGTGACCTGGCGTCCATTCTATGGCCTCGGTTCCGGCACATTCTGGAACTAAACGTGACCAGTGTGAAGAACACGGACCCGTCCAAACTAGGCAGCATTGACACCCGGCCACACTACGTGAGTCCAGACACAATCAGTGTCATTTCAAACCACCCCCCCCCCCCACTAGGTAACACGTCGATATGCTGAGTTCTCGGCCGCGCTTGTGGGTATTAATCAGAGTCACCCTGACGACCAGGTAGACCACGCTCTCTCCTCGCTACAAGGGGAGGTGGAGAACTTTGTCCTGAGAATGGCGGCCGAGTTCCCTCAAAGGAAAGAGCAGCTCATATTCCTCATCAACAATTACGACATGCTCCTCGCTGTGTTAGCGGTGAGAAAACAAGTTACTGTTTGTATAATCAGTGTTGCTATGGCTACACGAGTTTATGTAACGTTGCATCATCCTCGTACACACAATAGAACATTAAATTTATTGCTCTAATTAAGCGTGATATTAATATTACATAATACGTACAGGAACGGACATCTGAGGAATCTAAAGAGTCTCAAAGTTTCAAAAGTCTTCTTCACTCCAGAACACAGGAATTTGTGGAGGAAGTAAGAAAGGAAAGAATGTGTTGTAATCAAAATACGTTTTTTATTGCCCTCCCAGGTACTATCTCCATATTTTGGTGGCTTGATCGGGTTTGTGAAGGACGCAGAGCCGCTGCTTGAGAGAGGAGAGAGGGATAAGATACGCATGGATGAGCGGCGGATACAGCAGCTGGTACGAGGGTTCGCTTCCGACTGGAAGAAGTCGATTGAGACCCTCAACCACGACATTATGCAGTCTTTCACTAACTTCAAGAATGGGACAGCCATACTCCAGGTCAGTGTTAGTAGTTATCTTTGAGAGCCTGTAATTTGTCCAATTTTAAGTTGTAATTGATATACATAGCTCTCTGACCATTGGTGTGATTATACTTATACGTGAAAACCTGCCAATTTTACGAAGCAAAGGTGTTGCGTTTTTTTCCAAATTTTAGTATTGGCTGTAATAATTATTATCTTCCCCACCCACACACACACACACACACACACCCCCACACACCACGCCCACACACACCCACACACACACACTGAAGGGTGCTCTGGCTCAGCTGATTCAGTACTACCATCGCTTCCAGAAGGTGCTCTCCCAGCAACCGTTCAAAGCTCTACAAATAAGAGGAGAACTTATCAACATTCACCATCTCATGGTGGAGGTCAAGAAACAAAAGACTTCTTTTTAGCTATTAGCTTAGAACACATTTTAGTTAGTAAGATTTGTGTTACAATTGTGTGTTTTCCTCTAATAAACAATATTGAAGAATTTGTCGGATATAGTGCATGAGTGGGCGTGCAGTGAAAGTGTATTATGGTGCTATAATTATTATCGATTCACTTGAATTATTCCCTATGCTAGTGGTCATTAAAATGAAATGAGGCTAGAAACATAATTATTATACTACATGTCCAGGCCCACTCACTAGGCCAGAATCAAACATTTTTTTTACTACATGTCCAGGCCCACTCACCAGGCCAGAATCAAACACATTCACTTCAGGCCCACTCACTAGGCCAGAAACAAAAATGTTTTTACTACATGTCCAGGCCCACTCACCAGGCCAGAATCAAACACATTCACTTCAGGCCCACTCACTAGGCCAGAAACAAAAATGTTTTTACTACATATCCAGGCCCACTCACCAGGCCAGAATCAAACACATTCACTTCAGGCCCACTCACTAGGCCAGAAACAAACACATTCACTACAGGTCCACTCACTAGGCCAGAATCAACCATAATTATTATACTACATGTCCAGGCCCACTAACCAGGCCAGAATCAAACACATTCATTACAGGTCCACTCACTAGGCCAGAAACAAAATGTTTTTTACTACATGTCCAGGCCCACTTACCAGGCCAGAATCAAACACATTCACTACAGGCCCACTCACTAGGCCAGAAACAAAATTTTTTTTACTACATGTTCAGGCCCACTCACCAGGCCAGAATCAAACACATTCACTACAGGCCCACTCACTAGGCCAGAAACAAAATTTTTTTTACTACATGTCCAGGCCCACTCACCAGGCCAGAATCAAACACATTCACTACAGGCCCACTCACTAGGCCAGAAACAAAATTTTTTTTACTACATGTCCAGGCCCACTCACCAGGCCAGAATCAAACACATTCACTACAGGTCCACTCACTAGGCCAGAAACAAAATTTTTTTTACTACATGTCCAGGCCCACTCACCAGGCCAGAATCAAACACATTCACTACAGGCCCACTCACTAGGCCAGAAACAAAATTTTTTTTACTACATGTTCAGGCCCACTCACCAGGCCAGAATCAAACACATTCACTACAGGCCCACTCACTAGGCCAGAAACAAAATTTTTTTTACTACATGTCCAGGCCCACTCACCAGGCCAGAATCAAACACATCCACTACAGGCCCACTCACTAGGCCAGAAACAAAATTTTTTTTACTACATGTTCAGGCCCACTCACCAGGCCAGAATCAAACACATTCACTACAGGCCCACTCACTAGGCCAGAAACAAAATTTTTTTTACTACATGTCCAGGCCCACTCACCAGGCCAGAATCAAACACATTCACTACAGGCCCACTCACTAGGCCAGAAACAAAATTTTTTTTACTACATGTTCAGGCCCACTCACCAGGCCAGAATCAAACACATTCACTACAGGCCCACTCACTAGGCCAGAAACAAAATTTTTTTTACTACATGTCCAGGCCCACTCACCAGGCCAGAATCAAACACATTCACTACAGGCCCACTCACTAGGCCAGAAACAAAATTTTTTTACTACATGTCCAGGCCCACTCACCAGGCCAGAATCAAACACATTCACTACAGGCCCACTCACTAGGCCAGAAACAAAATTTTTTTTACTAGACTACATGTCCAGGCCCACTCACCAGGCCAGAATCAAACACATTCACTACAGGTCCACTCACTAGGCCAGAATCAACCATAATTATTATACTACATGTCCAGGCCCACTCACCAGGCCAGAGTCAAACACATTCACTACAGGCCCACTCACTAGGCCAGAAACAAAATTTTTTTTACTACATGTCCAGGCCCACTCACCAGGCCAGAATCAAACACATTCACTACAGGCCCACTCACTAGGCCAGAAACAAAATTTTTTTTACTACATGTCCAGGCCCACTCACCAGGCCAGAATCAAACATATTCACTACAGGTCCACTCACTAGGCCAGAAACAAAATTTTTTTTACTACATGTCCAGGCCCACTCACCAGGCCAGAATCAAACACATTCACTACAGGCCCACTCACTAGGCCAGAAACAAAATTTTTTTTACTACATGTCCAGGCCCACTCACCAGGCCAGAATCAAACACATTCACTACAGGCCCACTCACTAGGCCAGAAACAAAATTTTTTTACTACATGTCCAGGCCCACTCACCAGGCCAGAATCAAACACATTCACTATACAGGCCCACTCACTAGGCCAGAAACAAAATTTTTTTTACTACATGTCCAGGCCCACTCACCAGGCCAGAATCAAACACATTCACTACAGGCCCACTCACTAGGCCAGAAACAAAATTTTTTTTACTACATGTTCAGGCCCACTCACCAGGCCAGAATCAAACACATTCACTACAGGCCCACTCACTAGGCCAGAAACAAAATTTTTTTTACTACATGTTCAGGCCCACTCACCAGGCCAGAATCAAACACATTCACTACAGGCCCACTCACTAGGCCAGAATCAAACACATTCACTACAGGCCCACTCACTAGGCCAGAAACAAAATTTTTTTTACTACATGTCCAGGCCCACTCACCAGGCCAGAATCAAACACATTCACTACAGGCCCACTCACTAGACCAGTACTACATGTCCAGGCCAAACTCACCAGGCCAGAATCAAACATTTTTTTTTACTACATGTCCAGGCCCACTCACCAGGCCAGAATCAAACACATTCACTACAGGTCCACTCAGTAGACCAGAAACAAACATTCTTTTTTTTTTTTACTACATGTCCAGGCCAACTCACCAGGCCAGAATCAAACATATTATACTACAGGTCCAATTGTTGGCCTCTAATGAGTGCTCCCTATGTACCTTATATCATAATTTATGTGTTTGTTGCAGAGAAATTATAACAATATAAATGATGGAAAAACTGAATTGAGACATAAATTAAAACACAACAATAATAATAATTATTATGCTACAGACCAGCTGTAGGTTTTCTATAGCTTCTACCATACTTTCTACTACGTCCTGAGTTTAAGAATGGAGGGTGGATTTCTTGAGCAAACTTGAGTGCAGACTTGCACGGGTCCTTGGCAATGGCTGCCACTAGACGACATAGCTCTCTGGCAAATGACTCGACTAGCTCTGTCTTGATGATGTGTGGTTGGTAACGGATACCTCCGATCACGTAGTCACTATCGTAACTTTCCCAGAGCAGCAGCTGTGTGTGTGTGTGTGTGTGTGTGTGTGTGTGTGTGTGTGTGTGTGGGGGGCTTACTTTCAGCTACTCAAAAGTATTAAAACCACTACTGAAATTGGACATTCTACGAGCAAAATTAGTCACCAATTTCCAAAAGTTGCTAAGAAGGTATAAACTTAGCACGGTGTAGATGTGCTCTTCTTACCTCCATATGACAACTGTCGTCCATCTTCCCGTTGAGGGGTGTGAGGTAGCAGGTGGAGCCAAACCTTGCCAGCCCCTGACCTTCGACCCCCATGGCCGTCTCCGGAAAGTAGAAATCATTTGGATTCGTCAGTTGCACGATGTCGCGATGATAGTAGTAAGAGAACTTGACAGGGAGGCCGCGAATCAAACCAACCTAAAGAATAAACAGTAATAAATACTAAATACGGGTATTGTAAGGAATTTTTGGATCACATTTGTCGAGAAATTTACCTCTTCTGCGATTGTAGAAAAAGGAAAGTGTCCGTGTTTCCGTGCCAACAGCGTGGATCGCCATAACGACAGAATCAGATCTGCAAACGTCTCCCTAGGGTCAAGGTTCACACGTACTCCAACCTCTGAAAAAAAGAGCCAAAAATTTTAATCCACTGGTGAAGAAACTTAGCACACCCACCATTAGAGAGGGGGCCAAAGAGACCTTGCGTCTGCTGAGACTCAGAATGCCTCAGGGAAACGTCCACTCCGATTAGGAACGAGCCCAGATCCAGACGTCCAGTTATGGATGCTCGCTTGTCATGCCTGATTGCCCCCGGAGAGCTCTGTGTGTGCACGACCACTGGCTGGTGGGCCCGGGAACTACCCGCCATCTTGTACCTCTGTAGCGGGTCACGAGGGAAATGCTGTTGTCTTTGTTTGACCGTTTCTGAGATGACGGTTGTGAAGTCTGCTTTAGAGTCGTCAGTTAGTGGAGTTTCACTAGCCCCTCCCCCTTGCTCCAGGCCCCACCCCCTACAACACTTGCCGAGCATGAGGGCAAAGGCACCGAGACAAAGTAGAGAGAGAGTCTCCTCCTCCTTCAAGAGATGGAGGTACTGCTCTGGTAGGGATTGTTTGAACTGGTCACACACCGCCTCCTCAATCTGTGTGTGTGGGTGGGTGGGTGGGTGTGTGGGTGTGTGCGTGCGTATAAGGGAGAGAAGCAGTATAATATTGTTAGATTGTTGCATACTAGATCAACAAAATATTAAAACAGCCTACACAACAAAACCAAACCACTGCAAAAAGGATTAGGCAACTATCATCGACGTGCAGTTATACTGTACCTTGAGGCAATGGAACTTCGTTTTAGGGCCAGTGAGAGCTTCCCTCGACACATCTCCAAGGAGACCACCAGTTCCCCTCCTAGCCGTCCCTGGTCTGTTTCGTGAGGCAGTTAGTGGTCTCAGCCGTGATGTCTGGGGGCGTGTCCTGGTCAACTTCTCTCCAAGCCCTGAGGGGATTCGTATCGGAGGGACCACTTTAACTCTGTTTGGACCTCGCTGTCTACGAATGATGGCCGTCACCATTGACTCCCAAAATGTCCAGAGCTTCTCTCGAGATAGCATCAGTAACAGCTGGCTCTCTCTCTGTGCTACCTGTTGGAAGTTGAGTCGGCCTGGAAACTGAGGAGTATAGACACCTGGCAATGACAACTGTTTCCCTTGGGCTCTTTTCTGTAACAGTCTGCTAGCTGCATCTCTTCTCTTGTTTGTTGAGCCTCCATTTCTTATTTTATCGTGAGCTTTAATGACTGCTTGTCTTCTGTTTTCTATTCTAGTTGCCGCATGACTGGGTCTGTATGTTGAGCTCTTCTCTAGCTTGGAGTACGCATCGGACAGCTGGTATATGAAGAGACAAGATGACCAATAGTCACAGATAATTCTCGGAAATGAAAGCACTAAAATGTGGTCTTGAGAACTTTTAGAGCTGATCTTGGCTCGAAGAAGAAGCGGTGAGGATTCTTCAGTAGCGTTTGCTGACTGATCAATACTTGGTAGTTGTGGCGGTAGGGCTGGTTTATCAGGGGGTGGGTTAGAGGGTGCAAAGGACACTCGTTTACCGAGAGCTCTCCCAATGCCAGGTGACTTGCTGGCATCACTTGAATCACTACCGTTTGTAACACTGGTCACACTAAACACCGACATGGTCATATCATCAGTCGTAGTGGGATGGCTATTATCCGTGCTCGGTACCATGCCGTTTCTCGTTGGAAGATTGAATATTTTTCTCCGTGCATTCATAATTAGATCGTCCGGATGTTCGTGGCCGACCACCGGAGAGTCCAAGTTCACAGAAACTTCCCCTGTGGAAAAATTCATAAATCAAATCTCGTACTATTATAGATGTGCTTAATAGATATGGGATGGATTTTTGCCATGCATAATGACAATACATTCATAGGAACACACATAACTGTGGTTAATGTAAGCTCTTGCTAATGAATATGCCCTGTGCAGACGTATAGACATGCGATAATTATTTAACAGATGCTGAATACAGTTGAACAAAGGTATTCAATCAAATTCATGTTTGGATAATGAATCCATTATCTCTCAACTATGGACTGGCAATCTCTTTTCTTTCACGGCTTACCCCCTGTATTAGTGGCCCTACCCCCTGCATTGGCGCCCCCCACACACGGCTCACCCCCTGCATTGGTGTGAATGTACAGCCTGTCCTTTGTCCGCTGGAAAGATGCCGTCAACAGCGAATGTAAACTCGCCACTTGATTCAACGCCTTCTGCAGCAACTCTTTGTCTAGTGGACCGTGTATTCTGAGCGCCCTCACAATGTTGTCCACACGCCCACTCAGTCCTGAGGCATTGGTGCCAGCTGCATATCGCTCAGTGTCCAAGTGGGCGTGGTCTTGTATGAGCGTCGCTTGAAATGGAACGGATTTGTTCACGTCTGGGAATGGGATGTTGAGTAGGAGCCCACTCTGTTCCGCCTCGGATTCGAAACCAGGTCGACTGGGTGGAGCCTCAGAACCCTCTGAAAATAACTGTGTGTATGTATAATTATAATAATTTTATTATTGCACTGCCATGCTCATTACATGAGTGACTAGCTAAGCTATCTGCTTTTATGTTAACAATTTTTCACCAATTTTTTCCATACCTCATCTTCAAGGTCAGAGTCCGTCTCACTGTCAGTTTCATCATTTATATCCTCCTCTGCTAGTTGCAGACCACTCTCTTTGGTCGGCCTGTCTCGCAAGCCAATCGGAGGGAGCATCTCCCCACTCAGCTGTCTCGTATGAACGGACGAGGACGGAGGTCTTCGTGGGGGGAGGGGGAGGGCCTCGGCGGGGTCTTTCTGGAACTTGTGGATGTGTGCTTGCTTCATTCTAGCTCTCAGCAAATGTTCTCCAGAGCTGTTTCTCCTTGTGCGTGTGGTTGGACTCGGCGCTCTTAGTTGCTCAATGGCTTTCGAATCAGAGCTGCTGAGTCGATGGATCTGAGGAGGTCTCTCCCTAGGGATACTTGGCTGCAAGCCTGTACTGTTTGGGAGCGCTTTTACAGACAGTTGTAGGCCACTAGCGGGTCGCAATCTTAGTCCTCCATTCTGTAGCAGTGGGTTCTGTGGAATTGTAGGAAGGTGGCCAAACGTGCTGGAAGCGTTTGTGGAAGGTCTTGTAACTGGATAGCCAGACGCCATTGAGCTAGCCGTGCTGTAGCTGCTGTAAGGCTGGTACGGCATGGCGATTTGCTGCTTCATTTTCTTCATCATGGTCGACGTTCTATGTCTACATGCGATATGCCTGGCTGGCTGCTTGCAAGAAAAGAGGAGGGGCTCGTATTTACTATTTAGCATGACGTCACATGCGTCATACATGGGTGGAGCTGACGCTGGTAACGTAAACAAACCCATAAAAGTACAACTACATTGTCAGCATCAACTAGCTCTGTCGTGAGTGTGTTCTTGGACCTCAACCATAGCCTCAACCGAGTGTGTACAATGGCAGAAATGGCCTGTGTCACCGAAGCTAAAGCCTACCTGTATGGCAACAATATTCCTGTTCTTTTTGAGGTAAGGATAAAGATACTTAGTTGGTACTAAATTTTTTTGTCTGCGGTTTCTCAACCATTAATTTTCCAGTACAGTTACACATTGTAGATCTACCACCAAACTACTTTCTCTCTCATGCAGAGCTTGATGACCGCCCTCATGTGCGAGCAGCCTGAAGACCCAGTGATTTTTCTGGAGACTTGCCTTGCTAAAGTACGAGACACGAACGGCATCACGTACGAGTGGAGTAATTTCAACACCCTGGTGCTCAAGAGTAAGAATGGACACAAAGTCACACATACTCTGCCACTAAATGGAAGCATACAAGCAATTACGGATGGCAATGATAAAGTTGTAAACTGTCAAGCTGAGATTGGAGATAAACTTGTCCTCTTTATACTAGGTGAGTTGAAATAATAGTTATACTTATTTAGCAAGTGCTTGTTTTGGTATGTGTACAGTAGCCAAATCATATGCTAGTGCATTATCCTGTGTTCAGTATCAGTGTAGAAGTGTATACTTCACTTATTTATTTCCCTTCACTCCAGGTGGACCGGGCAGTGGTAAAGGTACTCTGTGTGCCAGGATTGTGGAGGAGTTTGGTGGTTTCATGCACATCTCTGCGGGGGACCTTCTCCGAAACGAGGTAGCCACTGGAACTGAGCGGGGGAAGATGGTGAAGGAGATAATGAGGCAAGGACAACTTGTACCTCCGGAGGTCACTGTCACTTTGCTGAGGCAAAAAATACTGTCCGTGCACAAAGAAGCTGTAGGGTTTCTCATCGATGGCTTCCCTAGAAAACTATCTCAGCACAAGATATTTGAGGAACAGGTGAGGAAAGAAACAGCTGAGAGGGGATTTACATTTCAGTATAACATACGCTATTCCAAGTATTACCATTACTGTTAGAAACCTTCCTAAAAAATTTGTTAGTTTGGGAAGAATTTGCATATCGATTTAAAATGCATAAAACACATGACATCGTTATCTTAGTACGTGTTTGCAAACAAACCATATTATTAATTGTGCTGACCTACCGTGTATACAGGTGTGTGAGGGCAGTCTGGCCATTGTGCTGGAGTGCAGTGAGGAGGTCATGATGAGCAGGCTACTGCAGAGGAGCACGACCAGTGGGAGAGTTGATGACAATATTGAGACCATTAGGAAGAGGTTCAACAGCCATGAGCTGTCAACACAACCCGTGATCCAGTATTTTGAGAGCCAGGGCAAAATCAAGAAGGTGAGATTATTATCTAATTAAACAACTTTGTAGCGTTGAGGAAAGTACATAATTATATAAAATAAGAGGTAGTGATGCAATTATACCAAAACTAGTGACGGCTGTACAGTCATGTGTATTGCATTGCCTGCATGTAATCATTCACACTCTCTTTGTTACCATTCTCCCAGATTGATGCCAGTGGGTCGGTGGACGAGGTGTACTCTAAGGTACAAGCACTGCTCAGAGAGCTAATAAAACAGGGGACCAACCCTTCCACCGAACTAACAGGACAGAAATCCACTGAGTTAAAAAGACAGAAATCGCCTGAGCTAACGGAACAGAAATCCACCGAACTAAAAGAACAGAAATCTACTGAGCTAGAAAGACAGAAATCGCCTGAGCTAACGGAACAGAAATCTACTGAGTTAGAAAGACAGAAATCGCCTGAGCTAACGGAACAGAAATCCATCGAGCTAAAAGAACAGAAATCTACTGAGCTAGAAAGACAGAAATCGCCTGAGCTAACGGAACAGAAATCCATCAAGCTAAAAGGACAGAAATCTACTGAGCTAGAAAGACAGAAATCGCCTGAGCTAACGGAACAGAAATCCACCGAGCTAGAAAGACAGAAATCACCTGAGCTAACGGAACAGAAATCCACCGAACTAAAAGGACAGAAATCTACTGAGCTAGAAAGACAGAAATCGCCAGAGCTAACGGAACAGAAATCTACTGAGTTAGAAAGACAGAAATCGTCTGAGCTAACGGAACAGAAATCCATCGAGCTAAAAGGACAGAAATCTACTGAGCTAGAAAGACAGAAATCGCCAGAGCTAACGGAACAGAAATCCACCGAGCTAAAAGGACAGAAATCTACTGAGCTAGAAAGACAGAAATCGCCTGAGCTAACGGAACAGAAATCCACCGAGCTAGAAAGACAGAAATCACCTGAGCTAACGGAACAGAAATCCACCGAGCTAAAAGGACAGAAATCTACTGAGCTAGAAAGACAGAAATCGCCTGAGCTAACGGAACAGAAATCCACCGAGCTAGAAAGACAGAAATCACCTGAGCTAACGGAACAGAAATCCACCGAACTAAAAGGACAGAAATCTACTGAGCTAGAAAGACAGAAATCGCCAGAGCTAACGGAACAGAAATCTACTGAGTTAGAAAGACAGAAATCGCCTGAGTTAACGGAACAGAAATCCATCGAGCTAAAAGGACAGAAATCTACTGAGCTAGAAAGACAGAAATCGCCAGAGCTAACGGAACAGAAATCCACCGAGCTAAAAGGACAGAAATCTACTGAGCTAGAAAGACAGAAATCGCCTGAGCTAACGGAACAGAAATCCATCGAGCTAAAAGGACAGAAATCTACTGAGCTAGAAAGACAGAAATCGCCTGAGCTAACGGAACAGAAATCCACCGAGCTAGAAAGACAGAAATCGCCTGAGCTAACGGAACAGAAATCCACCGAGCTAAAAGGACAGAAATCTACTGAGCTAGAAAGACAGAAATCGCCTGAGCTAACGGAACAGAAATCCACCGAGCTAGAAAGACAGAAATCGCCTGAGCTAACGGAACAGAAATCCACCGAGCTAGAAAGACAGAAATCGCCTGAGCTAACGGAACAGAAATCCACCGAGCTAAAAGTACAGAAATCTTCTGAGCTAGAAAGACAGAAATCACCTGAGCTAACGGAACAGAAATCCACCGAACTAAAAGGACAGAAATCTACTGAGCTAGAAAGACAGAAATCGCCTGAGCTAACGGAACAGAAATCCACCGAGCTAGAAAGACAGAAATCGCCTGAGCTAACAGAACAGAAATCCACCGAGCTAAAAGGACAGAAATCTACTGAGCTAGAAAGACAGAAATCGCCTGAGCTAACGGAACAGAAATCCACCGAGCTAAAAGGACAGAAATCTACTGAGCTAGAAAGACAGAAATCGCCTGAGCTAACGGGACAGAAATCTACCGAGCTAAAAAGACAGAAATCGCCTGAGCTAACGGGACAGAAATCCACCGAACTAAAAGGACACAAATCTACTGAGCTAAAAAGACAGAAATCGCCTGAGCTAACGGGACAGAAATCCACCGAGCTAAAAGGACAGAAATCTACTGAGCTAAAAAGACAGAAATCGCCTGAGCTAACGGGACAGAAATCCACCGAGCTAAAAGGACAGAAATCTACTGAGCTAAAAAGACAGAAATCGCCTGAGCTAGCAGGACGGAAATCCACTGAACTAAAAGGACGGAAATCCACCGAGCTAACAGGACAGAAATCCACCGAGCTGAAAGGACAAGAGACCAACGATCACCGGCTCAGTGGTGAAGAGACCAACGATCGCCGGCTCAGTGGTGAAGAGACCAACGATCGCCGGCTCAGTGGTGAAGAGATTCTTAACATTTCTTCCTTGACTTATCATTAATAATAATAATAGCATCAGTCATCAGGCGTAGAAACTTTGTAGAGAGTTTTACACATTGAAACATCATCAGTGTTTTTAATACCATTATGATGTGTATACATTATTCATGACAAAACAGCAATTGTTATTTATTGATAATAGTAATTATACACGTATGCGCACATAATAGTATTTTTATTTAACGTCCAAAGAAGTTTCATGGTTTAGTTCATTTCTTCTTTTGAGCGAATCTCTCCTTAGCTCCGAGCACTTTTCCTTGGACCTCCTCGGATATACTGCCAAACACTGCCGAGGGTATGGTCTGTGTTTGCAGAGTAACTTCCTCGACCACACCCCCTTCTTCCTCGTCGCTATCCCCGAGGTTGATCTCATCAGGATTGGCCGAGACCCGGGCCAGCTCCTCCATCTCCGCTGATGCATCGTCACTCCTACACAAGACAATAACACATTAGATAATCGTTGGAATTAACACATAAGTACGACTTAATAAGGCCACCATAAATAATTATAATTATAATTATACCATTGCTGAATTGGCTGCAACCACACGTGGATTAGGGCCGCGACAAAATTTTGGATTGAAACACATCATTTGAAACGAATTTTTCTAAGCTTTCAGAAAATCCTAAAATTTTTGACATTGGATCAACTGTACTCAAGTTATGGCAGTTGAAAGACCACCCCCCCCCCCCCCCCCCTCCGTTTGATCAATGATTTTGGGAATCTTTCAACTGCCATAACTTGAGTTCTGTGGATTGAAAATCAAAAATTTTAGGTTTTTCTGAAAGCTTAGAAAGAGACCTTTCAAATAGTACCATCAAAGTTGATATTCGAGAGATAAAAGTATTTTCTAATTTAGCCGTACCATGGATTATAGCCCATGGTCCGAGGCCGGAAAATGACAATTAGGCCGCAACGAAATTTTGGATTGAAACACATCATTTGAAACGAATTTTTCTAAGCTTTCAGAAAATCCTAAAATTTTTGACATTGGATCAACTGTACTCAAGTTATGGCTGTTGAAAGACCCCCCCCCCCTCCGTTTAATCAATGATTTTAGGAATCTTTCAGCTGTCATAATTCAAAAATTTTTGGTTTTTCTGAAAGCTTAGAAAGAGACCTTTCAAATGGTACCATCAAAGTTGATATTTGAGAGATAAAAGTATTTTCTAATTTAGCCGTACCATGGATTATAGCCCATGGTCCGAGGCCGGAAAATTACAAATTAGGCCGCGACGAAGCTTTAGTTCTGTTGGTCCAATGAAGTTAATTTTATGCTTTTCTGAAAGCTTAGAGAGAGGCCTTTCAGATGGTGCATTAAAAGCAAAAGTATATTTTTGGCCTGATTTTGACAAAATACCATGGGCTTATAGCCCACGGTCTTTTTCTGAAAATGGAAAATTTTGGCCCATTCTAAATTTGGGATTTGAGCATACCATCTGAACGGTCTCCTTCTAAGCTTTCAAAAAATCAGAAAATCGTTGAATTTGGACTGTCAGAACTCTAGTTACAGAGCCAACTCTAATACAGTACATTGTATGTGTAATATAATAATTATGGTAGACCTATTAAGAAACACTATCCCCTGAGTAACCTACTTGACAAAGCTCATGGTCTTCTTGTGTGGTTGATCTCTAGTGGCCTCCTCTGCAATCTTCCTGGCCTGCTCCTCCAATAGTCTCATCTCATCCACACCCTCTCCAGTCACAGCTACGTCCTTCGAAGCAGACGCCAGCATCTGGGCTGACATGAAGTTCACCTACAATGGACGAGGAGGGGCAGTGATTAGTAGCCTACATGCTAAATATCTGCTAAGATGGTCTTTTAAACAGCAGAGAGGTTTTGTCTTAATCACGCACCAGAAACAAAGTTCAGACGTACATTCCAGTACTGATATTACAGAAAACAAGTACACATAATTCAAACTGTACCTAGGCTACAATATCCTAATAGCCCCTCCCACCCACACCACACACCCACCCACACACACCTGAGTGTTGAACTGTGCTTGTACACTCCTCTTTATCCTCAGCATCTCTCTAAACGTGTCCTCGTTGCCATGACGAACCTCAAACTGCTGCCACGCCTTCCAATACGACTTAGCTATCCGAGGGTCGCTCATTTGAGAGCCGTGACTGAAGACACCTCTAGCTCGATCAATCTCCCCTAACTTGATCTCCAGCTGAGCGTAGTTCATACACATCTCCCTGGGGGGTGGTATTAAGTACTGAACACTATTATACAATCACAACTGACACACCTTGCTCTATCGTCTGGGAGGATCTCGATAGCTCTTTCATAGATCTCCCTGGTGTGTGTGATGCCAAACGCTTCAGCCGCTCTCTTTAGGTAAATGTTGAACATCTGCAAACACAAATACATACTTTGGTATACTGCAGAATTACATTGTAACGTACCTCAAACTGCTCGTCAGGGGTGACTGCTTTTGTGGCTCTGTCGTACACAGCCATCGCATGTCTGGCCAATCCATGGTCCTCCTCCAGCTGGGCATAGAGCAGGTACAGCGCTGTGTGTGTGTGTGTGAGGTGTGAGGGTGTGTGTGTGTGTGTGTGTGTGTGTGTGTGTGTGTGTGTGTGTGGGTGGTGTGGGTTGTATAAGCTCACGTTTTGCAAACTTGGCCGGACAGCCGTCCAGCGCTTGCTCAAACAAGTCCCGAGCTCTCTCCAACTTCTTACCACCCTGCAAGCAATGGTAACTCTTCTTAAACAACAAGTCTGAGCAAGATGACACACCACTGTGTGCATGGCACTATCACTGCAATGAGTAGTAGCAGCAGCCTCAGGGACTTACGTATCGCTTGATGAACTTGGTGAGGTATGTGTTCCAAATGTCGTAGACGTGAGGCCACTTGAACAGAGACACTCCTCTCTCATACGCCTGCACAATAGGACATGATTATAAATGAATCATTTCTAAACCAGACATTTAGTGAATCAAATCCAAACTTTAAAGTAAATGGGATATCTCATCAGGTACATGTAACCAGTACTATAACTATAGAAGTATAAAATAGCTTCAATATGCATCTCTTTGTCAAGGTTAGCCAAGTAGAAGGAGAGCCCCACCATTAATAGCAGCACTACTAGTACTATGTAGCTCACCTTGAAACCCTCTTCAAAATATTTCTGCTCCTCAAGAAAGAGACCATAGTTGATGATAATTTGGGGAGTAGCTATCTTCAGGTCAATGATGCGATTGTACACTGCTTTGGTTGACTGTGTGTGCGTATGAGGGGGGGAGGGGTTACAGTGAATTAGAATGTACGTGGACCCAATTAAAAGTGTTAAGTTAAGCATGTCAGGTGATAGAGCTTACTTTCAGCTTCTCAAAAATGTTAAAACCACTGAAATTGGACCTTTTAAACACGAGTTATTTACCATCAAAGTTCACAACAAACTTTCTATGTAAATGGCAACTGGTCTACATGCTCCCACTCCTAGTTATCCCCGCCCCCTCACCTCGAATGTCCCCAGGCTCTCCTCCAGGTCAGCGTACATGGACCACACCTTGAGGGAACGAAACAGTCGATTCTGTACAGGCTCAGATTTGTCGTGATAAGCTGCTCTGCGGGCAGGCATGGCAGTGGCTCTACGCATCAGATGTAACGCCTTGTCGTACTTCCTGTGTGTGTGTGGGGGGGAGGGGCTAAGTCAGTAGATAGTGTATGTGGTATAACCAATACTATAGTGTCATGTGATTGTCATGTGACTCACTCGTGTCGTAGCTCCATCTCAGTGTACTCACACCAGACTATAGCGAGGTCGTCCACCTGACGATACTGGACCTTGGAGGCCTTCTCAAATATGACCCTAGCCTGAGGAGAGCAGCACAACCATCAACAGAGAACCACAAGTACAAAGGTCATGTAATACAGAATACCATTTCAGTGATACATCAAAGGTTTGTAAATAATTTATAACAAATATTGTTGGAAATTTATAGTCTATATATAATCTATAATCATCATGCAGTGACGTTATGAGGTGTGTGTGTGTGTACCTCTGGCAGCTGTCCATTGTCCTCATAGAACTTGGCAAAGTTGACCCAGAGGGTGTGTGGCTTACCCACCGCCTTACTCACGTCCACCGTCTGCACTGCCTCCGTGTAAGTGTTGATGATCTGAGGAGGAGGGCGGAGGATAAGTATGTAGTAACTGTGTATACGCACAGTTATCCAGAGTTATTATCTCACACGTGAAAACAACACACACTCACACACACCACACACACACACACACACACACCACACACTCACGTCTCGTGGTTTTCCCTCGTACAGTTTAACTCTCTTGAGCCACTCGTGAACATTGTGCGGGTTCTGTCTCAGCAGCACACTAAGGGGTAACCAATGACAACCAGTCAACACACACACAACGATAAGCTCACCTGCTCAATAAGAACGGCCGTCGGTCCATCAACATCTCAAACCGTGCTAGTCTCAACTCCAGGTCAAGGTCATCTGAACAACAAAGGTTGTAAAATCAATAAGTTTATGCAAGAAAAGTAAGTTTGGAAAAATAGATGTACAGGTAGGTATAGGGCAAGCCGGAAACTTGTGGACGACGGCATAATATTATTTTGACACGGGCTACTGTTTTATACAGTAACTTAATGCTACGTGTACACTAGACACTGGGTTCTCTTAATTTAAAACAACTGGACTCTTTTCTCCAACTTGATACGTAGCTATGTCTTAGCAGTACTGACTAGAGCTATTCCCTCCACCGACCATCATCAGATGCACCCATGTCAGCCGTAGTCTCCATCTTAGAGTTGATCATGCTCTCCTCAAACTGAGCGTACGCATCAAACACCTGCCCAAAGTCCCTCACCGTGGTAACCGTCTGTATGGACTCCTCGTAGATGTCCCGTGCCTGTGTGGGCGTGTGTGTGTGTGTGGGAGGGGGTGATATAAGTGCACATGTAGCTTTTAAGAGTAAGGAAATGGATTTGTTTTCGGAGTATTTTTGAGGGTCCATACAACAATATTTATAATAAAGGGTAGGTAGTTCACCTTCTCAAAATGTCCTGATCTGATGTAGTAGTCAGCCAGAGAGCACCACAGCTGTCCTATCATGTCAGTAAACCTTCTTATACCTCCACGAATGATAGGGTCCACCTTGAGACTGCTGATCTGTGTAATGGAGGGGAGAGCAATGACAACCACACCACTTGTGAAGGCAACCCTCCATTAACAAATCCCACAAAAACATTTGCAAAAAAATCAGAGAATGTTGGCATAGTCACCTTGCCAGGGTTCTTGGAGATGAGTACACACAACTCCTGCCACAGCTGGTGCTTAGACTTGCCCTCCTTGGATATAAACTTCTCCTGTTATTAGGGAAATATCAATCATGATGTTACAATAATAGCAACGGACTTACATCATTGACAATCTCTGCCAGTTTAGTAGCTGCTTCGTTCAGTCGACCGATGGAAATGAGGTATTCGACATAACTCTCACCATTCTCAGGGCTCAGCTGTGTGAGTGGGTGTGTGTGTGTGTTGTGTGAGGGTGTGTGCTGTGTGAGGGTGTGTGCCTCACTTTTAGAAATCTCCTATACACTCGAACAGCCATCTCCTGGATGTCATGACTCCTCACAAACTTGAGATAGAGAGGCCACACTCTCTTGTGCTGTGTGAGTGGTAGAGCCCTCAGGGCACGATCAAAGGTCCTCCTAGTACGAGTGATCTTGCACTGTTCCATCAGAAACTGGCAGTACTCGAGCCAAATACGAGGCATCTGCTCAGAGAGGGGGGGGGGGAGATAATACAGTGATGATCACTAAAGAATGAACTTTTGATAAATCTTTACACGCAATATATAATTATACGAATTCTCTAATAATTAAGAAAAAATTTTTTTTACTATCCTCTTTTCAGGCTGAGAAAATTATGATTGCTAATTATTCCCTGGTCCTGTGCTTATTATGGAACACTGAGGACTTTAGTATAATTATGATGTATCTATAGTAACTATTAACATGCCCACACAGTTTTATAGGAACAACTTTATATCCCAACTCGATGGATGGCCGGGGTGGGGGACTGACCTTGTGCAAGAAGACCAGTGCCCTCTCGAAGGCGTTGTTAACCTCCTCATATGTAGAGTCAGTGATGCACTTGAGCTTCACCTGTCGTCTTCGCAGCTTGAGGTAACGGTACCAGAGCTTGTAGCTGAGTCAGCAGAAATTGAGCGAGTATGTAATAAAATTAATTAACATGTACCTTCCCGGCAGCTGCTTAAGAGCTCTCTCGTAGATGAGATTAATGACGGCCTTGGGAGCAGTGCTTTTGTGTTCAATGTAACGCAGCCAACATTTAATCTGGTAGGGGTGACGTAGGATCTCCTCCTCATGTGGTAGGTCACTCTCTTCCTATTAATGCACACCATGAATATGAACACGTACACAGGTTTGGATTGATCTGTATGATGTTAGTTTCACTCACAAACATAAGATCTTTGGGGACCTCCATCTCATGCATACTGTCCGTAGTTCTAGCTTGATTCTTCAACACTACCTTCCCTGCATATGCATGCAGCACAACTCAGTAATGTTAGTTAGGTAAAGATCGTTAACTCTCATTTTTCATTAGTTGTTCAGGATTCGTACTTATAATAATATTAGAATGATCTTTACCCACTACTGTTTGCTGCAGAGCTCGAGCTAGAACTAGAACTAGAACTAGAAATGGACGATGAATTGATTTGCAACTACAAAGACTGCAGGAAGAGGCTGAAAACATTTGCCTGGGTAAGGAACAATTCTACCCTCATATCCACACACTCATAATGCTCTCCTCCTCCTCCTGCAGGTGACCTCTTGTTCTCGTATCCAACACCACATGCCCTAGCAACTGAATAATTTCTCATGTGTTTGTGTGTTTGCATTATCCTTAACTGTTCCTAAGATGTGTTTTGTGAAACCGATGGCTCTAGAGAGTTTGAGAAGCAGCAAGTCTGTCCAGCATGTAAGTTGATGTAGACAAGTGCTTGTAACCATGCAAACTATGGAACGCCGTTTGCGACAAAATTCAGGCAGAATGTGATAGGCGTGTGCATCCAATATAAAATCGATTTTTAAAGATCGATTTTTAATAATCGATTTTTTACAGTTGATTTTCGATTTACACGTGAACGATCTTTGACAATCGATCTGATAATCGATTTTTGAAATTCGATTTTTGATAATCGATTATTGATAATCGATTATTGAAATTCGATTTTTGATAATCGATTTTAGAACTGCTCTGAAGGTGGGCTGGGGGGGCCCCCTGTCTAAAGCTGTATCACGTGATACTATCCATTGAAGAAGCCACTATTCATGACTTCTATTCTATCTGGAATCACCGAACTCTTTCTCAGCTCTTTCTCTAAGCACACACAAGATGGCCAAATAAAACAGTGCTGGCGAGAAAGCATACAAAAATGGGTGCACGAAGAAACTAAATAAGATAGCACCAACTGAGCAGTTCTAAAATTAATGATTTTTACTGTGACTTATGGCCTTCCTTTTTAATGGTTCCAAAAAACAATAATGTTTCGCTTTTCGTTATAGTCTATCATGTGAGATAGCTAAACCAAGCCAAGCTTTGATTCCAGGCTGCGGAGAAGGAGTTTGTGCATGTTCTGAGTTTCAAGGGCGGCCTAACTGTAGCCTTGAATCCATTTTAATCGGCCTGGATTCGAGGCTAGTATATCAATCAATTGCGATTTTTGTAATCGATTTTTAAAAATAGATTATCAAAAATCGAATTTCAATAATCGATTATCAAAAATTGAATTTCAAAAATCGATTATCAGATCGATTGTCAAAGATCGTTCACGTGTAAATCGAAAATCAACTGTAAAAAATCGATTATTAAAAATCTATCTTCAAAAATCGATTTTATATTGGATGCACACGCCTATCAGATTCTGCCTGACTTTTGTCGCAAACGGCGTTCCATAGCAAACAACTACTACCCTATAAATGCATGCACAAGTTAAGTAAACAGACCATTTCACTACCACTGTATGCACACACAGGTGACACAACTCTAACTGGTCAGTATGATATCGTCAAGTCTGAGCTGAAGCCAAGCGAAGAATATAAATCAGTAAGTACAATCCAGAATAATTCTTCATCATTGTACCGTATAATTAATGTATACTAGATGATCCTTGCTGGGCAGAGACCTGAGATTATCATGGAGGTGTGCTCAAGAGCAATGTCATTCTGGACCTATCAGGTATTGCAATGCTCAGTCTATATATCATATCACATGATAATTATAGTGTGTATTGTATTGACCTAGACCCACTTGGAGAGAGCTTACCAGGAGTACCGTGCAACCAAGGCCACTGAGAAGGCCAAGCAACAAGAGAGCTATTACGAGCACATGTTGGCTGTCAACCAGTCAGAGGCAGCCTGTATCCTTGATACATTAAAATACCATTCCCATCTCAAACCATGACCCATGCATAGGCTAGGGTAGAACAGTGAAGTCAGAATATGTATAATTTTAATGTGGTGAATGTAATATAAAGCTCTCTACTAGTGTATTGAGTTGCCCTTGACAGTACGGTGCAGCACTCAAGACTCAGTTGGTTTGCATAAACAAGGAGCTGGAGGCTCTCAAGTCAAAACACAGTGAGGCCTCAGAGAAGCTGCTCGAAAAAACAAGACAATATCAGAAACTTCAGGTAACGCATGTGTGACATACAGCTATGAGTTAGTACAGAGTTTTAATCTAACATTTATCGTGTGTGTTTTCTGTCCTACAGGGAATGTATGAAGCCCTCAGGAGGTAACTAGAAGTTAAGCCATTAATTGTGTGTGGATTGTTAGTTGTTTCCACTAGACGCAACGTGACACCTGCCTCCTTTGAGGGAGAGGGGGAGAGAGTTACTCCACGAAGAATGGCCCTCAGGCAGTTTGAGATCCCACTAGGAAGTATTCCAGACAAGGAAGGTATGTGTGTGTGCAGTGTGTGTACTGTGTGATCGATAGTTTTGTTTGTGTAGCTTTTGTTCCCCGTGGTCTAAACAAGAAACAAGCACAAGGCCCCGCTGGTGAGTACCCATCAACTTGAATACCTCGCTATGATCCCACACACACACACACGTACACAGCTCCACTGTTTACTGCCGACCACAAAAACCACGCTCCAAAGCAGCAGCATCACGGCAAGAAAGTATGTTCCATTATTTGTGATCCTATAGCTACACTTGTCCCTACAGGGAAGAGGACATGTACAGGAGAGCTACTTCATGGTGCACCATCAGAACACGCCCGGAGGCTCACTGTTTTAGAGACAGCTGCAGCAAATAAACTATTTATTATGAGAAATTATTACCAATCTCTATAATTATGCCTGTTGTCCAGAGGACTAACTCATTCCACGTTTATTTATTATTCAATGAATTTTTATGACAAGTCAAAAAATGACATATTGGGAATACAGAATGAAATGAAATTCGTGGGTTGCAATTTTATGAAAGAATCAGAATTAAGGAATGTAGCTTCACAGAAGAACACACAGAGAACTAGTGACGTGGTTGGAGGGTTGTCTAGAGGCACCATCAGTCTCCTCTGTTGGTACACTGAGCTCCTCTGCCAGCTGCCTTCGGCGTTGCTGAGCTGTAGGGGACATTATACTAGCTATGCAATACGACCACTGACTGCAGCAGCTTACCTTGTGAATAAGTGCTTCTATCAAAAGAGACGATTGTTTCTGGCACACTGTACGTAGAAGAAGGCAGCATCAGTTTACAGTTATAATTTTACTCTCTACAAACACATTAGCTCTTACCCGTCCAGTTGTTTACTGGGTTCTAACTCGACCTTGAACACAGCATGCACTGGTCTGTCATGAGAGGTCAGAGTGATGCACACACGTTACAAGTAGACTCCACACAATACACAAGTCTAACACTTACCTGTGATCTGAGATCTTCAGTTCAGAGCAGTTACTGTACCCACAGCCTGTGATTCCACTGCCATTCAGTGACTTGAACAAAATTCGATCCTATGAGGAAAAATGGTATTGCTAAACAAAACAAATGACTGCATGTGCTAGACTCACTGTCCACGAAGGAATTCTCTTCTTCTCTGAAGAGTCGTAAGTGTTTGAATTTGAGTCAAACTTATAGGAGGGTGGGAAAGAGATAGGCTGCTCAGAGAACCCTTGAAATACATTGCCTGTAAGTACACAGTGAAACCTCTCTGTAATAGTAGCAACAGTCACACCAACACTGTGCATGGTTGTAGAGGGGTCTGTTGAAACACACACAGTGTAGGGGCTTATAATACATGTAAACTGGCTGAGAGGGTGATCACATAGACAATGTAAAGGTGTGGGTGTACACTTAATGTGTATTGTGAGTGTCTAGTGATACCTTGCAGTATCTCTCTTGTGAGTTGGTCCTTGAGTAAGAGTGCCTATATTCGTTATGGGAAAGGTATAATTAGTGAACTAGCTGTCTGTTTATATATACAGCTAGCTAGAGATAAGAAGACAAGGGGTACAACATTAGGATACCAACTACTTCAAATATACTTTTAGGAATTGTAAAATAAGGAGTAGATATAAATGCTGTTGTACAAGTACAAACGAGTTACTTAAGCACACACACACACACACCCACACACACACACACACACACACACACACACACACAACACACACACCATCCAGTCTTGTGCTGCTACGGAATGATCTGCTTGTTCTCTGGTGGCCTCCACTCGGTAGTTGAGGTCCCCGAACCAGAACACATGATCGTACTTACTCAACACTATGCCTATGGATGGGGGGGGGGGGGGGGGCAGAAATTTGAATGACAAAATTAAGAGTGATATGTACTTTCAGGCATAGTATCCACATGCTCATGGTAAACTTTGTCTGAATTACTAAGACTAAGGCTGCATGCAAA
This sequence comes from Halichondria panicea, assembly GCF_963675165.1. Taxonomy (NCBI): domain Eukaryota; kingdom Metazoa; phylum Porifera; class Demospongiae; order Suberitida; family Halichondriidae; genus Halichondria; species Halichondria panicea. The sequence goes on from NC_087386.1 coordinate 541,315, forward strand.
AACATAACACGAACAGTATAAAGCGTGCAATGGACCCAAACACATGGATGTACATATGTATGAATGTGTTGATGTACATGCTCACCTTTGTCACTTGAATCTGGACAGAGTGTTAAACTAGCGGCTATTCTTTGCATGTCAGAATTCCTCTCCTGAACTTTATGATCGTGAGCTGCAAGCAAGAGAGACAATACTCATGTACACTGTATGTACGCCTCGAGGCATAAGAACATCCACTATAGTACTCATTGCAGTATTGTAGGTACCTGTGAAGTGTGAGGTGATGAATAAGAAGGAGGTACCAAAGAGTGTGAAAGAGACTGCCACGCCCCCCTTTGTCTTGATGAGGGTCCCTGGCCGAGTAGCAAAGGTTGAACATTGGACAGCTGTAGTGAGACAGGATAATTACACACGATTAAGCAGTCAGAGAATTAGCATCTGGGAATGGACTTAATTGCTCTGAACCATCTAGCATGTACACATGCACACAAGTATGCTGCTGCTACAGAGGTACTGTATCTATATATAGACTACGTACTAGTTGTGTGCATTTGCACAGCTTTAACAAGCTCCCTCCCCCCTCTGTCTGTGTACTCACCAGAGCAGAACCAGATGAGGTCTCGTCTGAGGTAGAGTGTGAGGTAAATGACCCCCAGTGATGCTGACTGTACCAGGACATAGGCTGGCCCCAGGGTCTGCTGTAGTAACACTTCCCACTCTCGTCTGAGGGGGCGGGAGGATTGCATACATAGGTGTAGCTAGCACAGTGCAGGTACGCAATCAGTGCTAGCTACAGTGCTATGCAACTAACACATATTGGACAGGGCATTTCTTAAGTTTACATGTACGTATTGCTCTATACGTCAGTATCCAAAAGTGGGTGATATGCCATTATTGGGTAGTACCTTGATGGTGTACTTTCTTGTGTGCCAATGACAAACATGTCTGCAGCAGTGTGTTGTGAGAGAGGCAAGAGGAGGTCATCCAGAGAGTCAGGGAGGAGCTGCAATGGAGGGAGGTGAAGGAATCATGAGTGATAATTAGCGGTGTTGGATCTTATACACTTATGTATAATTATACTTATACTAGGGTTCACTCTAAAATGCATACAATGCACTGTACACGCAATAAGGATTCAATGGATGTACTTAATATGTACATAATTATACTCACTGACTATAATTATAATAGTCTCACCTTCCTCTCCTGCATGTTCCAGGTGACGATGAACACTTGTAACTGTCTGTCCGGGAAACAACTCAGCAATTGACTCTCAGCGTCAAATTCAAAGCAAACTTTCTCCGATGGTTTCCTGCCTCCCTTGCGGAGGTCAGAGGTCAGCAGAGGTGTTATTGTGGTGGAGAGAGTGGAGCCCAATGAATCACTTGTGGAGAATAATCTCTTCTCCACTCGGAGAGTTGAGTTAAAGTCATCGGTTTCTTCAATATTATTTTGAGTGGTTGCAGTATTTCCGTGTTGACTACGATCAGTTATTGTGAGGTCTGGAATGTTGAATCGAGTGCGGCCATTTTCTGGGGGCGGGGAAAACCCCTCCAATAAGTTACTGTTGTTGTCTTGTGACTGAGGATGAACTTGATTTCGTTTTAATTTTCCTTTAATTCCTGCATTTTGTGTTTTGACAGGTTGGTGAAGAGGTGAACTATTAGTGGAGCTTGTCTGCATGTCATGTGACTGGCGGGAGAATGGTGTGGTTGCGTGGTTAAGATGGTTGCTGACGTAGAAGTCTGGTTCGTCGTAATCAGAGCTTGCGGATGAGGTGGCCCCTGGGTAATGAGTTTCTAATCGAGTACCTCCTCGAGACGACTGTGTGTGCAGCACGTGATGTGTAGTGTGTACAGGGGTGGAGGGTGGAGGGTACGAATGGAGTCCACTGGTGTGTACAGGGGTGGAGTGTGTAGGGTACGAATGGAGTCCACTGGTGTGTACAGGGGTGAAGGGTGGAGGGTACGAATGGAGTCCATTTCCTTCAAATGTCTGTCCAAAAATTTCCTTCTTGAGTTGATTGCGAGTGTGTACCATTTTCTCGAGAGCTCCATCAGTGTGATCAATGAGAGGAGGTTGGTCTGAGACCAGTGATGGCTGACTGCCACTCCTACTGTTAGCCTTGAGCACAATTCTCCCTCTTTTCTTCTTGACTGCATCCTGGCCTGACTCCTCCATGGCCTAGGGGCATAGCAAAGGATCGTTTGTCTGTTTGTCGTCTGTAAACTTTATTCAGTAGAATGTTTGTCCTTAGCACTTGTCATGGAGATCTGGTAGCCACGCCCCCTCTACTTTTGCAGCTCCAATTATACGAAAAACAAGCTAAAAGTAAAACTAAATCCTGCAGAAATGAGATTGTGTGCTGGGAGGTCATCATCGATTCTGCAGCTTTTGAGGCGTTTAACAACCTCTGCAGATGCTCCCAAAGCTCAGAGAGGGTTGCCAAAGAGATGGCCTATAGCAGGAGTGAAGCACATCGTGGTGGTGGCCTCTGGGAAGGGTGGAGTAGGCAAGTCAACTGTGGCAGGTATTTATAATGAATGATGGCACACGTACATGTACTTGCTGTTTACCACTATCTTATATTTGCTTGCAGTTAACCTTGCTCTGGGGATGTCTGCAATCGATAAAGTGAGTTCTTTTTTTGCTTCAAGTAGTAATGTTTTGAAACACGCACAGTCGCTGTCAGTTGGTTTACTGGACGCTGATGTCTACGGACCCTCAATTCCTCGAATGATGAATCTGAACGATCAACCAGAACTCACGCAACGTAAGCTATAATTATACCTGTTGTCAAAACGTTAATTTTTATGCCTTATATCTTCCACACTACAGAGGACAGGATTCTACCTCTGGTTAACTATGGAATAAAATGGTGAGTCATGGAACAACACAATTAATATAGTGTGTGTGTGGTGTGGGTGTGGGTGTGGTGTGTGGTGTGTGGTGTGGGTGTGGGTGTTGTGTGTGTGGGTGCTCATTGTTTTATGAAAGCTTACCTTTAAAATAGTATATCAACACACACACAATCACTGTATAAAGTACAAATAATTATTTTGTAAATCTTGTGACTATTAATTAAACGAAGTTATAAGTGAACAAAAGAATAATTTAAATACGCTGTTGTTTAAAAAATATTAACGAGGGATCACCCAGTGTTACTAGTAAGCATCCAAGTCCCTCTCATTCTCGCCAATCCGGACACCCGCTGCAGGGAGTGAGACTAATCTTCGACACACTAGGCCCCAGCACTCTGGCCCACCACGAGATTCTCACCACATGATGTAGGTTAACCACTCAATTGAATAAACAATCGATACAGCGGGTATAGAACCCGGGACGACTACAGAGAGGTTCACTAGGTCAAGTAGCTTACCCACTGGGCTAATAGCCTCGTCGAGAAATAAAGGATTAATTTATGCTTACATAATCATTTGCTATTAATTAGAGAGAAAGAAAAGAAAGTACATTACCTGGACTCAACCCAGACCTCCTGCTTACTAGCCAAGCACACTACCATTACACTAGAATGAATAACTGGTAAAGGTCGTCTTTGTTAATACATAAAACGTACACTTGCACCAATCCAATCAACACAGAATCAATGGCAACTAGGCAACCATTGTTCAATGCTATCTTGAGCATAATTTATCAAGGCCTAATTAATGCTCTCACTGTTCTGTGTTGATCGTTTGGTGGCTAACTTTGAAGGCCCATAAATTGATACATTTTTGGGTAGCTGCGTAGCTGAAAGTAAGCCCTAATTGCTTAACTGTTGTTGTGATTTGCCAATCCTATACTACAGATGCTTTATCCTGCAGTATGTCAATGGGGTTTTTAGTGGAGGAGAAGTCGGCTATTGTGTGGAGAGGACTTATGGTAAGTACAAATGTTAACAATATTTCTTTTTTGACTGTTAATTATATAGGTGATGTCAGCCATTCAAAAATTACTACGTCAAGTCGACTGGGGAAAACTAGATGTTTTGGTGGTTGATATGCCCCCAGGCACTGGTGATACACAGCTATCCATCACTCAGCAGGTGTCACATGACAATCACTTGATTACAACACGATAATCACATGATCTCACGCAGGTGCCACTCTCTGGAGCTGTGATAGTTACAACTCCTCAAGATATTGCTCTATTAGACGCTAGAAGAGGAGCGGAAATGTTCCGAAAAGTTAACGTACCGGTATGCCACATACACCATACATACATACATTGTACAGTGTCCTAACCTAAAGCCCATTTGTGTTGAGTTCAACTTTCCTAAAGTTATTATAACTTTGTCATACTTCAAAGTTTTAATTACCATTGGATTCCTTGTTAAACAGCGCTTCTATCTACATTGTAGATATATGCTGCAGAGCTGATAAAGGCCGAACTCAATGCAAATAGACTTTAGCTCTCATTTAGAGTGTGCATGACCCTCCCTCCAGATATTGGGTGTGGTTCAGAACATGAGTGCCTTCTCCTGCCCCAAGTGTGGTCACCGTACGTCCATCTTTGGTGAGGATGGTGCTCAGAGGATGGCCGAGGAGCTGGAGTTAGAGCTACTGGGAGATGTACCACTGCACTTGAGCATCAGAGAGCTGTGTGATCGAGGCCAACCGATTGTGGCAGCCCAACCAGACAGCCCTCAAGTAAGCTGTATTGTGTCATCTGTAACTGTATATTCACCCCACCCACTATATGTAGGCTGAGGAGTTCAAGAAAATAGCCAAGAAAGTTTTGGACAATTTACCTTCTGACGATAATTCTAATTCTTATCTTCCTAGATAATGTATTTTTTATTTTTTGTGTGTGCAGTTGTTTCCAATTGACTGATGTTATTATTGTTGCTGAGAATAACAAATGTACGGTAGTTATATAATTCTAGAGCTGTTCTCGTACTTACACGTACACACTGCTATGCTGACTGCATACTGTAGCCTTTAGATCAGAAGTGGGCGGGGCTGGCTGGTGTGCAGAATCAGCAAAACACAGTGTGCTAACTAGAATACAAGTGATCTGAGTGATGGCTACCCCAAACCAGCACAGTGAATATCAACTGTTCATCATTGGTAACCCTGGAGTTGGCAAGGCAGCATTGATTCAAGGAATAGCCAATGGATTCCCACAACCATCACCGCATAGTTATATGTATTGTGATAGTTACTGTAGCGTTTTGTTAGAGAGTACGTCAGCACAATTGAATATCTCTAGATGGGTGTTCGAGAAACACAACTACCAAAACGATCGATTGTTAAACTTTGCTGATGGTATATTTATATTGTACGATATCGACGATGAAGAGTCTTTTGAAGATGCTTCGGATTATTGGCTGAAAGATGTTTGTAGGTGCCATCTATTTCGGGAACTGACTTCTGATGGTCCCCCCATTATCATCCTTGGTAATAATATTAAGAATGACGAGTCAGAGGGACGGCAAGTGAGCTGTGAGAGGGGGCAGATGTTGGCTGATGAGTATGGTCTCAAGTTCATGGAGGTCAGCTCTACCACTGGAGAGAATGTGGAGAAAGCATTGCAGACAATTGCTAGAGACATGATATCGTTACGAGCTCAGAAACCAGTTGCACCGACTAAAACTAAACATTGTATTATTTCATAGTACTGTATGTACATGCAACAATTCTTTTGTGTTCCATAATTGTTTTTATAACGTGTTTTTTAATCAATAAAATAATTTAAAGATGACATCATTGCTCACAACATGAATAGTGCAGAGATATAAAAATGCAGGAGGGTTTGTGTGAGACAATGTGAAGAGAATGGATAATGCCAAAAAATCTGTGCTTTGTATAAATATAGGAGGGATGAGCCAACACTAAATAATTATTATATAACTACGGTGAATCTTGTCCATTATCAAACAAGTTACTAGGTTTCGTTCTTAGGTCCTCTTCTGACTTTTTAGTATTGGATGACTGTTGAGGTAGCCAGGTGAGGAGGATGAACACAGGCTCGTTGGAGAGCAGCTCTCGGAGTAAGAGTGCGTCCAATCGCTGCATGAACACAGCCGGTATTATGATGTCACTGGATCCATCCCCACTCATGGAGAAGGGAGGGACCTGGGTCGTATTGTACTGCTTGACATTATCTGGGAGGGGGGGGGGGGGGCTGTTAAGAGAGCATATTATACAATTTCACAAAGACCACAGAATGGTGTGCAATACACTATATACGTACGTACAGTCAAGGACTTTTATAAAGAGAATTTTATCTAAAGTTACAAGCTCTTGGACAGTGTAGTTTACCTGTGATGATGACCCCAGCTGCACCAGCTTTCTGAGCAGTCCTGGCCTGTAGAATACAATTAGTGAACAATTGTTCCTAAAACAATAATTATATCTACAGGCACTTTAAGAGAAACATTTAGATAACGTAACATAACCATTTATAGGCTCCACATGGTTATGGTGTACGGTACAACCCTGTGTACCTTGAGTACAAAGAGGCAGCCTCCTCTGTTAATGAGCAGGATCTTCCCCATAATATCCCGGGCCTCCTGGGGGCCATACTCGGAGCATCCATTGTCCAGTACTCCACCGATTGGCTTCATCTCCACCAACTCCCCTCCCACTTGGAACTCCCCCACGCCCAGCTCTGGCCCGAACATGGCTGGACCTACAGTGAACTCGTGTCGTATGCCCCTCTCCTGGAGGTCAGCAGGGGTCAGTATACGAGCCAGCTTCGGTGTCTGTCTCTGACTGCCATCTAATAGGAGACGTAATACAGTTGCAGTCATTGCTATGGGAAACAGATTATTCAAATTTGGCAAATAAAACTATAGGATGGAGGGTTTTGTGTACTGTATGTATATATCAATTCCTATATGTACCTCCATACATTAAAGACGCTGCACATTGAAGTACATTACATGTGGTTGAAAGCTGTACATGTACTATTACCAACAACACTAAAAGCATTTTACCTGTGACGTGTTGCTGATTCATGAGCTTGACAATATCCTGCATGAGGTACCATCCCTCCTCTGCGTCCTCAGGGCTATTAGCCTTGGCCATATTGTGGGAGACCTGCACTTTGTCTCCCTCCACCACTTGAACCACAATGCCCAGCTCAGTGAGGATCTTCAGGTGATCTGGGTTCTTGAAGTCCAGAGAATTGATTGAGAGACGAGGAGGAGTGAGACGCTTACGCTTGGCACTGTATGTGTGTGTGTGTGTGTGGGCGTGTGTGTGTGTGTGTGTGTGTGTGGGGGAGGTATCAATAGCACACTTTATTCGAATTTGAGAGCAAATTTGTAAAGGCTTCATAATTATTGTGTATTGACTACAATGAACCAAGCTGCTGCTGTTACCTGGTTGGTCGTTTGTTGAACCTTGAGCTGGTGCAAAGTTTGAAGACCATCTTCTCAAAGCGGTCCAACAGGACAAACGGTCGTCGGTCATTAGGGCACGTCAGGTACGCACTGATCACCACAGACTCTGTGTGTGTGTGTGTGTGAGTGTGGGTGTGTGTGTGTGTGTGTGTGTGTGTGTGTGTGTGTGTGTGTGTGTGTGTGGGTGTGTGTGGGTGTGGGTGTGTGTATATAAACAACTAGACAACTGTGCTGACTAGACAGGATTATTGGCTACTACTGTACATGGTGTCTAGTGTGTGTTTCAGCGAACCTTTAGTGAAGCTGTCAGCGACTGGTTTGTTCTTTGCTGCCTTCCCAGAAGAGTCTGGTCCGCTAGTGGTAACAGTGACAGTGCTCATATTCACCAGGTCTGTGTTCTTCACCAGCAACTACACACAGAGAGAACAACACCTGACACACTCACACAGCCAGGCTACCATAATATCATTCAAAAAAGGTACTCTCTATAAAAGAGCTGCCTTACCCCCCCCCCCGCCCCCCCCTACAATGTGCAGCTGCACCTAAAAAATGCATACTGAAGCAGCATAGCCGCTACACTGTGTATGTATTGTACCCACTCACTGCCTCTTGGACGACTCTATTGAGGGTGGTGTTAGCGCTGGCGAGGGAGAGGGGGAAGAGGTGGGCCTCAGTCGTAAACACAAAGTCATCCATGTTCAGGGGACTGTCCCCCTCGTCAGCAAACAACAAGAACAGATATTTGAACGTCTCAGCCAGTACGAAGGAGTCCATTCTATACAGTATCGAAGATTGCCAATAAAATGATATCGTACTACTAGAATATTAAACCCTTTGTGAATGAGTTTATTAAGACTTTGCGATCTAACCTTTGCATTCTGGCAAGGATTGTGATGCCATACAAGTACCGATTATTATACGTTTTTGCGAGATCTACATGGAAACTAAATTCTAACTATTAGTATATAATGGTTCCCCTGACTTACCTGTCCTCGTGAGCGTTGGTCCTGAGGTCCTTGATGGCAGCGAAGCCACACCTCACTCTGGCGTACTTGTTCAAGTTGTTCACCACTGATCGACCCACGTCCAGGTAGTATGGATCTCCAGTCGCCTGCAGTAGCAACACAACATAATCGTTCATTAACTACTTAGCCATCAAAATAATACAGAGAGTAGAGTAGAGCAGTAGCATCACAAGCTTTGGTCGATTACAGTACTTACAGAAATATTCCAATTACTGAGATGCTTTCTTCGAAACAACAGAAAGTGATATATACATGTACAGCTAATGCATAGAGTAACACACACCCCACCCCCCCACACACACACCCACCCCCACCCCCACCCACCCCACACACACACACCCATCCACCCCCAAATTAAAATTAACTGCAAGGCTTCCCCCCCCTTCAATTTATCAGCTACCATAACTTGAATTCCGTGGATCCAATTTCAACGATAATATAATTTTCTGAAAGCTTAGAAACACACCTTTCAAATAGCATCATCAAAATTCTTATTAATTTTGAACGATAAAAGTATTTGCCAATTAGGCGATACCATGAATAATAGCCCATGGTCCAAGGCCGAAAAATGACAAATTATGGCCCCGACGAAATTTTGGATTGAAATACATCATTTGAAAGGAAATTTTCTAAGCTTTCCGAAAATCACAAAATTTTGGAGATTCGATCAACGGTACTAAAGTTAATAGCTGTTGAAATTAACTGCAACTCTCCCCCCCCCTCAATTTAATTATTCTTTTCAGCTGCCATAACTTGAATTCCGTGGACCCCCACCCACCCCACACACACACACCCACCCCCATCCCCCACACACAAACACCCACACATCCCACACACACATGACGGTGTACCTTGTAGAGGAAGTAAGTGCTCTCAATGAACTCAGGCCTGAGAGGGTGGTTTCCCCAGTGGACCCTGAAGTCATGAGTGAATGCCTCGGGTAGGAAGTTGTGTCTCTCCATCACATGATAAAGCATGTCGTGAATGTGGATAGCTGTGTCTACGTCACCCCACAGAACCTGGAGATAGATACAACAAACCCCGTCATTTTAAACATGAAGGTTAGGTAAGTACAGTACCGTATATCTTCTAATTTATCGGACACTTCTAATTACCCGGACACTCTTTTGGGCAATTTTCGTTGTTCTAATACAACGGACACTCCAGTACTTTAATATTACATTTGTTCTAAATATCCGGACAATACCTTGAAAAGTTGAGTTACCATTCATAGACGACAAGTAAGACTTAGAGTGCTGCAGTTAGATAGCCTTTGAGTAGCTAGTTTTAGAAAGCTAGTGCAACTATTCAGTCGTACCCTGTTCTATTAAACTTAGCTAGCTCGCATGCAGCTGCTTGCTTGTTCTAATTATTCCGGACACTTCGCATGCTCTATAAAAATCTGTTCCAATTATACCCGGACAATTTCCAAAATAATTATTTTTTGCTGTCCGATAAATTAGAAGATATACGGTATATACAAAAATGTATACTGCATACTACAATAGACGGACGGCCTCTAAGAAGTACTTTTCTATGTCAAACCGTTCTAGAGAGGTTCAGAGATATTAAGGCAAAACAGAAAACGACGGCACGAAAAACAATTGTTGATCTCAGTCTACCATCTTGTGGTACCTTTATCAAAGAGCTACAAATAAATTGGACACAAGTTACGGCCCCTAAAAGGGAGCTAGTGATTTCTCTTAGTCAGTGCATGTGTGTGTGTGTGTGTGTGTGTGTGTGTGTACCTGTAGACCAGGCCAGAACGCCAGAAGTGAGTCCATGAAAGATCTGGTCATTCGATGAGGTGAATTCATGCTCACCTCCACTAGCATGGGCCCATTCGTGATGTATCTCTTGATGGCATCATAATGCTGTAGGGGAGGGGGTAAAGAAAGAAAATGAAGTTGCTGACCTTGCATGTACATATTGTACTGTATACACAGTTTCTGTTAACTCCTTTACCTCACAATTTTAACTCTAACAGTAAGCACCAAGTGTTTCAATAACCCCTCGCTCACCTTCCCAAACCTCTGCAGATACTTCCTGTCCCCCAACAGGATGTAAGACTTGAGACAGTACTCGTAGTATGAGTCAATCCCCGCCCCCACACCGCTATCCACTCTCGTCCACTCAGCACTGTGTACGTTGATGACTGAGCCAACCAGATTGTGCCCTCGGTGTCTACTACGCCAGATTGCCTCCATTGCTTGGTGGGCTTTCACCTCAAACTGAGGATCACCTGATGGGAGAGAGAGAGAGCTTGACCATTACACAATGTATCTATCAAATGTAACCAATAATCTAAGCCTAGACAACTCTTAGAGCTACAAAATGCATTTGGTAATGTACACACACACACAACGCACGCACACGCACACACACACACACACTCACTGCACCTGTTAGTCTACTGAGGGCAGCAAACTCAAGGATCATGGACCCAGCACATGCCGTGCACGTTGTCTTCTCCATGTTCGGGTAGCCCATACCGTGGCGAAGGTTGATCTGAGGAGAGGCACAATACAATACAGCACATGTACAGGTTGTATTATCTACCAGTTTCAATTTTAGTACAGAATGGACTGTATTTTCTGTTGGCAAGTTTGCACAGTACAGTGGATTGCAGTGCACTTGCAACAGAGATTTGCCTATAATAAAGCACTTTCTACATATGTACAGGTTGTATTATCCACATGACATACTGTACACTTAGGGCTAAGACCAGTTTCAAATTTGGTAAAATTTTGAACTGTATTTTCTGTTGGCTATTTTTCAGAGTACAGAGCAGTCACCTTTGGATAGGGGAGACCTGTGGTGGTGTTGAAAGCAGGCAGTAATCTGTTCCCCACTTCCACTGCCATTCTGAGCAGCCCCCCATCATACCAAGCCAACTGATGGTAGCCCTTCTCTTTGAGAGCCAGGGCAGCAAAGTGACCTCCCAGTAAACCACCTAGCACACGTATGTTGGTCTCAAACACAGAGACCACTAAGTCACTGTCGAAGCTAATGTCTGTCATGACTTTTTGTACAGCCGAGGAAAACTCATCAACCGAACCAATTACCTGAGGGAACAAACACATGTACATTGGTGGAGGGGGAGATTGCTCCTGCCCCTTTAATAATAACAGACTACCATGTACAGTACAGTTAGAGTACAGCTTCCTCTCCTATAGTGTATTGTACTGATTCAGATATAGGGGAAGGAAGTCAAGGTAAGAGAGGAGCCTCTGGTGGAAGCATCTATATTAACACAGGAAACCATCTCCAGACAAATACAGTAGCTACTTAATTCATGGTAATGGCTTCTAAATAAGTTACATAGCTTCTCCTCCAATAGGGCCTCAGGGGATGTGGTTGCCCTGACCACCCACACACTATAATTATGTATATACTTGACTCACAGCCAGAGTGTCCAGTGTGTCTATGAGGGTGAGGGAGAACCTGCCCAGGGTAAAGTCAATGTCCCCTCGTCCTTGCTCCACCCCCCGGACACGCCCCTTACACGTCAGTGGCATCAACTCATCAGCAGGATATGCAAAGTCCTGTCAGCAGCGTAAATCAGAGTCATGTGATTAGATAGACACGTCATGTGATAGGCTCACCATGTATGAACGGTAGGCATGATTGAACATCTCCAGAACCTTGTCCCTGGAAACCAAATAAAATCATACAAACCAAAATTCCTCCGACACAATAAAGGCTGAGGTAGGTGCACAATAAGGCCAGTATGGGAACCTCTAGACTACTACTAGGACTAGGGTAATGTGTACACACACACACTTACTTGTAGTGTTTCTTTTCAGTGGGGCCCATTGATAGTGCGCCATTGTGATGAGTGAGTAGTAGGGAGCACACAATCACCACCCCCCACACGTACAATACCATTGTCACTATCTGTACAATGGTTCTACTTTAGACTAGCTCTATGTGCTGCACTGTACACTCATTTGATAAGTATTATATTGCAACTCACCCTGTCAGCTATAACCTGTTCATAGTAGGAGGAAAGATAAACAAAGCACAGAGTCTCTTTGTCTTGAAGGTTGGATTTCAATATTTCAAGAGAATGATTTTTCCTTTAATTCTACCACAGCTGCACTTTGACCTTAGCGGTGTGATGACGGCTTTTTCAATGTGTGGGCGTTGCTAAAATGTTCATACTGCACATGCTCAGTTCAACTTCTCACAGAGACTACCAAAAATGTGTGCAGAAAAGCAAAGCATTACAGACAAAAAAACGTTATGTATAAATCAGTTTCGGTCAGTTCAACTCGTATTCTCTACAATGAATCTACAAATGTCTGTAGCAGTGTCTCCTCTTCTCAGTCCTATGGCAATTTCCACCAAGGCCCTGAAGGTAGCTCTGGAAGGATTTGTTTTTTGCCACGCTCTCAATGCATGAGCCACTCCAGCTTGATTGCCATAACAACTTGTGATATCAGTTACACCATCACGGTCGGCTGGGGTGAGGTTGAATCGATTGAGCAGGTTAGGAGTTGTGGATAGATTGACTGCATGCAAAGAAAGAGGCATCACTAAAATTATATTTTCATGATAGATATCAATAACACAAAGGCTAATAAATAAAAACTGCACAAACCTGTGATGCTGTCAGCCAAATTGATGAGATCCACTGTGGGTTTTTTGAGAGCGTCTGACAGGAGACTCCATGTTACATTTTGCGTACTCAGGAGCTTAACCAACATTTCACGCAAGCACGACACATTATCGCCACGATACTTTCCGGTATCGATATTGGTGAGAATGAAATGACTGAGACCTAGAGCCAATCCCAGATTCAACCAGTGAGGGCTGGCACTTTCATGTGCAGTGTGTAGTTTCTCGTAAACATGTTGCAGATCGTCAATTGTCAAAACCTGTACAAAAACAACAAATCAACCAGGGTTTAATTTGGTGAGGGTTGCCCCCTCGGAAATACCTTCTAGGGGTAGGAATACAATTGAGGGGTTCCAGTGAACAATATGCTCAATCCCCTTACCAAATGTAAAAATGATAATTATGTAAGTACGTACAGTATATGAATTAGAGTACTGCCTACCTTGTGCACGCTCAGCAGGTGTGGAAATTTCTCCGCGATTAGAATGATGTCACTCTCAGGGATTTCTTGATCTAGTTGTTGGTCCCTCACTCCAGTCTTCTTACACACATCTTCCATTACTGTAACAGAGGACAATTCACCTGAAAAACACGAATAAAAAATTACATAATTATTACTACACAGTAAAATAATTATTACCGCGAAAAAGATTACAATATTAGTGATCAAGTAAAATAACTTATCAACCAAATGGCACTTCCTTACTGGTATGTTGATCAGTCATTCTCATCTTCTTACGCGCAGGTTCCACTACAGGGGACGATGGGCCTGAGGGGGATAACACAAGAGTCTATTGGATACAAATTTTACACAAAAATAATGTGCTAATCAAGTAACTTGTCTACTTAGGTACAAGGGCAAACAACACTACGAGCGACTAAAAGATACAAGGTAGTGCGCATATCTCCTACATCAAGTAAATCCATGCAAATGTTTACATATACTGTTACGTACTTACCGGGGTATTGCAGCTGATCACTCGTTCTTTCAGTGACATCTCTCATAACAGAGGATGGTTCACCTAACATAGAGAAACAAAAATGTCAATATTACTGAACACTATATAATTATTATACTCACCTGAACCTTCGCTATTGTCCAGCCAGATTCTATGTTCGTCACTGAGCTTCCCATACACACGTGCCTCCTGGGAGCATATCCAATAGTCCTTCCGTTCACTCACATCTGCAAGGTGCAATTTGCTTCCAGTGCTCTGCTTGCATGGGCAAAAGATGCCTGTCTCGGGTGTGTCGTTGTTGTAATGCAACGCTTGACAAGACAATTTAATGCTGTTTAAAATTTCGTTGCGAATCGTAGGGCATATTTCATTGCGTAAAGGAAAAGGGACGTCAATGTACACTTCGATATACGAGAAGGAGTCGATCAGAGCCACGGTATACGGGTGCTTGGGAATTCTTAGCTGGATACAATTTTTAGAGAAACAGATTGGTTTCCCTGAGGGGAGCAAAATTTTCCAGCTCAGCCTCTTGATCACGTCCACAACTAGACAGCAAAAGACTCCAGAGCGAATACACCCACTACGAAAGTAGATAGCGAAGGGTGATATCGTGAAGGAGGAACGAATCTTGTCTAGCTCAGCAGGTTGGACCGATTTGAGTAGAGATGGCATGAAGAACTCGGCTTGGTGGGTAGTGGACTCCACTAGTGGAATGGGAGCAATCACAAGAAGCTTTTTCATGATCAACAGCATATCTTCTGGAGAAAAGATGCCTTCAACGTAATGCTTCTCGAAGAATTGTAGGAACTTTACAGTGATTATGCCCTCGTCTCGAAATCTTTTCCATTCGGCATCTGTCCCTCCTGGGCTAACAGTAGAGCATGCATTCCTCAGGAAGATGGCGTGCTGTGAGAGCTCGGTGATCTTGTCTAGTGGAATCTGGGCATCCACAAACACTGTGTTGGGGAGAATGGAGGGATAGTAGTGCACTATACACACGCTGTCAAAGAAGACCAGTGCAGCTTCAAGATCTTTGAGAAAATAACCAAATCGAGTGGCTAATTGGAGACATTCTTCAATGCCGAGTACACCTCGCTCGAGACCGGCAGATAAACTCTGGAGAAGTGAATCCAAGAAGGACCACCAGATGGGCATTTTGACTTGTAGCGGAATAGAACGCTCAATAGCAATTCTAATCCTATTGGCAGTGGTCAGTGAATTATCTTTTCGGCTGATTGTGTTGAGACCAAAAATCAGATTTTTCATTCCAAGATCTTCGTACACCAATAGCTTCTCGATATCGGGTGGCAGTATGTCGAGAATCTCTTGATTTCTCTTGATAATTGTATCCGAGCTCTTCAACTGATCCAAGAATGTGCCCACAAAGATCATCTTCGGCTTCTTGTCTTGTGAGGTATGGGACTCAATGGATCGAATGAGACTCTGAAGTGTCTCCCCGATGGTCATGTGAGATGCATGAGGACTACCAACAAGCTGCCCATCCTTGTAGTACTCGTCAGAAGGAAAACTGGAGAGTTCGTCAATCAAACGCAGGACTATCAACGCCACCGAAATGTGCTTAATGAAGAGAGGGCTGATATCGTGGAATTGCGGCTGGCCGCCGCAGTCGGTAACATACACCCAGTTGGAATTAAACAGTTCTCCTTCTTGCTGGTCACTGCTCGACAGTTGGTCAGTTCCTTGTGTGGCTGGCTTCAGCTCTTCTGCCACACCACTCACTACACTCGCTATCACTTCATCGATGGCTTTCTTCAACATTCTTGCAGAGCCAGAAAGTGTATCGGAATCGTTCCTCAATGGGCTCGAAATGGAATCAGAAATTTGCTCATCGGAACCAGAAATTAGCTCGGTTGTGGTCATCTTCTTCAAACTCTTGGCAACCCTTGATGCGGTGGATGGATCGGCGCTTTCTTTTGGTAACTTAGCGATGATTTCAGCAAGTAGCTTACGCAGCTTTGGCTGAGACATCTCTTCCCAGCCTCTTCCAGTTGACTTGAATTTCGAGTTGGACACAGGTCGAATGCGTACTGGCTTTTCCATACAAGGAGTGATTTCACGCTGTGGTGGAGGGGGCTTGTCGGTTAGCAGGTGCTTGAGGTTGGTCTTCCCTGTTCCCGCCGGTCCAAACACAAGCATGTTGACAATGTTGACCAAGACATGTCCGTGCTTCATCGCCTCATCAAACAACTGCTTCGATTCTAAACAAGACGTGTGTATGTGGTGTTAGGAATGTTAACTATGCAATACTTCAGAGCATGGGTGACAAGATGGACTATTATTATGATGTCACCATAATTATGATGCATGTGATTAAACCGATCATTACATGCAGGAATGTGCTATGCTTGCATTCATGGATGTCACTATTAAGTACACATGTAGTAAGCACAGTAGAGGGTACGCCCCACAACCCAATGGATATGAAGAAAAACACATAATTAAAAGGATGGTGGTTGTGAGTGGGTGGGGGAATGAACAATGGGAATGAAAATTACATTGAGGTCTGGAAAACATGTAAACAATATAAAGGCAACAAGTATGTATAAAAGTCATACAGTCCGATCACGTCGCCTTAAAGCATAATTTGGTGAGGTATAAAACACATAACAATATAGCATCATGTTTTATGCAACTCGCCCTCGGGCTCATAAAATGATTGCTAGTCTGCCTAAACTGTACAATACAGTCAGTTGCCTAGCAACGCAAGCTTAAAAAGGTGGTGGGTGGAGCAAATAGTTGATAAGAACATGATTACATACGTATGGTATATACATGTACATAATACCTTATAGTGCGAAATTTTCGAGGCACTTATATTTCGTGGAATGGCCTCTAAAGCATTTCGTTGCACAATGTTTGTGGGTTGACCGCTTACCACAAACCATGCCTTTAATCTTTGCATGTTATAGCAGATAATTGGTACAATTTTCGTGGATTGCTAACCCATGAAATCAGTGAAAATATAGCCCCTCGAAAATTTTGCGGTATATACGGTAACTGCTTTAAAATGGATCTAACTGGACACAGCAGCTGTGCGTATACGTAAGAAGCCAATGAAGTGCCAGTGGAAATGAAGGACATGAAGCAGCTGAACATAAACCACCTTTAAATCGTAAACCTTTAAAGCTTGCTAAGTGGGTGACCCACCAATGATAGGGAATACATGTACTGGGTAATAATGATGTGGCTGATCACTACAGGAATGTGCTATGCTTGAATTAACATGATGATGTCATAATTAAGTAACACAGTACAACGTCACGAACCCAAATCATTGAAAGTTGGTATTAATAAAGTCCAATAAACCATATCCATACCACCACAGTGTGTAGAGTAGTAACAGGAACAATGCTCTAGTACACTGTAGTGTGCACAATCAGGGGCAGTTGCCTAGCAACACAACAAATGTGATAGGCGAACGAAAATGTTGTGGGTGGAGCAAACGCTTTTGCAATAACACGATTATATAAAGTATGAGGACCTCACAACAGCTGTAGGTACAGTCTACTAATAACACACTACATGTAAGTTGCTACAGGTACGAGTGATTGCAACTATGAGCATCAACACTCACTGTACTATAAAGTTCCTTGCTCCCCTCACCTTCCTTTCTCTGCCTCTCCTCTCCTCTTCCTCGTATCTCAGCAATATCATTCTCATAGCGATGTATGAACCTCTCAGACCGTTGTATCCCTGAGACACACTTCTTGATCTCCTCCTCCACCTCCTCCAGCTCTCCCTGCAGTTGCCTCCGGTCCTGGTCAGTGATGTCACCAGACAGTCTCTGTTGGAGGGCAGCTCTTCTCTGGGGGAGTAAAGAATTTATATACGACTGAATGAACATTCCACCAAATAGAACATGCAGCTGATACAAATGTACAAAATATAAAAATCAGCAACCCCATCAACCTAAATAAATTTGGCGAGCATATCATAATATCATATTTACCCGCTATACGGTATAACCTCACACAGTCAAACAGTAAAAGTGGACTTACAAATCATACCTAAAAAAAGGTAGACAAAAAGCAACCATTCATCATACAATGGACAGTACATGTACACACATTGTCGTTCTGCTAGACTACGTGTACCACTCTTACCACGAGAGTAGTAAGTGCAACTGTCAACACTCACCGTCTCGTAACGCTTCAGTTTACTCTCATACCTAGCCTTCTCCTGGACAAGGTGAACAAGACAAGAGTGGGTTAGACTGTGTGTTTGTGGTCACACATTATGAGTTGTCTATAGGAGCAACCAGTATAGCTACTAGAGTCAGGTAAGGATATGAGACTATTACAAACTGAATGCACATGAGGTGTACGGTATGTTTGCCAACATTGTTTAACTCACTCTCTATCGTTCCAGATATTCAGTAACCATGGAAATGTAGGGAGAGAGAAAAGAATATAATCACAAACCTGTACACTATGAATGCCAATACACATGTACTCATGCAACTCAAACATTACTGACACAAGTACAGTCACAAGTCATGCAGTGCAGTGTCCCGCTCACCTTCTGTTTAGTCCAATGAGACACCAGCGCCAGACACACATGGAAACAGAGAGAGGGGGATGATGGTAGGAGCAGTGAGTGCATTCATACATGTCTGTATATACTGTAACTTACATACTGTTGTTCCAGTAATCATTAGCAGTAGTCACATTAACAAGCAGTAGGACACGGACATGTAGAGAAATGAACATGTTCAAATACAAGAATGCATTCACACATGTATACATCAATTATTGCAAGTACACGTCTGTATAGACTGGCGGCGACAGCCCCTCGCGTGCGTAGCGCGAGGGACTGGCAAACTGCCTATCAGTCACTCGTCTCAGCTGCAACGAGCATTGCAGCCTATCAGATTGCTCAACGTCATATTAGCCCTGTAATTGTAACCGCACTTACACTTCAGGGGATTCAGTGCATTCCATAGTAGCTGAATCTTGTAGCAAAATTTAACCACATTATCTATAACGATATTCATGTTTAGTAGTGTCATACGATCTATTACACTTCCACTGAGACAAGTGACTGATAGGCAGTTTGCCAGTCGCTCTATCGCCGCCAGTCTAACGTCTGTACAGCATGAAACTTTCAGTACGTACTAATCCTAAATAAAGTCACGCAAGTTATTCTATCTGCCTTCATGCAGTAGTACATGTATACAAGTCAGCCTAGTACACCATTATATGTACATGCAATAAACTCACGCGCTGTTGTTGAGTAACAGTCCACAGAGGGTACATGTGAGGAGAGACTGATATGAACACTGGTAGTACACACACTGGCTAGTACACACACAGGTACTCAGTACTAGCAATAGCAGATAATGGAAGGGTCAGTGGGTGGGTCAGTGGAAGGGACGGTAAACGGTACAACAAGCATCTTACATGTACAACTTTGATACGTATGATTTTGTTTGTCGTACAATACAACACATGGACTCCATGAGACACACACACAATCACAACATACCTCAATGGAATCCTGAGACACATCAAATGGTACATGTGAGGGAGAGATTTAATCTTAACACACATACAAGACATCAGATCAGTTGAACGCTGGTGTGTATGGGACTGACTACACATAGCAACAAGTGGCTAGACCTGGTAAAAAAAGCTAAGAAATAAAAAAGTTGGGGAAATATTGAGAAATAGGCAACAAGTTTTAGGTTCAGTAGGCACTTAATTGGTTGGGGAATTTACATAAACACAAATTTACATGTACACAATGTACACAATGGTGGTATTTCGAACTTGTGCCCGTAAAATGGGATTACGAATTGAACAAGTTTAAAGCCGTGGTCTACCCTATACGAGGGAGAGGGTCAGCTCTAGAGGACAAGGGACACACGCTAATGATGCTAGGTAACCAGTACATCCGTACACATTGCAGCTGAACCATTTTAGTGTGTAGACATTGAGTACTCGTAAGAAGCTCACCTCCTACAGTAGTCCAAATCAGTGTGTGTGGTCCAACATAGGAATGAGTGTGTGCATGGGAAGAGACAAACATGATAATGTACGTACCAACTAATGAACTTAGGTGTATATTCTACGAATATTAAAACTACAACCTAATAAGTTGTGTGGGCCTCGGCTAATACCAAGTTGACAATAATTATGAAAAGAGACAAGATACAATTTACGAGTTCCTATAGTAACCATTAAAATGAGTGTGCACGTGCAAACACAACTTACATTCTGTTGATCCAGAGAGGGAGAGTCCACAGGGCAAAACAGTGGGAAGATAGTAAATGAATGATTACGAGGTTGAATGTGATCATACTAAATATTTCCCTATATAACACTATGGCACTGCACACACACAAGAGTAATAATGGGGAAGTAGAAACATCACAGAATATGCAACAGACACTAAATACTCTGACAACACACACCAACTTACAGTCTGTTGTTTCAGAGGGTCAGTCAAAGGTGAGGTGGAGATGCATGAAATGGAAGGAAGAGAACATTAGTGCAGTGATACAGTACACTGGTGATTGCATGACACAGGGGAGGGGAAACAATTGTGGACAGCCAAACATGCAGACTGAAACACTTGATTAACCATGCATACTTTCAAGTACTACTACGAGTAGATTTACTTGGGAATAGTATCACATTTAGTTATCTGTATGTGCTCTTCTTTACACTGTCTACCTCCTAACAACAAGTGCTCAGAGCACAAGCATGTCAGCTTGGTAGAATGTGATTGCACACAACGTACCTTAATGTCCCACTGTTGTCCATCCAGAGAGAGTGGTACATGTGGAGAGAACAACAACATGAGATAAAACACCTCACACTGACAGGGTAGAGTGTAGGCACTATACTGTGATGAATGAATGATGCCAAGTGTGTTTATGGGTGGTCAACAAGTACATCTAGGCACTAGGAGAATGCACTGATCATTGAGTATCCATCTATCATGTGAATATCATACCCTATCATAATCAGTGAGCCCATCCTCCATCAACTGTGGGGAACTAGCAGCATTCAGGGTTGTAGATTCAGCCATTTCAAGAGAAGGTCTGGAATGGCCCTTATATTTCTTTGTGGGTGGCTAGAGGCATGAGGGGGAGGGGCTTGTAGCAACACCCACACATTGTTCAATAAAGAAAGGGTTCAAAGGACACATAATTATTGTTCCAAATAGAGCACAGAACATACATAAAGCAAGTACTTATCAGAAGAAGAAGCACTGAAGAAAGAAGAGCTCAGGAACAATGGCCCACCTGACACTAATTGCCAGAGCCAGTGATGGACTACCTCTGTCCTCATCCATTGTCAATGAAGAGGTAGAGGAGCTACAGTAGATAATACAGTACAGTCTGCATTGGTCCCATCAGGACACTGTACTGTATGCAGCTCAGTGACATGAATAGTTGTCAAGTCATGATTCTGTAGACATATAAAGAGAACCTTGCTAGAATAATACGTGTGTAGTGTGTGCTATCTTTAACAGCTTGAATTAACTGAATTGTTGCATTCTCCCTCTGCAGTCTGGCCGGGATTATGCTGAATACCAACCCAAGGCCAAGCAGATATTCCGCAAGCTGTCGTCAGTCAGCCCCCCTCGATGCTCAATCGAGTGTGACCCGGGTCGTATGGTGTTCCAGTAAGCACTCTCCTGTGAATGTCATTATTGCCTCGTGGTGTGTATGATGATTGGTGCTCTGTCATGGTATAAACTGATGCAATGGATGGCCTTTTGTTTGTGAGCATTTGCTTAACTGTACCATACACATTGTAAGTGGTGTGTGTTATACATAGGTCCCTCTATAGTGATTGTCTAACAAGGAACTACCAGTGTACATGTAGTCTAAGAATAGTTGGAACTTGGTTGGTGATATTATACTCCAGTTTAATGGTGGATGAGGGGCGATGACTTTGAGCTTGAAGCACACACACTAACATGGACCCCCCACACAGCTACATTCTTGAGGAGGGGATATGCTACCTCGCCCTGTGTGACCCCACCTATCCTACCAAGCTGGCCTTTAACTACCTCGAGAATCTACACAAAGACTTTAGTGAGCAACATGGCAACGATGTACACAAGGCCAGTCGACCGTACCACTTCATTGAGTTTGGTACGTATTTATATCTGCCATCCATATTTTGTAGACTTAATTATAAGGTCATGCTTTTTCCCTGTGTCAGCATTGGACATGTACAGCTGGGCAACACCAGCACTTGCAGTTTCTTGTGTGTGTACTGTTTCAATTCAGTGTTGCTACCACTGTTATATATAGTACAGAATGTCCTTCCTCTCACACCCATACCCACTCACCCCCCCCCCCCCCACACACACACACGCACACACCCCCCACACACGTGCAGATCTCAGTGACAAACCAGGGAAGCTGGTCGACCACTCTCGTGCCAGAGGCTAATGGCTGATCAGCTAATGCAGCATGTGAGCATCTCCTGGCTACTGTGGATTGGTTCTGGACTGCTAGTTCATGCTCTTGTCTATTGGAGACAATATCTGGCAAGTTTCACCAGAGATGTGTACAAGTATGGTAAGCTGAGGAGTGAGAGTGACTGGAGCTGGATGATCCCTAGTGTGCCCAAGACTCAAGGAGGTCAGTCAGGGTCAATATATACAGTGTATCAGTCTACCTCTTGTAACGAGAACCCCCTACAAGTCTAGCTTGTAACACCTAGCTAAGTACTGGATTGTGATTTACAATAGTGAGCTCCCTAGCTGAGACTGTCCTGACTTGTAGTTGTTGTAATTGCATTGTCCCAGTCTAAGGAGGTCTTTATTCCCCTCTGCAGGTGGTTCACCCACTTCTACGTGTGGGGGGTGGTGTGGAACTACTCTGTATTCCTCTACTATACCAGCCACTGTCTACTGCACACACGACTACCGCTATTGGGACCAACAGCACTGCTGCATTTAAATTCAGGTATAGTCATACCGTATAGCGGGTATTTTTCGGGGGACAAAATATTTGTTGTTCAGCAATATTAAGACATTTCGTGGGTAATATTTTCGTGGTTGGAGCAGGTAACGGTAGGCAAAGTCGCTTCATTCGTGGTTAGAGGTCCAACCACGAACACCACAAATATTTTGCCCCACGAAAATTACCCACCTCTGTACGGTATTCAGTCTAGTAATTGTACATACCTTGATTAAGTATTAATTGTAAGTGTACTACCAAGGGCGTATAAAAGAAGAGAGGGCATGCAACTCCACTATCAGTACACGTAGCTAGCAGAGTTCAAACGTGGGCGGAGGAATGTGTGCATTTGCATGAAGTGCTAAAAATAGAAATTTTTATTTTTAGCATTTCATGCACTGTCATGCACATTCATCCGCCCACGTTTGAACTCTGCTCATAATTATAGGCGTTGCATGCCCTCTCTTCTTTTATACGCCCTTGGTACTACTGTGTAATTGTTGACTTGTGTGTGGGTTGTTAATTCTTGTTTAGGAGTCTCTATTTGAATGTCAGCCTTGATCAATGTTTCATTGCAGACTCACCCCTTGCTGGCCTGATTGTAGCCACTCTGTTGTTCCTCTGGGCTTACACATATCAGTACTGATGTCACGTCATCCTTGCACAACTCAGAGCAGTCAAGAACAAGCCACAGTACGGCGGCTGTCATTGCTAAGCAGACTCACGTTTGCTATAGACACAAGTTTGAGGACTATCCAAACAACAGACAAATTGTTATGACCATTTGTTTATTAGTTGCTAATATAATTTATGCTATGTACATGCAGTACTGTATGGTATCATTCATATTCTCCAATCAATAATCTATCAAATTAATAATCGAAAAATTGAATTTGCAGTGAATAATAATTGACGCTTCTTATGCTATTATTTGTACATGCAGTACATGGTACATTGAATTAGTATGACATCATTTATTGTTCAAGCAATAAACCTTCAAATGATTGAAAAAATTAATATTGAATTTGGATAATAATTCAGTAATTTGCTAGCTATACAGTTTTGTCCACTTTTCTCCTAGTGAGTGTTCTGGTTTCGTCTATTCGTGCCTTGTGTATCTGGAAGGAGGGTGTGACCCACTGCCCACACGAGCACTGATCACTTGACCAGTTGAATGACCCCACACGAGCCGAGCACTTGAGACACAGAATCTGCCGCATGTGTGTGTGTGTGTGGGTGCGTGTATGTGTGTGTGTGTGTGCGTGCGTGCGTGTGTGGGTGCGTGTATGTGTGTGTGTGTGTGTGTGTGTGTGCGTGCGTGCGTGTGTGGGTGTGTGTGTGTGTGTGTGCATGTGTGTGTGGGTGTGTGTGTGTGTGTGTATGTGTGAACGAACAGTTGAATTCTAGAAAATAACGCAAGGCTATATAGTCTTGGATTTTGACTTATCACAAAACTAGTACATGTATCTAAGCACACCATTGGAAAGGTAATTCTGAGAGCTCTTGAATGCAGTTTGAAATTGGACAATCAGAACACAAAATACGAGCTTTCAAGATACGTATCTATTTTTAGCTAATGCACAAGTAGCAGCCTCACCTTCCCCTCCACTTTGCCCAGTAGAGAGCTTTCCATCCACTGTACTGGCTCGATGAACCATGAACTACACACATCATGAGTGGGCCCCTGCTCGTTATAATCCACCTCTGATTGAGTGGGTGGAGTTTGCCCTTGCTTTGTCTCTTATACCATTTGACAGCAGCCTCTCCTTTACCCACCTCGTGAGGAAGGACACTCTCGTCAGTGAACAGGAGACGCCTGTGTGTGTGTGTGTGTGTGTGTGTGTGTGTGTGTGTGTGTGTGTGTGTGTGTGGGGGGGGGGGGTTAGTGATGGAGGTGTACAAGTTTACAAGGGGTGTATAATTATAAACAACTACAACTGTGCTGACTAGACGGGATTATTGGCTACTACTGTACATGGTGTCTAGTGTGTGTTTCAGTGAACCTTTAGTGAAGCTGTCAGCGACTGGTTTGTTCTTTGCTGCCTTCCCGGAAGAGTCTGGTCCACTAGTGGTGACAGTGACAGTGCTTATATTCACCAGGTCTGTGTTCTTCACCAGCAACTACACAGAGAGAGAACAACACCTGACACACTCACACAGCCAGGCTACCATAACCTCATTCAAAAGAAGGTACTCTCTATAAAAGAGCTGCCTTACCCCCCTCCCCCCTACAATGTGCAGCTGCACCTAAAAAATGCATACTGAAGCAGCATAGCCGCTACACTGTGTATGTATTGTACCCACTCACTGCCTCTTGGACGACTCTATTGAGGGTGGTGTTAGCGCTGGCGAGGGAGAGGGGGAAGAGGTGGGCCTCAGTCGTGAACACAAAGTCATCCATGTTCAGGGGACTGTACGTCCCCCTCGTCAGCAAACAACAAGAACAGATACTTGAACGTCTCAGCCCCAGTACGAAGGAGTCCATTCTATACAGTATCAAAGATTGCCAATGAAATGATATCGTACTACTAGAATATTAAACCCTCTGTGAATGAGACTTTGCGATCTAACCTTTGCATTCTGGTAAGGATAGTGATGTCATACAAGTACTGATATAGGTTTTTGCGAGATCTACATGGGGAACTAAATTCTAACTATTAGTACATACACAGACACATGGTTCCCCTGACTTACCTGTCCTCGTGAGCGTTGGTCCTGAGGTCCTTGATGGCAGCGAAGCCACACCTCACTCTGGCGTACTTGTTCAAGTTGTTCACCACTGATCGACTGACGTCCAGGTAGTATGGATCTCCAGTCGCCTGCAGTAGCAACACAACATAATCGTTCATCAACTACTTAGCCATCAAAATAATACAGAGAGTAGAGTAGAGCAGTAGCATCACACGCTAGGGGTTGATTACAGTACTTACAGAAATATTCCAATTACTGAGATGCTTTCTTCAAAACAACAGAAAGTGATATATACATGTACAGCTAATGCATAGAGTAAACACACACCCCACCCCCCCCACACACACACACACACCCACCCCCAAATTAAAATTAACTGCAACTCTCCCCCCCCTCAATTTATCACGGAATTCAAGTTATGGCAGCTGAAAAGAATAATTAAATTGAGGGGGGGGGCGGGAGTTGCAGTTAATTTCAACAGCTATTAACTTTAGTACCGTTGATCGAAAAATGACAAATTATGACAAATTATGGCCCCGACGAAATTTTGGATTGAAATACATCATTTGAAAGGAAATTTTCTAAGCTTTCCGAAAATCACAAAATTTTGGAGATCATTCATGGTATCGCCTAATTGGCAAATACTTTTATCGTTCAAATAAGAATATTGATGATGCTATTTGAAAGGTGTGTTTCTAAGCTTTCAGAAAATTATTATTATCGTTGAAATTGGATCCACGGAATTCAAGTTATGGCAGCTGAAAAGAAAAGAATAATTAAATTATGGCCCCGACAAAATTTTGGATTGAAATACATCATTTGAAAGGAAATTTTCTAAGCTTTCCGAAAATCACAAAATTTTGGAGATTCGATCAACGGTACTAGCTGTTGAAATTAACTGCAACTCTCCCCCCCCTCAATTTAATTATTCTTTTCTGCTGCCATAACTTGAATTCCGTGGACCCCCACCCACCCCACACACACACACCCACCCCCATCCCCCCACACACAAACACCCACACACCCCACACACACATGACGGTGTACCTTGTAGAGGAAGTAAGTGCTCTCAATGAACTCAGGCCTGAGAGGGTGGTTTCCCCAGTGGACCCTGAAGTCATGAGTGAATGCCTCGGGTAGGAAGTTGTGTCTCTCCATCACATGATAAAGCATGTCGTGAATGTGTATAGCTGTGTCTACGTCACCCCACAGAACCTGGAGATAGATACAACAAACCCCGTCATTTTAAACATGAAGGTTAGGTAAGTACAGTACATACAAAAATGTATACTGCATACTACATGTACAATAGACGGACGGCCTCTAAGAAAGTACTTTTCTATGTCAAACCGTTCTAGAGAGGTTCAGAGATATTAAGGCAAAACAGAAAACGACGGCACGAAAAACAATTGTTGATCTCAGTCTACCATCTTGTGGTACCTTTATCAAAGAGCTACAAATAAATTGGACACAAGTTACGACCCCTAAAAGGGAGCTAGTGGTTTCTCTTAGTCAGTGCATGTGTGTGTGTGTGTGTGTGTGTGTGTGTGTGTGTGTACCTGTAGACCAGGCCAAAACGCCAGAAGTGAGTCCATGAAAGATCTAGTCATTCGATGAAGTGAATTCATGCTCACCTCCACTAGCATGGGCCCATTCGTGATGTATCTCTTGATGGCATCATAATGCTGTAGGGGAGGGGGTAAAGAAAGAAAATGAAGTTGCTGACCTTGCATGAACATATTAAAGCTCTGTACTGTATACACAGTTTCCGTTAACTCCTTTACCTCACAATTTTAACTCTAACAGTAAGCACCAAGTGTTTCAATAACCCCTCGCTCACCTTCCCAAACCTCTGCAGATACTTCCTGTCCCCCAACAGGATATAAGACTTGAGACAGTACTCGTAGTATGAGTCAATCCCCGCCCCCACACCGCTATCCACTCTCGTCCACTCAGCACTGTGTACGTTGATGACTGAGCCAACCAGATTGTGCCCTCGGTGTCTACTACGCCAGATTGCCTCCATTGCTTGGTGGGCTTTCACCTCAAACTGAGGATCACCTAATGGGAGAGAGAGAGAGCTTGACCATTACACAATGTATCTATCAAATGTAACCAACAATCTAAGCCTAGACAACTCTTAGAGTTACAAAATGCATTTGGTAATGTACACACGCACGCACGCACGCACGCACGCACGCACGCACGCACACACACACACACACACACACACTCACTGCACCTGTTAGTCTACTGAGGGCAGCAAACTCAAGGATCATGGACCCAGCACATGCCGTGCACGTTGTCTTCTCCATGTTAGGGTAGCCCATACCGTGGCGAAGGTTGATCTGAGGAGAGGCACAATATAATACAGCACATGTAACGGTTGTATTATCTACCAGTTTCAATTTTAGTACAGAATGGACTGTATTTTCTGTTGGCAAGTTTGCACAGTACAGTGGATTGCAGTGCACTTACAACAGAGATTTGCCTATAATAAAGCACTTTCTACATATGTACAGGTTGTATTATCCACATGACATACTGTACACTTAGGACTAAGACCAGTTTCAAATTTGGTATAAAATGTTGAACTGTATTCTCTATTGGCTATTATTCAGAGTACAGAGCAGTCACCTTTGGATAGGGGAGACCTGTAGTGGTGTTGAAAGCAGGCAGTAATCTGTTCCCCACTTCCACTGCCATTCTGAGCAGCCTCCCATCATACCAAGCCAACTGATGGTAGCCCTTCTCTTTGAGAGCCAGGGCAGCAAAGTGACCTCCCAGTAAACCACCTAGCACACGTATGTTGGTCTCAAACACTGATACCACCAAGTCACTGTCGAAGCTAATGTCTGTCATGACTTTTTGTACAGCCGAGGAAAACTCATCAACCGAACCAATTACCTGAGGGGACAAACACATGTACATTGGTGAGGGGGAGATTGCTCCTGCCCCTTTAATAGTAACAGACTACCATGTACAGTACAGTTAGAGTACAGCTTCCTCTCCTATAGTGTATTGTACTGATTCAGATATAGGGGAAGGAAGTCAAGGTAAGAGAGGAGCCTCTGGTGGAAGCATCTATATTAACTATTCAATACAGGAAACCATCTCCAGACAAATACAGTAGCTACTTAAGTCATGGTAATGGCTTCTAAATAAGTTACATAGCTTCTCCTCCAATAGGGCCTCAGGGGATGTGGTTGCCCTGACCACCCACACACTATATGTATATACTTGACTCACAGCCAGAGTGTCCAGTGTGTCTATGAGGGTGAGGGAGAACCTGCCCAGGGTAAAGTCAATGTCCCCTCGTCCTTGCTCCACCCCCCGGACACGCCCCTTACACGTCAGTGGCATCAACTCATCAGCAGGATATGCAAAGTCCTGTCAGCAGCGTAAATCAGAGTCATGTGATTAGATAGACACGTCATGTGATAGGCTCACCATGTATGAATGGTAGGCATGATTGAACATCTCCAGAACCTTGTCCCTGGAAACCAAATAAAATCATACAAACCAAAATTCCTCCCACACAATAAAGGCTGAGGTAGGTACACAATAAGGCCAGTATGGGAACCTCTAGACTACTACTAGGACTAGGGTAATGTGTACACACACACACTTACTTGTAATGTTTCTTTTCAGTGGGGCCCATTGATAGTGCGCCATTGTGATGAGTGAGTAGTAGGGAGCACACAATCACCACTCCCCACATGTACAATACCATTGTCACTATCTGTACAATGGTTCTACTTTAGACTAGCTCTATGTGCTGCACTGTACACTCATTTGATAAGTATTATATTGCAACTCACCCTGTCAGCTATAACCTGTTCATAGTAGGAGGAAAGATAAACAAAGC
Source organism: Halichondria panicea (assembly GCF_963675165.1). Classification (NCBI taxonomy): domain Eukaryota; kingdom Metazoa; phylum Porifera; class Demospongiae; order Suberitida; family Halichondriidae; genus Halichondria; species Halichondria panicea. Next base: position 570,770 of record NC_087386.1, read on the forward strand.
ACAGAGTCTCTTTGTCTTGAAGGTTGGATTTCAATATTTCACGAGAATGATTTTTTCTTTAATTCTACAAACTGCACTTTGACCTTAGCGGTGTGAGGATGTTTTCAATTCGTGGACGTTACTAAATTTTCATACTGCGCATGCTCAGTTCAACCTCTCACAGAGACAAATAATGTGTTCAGAAAAGCAAAGCATTATATATACAGACAAAATAGTATCAATAAAAACGTGTATAAAAATCAGTTTCGGTTCGTTCAACTCGTATTCTCTACAATGAATCTACAAATGTCTGTAGCAGTGTCTCCTCTTCTCAGTGCTATGGCAATTTCCACCAAGGCCCTGAAGGTAGCTCTGGAAGGATTCACTCTTCGCCACACTCTCAATGCATGAGCCACTCCAGCTTGATTGCTACAACGACGTGTGACATCAGTTACATCACCGAGGTCGGCTGGGGTGAGGTTGAGTCGATCGAGCAGGATAGGAGTTGTGGATTGATTGACTGCATGAAGAAAGGCATCACTAAAATTATATTTCATGATCGATACATGTATGAATAACACAAAGGCTAAGAAATAAAAACTGCACAAACCTGTGATGCTATCAGCCAAATTGATGAGATCCACTGTGGGCTTTTTGAGAGCGTCTGACAGGAGACTCCATGTTACAACTTGTGTACTCAGGAGCTTAACCAACATTTCACGCAAGCACGACACATTATCGCCACGATACTTTCCGGTATCGATATTGGTGAGAATGAAATGACTGAGACCTAGAGCCAATCCCAGATTCAACCAGTAAGGGCTGGCACTTTCATGTGCAGTGTGTAGCTTCTCGTAGACATGTTGTAGATCGTCAATTGTCAAAGCCTGTACAAAAGCAACGATGAACCAGGGTTTCATTTGGTGAGGGTTGCCCCCTCAGAAATACCTTCTAGAGGAAACTCAATGGGGGAATACAATTGAGGGATTCCGGTGAACAATATTCTCAATCCCCTTACCAAAATGTAAAAATGATAATTATGTAAGTACGTACAGTATATGAATTAGAGACTGCCAACCTTGTGCACGCTCAGCAGGTGTGGAAATTTCTCTGAGAATAGAATGATGTCACTCTCAGGGATTTCTTGATCCAGTTGTTGGTCCCTCACTCCAGTCTTCTTACACACATCTTCCATTACTGTAACAGAGGACAATTCACCTGCAGTCAGTTACATTATTTGATACTCATTTTACTTATAAATAGAACGCAAATGTTTACGTAGAGTAATACCGGGGTATTGCAGCTGATCACTCGTTCTTTCAGTGACATCTCTCGTAACAGAGGATGGTTCACCTAACATAGAGAAACATAAATGTCAATATTACTGAAACTATAATTATTATACTCACCTGAACCTTCGCTATTGTCCAGCCAGATTTTATGTTCGTCACTGAGCTTCCCATACACACGTGCCTCCTGGGAGCATATCCAATAGTCCTTCCGTTCGCTCAGATCAGCAAGGTGCAATTTGCTTCCAGTGCTCTTCTTGCATGGGCAAAAGATGCGTGTCTCGGGTGTGTCGTTGTTGTAATGCAACGCTTTACAGGACAATTTAATGCTGCTTAAAATTTCGTTGCGAATCGTAGGGCATATTTCATTGCGTAAAGGAAAAGGGACGTCAATGTACACTTCGATATACGAGAAGGAGTCGATCAGAGCCACGGTAAACGGGTGCTTGGGAATTCTTAGCTGGATACAATTTTTAGCAAAACAGATTAGTTTCCCTGAGGGGAGAAAAACTTTCCAGTCCAACCTCTTGATCACGTCCACAACTAGACAGCAAAATACTCCAGAGCGAATACACCCACTACGAAAGTAGATAGCGAAGGGAGATATTGTGAAGGAGGAACGAATCTTGTCTAGCTCAGCAGGTGGGATTGATGTGAGTAGAGATGGCATGAAGAACTCGGCTTGGTGGGTAGTGGACTCCACTAGTGGAATGGGAGCAATCACGAGAAGATCTTTCATGATCAACAGCATATCTTCTGGAGAAAAGATGCCTTCAACGTAATGCTTTTTAAAGAATCGAAGGAACCCTAAAGTGACTATGCCCTCATCTCGAAATCTCTTCCACTCGGCCTTGGTCATTCCTGTGCTTAGAGTAGAGCGTGACTTGACTTCAGCATTCCTCAGGAAGATGGCGTGCTGTGAGAGCTCGGTAATCTTGTCTAGTGGAATCTGGGCATCCACAAACACTGTGTTGGGGAGAATGGAGGGATAGTAGTGCGCTATACACACGTTGTCAAAGAAGACCAGAGCAGCTTCAAGATCTTTGAGAAAATAACCAAATCGAGTGGCTAATTGGAGACATTCTCCAATGCTTAATACACCTCGCTCGAGACTGGCAGATAAACTCTGGAGAAGTGAATCCAAGAAGGACCACCAGATGGGCATTTTGACTTGTAGCGGAATAGAGTCCTCAACAGCAATTCTAATCCTATTGGCAGTGGCCAGTGAATCGTCATCTCGGCTGATTGTGTTGAGACCAAAAATAAGATTGTTCAATCCAGGATCGTTGTACACCAATAGCTTCTTGATATCGGGTGGCAGCATGTCGAGAATCTCTTGATTCCTCTTGATAAGTGTATCCGAGCTCTCATCCAGTTGATCCAAGAATGTGCCCACAAAGATCATACTTGGCTTCTTGTCTTGTGAGGTATGGGACTCAATCGATCGAATGAGACTCTGAAGTGTCTCCCCGAGGGTCATGTGAGATGCACGAGGACTACCAACAAGCTGCCCATCCTTGTAGTACTTGTCAGAAGGGAAACTGGAGAGTTCGTCAATCAAACGCAGGACTATCAACGCCACCGAAATGTGCTTGATGAAGAGAGGGCTGATGTCGTGGAATTGCGGCTGGCCGCCACAGTCGGTAACGTACACCCAGTTGGAATCAAACAGTTCTCCTTCTTGCTGGTCACTGCTCGACAGTTGGTCAGTTCCCTGTGTGGCTGGCTTCAGCTCTTCTGCCACACCACTCACTACACTCGCTATCACTTCATCGATGGCTTTGTTCAACATTCTTGTAGAGCCAGAAAGTTCATCGGAATCGTTCGTCGATGGGCTCGAAATGGAATCAGAAATTTGCTCATCGGAACCAGAAATTAGCTTGGTTGTGGTCATCTTCTTTAAGCTCTCGGCAACCCTTGATGCTGTGGATGGATCGGCGCTTTCTTTTGGTAATTTAGTGATGATTTGAGCAAGTAGCTTGCGTAGCTTTGGCTGAGACATCTCTTCCCAGCCTTTTCCAGTTGACTTGAATTTCGTGTTAGACACGGGTCGAATGCGTACTGGCTTTTCCATACAAGGAGTGCTGTCACGCTGTAGTGGAGGGGGATTGTCAGTTAGCAGATGCTTGAGGTTGGTCTTCCCTGTTCCCGCCGGTCCAAATACGAGCATGTTGACAATGTTGACCAAGACATATCCGTGCTTCATCGCCTCATCAAACAACCGCTTTGCTGATTCTAAACACGACGTGTGTATGTGGTGTTAGGAATGTTAACTATGCAATACTTCAGAGCTGGGTGACAAGATGGACTATTATTATGATGTCACCATAATTATGATGCATGTGATTAAACCGATCATTACATGCAGGAATGTGCTGTGCTTGCATTCATGGATGTCACTATTAAGTACACATGTAGTAAGCACAGTAGAGGGTACGCCCCACAACCCAATGGATATGAAGCAAAACACATAATTAAAATGATTGTGGTTGTGAGTGGGTGGGGGAATGAACAATGGAATGAACATTACATTGAGGTCTGGAAAACATGTAAACAATATAAAGGCAACAAGTATGTATAAATGTCATACAGTCCGATCACGTCGCCTTAAAGCATAATTTGGTGAGGTATAAAACACATAACAATAGCATCATGTTTTATGCAACTCGCCCTCGGGCTCATAAAATGATTGCTAGTCTGCCTAAACTGTACAATACAGTCAGTTTCCTAGCAACGCAAGCTTAAAAAGGTGGTGGGTGGAGCAAATAGTTGATAAGAACATGATTACATACGTATGGTATATACATGTACATAATACCTTATAGTGCGAAATTTTCGAGGCACTTATATTTCGTGGAATGGCCTCTAAAGCATTTCGTTGCACAATGTTTGTGGGTTGACCGCTTACCACAAGCCATGCCTTTAATCTTTGCATGTTATAGCAGATAATTGGTACAATTTTCGTGGATTGCTAACCCATGAAATCAGCGAAAATATAGCCCCTCGAAAATTTTGCGGTATATATGGTAACTGCTTTAAAATGGATCTAACTGGACACAGCAGCTGTGCGTATATGTAAGAAGCCAATGAAGTGCCAGTGGAAATGAAGGACATGAAGCAGCTGAACATAAACCACCTTTAAATCGTAAACCTTTAAAGCTTGCTAAGTGGGTGACCCACCAATGACAGGGAATACATGTACTGGGTAATAATGATGTGGCTGATCACTACAAGAATGTGCTACGCTTGAATTAACATAATGATGTCATAATTAAGTAACACAGTACAACGTCACGAACCCAAATCATGAAAGTTGGTATTAATAAAGTCCAATAAACCATATCCATACCACCACAGTGTGTAGAGTAGTAACAGGAACAATGCTCTAGTACACTGTAGTGTGCACAATCAGGGCCAGTTGCCTAGCAACACAACAAATGTGATAGGCGAACGAAAATGTTGTGGGTGGAGCTAACGTTTTTGCAATAACACGATTATATAAAGTATGAGGACCTCACAACAGCTGTAGGTACAGTCTACTAATAACACACTACATGTAAGTTGCTACAGGTACGAGTGATTGCAACTATGAGCATCAACACTCACTGTACTATAAAGTTCCTTGCTCCCCTCACCTTCCTTTCTCTGCCTCTCCTCTCCTCTTCCTCGTATCTCAGCAATATCATTCTCATAGCGATGTATGAACGTCTCAGACCGTTGTATCCCTGAGACACACTTCTTGATCTTCCCCTCCACCTCCTCCAGCTCTCCCTGCAGTTGTCCCGCGTCCTGGTCAGTGATGTCACCAGACAGTCTCTGTTGGAGGGCAGCTCTTCTCTGGGGGAGTAAAGAATTTCACCAAATAGAACATGTAGCTGATACAAATGTACAAATTATCAAAATATAAAAATCAGCAACCACCAACCTAAATAAACTTGGCGAGCATAATTATATATTTACCCGGTATACGGTATAACCTCACACTGACAAACGGTAAAAGTGGACTTATAAAACATACACAAAGGTAGACAAAAAGCAACCATTCATCATACAATGGACAGTACATGTACACACATTGTCGTTCTGCTAGACTACGTGTACCACTCTTACCACGAGAGTAGTAAGTGCAACTATCAACACTCACCGTCTCATGACTAGTCAGTTCACTCTCATACTCAGCCTTATCCTGGACAAGGTGAACAAGACAAGAGTGGGTTAGACTGTGTGTTTGTGGTCACACATTATGAATATATTGCCCTCGGGCTATATATTCCATACATCCCTTGTGCCCGTGTTATAACTATAACATACAAGTCAGCCTAGTACGCCATTATATGTACGTGCAATAAACTCACAATCTGTTGTTGAGTAACAGTCCACAGAGGGTACATGTGAGGAGAGAGTGATATGAACACTGGTAGTACACACACTGGCTAGTACACACACAGGTACTCGGTACTAGCAATAGCATATAATGGAAGGGTCAGTGGGTGGGTCAGTGGAAGGGACGGTAAACGGTACAACAAGCATCTTACATGTACAACTTTGATACGTATGATTTTGTTTGTCGTACAATACAACACCTGCACTTCATGAGACACACACACAATCACAACATACCTCAATGGCACCCTGAGACACATCAAATGGTACATGTGAGGGAGAGATTTAATCTTAATACACATACAAGACATCAGATCAGTTGAACGCTGGTGTGTATGGGACTGACTACACATAGCAACAAGTGGTTGGACCTGGCATAGAAAAGCTAACAAATAAAAAAGTTGGGGAAATATTGAGAAATAGGCAACAAGTTTTAGGTTCAGTAGGCACTTAATTGGTTGGGGAATTTACATAAACACAAATTTACATGTACACAATGTACACAATGGTGGTATTTCGAACTTGTGCCCGTAAAATGGGATTACGAATTGAACAAGTTTAAAGCTGTGGTCTACCCTATACGAGGGAGAGGGTCAGCTCTAGAGGACAAGGGACACACGCTAATGATGCTAGGTAACCAGTACATCCGTACACATTGCAGCTAAACCATTTTAGTGTGTGGACATTGAGTACTCGTAAGAAGCTCACCTCCTACAATAGTCCAAATCAGTGTGTGGTCCAACATAGGAATGAGTGTGTGCATGGGAAGAGACAAACACGATAATGTACGTACCAACTAATGAACTTAGGTGTATATTCTACGAATATTAAAACTACAACCTAATAAGTTGTGTGGGCCTCGGCTAATACCAAGTTGGCAATATGGAAAGAGACAAAGACAATTTACGAGTTCCTATAGTAACCATTAAAATGAGTGTGCACGTGCAAACACAACTTACAAGCTGTTGATCCAGAGAGGGAGAGTCCACAGGGCAAACAGTGGGAAGATAGTAAATGAATGATTACGAGGTTGAATATGATCATACTAAATATTTCCCTATATAACACTATGGCACTGCACACACACAAGAGTAATAATGGGGAAGTAGAAACATCACAGAATATGCAACAGACTAAATACTCTGACAACACACACACACCAACTTACAGCCTGTTGTTTCAGAGGGTCAGTCAAAGGTGAGGTGGAGATGCATGAAATGGAAGGAAGAGAACATTAGTGCAGTGATACAGTACACTGGTGATTGCATGACACAGGGGAGGGGAAACAATTGTGGACAGCCAAACATGCAGACTGAAACACTTGATTAACCATGCATACTTTCAGGCACTACTACGAGTAGCCTCGATCCCAGGCCGCACTTCCCACTTCACTTAGGGAAGTGGGCCTGGTATCGACTGCTTGCGCATGCGCTAATATCCCCCCGGTATCTGGGGGCTCTGGATAACATCGTATATGCTCAGTAAAACAGTGACATCACAAGGAACGAAAGTGGATTGAAGGAAGTAGATAGAAAGTTCGATTGAGTTGCTAGCCCATCTGATAGCATTCTCTAATAGCTACCCTTAGCCTGCTATGTTAACAAAAGACTCACAGCCTGCAACAGTGTGGATGACGATCGTCTGAACGGAGTGAAGGCTGACAAGAGCCTATATGGACAGGCCACGCCCATTTAACACTATATTTGGTGAAAGTCTACTATACTACTGCTACTGATTCTATTGTATCAAAAGAAAATAGCTGTACAACAAACATACACAGCTCTGTCTCTAGCTAGCTAGCTATATAGCTCTGTGTATGACTTTTAGGATATTTTCTCTGATGAATCCAGTGTTATAGGACATTTTACGGGGAAAAATATCCAATAATTTGGCGCATGCGCAAGCAGTCGATAGCAGGCCTTCTTTTCTATGAAGGCCGGTGAAGGAGGCTATACTACGAGTAGATCTACTAAGGAATAGTATCACATTCAGTTATCCGTATGTGCTCTTCTTTACGCTTTACACTGTCTACCTCCTAACAACAAGTGCTCAGAGCACAAGCATGTCAGCTTGGTAGAATGTGATTGTACACAACGTACCTCAATCCTCCACTGTTGTCCATCCTCAATGTAACGCTGTTGTCCATCCAGAGAGAGTGGTACATGTGGAGAGAACAACAACATGAGATAAAACACCTCACACTGACAGGGTAGAGTGTAGGCACTATACTGTGATGAATGAATGATGCCAAGTGTGTTTATGGGTGGTCAACAAGTACATCTAGGCACTAGGAGAATGTACTGATCATTGAGTATCTATCTATTATGTGAATATCATACCCTTTCGTGATCAGTGAGCCCATCCTCCATCAACTGTGTGGAACTAGCAGCATTCAGTGTTGTAGATTCAGCCATTTCAAGAGAAGGTCTGGAACGCCCTAATATTTCTTTGTGGGTGGCTAGAGGCATGAGGGGGTGGGGCTTGTAGCAACACCCACACATTGTTCAATAAAGAAAGGGTTCAAAGGGCACATAATTATTGTTCCAAATAGAGCACAGAACATACATAAAGCAAGTACGTATCAGAAGAAGAAGCACTGAAGAAAGAAGAGCTCAGGAACAATGGCCCACCTGACACTAATTGCCAGAGCCAGTGATGGACTACCTCTGTCCTCATCCATTGTCAATGAAGAGGTAGAGGAGCTACAGTAGATAATACAGTACAGTCTGCATTGGTCCCATCAGGACACTGTACTGTATGCAGCTCAGTGACATGAATAGTTGTCAAGTCATGATTCTGTAGACATATAAAGAGAACCTTGCTAGAATAATACGTGTGTAGTGTGTGCTATCTTTAACAGCTTGAATTAACTGAATTGTTGCGTTCTCCCTCTGCAGTCTGGCCGGGATTATGCTGAATACCAACCCAAGGCCAAGCAGATATTCCGCAAGCTGTCGTCAGTCAGCCCCCCTCGATGCTCAATCGAGTGTGACCCGGGTCGTATGGTGTTCCAGTAAGCACTCTCCTGTGAATGTCATTATTGCCTCGTGGTGTGTATGATGATTGGTGCTCTGTCATGGTATAAACTGATGCAATGGATGACCTTTTGTTTGTGAGCATTTGCTTAACTGTACCATACACATTGTAAGTGGTGTGTGTTATACATAGGTCCCTCTATAGTGATTGTCTAACAAGGAACTACCAGTGTACATGTAGTCTAAGAATAGTTGGAACTTGGTTGGTGATATTATACTCCAGTTTAATGGTGGATGAGGGGCGGTGACTTTGAGCTTGAAGCACACACACTAACATGGACCCCCCACACAGCTACATCCTTGAGGAGGGGATATGCTACCTCGCCCTGTGTGACCCCACCTATCCTGCCAAGCTGGCCTTTAACTACCTCGAGAATCTACACAAAGACTTCAGTGAGCAACATGGCAACGATGTACACAAGGTCAGTCGACCGTACCACTTCATTGAGTTTGGTATGTATTTATATCTGCCATCCATATTTTGTAGACTTAATTATAAGGTCATGCTTTTTCCTGTGTCAGCATTGGACATGCACAGCTGGGCAACACCAGCACTTGCAGTTTCTTGTGTGTGTACTGTTTCAATTCAGTGTTGCTACCACTGTTATATATAGTACAGAATGTCCTTCCTCTCACACCCACTCACCCCCCACACACCCACTCACCCCCCCACCCCCCACACACACACACACACACACACGTGCAGATCTCAGTGACAAAGCGGGGAAGCTGGTCGACCACTCTCGTGTGCCAGAGGCTAATGGCTGATCAGCTGATGCAGCATGTGAGCATCTCCTGGCTACTGTGGATTGGTTCTGGACTGCTAGTTCATGCTCTTGTCTATTGGAGACAATATCTGCCAAGTTTCACCAGAGATGTGTACAAGTATGGTAAGCTGAGGAGTGAGAGTGACTGGAGCTGGATGATCCCTAGTGTGCCCAAGACTCAAGGAGGTCAGTCAGGGTCAATATATACAGTGTATCAGTCTACCTCTTGTAACGAGAACCCCCTACAAGTCTAGCTAGCTTGTAACACCTAGCTAAGTACTGGATTGTGATTTACAATAGTGAGCTCCCTAGCTGAGACTGTCCTGACTTGTAGTTGTTGTAATTGCATTGTCCCAGTCTAAGGAGGTCTTTATTCCCCTCTGCAGGTGGTTCACCCACTTCTACGTGTGGGGGGTGGTGTGAAACTACTCTGTATTCCTCTACTATACCAGCCACTGTCCACTGCACACACGACTACCGCTATTGGGACCAACAGCACTGCTGCATTTGAATTCATGTATAGTCATACCGTATAGCGGGTATTTTTCGGGGGACAAAATATTTGTTGTTTAGCAATATTGAGACATTTCGTGGGTAATATTTTCGTGGTTGGAGCAGGTAAAGGTAGGCAAAGTCGCTTCATTCGTGGTTAGAGGTCCAACCACGAACACCACAAATATTTTGCCCTACGAAAATTACCCACCTCTGTACGGTATTCAGTCTAGTAATAGTCCTATTCTCGTTTAAGAACCTGGAATTTTGATTGCTATTTCAACGCCCACTAACTACTTCCTGTATAGCTTCCGCAGTAAAATTGTGCTGAGCTGGCACACCTTTTTACATTGAAGTCATTGTAAAATCAATGCCTTTTTGCAGCCTCTGCATTCTGCATATGGAACGCCGTTTGCGACAAAATTCAGGCAGAATGTGATAGGCGTGTGCATCCAATATAAAATCGATTTTTAATAATCGATTTTTTACAGTTGATTTTCGATTTATACGTGAACGATCTTTGACAATCGATCTGATAATCGATTTTTGAAATTCCAATTTTGATAATCGATTTTTGATAATCGATTATTGAAATTCGATTTTTGATAATCCATTTTAGAACTGCTCTGAGGTGGGCTGGGGGGGCCCCCCCTGTCTAAAGCTGTATCACGTGAGACTATCCTTAGAGCATTAAAGAAGCCACTATTCATGACTTCTATTCTACACATTTTATGTATCTGGAATCACCAAACTCTTTCTCAGCTCTCTAAGCACACACAAGATAGCCAAATAAAACAGTGCTGGCGAGAAAGCATACAAAAATGGGTGCACAAAGGAACTAAATAAGATAGCATCAACTGAACAGTTCTAAAATTAATGATTTTTACTGTGACTTATGGCCCTTCTTTTTTATGGTTCCAAAAAACAATAATATTTCGCTTTTGCGTTTATATAGTCTATCATGTGAGATAGCTAACCAAGCCAAGCTTTGATTCCAGGCCGCGGAGAAGGAGTTTGTGCATGTTCTGAGTTTCAAGGGCGGCCTAACTGTAGCCTTGAATCCATTTTAATCGGCCTGGATTCGAGGCTAGTGTCAATTCAAAAATCGATTATCAAAAATCGAATTTCAAAAATCGATTATCAGATCGATTGTCAAAGATCGTTCACGTGTAAATCGAAAATCAACTGTAAAAAATCGATTATTAAAAATCGATCTTCAAAAATCGATTTTATATTGGATGCACACGCCTATCAGATTCTGCCTGAATTTTGTCGCAAACGGCGTTCCATATCTGCAATGCATGCGCTATTATTCTAAATAAAGGAAGTTTGTGAAATATTGAAGTAAGAGCTACACAATGGTTTTTGTCCCAGAGAGTGTTTGTCAACTGTCAGTGAGCTAGCTGGTCTTGAAGATACCTACTATATACACAGTAAGTGCAGTATAGTGCAGTAGTAGTAGATCTAAGAGGTAAACTAATGCTCCAAGATGGTGGAACATCTCCTCTACACAATTCTGCAGATGCCTACTATGTATATAAGATGTTCCATCATCCTTGAGCATTAGACTACCTCTTAGATCTACTACTACTGCACTTACTGTATATAGTAGGTATCTTCAAGACCAGCTAGCTCACTGACAGTTGATAAAAACTCTCTGGGACAAAAACCATTGCGTAGCTCTTACTTCAATATTTCACAAACTTCCTTCATTTAGAATAATAGCGCATGCATTACAGAATGCAGAGGCTGCAAAAAACGCATTGATTTTACATTAATTGTAAGTGTTAAGTGTACTACCAAGGGCGTATAAAAGAAGAGAGGGCATGCAACTCCACTATCAGTACACGTAGCTAGCAGAGTTCAAACGTGGGTGGAGGAATGTGTGCATTTGCATGAAGTGCTAAAAATAGAAATTTCTATTTTTAGCATTTCATGCACTGTCATGCGCATGCATCCGCCCACGTTTGAACTCTGCTCATATAGGAGTTGCATGCCCTCTCTTCTTTTATACGCCCTTGGTACTATAGTGTAATTGTTGACTTGTGTGTGGGTTGTTAATTCTTGTTTAGGAGTCTCTATTTGAATGTCAGCCTTGATGAATGTTTCATTGCAGACTCACCCCTTGCTGGCCTGATTGTAGCCACTCTGTTGTTCCTCTGGGCCTACACACATCAGTACCGATGTCACGTCATCCTTGCACAACTCAGAGCAGTCAAGAACAAGCCACAGTACGACGGCTGTCACTGCCAAGCAGACTCACGTTTCTATAGACACAAGTTTGAGGACTATCCAAACAACAGACAAATTATTGTTATGACCATTTGTTTATTAGTTTCTAATATAATTTATGCTATGTACATGCAGTACTGTATGGTATCATTCATATTCTCCAATCAATAATCTATCAAATTAATGATAGAAAAAACTAATTTTGAATTTGCAGTGAATAATAATTGACGCTTCTTATGCTATTATTTGTACATGCAGTACATGGTACATTGAATTAGTATGACATCATTTATTGTTCAATCAATAAACCTTCAAATGATCGAAAAAATTAATATTTGAATTTGGACAATGATTCAGTAATTTGCTAGCTATACAGTTTTGTCCACTTTTCTCCTAGTGAGTGTTCTGGTTTCGTCTATTCGTGCCTTGTGTATCTGGAAGGAGGGCGTGACCCACTGCCCACACGAGCACTGATCACCTGACCAGTTGAATGACCCCAGATGAGCCGAGCACTAAAGACACAGAATCTGCCACATGTGTGTGTGTGTGTGTGTGTGTGTGTGTGTGTGTGTGTGTGTGTGTGTGTGTGTGTGTGTGTGTGTGTGTGTGTGTATAATTATGAAGAATATATAGCAAATTCTACGAGCTAAACAGTTGAATTCTAGAAAATAACGCAAGGCTATAGTCTTTGTTAAAATTGGATTTTAACTTATCACAAAATAGTACATGTATCTAAGCACACCATTGGAAAGGTAATTCTGAGAGCTCTTGAATGCAGTTTGAAATTGGACAATCAAACACAAATTACGGGCTTTGAAGATACGTATCTATTTTTAGCTAATGCACAAGTAGCAGCCTCACCTTCCCCTCCACTTTGCCCAGTAGAGAGCTTTCCATCCACTGTACTGGCTCGATGAACCATGAACTACACACATCATGAGTGGGCCCCTGCTCGTTATAATCCACCTCTGATTGAGTGGGTGGAGTTTGCCCTTGCTTTGTCCTCTTATACCATTTGATAGCAGCCTCGTTGGAGAGCAGCTCTCGGAGTAGGAGTGCGTCCAATCGCTGCATGAACACAGCCGGTATTATGATGTCACTGGATCCATCCCCACTCATGGAGAAGGGAGGGACCTGGGTCGTATTGTACTGCTTGACATTATCTGGGAGGGGGGGGGACCGTTAAGAGAGCATATTATACAATTTCACAAAGACCACAGAATGGTGTGCAATACTACTATATACGTACGTACAGTCAAGGACTTTTATAAACAGAATTTTATCTAAAGTTACAAGCTCTTGGACAGTGTAGTTTACCTGTGATGATGACCCCAGCTGCACCAGCTTTCTGAGCAGTCCTGGCCTGTAGAATACAATTAGTGAACAATTGTTCCTAAAACAATAATTACATCACAGGCACTTTAAGAGAAACATTTAGATAACGTAACGTAACCATTAATAGGCTCCACATGGTTATGGTGTACGGTACAACACTGTGTACCTTGAGTACAAGGAGGCAGCCTCCTCTGTTAATGAGCAGGATCTTCCCCATAATATCCCGGGCCTCCTGGGGGTCATACTCGGAGCATCCATTGTCCAGTACTCCACCGATTGGCTTCATCTCCACCAACTCCCCTCCCACTTGGAACTCCCCCACGCCCAGCTCTGGCCCGAACATGGCTGGACCTACAGTGAACTCGTGTCGTATGCCCCTCTCCTGGAGGTCAGCAGGGGTCAGTATACGAGCCAGCTTCGGTGTCTGTCTCTGACTACCATCTAATAGGAGGCGTAATACAGTTGCAGTCATTGCTATGGGAAACAGATTATTCAAATTTGGCAAATAAAACTATAGGATGGAGGGTTTTGTGTACTGTATGTATATATCAATTCCTATATGTACCTCCATACATTAAAGACGCTGCACATTGAAGTACATTACATGTGGTTGAAAGCTGTACATGTACTATTACCAACAACACTAAAAGCATTTTACCTGTGACGTGCTGCTGATTCATGAGCTTGACAATATCCTGCATGAGGTACCATCCCTCCTCTGCGTCCTCAGGGCTATTGGCCTTGGCCATATTGTGGGAGACCTGCACTTTGTCTCCCTCCACCACTTGAACCACAATGCCCAGCTCAGTGAGGATCTTCAGGTGACCTGGGTTCTTGAAGTCCAGAGAATTGATCGAGAGACGAGGAGGAGTGAGACGCTTACGCTTGGCACTGTATGTGTGTGTGGGCGTGTGTGTGTGTGTGTATGTGTGTGTGTGTGTGTGTGGGCGTGTGTGTGTGTGTGTGTGGGGGAGGTATCAATAGCACACTTTATTCGAATTTGAGAGCAAATTTGTAAAGGCTTCATAATTATTGTGTATTGACTACAATGAACCAAGCTGCTGCTGTTACCTGGTTGGTCGTTTGTTGAACCTTGAGCTGGTGCAAAGTTTGAAGACCATCTTCTCAAAGCGGTCCAACAGGACAAACGGTCGTCGGTCATTAGGGCACGTCAGGTACGCACTGATCACCACAGATTCTGTGTGTGTGTGTGTGTGTGTGTGTGTGTGTGTGTGGGTGTGGGTGTGTGTGTGGGTGTGTGTGGGTGTGTGTGTGTGTGTGTGTGTGTGTGTGTGGGTGTGTGTATATAAACAGAACTAGACAACTGTGCTGACTAGACGGGATTATTGGCTACTACTGTACATGGTGTCTAGTGTGTGTTTCAGCGAAGCCACACCTCACTCTGGCGTACTTGTTCAAGTTGTTCACCACTGATCGACTGACGTCCAGGTAGTATGGATCTCCAGTCGCCTGCAGTAGCAACACAACATAATCGTTCATTAACTACTTAGCCATCAAAATAATACAGAGAGTAGAGTAGAGCAGTAGCATCACACGCTAGGGGTTGATTACAGTACTTTCAGAAATATTCCAATTACTGAGATGCTTTCTTCGAAACAAAAGGAAGTGATATATACATGTACAGCTAATGCATAGAGTAAACACACACCCCCACCCCACACACACACACACACCCACCCCCACCCCACACACACACACCCACCCCCAAATTAAAATTAACTGCAACTCTCCCCCCCTCAATTTATCAGCTGCCATAACTCGAATTCCGTGGATCCAATTTCAACGATAATAATTATTATTTCTGAAAGCTTAGAAACACACCTTTCAAATAGCATCATCAAAATTCTTATTTGAACGATAAAAATATTTCCAATTAGGCGATACCATGGTCCAAGGCCGAAAAATGACAAATTATGGCCCCGACGAAATTTTGGATTAAAATTCATCATTTGAAAGGAAATTTTCTAAGCTTTCCGAAAATCACAAAATTTTGGAGATTCGACCAACGGTACTAGCTGTTGAAATTAACTGCAACTCTCCCCCCCTCAATTTAATTATTCTTTTCAGCTGCCATAACTTGAATTCCATGGACCCCCACCCACCCCACACACACACACCCACCCCCATCTCCCCACACATAAACACCCACACACCCCACACACCCCACACACACATGACGGTGTACCTTGTAGAGGAAGTAAGTGCTCTCAATGAACTCAGGCCTGAGAGGGTGGTTTCCCCAGTGAACCCTGAAGTCAGGATGTAAGACTTGAGACAGTACTCGTAGTATGAGTCAATCCCCGCCGCCACACCGCTATCCACTCTCGTCCACTCAGCACTGTGTACGTTGATGACTGAGCCAACCAGATTGTGCCCTCGGTGTCTACTACGCCAGATTGCCTCCATTGCTTGGTGGGCTTTCACCTCAAACTGAGGATCACCTGATGGGAGAGAAAGAGCTTGACCATATCATTTAGGCTCAAATGTAACCAACAATCTAAGCCTACCATAGGTTAGACCACTCTTAGAGCTACAAATGCATTTTTCATTTCCATATTGGACAATCTTACCTCCAGTTAGAGGCACCCACAAAGTACACACACCGCTAACAGAGTTGGATTGAGGTCTGAGATTGGACTAGCGTTGCAGATATTTCCCCCAATACCCTGAGGGGACACAGTTACAGGATACAGAGTACCTTAGAGCCGGTTATTTTCTTACGTAGGAAATGTTCGTTTTTCGAGCATTAATACAAAAATTATAAACTGCAAAATTATTATGTGCAATAGGTTCTACGTCACTATTCTCAGCTGTACAAATATTTAGAATCAGAAATATGTAATTGGGTAGTTGATACGAAAATGTTCACCAACGAATATTACCCGCTATACGATATTAGGGAGGGGTACTGACCGACACATTCCTGATCTGTTGTCCTGCAAACCACCGCAGCATCTCCAGGAGAGCAGAGAATGTCCTCGTTTTGTTCTCTGTATAATATAGTCTAAACACACCATTGGAAAGGTAATTCTGATCAGTTTTGAAATTGGACAATCTGAACACAAATTACGTTAGCACAGATAGAATGCATGTGTGCGGACGTTAGCATTAATTAGTAGAACGTCACAAAAATGCCACTTCATATAATCAAACCTGGTAGAGACTCCACTAGATGCTTGAGCTGTTCCTCCAGTCGGGTGAGTGTCACAGATGCTCCCACTGTCAGTCCCTCGTCAGTGACCGCCATCTTGTTGAGCTCAGGCACTTGAGAGCAGCTGATGAGAGTATCGTAGAAGGCCCCCTTAAATTTTACCTCCACGCCTGTGTGTATGTGTAGGGCAGTGGGTATGCGGCAGAAACAGGAGAATACACACAAACACAACATGAGCTACTGCAAATCAAATCATTGTCATTACTGTAGTCTGTAGCAAGTATATAAAGTATACAGTAGGAATCAAATATCGCATAGTAAGAACGTTATTATAATACGCTTGCTAATACAGTACCTCACAGTCTCCTTGACAACCACTCACCTATCTCCGTGTTTCCAATGACCAACTTGCTCTGAGGGAACCTTGCTCTCAACACCAGCAACTGGTCCAGGGTCAAAGGTCGATACCATGACACCCTCGGCCCCTTGATAGCCAATGGGATGAGAGGCTCCGTCCTGAGTGCTGGGGGAAAGGTGGGTTCCTGGGTGGGGTCAAGGGGTCGGAATTTGGAGGCATCAAAGAGGACAGAAGGACCTTTGATGGTCTTAATTCCATCAGAGCTTTTGACGTCCATACAGCATTTGGTAGCACCGCCACAGCAGCCAGTCTGTGGGGGGCATTGTGTGTGTGGGGTCAGTATGTGGGGGGTATGGTGTGTAGGGGGGGTCACAGGTGAAGCTCACCTGTGAGAAGGTTTTGAATCCCTCTAGGATGGGCCTGTACCCAGTACACCTGCACAGATTGCCTGAGGGGACACACACACACACACTAGAGATACAGAGGTGACTTTGTACACATACGTACCTTCGAATGCTCCCTCATGCTTCTCTGAGGGGGCGTGGCTATTCCTGAGGAGAGTGTACATGGACATGACAAAACCGGGGGTGCAGAAGCCACACTGTGACCCATGGGCACGCGCTATACGCTCCTGCATGGGAGGAGAGGAGGAACATGTTGTGAGATATCGTAGTTGGAAGTAATAATTTCATCTGATATCTATGAGGAAAAGTGAGAAGTCTTTGAAAAGAATCAAAAGACTGCAAAACTGTTAGCAGGAAGGAATTAAGCGAATGCAAACTGACTTTGTATCGTATATGATCACCTGAACAGGATGAAGGAGATCGCGGGAGCTACCAATCCCCTCCACTGTGGTGACCGCCATACCATCCACAGAACAGAGGGGGGCAAGACAAGCGTTGACGGCAGCATGTGTAACCACGCCCTCTTGATACCAGGAGAGCATCACCGTACAGGCACTACACCCACCCTCTCCACACCCAAGCTTAGTACCTGTTAGGCGGACTAGAGGGACGGGGCGCTAAGGAAAGTACTCGTGCAATATACTCAATATACGCATACGCGGGTAATTTTGTTGGTACACATTTTTGTATGAACTACCCATTTTTAATAAATATTCGTACAGCTCAGGATAGTGACGTTGAATCTATTGTATGCGGTAGAATAATTTCGTAGTTTTAATTTTCGTATGATGCTCCTCAATACGAAATATACAATACAACATTTTGCATGAAAGAGGTTTACGAGGATACGCTGCGTTCTTAGGAAGTACAATAGAGTGGTCTCCGAGTCCGGGCTCTCCACAACAACCTGCACACACGGTGTATATATAATTATCATAATTAAAAATTAATTTAATGTGTATCCAGGATGCAATGCAGTTTAGCTAGCAGTATACTAGCATGCATACTTCACACTTTTCCTCCATTCACATAGAAGGAAATGCTTTCTTTGGCTCCCTCTAACTCAGCCATGATGCTCGCGATGGTTCATGTAATTAATATTAGGGAAGTGGGTAAAGAGATCTCCATGCATCCTTAGCCCCTCCTCCTTTTCAGTGCATAAGAGGCCTCATCTTCAGTGGGGCCTTGGATCGAGGCTAAAAGATTCCTTTCCTCCTACGTTTTTGACTTGTTGCAGTTCACCCATGTTATAAACCGGGGCTCCGGAGCTGTAGTGGGTGGCCAGGAAACTGGTCACTCACTTTCCTGTAGTCTTTCATTGTGATAGTCGACAGCCCTCCTGTAGTCTTTCATTAGATCACAGCCTTTCCTGTAGTCTTTCATTAGATCACAGCCCTCTGGCCTGTAGTCTTTCATTGTGATAGTCAACAGCCCCGGCTACAGTGGTAGTTTTTTTTTATGTTTTTTTTTTTATAATGTAAAATACACTAGCACAGTGCAGTTCGCAACATTCCTTATAATTATAAAACAATTGACAAAAGCATCTTTTCTAAAGATAATATATAACGGCCACAAAAAATGTTACCCTCACTAGCACGAGTGTTACTTTTCGTCGTCAGTTGGTCTCGTTGGTGAAGTATCTAGAGTGAAGTGTGTATCTCTGTCCTTCTTTGCTGCCTTCTCTTCGCTGAGCACGGACCTAAATACACTCTCATCGATTGTCTTGTCAATAGAGGCAGTGAGTTGCTCCAGTGTCTGCTCTGTGGAGGGTGGGTCGTGGGGGGTCCCCTCTTCACCATCAGCAGACTTCAAAGGACTGTTTGATGTCATGTGACCAAATATTCCAACAGCCTGCGATCACAGAACAAGAAGCAATAATCATTATCATAAATGCACTCTATGAACAAAATTATTGGACGTTCCTAACACAGTTATGGACAATGCAAGATAGCTCTGAAAACAGGCCTGATTTAGAAAAAACATCCACTAATATGCGGTGTTTTTACACACAGCACACATCACACACACAGCACACCTGTGAGACCATTGAGCTGATGTCACCAGTCTTTTCTGGCAGGATGAGAGTGTTGGTGGTCCTGGCCAGTTGGGATAAAGCTGCCACATACTGTTCTGCCACTGCCAGTGAGGCTGCCTTATCGCCATTCTACAAGATAAATAAATAAAAACAGCAGCTGGTACAGATAAGCTATATTTAAAATTGCAGCGAATATATTAAAACAAGTAGACAGCTACCTGTCTTCCAATGGCTGCCCCCAGTGTGTTGAGAGCCTGAGCTCGGGCCTGAGCCTTGGCAATAATGGCGACGGCCGGACACTCTTTCACCGGCTCGCTCCCCACCAGATTGTAGCCGTACGTCACTGGGTTTTTAAAGTTGGAAATTGTAGTATGTTCAGTAGGGCACTTAATTTACAAATTTACATGTACACAATGGTAGTATTTCGAACTTGTGCCCGAAAAAAGGATTACGAATTAAACAAGTTTAAAGCCGTGCTCTACCCTATACGAGGGAGAGGGTCAGCTCTAGAGGACAAGGGTCACACGCTAATGATGCTAGGTAACCAGTACATCCGTACACATTGCAGCTGAACCATTTTAGTGTGTGGACATTGAGTACTCGTAAGAAGCTCACCTCCTACAGTAGTCCAAATCAGTGTGTGGTCCAACATAGGAATGAGTGTGTGCATGGGAAGAGACAAACACGATAATGTACGTACCAACTAATGAACTTAGGTGTATATTCTACGAATATTAAAACTACAACCTAATAAGTTGTGTGGGCCTCGGCTAATACCAAGTTGGCAATATGGAAAGAGACAAAGACAATTTACGAGTTCCTAGTAACCATTAAAATGAGTGTGCACGTGCAAACACAACTAACCCACTGTTGATCCAGAGAGGGAGAGTCCACAGGGCAAACAGTGGGAAGATAGTAAATGAATGATTACGAGGTTGAATGTGATCATATTAAATATTTCCCTATACAGTATTATATATATATTATATACAGTAGAACCTCGATTATCCGGACACCTTGGTTCCAGAAGCAGGCCGGATAAGTGAATATGCCGGATAAACGAATAGATAAACCACGCCTTGATCCACCCACTTTATTGATAAACAGCAGTGCCACATGGTTGTCTGCGCATGCGCAGAAGATAAGCAGGTATGTCTCCATGGTAACAGCTGCAACGCGCATGTGCGTTTGAGGGACACGCCCATTTTCTGATCTGATAACGAGAAAATTGCCAAGCCGGATAATCGAGGTTCCGGATAATGGAGGGCCGGATAATCGAGGTTCTACTGTATAACACTATGGCACTGCACACACACAAGAGTAATAATGGGGAAGTAGAAACATCACAGAATATGCAACAGACACTAAATACTCTGACAACACACACCAACTTACAGTCTGTTGTTTCAGAGGGTCAGTCAAAGGTGAGGTGGAGATGCATGAAATGGAAGGAAGAGAACATTAGTGCAGTGATACAGTACACTGGTGATTGCATGACACAGGGGAGGGGAAACAATTGTGGACAGCCAAACATGCAGACTGAAACACTTGATTAACCATGCATACTTTCAAGTACTACTACGAGTAGATTTACTTGGGAATAGTATCATATTTAGTTATCTGTATGTGCTCTTCTTTACACTGTCTACCTCCTAACAACAAGTGCTCAGAGCACAAGCATGTCAGCTTGGTAGAATGTGATTGCACACAACGTACCTTAATGTCCCACTGTTGTCCATCCAGAGAGAGTGGTACATGTGGAGAGAACAACAACATGAGATAAAACACCTCACACTGACAGGGTAGAGTGTAGGCACTATACTGTGATGAATGAATGATGACAAGTGTGTTTATGGGTGGTCAACAAGTACATCTAGGTACTAGGAGAATGCATTGATCATTGAGTATCTATCTATCATGTGAATATCATACCCTTTCCTGATCAGTGAGCCCATCCTCCATCAACTGTGGGGAACTAGCAGCATTCAGGGTTGTAGATTCAGCCATTTCAAGAGAAGGTCTGGAAGGCCCCTTATATTTCTTTGTGGGTGGCTAGAGGCATGAGGGGGTGGGGCTTGTAGCAACACCCACACATTGTTCAATAAAGAAAGGGTTCAAAGGACACATAATTGTTCCAAATAGAGCACAGAACATACATAAAGCAAGTACGTATTAGAAGAAGAAGCACTGAAGAAAGAAGAGCTCAGGAACAATGGCCCACCTGACACTAATTGCCAGAGCCAGTGATGGACTACCTCTGTCCTCATCCATTGTCAATGAAGAGGTAGAGGAGCTACAGTAGATAATACAGTACAGTCTGCATTGGTCCCATCAGGACACTGTACTGTATGCAGCTCAGTGACATGAATAGTTGTCAAGTCATGATTCTGTAGACATATAAAGAGAACCTTGCTAGAATAATACGTGTGTAGTGTGTGCTATCTTTAACAGCTTGAATTAACTGAATTGTTGCATTCTCCCTCTGCAGTCTGGCCGGGATTATGCTGAATACCAACCCAAGGCCAAGCAGATATTCCGCAAGCTGTCGTCAGTCAGCCCCCCTCGATGCTTAATCGAGTGTGACCCGGGTCGTATGGTGTTCCAGTAAGCACTCTCCTGTGAATGTCATTATTGCCTCGTGGTGTGTATGATGATTGGTGCTCTGTCATGGTATAAACTGATGCAATGGATGGCCTTTTGTTTGTGAGCATTTGCTTAACTGTACCATACACATTGTAAGTGGTGTGTGTTATACATAGGTCCCTCTATAGTGATTGTCTAACAAGGAACTACCAGTGTACATGTAGTCTAAGAATAGTTGGAACTTGGTTGGTGATATTATACTCCAGTTTAATGGTGGATGAGGGGCGATGGCTTTGAGCTAGAAGCACACACACTAACATGGACCCCCCACACAGCTACATCCTTGAGGAGGGGATATGCTACCTCGCCCTGTGTGACCCCACCTATCCTGCCAAGCTGGCCTTTAACTACCTCGAGAATCTACACAAAGACTTCAGTGAGCAACATGGCAACGATGTACACAAGGCCAGTCGACCGTACCACTTCATTGAGTTTGGTACGTATTTATATCTGCCATCCATATTTTGTAGACTTAATTATAAGGTCATGCTTTTTCCTATGTCAGCATTGGACATGCACAGCTGGGCAACACCAGCACTTGCAGTTTCTTGTGTGTGTACTGTTTCAATTCAGTGTTGCTACCACTGTTATATATAGTACAGAATGTCCTTCCTCTCACACCCACTCACACACGCACACACACACACACACACACACACACACACACACACACACACACGTGCAGATCTCAGTGACAAAGTGGGGAAGCTGGTCGACCACTCTTGTGCCAGAGGCTAATGGCTGATCAGCTAATGCAGCATGTGAGCATCTCCTGGCTACTGTGGATTGGTTCTTGACTGCTAGTTTATGCTCTTGTCTATTGGAGACAATATCTGCCAAGTTTCACCAGAGATGTGTACAAGTATGGTAAGCTGAGGAGTGAGAGTGGCTGGAGCTGGATGAGCCCTAGTGTGCCCAAGACTCAAGGAGGTCAGTGAGGGTCAATATATACAGTGTATCAGTTTACCTCTTGTAACGAGAACCCCCTACAAGTCTAGCTTGTAACACCTAGCTAAGTACTGGATTGTGATTTACAATAGTGAGCTCCCTAGCTGAGACTGTCCTGACTTGTAGTTGTTGTAATTGCATTGTCCCAGTCTAAGGAGGTCTTTATTCCCCTCTGCAGGTGGTTCACCCACTTCTACGTGTGGGGGGTGGTGTGGAACTACTCTGTATTCCTCTACTATACCAGCCACTGTCTACTGCACACACGACTACCGCTATTGGGACCAACAGCACTGCTGCATTTGAATTCAGGTATAGTCATACCGTATAGCGGGTATTTTTCGGGGGACAAAATATTTGTTGTTCAGTAATATTGAGACATTTCGTGGGTAATATTTTCGTGGTTGGAGCAGGTAACGGTAGGCAAAGTCGCTTCATTCGTGGTTAGAGGTCCAACCACGAACACCACAAATATTTTGCCCCACGAAAATTACCCACCTCTGTACGGTATTCAGTCTAGTAATAGTCCTATTCGTTTAAGAACCTGGAATTTTGATTGCTATTTGAACGCCCACTAACTACTTCCTGTATAGCTTCCGCAGTAAAATTGTGCTGAGCTGGCACACCCTTTTACATTGTAAAATCAATGCGTTTTTGCAGCCTCTGCATTCTGCAATGCATGCGCTATTATTCTAAATAAAGGAAGTTTGTGAAATATTGAAGTAAGAGCTACACAATGGTTTTTGTCCCAGAGAGTGTTTGTCAACTATCAGTGAGCTAGCTGGTCTTGAAGATACCACAGTAAGTGCAGTATAGTGCAGTAGTAGTAGATCTAAGAGGTAAACTAATCCTCCAAGATGGTGGAATATCTCCTCTACACAATTCTGCAGATGCCTACTATGTATATAAGATGTTCCATCATCCTTGAACATTAGACTACCTCTTAGATCTATTACTACTGCACTTACTGTATATAGTAGGTATCTTCAAGACCAGCTAGCTCACTGACAGTTGACAAACACTCTCTGAGACAAAAACCATTGTGTAGCTCTTACTTCAATATTTCACAAACTTCCTTCATTTAGAATAATAGCGCATGCATTGCAGAATGCAGAGGCTGCAAAAACGCATTGATTTTACAATGACTTCAATGTAAAAAGGTGTGCTAGCTCAGCACAATTTTACTGCGGAAGCTATACAGGAAGTAGTTAGTGGGCGTTCAAATAGCAATCAAAATTCCAGGCTGTTAAACGAATAGGACAATTGTACATACCTTGATTAAGTATTAATTGTAAGTGTTAAGTGTACTACCAAGGGCGTATAAAAGAAGAGAGGGCATGCAACTCCACTATCAGTACACGTAGCTAGCAGAGTTCAAACGTGGGCGGAGGAATGTGTGCATTTGCATGAAGTGCTAAAAATAGAAATTTTTATTTTTAGCATTTCATGCACTGTCATGCACATTCATCCGCCCACGTTTGAACTCTGCTCATATCGGAGTTGCATGCCCTCTCTTCTTTTATACGCCCTTGGTACTACTGTGTAATTGTTGACTTGTGTGTGGGTTGTTAATTCTTGTTTAGGAGTCTCTATTTGAATGTCAGCCTTGATCAATGTTTCATTGCAGACTCACCCCTTGCTGGTCTGATTGTAGCCACTCTGTTGTTCCTCTGGGCCTACACATATCAGTACTGATGTCACGTCATCCTTGCACAACTCAGAGCAGTCAAGAACAAGCCACAGTACGGCGGCTGTCATTGCCAAGCAGACTCATGTTTGCATAGACACAAGTTTGAGGACTATCCAAACAATAGACAAATTGTTATGACCATTTGTTTATTACTTGCTAATATAATTTATGCTATGTACATGCAGTACTGTGTGGTATCATTCATATTCTCCAATCAATAATCTATCAAATTAATGATCGAAAAATTGAATTTGCAGTGAATAATAATTGACGCTTCTTATGCTATTATTTGTACATGCAGTACATGGTACATTGAATTAGTATGACATCATTTATTGTTCAATCAATAAACCTTCAAATGATCGAAAAAATTAATATTAAATTTGGACAATAATTCAGTAATTTGCTAGCTATACAGTTTTGTCCACTTTTCTCCTAGTGAGTGTTCTGGTTTCGTCTATTTGTGCCTTGTGTATCTGGAAGGAGGGCGTGACCCACTGCCCACACGAGCACTGATCACCTGACCAGTTGAATGACCCCACACGAGCCGAGCACTTGAGACACAGAATCTGCCGCATGTGTGTGTGTGTGTGTGTGTGTGAACGAACAGTTGAATTCTAGAAAATAACGCAAGGCTATATAGTCTTGGATTTTGACAAATCACAAAACTAGTACATGTATCTAAGCACACCATTGGAAAGGTAATTCTGAGAGCTCTTGAATGCAGTTTGAAATTGGACAATCAGAACACAAATTATGAGCTTTCAAGATACGTATCTATTTTTAGCTAATGCACAAGTAGCAGCCTCACCTTCCCCTCCACTTTGCCCAGTAGAGAGCTTTCCATCCACTGTACTGGCTCGATGAACCATGAACTACACACATCATGAGGGGGCCCCTGCTCGTTATAATCCACCGCTGATTGAGTGGGTGGAGTTTGCCCTTGCTTTGTCCTCTTATATCATTTGACAGCAGCCTCGTTGGAGAGCAGCTCTCGGAGTAGGAGTGCGTCCAATCGCTGCGTGAACACAGCTGGTATTATGATGTCACTGGATCCATCGCCACTCATGGAGAAGGGAGGGACCTGGGTTGTATTGTACTGCTTGACATTATCTGGGAGGGAGGGGGGAGGACCGTTAAGAGCATATTTTACAATTTCACAAAGACCACAGAATGGTGTGCAATACACTATATACGTACGTACAGTCAAGGACTTTTATAAAGAGAATTTTATCTAAAGTTACAAGCTCTTGGACAGTGTAGTTTACCTGTGATGATGACCCCAGCTGCACCAGCTTTCTGAGCAGTCCTGGCCTGTAGAATACAATTAGTGAACAATTGTTCCTAAAACAATAATTATATCACAGGCACTTTAAGAGAAACATTTAGATAACGTAACGCAACCATTTATAGGCTCCACATGGTTATGGTGTACGGTACAACACTGTGTACCTTGAGTACAAAGAGGCAGCCTCCTCTGTTAATGAGCAGGATCTTCCCCATAATATCCCGGGCCTCCTGGGGGCCATACTCGGAGCATCCATTGTCCAGTACTCCACCGATTGGCTTCATCTCCACCAACTCCCCTCCCACTTGGAACTCCCCCACGCCCAGCTCTGGCCCGAACATGGCTGGACCTACAGTGAACTCGTGTCGTATGCCCCTCTCCTGGAGGTCAGCAGGGGTCAGTATACGAGCCAGCTTCGGTGTCTGTCTCTGACTGCCATCTAATAGGAGACGTAATACAGTTGCAGTCATTGCTATGGGAAACAGATTATTCAAATTTGGCAAATAAAACTATAGGATGGAGGGTTTTGTGTACTGTATGTATATATCAATTCCTATATGTACCTCCATACATTAAAGACGCTGCACATTGAAGTACATTACATGTGGTTGAAAGCTGTACATGTACTATTACCAACAACACTAAAAGCATTTTACCTGTGACGTGCTGCTGATTCATGAGCTTGACAATATCCTGCATGAGGTACCATCCCTCCTCTGCGTGCTCAGGGCTATTGGCCTTGGCCATATTGTGGGAGACCTGCACTTTATCTCCCTCCACCACTTGAACCACAATGCCCAGCTCAGTGAGGATCTTCAGGTGACCTGGGTTCTTGAAGTCCAGAGAATTGATCGAGAGACGAGGAGGAGTGAGACGCTTACGCTTGGCACTGTATGTGTGTGTGTGTGTGTGTGTGTGTGTGTGTATGTGTGTGTGTGTGTGTGTGTGTGTGTGTGTGTGTGGGGGAGGTATCAATAGCACACTTTATTCGAATTTGAGAGCAAATTTGTAAAGGCTTCATAATTATTGTGTATTGACTACAATGAACCAAGCTGCTGCTGTTACCTGGTTGGTCGTTTGTTGAACCTTGAGCTGGTGCAAAGTTTGAAGACCATCTTCTCAAAGCGGTCCAACAGGACAAACGGCCGTCGATCATTAGGGCACGTCAGGTACGCACTGATCACCACAGACTCTGTGTGCGGGTGTGGGTGTGTGCGGGTGTGGGTGTGGGTGTGTGTGGGTGTGTGTATATAAACAGAACTAGAAAACTGTGCTGACTAGACAGGATTATTCGGGATTATTGGCTACTACTGTACATGGTGTCTAGTGTGTGTTTCAGCGAACCTTTAGTGAAGAACCTTTAGAGACGAGGAGGAGTGAGACGCTTACGCTTGGCACTGTATGTGTGTGTGTGGGCGTGTGTGTGTGTGTGTGTGTGTGTGTGTGTGTGTGGGGGAGGTATCAATAGCACACTTTATTCGAATTTGAGAGCAAATTTGTAAAGGCTTCATAATTATTGTGTATTGACTACAATGAACCAAGCTGCTGCTGTTACCTGGTTGGTCGTTTGTTGAACCTTGAGCTGGTGCAAAGTTTGAAGACCATCTTCTCAAAGCAGTCCAACAGGACAAACGGTCGTCGGTCATTAGGGCACGCACTGATCACCACAGACTCTGTGTGTGTGTGTGTGTGAGTGTGGGTGTGTGTGTGTGTGTGTGTGTGTGGGTGTGTGTATATAAACAGAACTAGAAAACTGTGCTGACTAGACAGGATTATTGGCTACTACTGTACATGGTGTCTAGTGTGTGTTTCAGCGAACCTTTAGTGAAGCTGTCAGCGACTGGTTTGTTCTTTGCTGCCTTCCCAGAAGAGTCTGGTCCGCTAGTGGTAACAGTGACAGTGCTCATATTCACCAGGTCTGTGTTCTTCACCAGCAACTACACACAGAGAGAACAACACCTGACACACTCACACAGCCAGGCTACCATAATCTCATTCAAAAAAGGTACTCTCTATAAAAGAGCTGCCTTACCCCCCCCCCGCCCCCCCCTACAATGTGCAGCTGCACCTAAAAAATGCATACTGAAGCAGCATAGCCGCTACACTGTGTATGTATTGTACCCACTCACTGCCTCTTGGACGACTCTATTGAGGGTGGTGTTAGCGCTGGCGAGGGAGAGGGGGAAGAGGTGGGCCTCAGTCGTAAACACAAAGTCATCCATGTTCAGGGGACTGTCCCCCTCGTCAGCAAACAACAAGAACAGATATTTGAACGTCTCAGCCAGTACGAAGGAGTCCATTCTATACAGTATCGAAGATTGCCAATAAAATGATATCGTACTACTAGAATATTAAACCCTTTGTGAATGAGTTTATTAAGACTTTGCGATCTAACCTTTGCATTCTGGCAAGGATTGTGATGCCATACAAGTACCGATTATTATACGTTTTTGCGAGATCTACATGGAAACTAAATTCTAACTATTAGTATATAATGGTTCCCCTGACTTACCTGTCCTCGTGAGCGTTGGTCCTGAGGTCCTTGATGGCAGCGAAGCCACACCTCACTCTGGCGTACTTGTTCAAGTTGTTCACCACTGATCGACCCACGTCCAGGTAGTATGGATCTCCAGTCGCCTGCAGTAGCAACACAACATAATCGTTCATTAACTACTTAGCCATCAAAATAATACAGAGAGTAGAGTTAGAGCAGTAGCATCACACGCTAGGAGTTGATTACAGTACTTACAGAAATATTCCAATTACTGAGATGCTTTCTTCGAAACAACAGAAAGTGATATATACATGTACAGCTAATGCATAGAGTAAACACACACCCCCACCCCCCCCACATACACACACACACACACACCCCACACACACACCCCCACCCCCCCCACATACACACACCCACCCCCACACACCCCACACACACACACCCACCCCCAAATTAAAATTAACTGCAAATCTCCCCAATTTATCAGCTGCCATAACTTGAATTCCGTGGATCCAATTTCAACGATAATATTATTTTCTGAAAGCTTAGAAACACACCTTTCAAATAGCATCATCAAAATTCTTATTTGAACGATAAAAATATTTGCCAATTTGGCGATACCATGAATAATAATAGCCCATGGTCCAAGGCCGAAAAATGACAAATTATGGCCCCGACGAAATTTTGGATTGAAATACATCATTTGAAAGGAAATTTTCTAAGCTTTCCGAAATCACAAAATTTTGGAGATTCGATCAACGGTACTAAAGTTAATAGCTGTTGAAATTAACTGCAACTCCCCCCCCCCCCCCTCAATTTAATTATTCTTTTCAGCTGCCATAACTTGAATTCTGTGGATCCAATTTCAACGATAATATTATTTTCTGAAAGCTTAGAAACACACCTTTCAAATAGCATCATCAAAATTCTTATTTGAACGATAAAAGTATTTGCCAATTAGGCGATACCATGAATAATTGTCAAAGGCCGAAAAATGACAAATTATGGCCCCGACTAATTTTTGGATTGAAATATATCATTTGAAAGAAAATTTTCTAAGCTTTCCGAAAATCACAAAATTTTGGAGATTCAATCAACGGTACTAAAGTTAATAGCTGTTGAAATTAACTGCAACTCCTCCCCCCCCCCCCTCAATTTAATTATTCTTTTCAGCTGCCATAACTTGAATTCCGTGGACCCCCACCCACCCCACACACACACACCCACCCCCATCCCCCCACACACAAACACCCACATACCCACACACACATGACGGTGTACCTTGTAGAGGAAGTAAGTGCTCTCAATGAACTCAGGCCTGAGAGGGTGGTTTCCCCAGTGGACCCTGAAGTCATGAGTGAATGCCTCGGGTAGGAAGTTGTGTCTCTCCATCACAGCATGTCGTGAATGTGGATAGCTGTGTCTACATCACCCCACAGAACCTGGAGATAGATACAACAAACCCCGTCATTTTAAACATGAAGGTTAGGTAAGTACAGTATATACAAAAATGTATACTGCAGACTACAATAGACGGACGGCCTCTAAGAAGTACTTTTCTATGTCAAACCGTTCTAGAGAGGTTCAGAGATATTAAGGCAAAACAGAAAACTACGGCACGAAAAACAATTGTTGATCTTAGCCTACCATCTTGTACTACCTTTATCAAAGAGCTACAAATAAATTCTAATATGGACACAAGTTACGGCCCCTAAAGGGAGCTAGTGGTTTCTCTTAGTCAGTGCATGTGTGTGTGTGTGTGTGTGTGTGTGTGTGTGTGTGTGTGTGTGTGTGTGTGTGTGTGTACCTGTAGACCAGGCCAGAACGCCAGAAGTGAGTCCATGAAAGATCTAGTCATTCAATGAGGTGAATTCATACTCACCTCCACTAGCATGGGCCCATTCGTGATGTATCTCTTGATGGCATCATAATGCTGTAGGGGAGGGGGTAAAGAAAGAAAATGAAGTTGCTGACCTTGCATGAACATATTAAAGCTCTGTACTGTATACACAGTTTCCGTTAACTCCTTTACCTCACAATTTTAACTCTAACAGTAAGCACCAAGTGTTTCAATAACCCCTCACTCGCTCACCTTCCCAAACCTCTGCAGATACTTCCTGTCCCCCAACAGGATGTAAGACTTGAGACAGTACTCGTAGTATGAGTCAATCCCCGCCCCCACACCGCTATCCACTCTTGTCCACTCAGCACTGTGTACGTTGATGACTGAGCCAACCAGATTGTGCCCTCGGTGTCTACTACGCCAGATTGCCTCCATTGCTTGGTGGGCTTTCACCTCAAACTGAGGATCACCTGATGGGAGAGAGAGAGAGAGCTTGACCATTACACAATGTATTTATCATTTAGGCTCAAATGTAACCAATAATCTAAGCCTAGACAACTCTTAGAGCTACAAAATGCATTTGGTAATGTACACACACACACACACACGCACGCACGCACGCACACACACACACACACACACACACACACACACTGCACCTGTTAGTCTACTGAGGGCAGCAAACTCAAGGATCATGGACCCAGCACATGCCGTGCACGTTGTCTTCTCCATGTTAGGGTAGCCCATACCGTGGCGAAGGTTGATCTGAGGAGAGGCACAATATAATACAGCACATGTAACGGTTGTATTATCTACCAGTTTCTATTTTAGTACAGAATGGACTGTATTTTCTGTTGGCAAGTTTGCACAGTACAGTGGATTGTAGTGCACTTGCAACAGAGATTTGCCTATAATAAAGCACTTTCTACATATGTACAGGTTGTATTATCCACATGACATACTGTACACTTAGGACTAAGACCAGTTTCAAATTTGATATAAAATTTTGAACTGTATTTTCTGTTGGCTATTTTTCAGAGTACAGAGCAGTCACCTTTGGATAGGGGAGACCTGTGGTGGTGTTGAAAGCAGGCAGTAATCTGTTCCCCACTTCCACTGCCATTCTGAGCAGCCCCCCATCATACCAAGCCAACTGATGGTAGACCTTCTCTTTGAGAGCCAGGGCAGCAAAGTGACCTCCCAGTAAACCACCTAGCACACGTATGTTGGTCTCAAACACTGATACCACCAAGTCACTGTCGAAGCTAATGTCTGTCATGACTTTTTGTACAGCCGAGGAAAACTCATCAACCGAACCAATTACCTGAGGGGACAAACACATGTACATTGGTGGAGGGGGAGATTGCTCCTGCCCCTTTAATAATAACAGACTACCATGTACAGTACAGTTAGAGTACAGCTTCCTCTCCTATAGTGTATTATACTGATTCAGATATAGGGGAAGGAAGTCAAGGTAAGAGAGGAGCCTCTGGTGGAAGCATCTATATTAACTATTCAATACAGGAAACCATCTCCAGACAAATACAGTAGCTACTTAATTCATGGTAATGGCTTCTAAATAAGTTACATAGCTTCTCCTCCAATAGGGCCTCAGGGGATGAGGTTGCCCTGACCACCCACACACTATATGTATATACTTGACTCACAGCCAGAGTGTCCAGTGTGTCTATGAGGGTGAGGGAGAACCTGCCCAGGGTAAAGTCAATGTCCCTTCGTCCTTGCTCCACCCCCCGGACACGCCCCTTACACGTCAGTGGCATCAACTCATCAGCAGGATATGCAAAGTCCTGTCAGCAGCGTAAATCAGAGTCATGTGATTAGATAGACACGTCATGTGATAGGCTCACCATGTATGAACGGTAGGCATGATTGAACATCTCCAGAACCTTGTCCCTGGAAACCAAATAAAATCATACAAACCAAAATTCCTCCCACACAATAAAGGCTGAGGTAGGTACACAATAAGGCCAGTATGGGAACCTCTAGACTACTACTAGGACTAGGGTAATGTGTACACACACACACTTACTTGTAGTGTTTCTTTTCAGTGGGGCCCATTGATAGTGCGCCATTGTGATGAGTGAGTAGTAGGGAGCACACAATCACCACTCCCCATACGTACAATACCATTGTCACTATCTGTACAATGGTTCTACTTTAGACTAGCTCTATGTGCTGCACTGTACAGTCATTTGATAAGTATTATATTGCAACTCACTCTGTCAGCTATAACCTGTTCATAGTAGGAGGAAAGATAAACAAAGCACAGAGTCTCTTTGTCTTGAAGGTTGGATTTCAATATTTCATGACCATGATTTTTCCTTTAATTCTACACACTGCACTTTGACTTTAGCAGTGTGATGGCATTTTTCAATGTGTGGGTGTTGCTAAATTGTGCATGCTCAGTTCAACTTCTCACAGAGACTACCAAAAATGTGTTCAGAAAAGCAAAGCATTGCAGACAAAATAGTATCAATAAAAACGTTATGTATAAAATCAGTTTCGGTCAGTTCAACTCGTATTCTCTACAATGAATCAAAAAATGTCTGTAGCAGTGTCTCCTCTTCTCAGTCCTATGGCAATTTCTACCAAGGCCCTGAAGGTAGCTCTGGAAGGATTCACTCTTCGCCACGCTCTCAATGCATGAGCCACTCCAGCTTGATTACCATAACGACGTGTGACATCAGTTACATCACCGAGGTCGGCTGGGGTGAGGTTGAGTCGATTCAGCAGGTTAGGAGTTGTGGCTGAATGCAAAGAAAAAGCTAAGATAATGATAGTCTATAACAAGCACTAAAAATGACCCACATGCAGCCAGGCTAATCAAAAAAAAATACGCAAACATTGAAAATAGTTACCTGTGATGCTATCAGCCAAATTGATGAGCTTCACTGTGGAATTTTTGAGAGCGTCTAACAGGAGACTCCATGTTACATGTTGTGTACTCAGGAGCTCAGCCAGCATTTCACGCAAGCACAGCACATTATCGCCACGATGCTTGCTATCGATATTGGTGAGAACAGGATAAGTTAGACCTAGAGCCAATCCCAGATTGAACCAGTGAGGGCTGGCACTTTCATGTAGTTTCTCGTAAACATGTTGCAGATCGTCAATTGTCAAAGCCTGTACAAAAGCACCAATCAACAGGGTTTCATTTGGTGAGGGTTGCATGTCCCCTCGGAAATACCGTGAGGTTCTGGTGAACAATAACTGTAAATATCGTCTTGAGAAAACTCAATGGGAATACCAATGAGCAACAATAATTATTGTTAATAGGGCAGTATAGTAATGGATTCCTGGGGGGCAAGCCACGAACCCAGAGGAGGATGGTCAGGGTCAAAGGTCTTCTGTTTTACAAAGGACTTTAATTGCATTTTAAACGTGTCATCCCGGATCCCCCCTTACATGTACACTATTTGCTCCCCTTGCTGAAATGTCAGGATGATAAGTACGTATAGTACTGCCTACCTTGTGCACGCTCAGCAGGTGAGGAAGTTTCTCCGCAAATCGAGTGATGTCATTCTCAGGGATTTCTTGATCTAGTTGTTGGTCCCTCACTCCAGTCTCCTTACACACATCTTCCATTACTGTAACAGAGGACAATTCACATGAAAAACACGAATAAAAATTACATAATTATTACTACACAGTAAAATAATTATTTACCGCGAAAAAGATTACAATATTAGTGATAGTAAAATAACTTATCAACCAAATGGCACTTCCTTACTGGTATGTTGATCACTCATTCTCATCTTCTTACGCGCAGGTTCTCCTACAGGGGACGATGGACCTGAGGGGGATAACACAAGAGTCAATTGGATACAAATTTTACACAAACAAACAAAAATAATGTGCAAATCAAGTAACCTGTCTACTTAAGTACAAGGGCAAACAACACTATGAACGACTAAAAGATACAAGGTAGTGCGCATATCTCCTACATCAAGTAAATCCATGCAAATGTTTACATATACTGTTACGTAATTACCGGGGTATTGCAGCTGATCACTCGTTCTTTCAGGGACATCTCTCATAGCAGAGGATGGTTCACCTAACATAGGGAACGAAAGATAAATGTGTGTTCGCTGAAAACTGTACTCACCAGAACCTTCGCTATTGTCCAACCAGATTCTATCTTCTTCACTGAGCTCTTCCCACACATCAGCCTCAAGGGAGCACATCCAAAACTTACAGCCATTTCGTTCGCTGACATCGGCAAGGTGCAATTTGCGTATGCTTCCAGTGCTCTTCTTGCATGGGCAGAAGATGCCTGTCTTGGGTGTGTCGTTGTTGTAATGCAACGCTTGACAGGACAATTTAATGCTCTTCAAAATTTCCTTGCGGACCACAGGGCAAAGTTCTTTGCGAAGAGAAAGAAGGACCTTGATATACACTTCAAGATACGAGAAGGAGTCGATCAGAGTCACGGTACACGGGAGCTCGGGAAGTTTTAGCTGAATACAATTTTTAGCAAAGCAAATTGCTTCCCCTGAAGGAAGTAAAACTTGCCAGCCTAGCCTCTTGATCACGTCCACAACTAGACAGCAAAATACTCCAGAGCGAATACACCCACTACGAAAGTAGATAGCGAGGGGTGATATTGTGAAGGAGGAACGAATTTTTTCTAGCTCAGCAGGTGGGATCGATGTGAGTAGAGATGGCATGAAGAACTCGGCTTGGTGGGTAGTGGACTCCACTAGTGGAATGGGAGCAATCACGAGAAGATCTTTCATGATCAACAGCATATCTTCTGGAGAAAAGATGCCTTCAACGTAATGCTTTTTAAAGAATCGAAGGAACCCTAAAGTGATTATGCCCTCATCTCGAAATCTCTTCCATTCGGCCTTGGTCATTCCTGTGCTTAGAGTAGAGCGTGACTTGACTTCAGCATTCCTCAGGGAGATGGCGTGCTGTGAGAGCTCGGTGATCTTGTCTAGTGGAATCTGAGCATCCACAAACACTGTGTTGGGGAGAATGGAGGGATAGTAGTGCGCTATACACACGTTGTCAAAGAAGACCAGAGCAGCTTCAAGATCTTGGAGCAAATAACCAAATCGATTGGCTAATTGGAGACATTCTTCAATGCCTAGTACACCTCGCTCGAGACTGGCAGATAAACTCTGGAGAAGTGAATCCAAGAAGGACCACCAGATGGGCATTTTGACTTGTAGTGGAATAGAGTCCTCAACAGCAATTCTAATCCTATTGGCAGTGGCCAGTGAATTGTCATCTCGGCTGATTGTGCTGAGACCAAAAATAAAATTGTTCAATCCAGGATCGTTGTACACCAATAGCTTCTTGATATCGGGTGGCAGCATGTCGAGAATCTCTTGATTCCTCTTGATAAGTATATCCGAGCTCTCTTCCAGTTGATCCAAGAATGTGCCCACAAAGATCATACTTGGCTTCTTGTCTTGTGAGGTATGAGACTCAATGGATCGAATGAGACTCTGAAGTGTCTCCCCGAGGGTCATGTGAGATGCGTGAGGACTACCAACAAGCTGCCCATCCTTGTAGTACTCGTCAGAAGGGAAACTGGAGAGTTCGTCAATCAAACGTAGGACTATCAACGCCACTGAAATGTGCTTGATGAAGAGAGGGCTGATGTCGTGGAATTGCGGCTGGCCGCCACAGTCGGTAACGTACACCCAGTTGGAATCAAACAGTTCTCCTTCTTGCTGGTCACTGCTCAACAGTTGGTCAGTTTTCTGTGTGGCTGGTTTCAGCTCTTCTGCCACACCACTCACTACACTCGCTATCACTTCATCAATGGCTTTGTTCAACATTCTTGTACAGCCAGAAAGTTCATCGGAATCGTTCGTCGATGGGCTCGAAATGGAATCAGAAATTTGCTCATCGGAACCAGAAATTAGCTCAGTTGTGGTCATCTTCTTCAAGCTCTCGGCAACCCTTGATGCGGTGGATGGATCGGCGCTTTCTTTTGGTAATTCAGCGATGATTTGAGCAAGTAGCTTGCGCAGCTTTGGCTGAGACATCTCTTCCCAGCCTTTTCCAGTTGACTTGAATTTCGTGTTGGACACGGGTCGAATGCGTACTGGCTTTTCCATACAAGGAGTGCTTTCACGCTGTGGTGGAGGGGGCTTGTCGGTTAGCAGGTGCTTGAGGTTGGTCTTCCCTGTTCCTGCCGGTCCAAACACAAGCATGTTGACAATGTTGACCAAGACGTGTCCGTGCTTCATCGCCTCATCAAACAACCGCTTCGCTGATTCTAAACAAGACGTGTGTATGTGGTGTTAGGAATGTTAACTATGCAATACTTCAGAGCTGGGTGACAAGATGGACTATTATTATGATGTCACCATAATTATGATGCATGTGATTAAACCGATCATTACATGCAGGAATGTGCTATGCTTGCATTCATGGATGTCACTATCAAGTACACATGTAGTAAGCACAGTAGAGGGTACGCCCCACAACCCAATGGATATGAAGCAAAATACATAATTAAAAGGATGGTGGTTGTGAGTGGGTGGGGGAATGAACAATGGAATGAACATTACATTGAGGTCTGGAAAACATGTAAACAATATAAAGGCAACAAGTATGTATAAATGTCATACAGTCCGATCACGTCGCCTTAAAGCATAATTTGGTGAGGTATAAAACACATAACAATAGCATCATGTTTTATGCAACTCGCCCTCGGGCTCATAAAATGATTGCTAGTCTGCCTAAACTGTACAATACAGTCAGTTGCCTAGCAACGCAAGCTTAAAAAGGTGGTGGGTGGAGCAAATAGTTGATAAGAACATGATTACATACGTATGGTATATACATGTACATAATACCTTATAGTGCGAAATTTTCGAGGCACTTATATTTCGTGGAATGGCCTCTAAAGCATTTCATTGCACAATGTTTGTGGGTTGACCGCTTACCACAAGCCATGCCTTTAATCTTTGCATGTTATAGCAGATAATTGGTACAATTTTCGTGGATTGCTAACCCATGAAATCAGCGAAAATATAGCCCCTCGAAAATTTTGCGGTATATACGGTAACTGCTTTAAAATGGATCTAACTGGACACAGCAGCTGTGCGTATACGTAAGAAGCCAATGAAGTGCCAGTGGAAATGAAGGACATGAAGCAGCTGAACATAAACCACCTTTAAATCGTAAACCTTTAAAGCTTGCTAAGTGGGTGACCCACCAATGACAGGGAATACATGTACTGGGTAATAATGATGTGGCTGATCACTACAGGAGTGTGCTATGCTTGAATTAACATGATGCTGTCATAATTAAGTAACACAGTACAACGTCACGAACCCAAATCATTGAAAGTTGGTATTAATAAAGTCCAATAAACCATATCCATACCACCAGTGTGTAGAGTAGTAACAGGAACAATGCTCTAGTACACTGTAGTGTGCACAATCAGGGGCAGTTGCCTAGCAACACAACACATGTGATAGGCGAACGAAAATGTTGTGGGTGGAGCAAACGCTTTTGCAATAACACGATTATATAAAGTATGAGGACCTCACAACAGCTGTAGGTACAATCTACTAATAACACACTACATGTAAGTTGCTACAGGCACGAGTGATTGCAACTATGAGCATCAACACTCACTGTACTATAAAGTTCCTTGCTCCCCTCACCTTCCTTTCTCTGCCTCTCCTGTCCTTCTCCTCGTATCCCAGCAATCCTATTCTTATAGTCTTGTATCCACTCCTCACGCACTTGTATACTTGAGACACACTCCTTGATCTCCCCCTCCACCTTCTCCAGCTCTCCCAGCAGTTGTTTCCGGTCCTGGTCAGTGATGTCACCAGACAGTCTCTGTTGGAGGGCAGCTCTTCTCTGGGGGAGTAAAGAATTTATATACGACTGAATGAACATTCCACCAAATAAAACATGCAGCTAGCTGATACAAATGTACAAATTATCAAAATCAGCAACCACCAACCTAAATAAACTTGGCGAGCATATCATAATATTATATTTACCTGCAATACGGTATAACCTCACACAGTCAAACAGTAAAAGTGGACTTATAAAACGTACACAAAGGTAGACAAAGAGCAACCATTCATCATACAATGGACAGTACATGTACACACATTGTCGTTCTGCTAGACTACGTGTACCACTCTTACCACAAGAGTAGTAAGTGCAACTGTCAACACTCACCGTCTCATGATGCTTCAGTTCACTCTCATACTCAGCCTTCCACTGGACAAGGTGAACAAGAGTGGGTTAGACTGTGTGTTTGTGGTCACACATTATGAGTTGTCTATAGGAGCAACCAGTGTAGCTACTAGAGTCGGGTAAGGATATGAGACTATTACAAACTGAATGCATATGAGGTGTACGGTATGTTTGCCAACATTGTTTGACTCACTTCCTATCGTTCCAGATATTCAGTAACCATGGAAATGTAGGGAGAGAGAAAAGAATATAATCACAAACCTGTACACTATGAATGCCAATACACATGTACTCATGCAACTCAAACATTACTGACACAAGTACAGTCACAAGTCAGTGCAGTGTCCCGCGCTCACCTTCTGTTTAGTCCAATGAGACACCAGCGCCAGACACACATGGAAACAGAGAGAGGGGGATGATGGTAGAAGCAGTGAGTGCATTCATACATGTCTGTATATACTGTAACTTACATTCTGTTGTTCCAGTAATCATTAGCAGTAGTCATATTAACAAGCAGTAGGACACGGACATGTAGAGAAATGAACATGTTCAAATACACGAATGCATTCACACATGTATACATCAATTATTGCAAGTACACGTCTGTACAGCATGAAACTTTCAGTACGTACTAATCCTAAATAAAGTCACGCAAGTTATTCTTTCTGCCTTCATGCAGTAGTACATGTATACAAGTCAGCCTAGTACGCCATTATATGTACATGCAATAAACTCACCATCTGTTGTTGAGTAACAGTCCACAGAGGGTACATGTGAGGAGAGAGGGATATGAACACTGGTAGTACACACACTGGCTAGTACACACACAGGTACTCAGTACTAGCAACAGCAGATAATGGAAGGGTCAGTGGGTGGGTCAGTGGAAGGGACGGTAAACGGTACAACAAGCATCTTACATGTACAACTTTGATACGTATGATTTTGTTTGTCGTACAATACAACACCTGCACTTCATGAGACACACACACAATCACAACATACCTCAATGGCACGCTGAGACACATCAAATGGTACATGTGAGGGAGAGATTTAATCTTAACACACATAAAAGACTTGAGATCAGTTGAACGCTGGTGTGTATGGGACTGACTACACATAGCAACAAGTGGCTAGACCTGGCATAGAAAATCAAAGAAATAAAGAAACATTGAGAAATAGGCAACAAGTTTTAGGTTCAGTAGGCACTTAATTGGTTGGGGAATTTACATAAACACAAATTTACATGTACACAATGTACACAATGGTGGTATTTCGAACTTGTGCCCGTAAAATGGGATTACGAATTGAACAAGTTTAAAGCCGTGGTCTACCCTATACGAGGGAGAGGGTCAGCTCTAGAGGACAAGGGACACACGCTAATGATGCTAGGTAACCAGTACATCCGTACACATTGCAGCTGAACCATTTTAGTGTGTGGACATTGAGTACTCGTAAGAAGCTCACCTCCTACAGTAGTCCAAATCAGTGTGTGGTCCAACATAGGAATGAGTGTGTGCATGGGAAGAGACAAACACGATAATGTACGTACCAACTAATGAACTTAGGTGTATATTCTACGAATATTAAAACTACAACCTAATAAGTTGTGTGGGCCTCGGCTAATACCAAGTTGGCAATAATTATGGAAAGAGACAAAATACAATTTACGAGCTCCTATAGTAACCATTAAAATGAGTGTGCACGTGCAAACACAACTTACACACTGTTGATCCAGATAGGGAGAGTCCACAGGGCAAACACGTGGGAAGATAGTAAATGAATGATTACGAGGTTGAATGTGATCATACTAAATATTTCCCTATATAACACTATGGCACTGCACACACACAAGAGTAATAATGGGGAAGTAGAAACATCACAGAATATCCAACAGACGCTAAACACTCTGACAACACACACCAACTTACAATCTGTTGTTTCAGAGGGTCAGTCAAAGGTGAGGTGGAGATACATGAAATGGAAGGAAGAGAACATTAGTGCAGTGATACAGTACACTGGTGATTGCATGACACAGGGGAGGGGAAACAATTGTGGACAGCCAAACATGCAGACTGAAACACTTGATTAACCATGCATACTTTCAGGTACTACTACGAGTAGCCTCGATCCCAGGCCGCACTTCCCACTTCACTTAGGGAAGTGGGCCTGGTATCGACTGCTTCCGCATGCGCTAATATCCCCCCGGTATCTGGGGGCTTTGGATAATATCGTATATGCTCAGTAAAACTGTAACATCACAACGAACGAAAATGGATTGAGGGAAGTAGATAGAAAGTTGGATTGAGTTTCTAGCCCATCTGATAGCATTCTCTGATAGCTACTCTTAGCCTGCTATGTTAACAAAAGACTCACAGCCTGCAACAGTGTGGATGACGATCATCTGAACAGAGTGAAAGCTGACAAGAGCCTATATGGACAGGCCACGCCCATTTAACACTATCTTTGGTGAAAGTCTACTATACTACTGCTACTGATTCTATCAGAAGAAAATAGCTGTACAACAAACCTACACAGCTCTGTCTCTAGCTAGCTAGCTATATAGCTCTGTGATATTTTCTCTGATGAATCTAGTGTTATAGGAAAATTTACGGGAAAAAATATCCAATAATTTGGCGCATGCGCAAGCAGTCGATAGCAGGCCTTCTTTTCTATGAAGGCCGGTGAAGGAGGCTACACTACGAGTAGATCTACTTGTCTTAATTAAGGAATAGTATCACATTCAGTTATCTGTATGTGCTCTTCTTTACACTGTCTACCTCCTAACAACAAGTGCTCAGAGCACAAGCATGTCAGCTTGGTAGAATGTGATTGCACACAACGTACCTTAATCCCTTTCTGTTGTCCATCCAGAGAGAGTGGTACATGTGGAGAGAACAACAACATGAGATAAAACACCTCACACTGACAGGGTAGAGTGTAGGCACTATACTGTGATGAATGAATGATGACAAGTGTGTTTATGGGTGGTCAACAAGTACATCTAGGCACTAGGAGAATGCACTGATCATTGAGTATCTATCTATCATGTGAATATCATACCCTTTCCTGATCAGTGAGCCCATCCTCCATCAACTGTAGGGAACTAGCAGCATTCAGGGTTGTAGATTCAGCCATTTCAAGAAAAGGAACGCCCTTATATTTCTTTGTGGGTGGCTAGAGGCATGAGGGGGTGGGGCTTGTAGCAACACCCACACATTGTTCAATAAAGAAAGGGTTCAAAGGACACATAATTATTGTTCCAAATAGAGCACAGAACATACATAAAGCAAGTACGTATCAGAAGAAGAAGCACTGAAGAAAGAAGAGCTCCAGTGATGGACTACCTCTGTCCTCATCCATTGTCAATGAAGAGGTAGAGGAGCTACAGTAGATAATACAGTACAATCTGCATTGGTCCCATCAGGACACTGTACTGTATGCAGCTCAGTGACATGAATAGTTGTCAAGTCATGATTCTGTAGACATATAAAGAGAACCTTGCTAGAATAATACGTGTGTAGTGTGTGCTATCTTTAACAGCTTGAATTAACTGAATTGTTGCATTCTCCCTCTGCAGTCTGGCCGGGATTATGCTGAATACCAACCCAAGGCCAAGCAGATATTCCGCAAGCTGTCGTCAGTCAGCCCCCCTCGATGCTCAATCGAGTGTGACCCGGGTCGTATGGTGTTCCAGTAAGCACTCTCCTGTGAATGTCATTATTGCCTCGTGGTGTGTATGATGATTGGTGCTCTGTCATGGTATAAACTGATGCAATGGATGGCCTTTTGTTTGTGAGCATTTGCTTAACTGTACCATACACATTGTAAGTGGTGTGTGTTATACATAGGTCCCTCTATAGTGATTGTCTAACAAGGAACTACCAGTGTACATGTAGTCTAAGAATAGTTGGAACTTGGTTGGTGATATTATACTCCAGTTTAATGGTGGATGAGGGGCGATGACTTTGAGCTTGAAGCACACACACTAACATGGACCCCCCACATAGCTACATCCTTGAGGAAGGGATATGCTACCTCGCCCTGTGTGACCCCACCTATCCTGTCAAGCTGGCCTTTAACTACCTCGAGAATCTACACAAAGACTTCAGTGAGCAACATGGCAACGATGTACACAAGGCCAGTCGACCGTACCACTTCATTGAGTTTGGTACGTAATTATAAGGTCATGCTTTTTCCTATGTCAGCATTGGACATGCACAGCTGGGCAACACCAGCACTTGCAGTTTCTTGTGTGTGTACTGTTTCAATTCAGTGTTGCTACCACTGTTATATATAGTACAGAATGTCCTTCCTCTCACACCCACTCACACACGCACACACACACACACACACACACACACACACACACACACGTGCAGATCTCAGTGACAAAGTGGGGAAGCTGGTCGACCACTCTTGTGCCAGAGGCTAATGGCTGATCAGCTAATGCAGCATGTGAGCATCTCCTGGCTACTGTGGATTGGTTCTTGACTGCTAGTTTATGCTCTTGTCTATTGGAGACAATATCTGCCAAGTTTCACCAGAGATGTGTACAAGTATGGTAAGCTGAGGAGTGAGAGTGGCTGGAGCTGGATGAGCCCTAGTGTGCCCAAGACTCAAGGAGGTCAGTGAGGGTCAATATATACAGTGTATCAGTTTACCTCTTGTAACGAGAACCCCTTACAAGTCTAGCTTGTAACACCTAGCTAAGTACTGGATTGTGATTTACAATAGTGAGCTCCCTAGCTGAGACTGTCCTGACTTGTAGTTGTTGTAATTGCATTGTCCCAGTCTAAGGAGGTCTTTATTACCCTCTGCAGGTGGTTCACCCACTTCTACGTGTGGGGGATGGTGTGGAACTACTCTGTATTCCTCTACTATACCAGCCACTGTCTACTGCACACACGACTACCGCTATTGGGACCAACAGCACTGCTGCATTTGAATTCAGGTATAGTCATACCGTATAGCGGGTATTTTTCGGGGGACAAAATATTTGTTGTTCAGCAATATTGAGACATTTCGTGGGTAATATTTTCGTGGTTGGAGCAGGTAACGGTAGGCAAAGTCGCTTCATTCGTGGTTAGAGGTCCAACCACGAACACCACAAATATTTTGCCCCACGAAAATTACCCACCTCTGTACGGTATCAAGGGCGTATACAGAGAAGAGGGCATGCAACTCGCCCAATTCTCAGAATCATCCGACTTCGTATTGAGCTATTTTTAGAACTGCCCACAAAACGCCCACGCGTAATCTTTGACCGCACAAGGTAAATCAAAGTCTTTTTTATATCTGTGCTAGCTAGCTAGCTCGATTGCAGCATAATAAAACTAGTTCTCAGCAGCAGTATGGCTCGTACTAGCAGTGTCAAGGCAAACCATCCAACAATTGCAACTCCAAGAAGATGAAACCTAGGTACAATAAACCTGTCTTCCTGAGTCTCTGGTACTTCTTAACAATGCGCCCAGCACTTAACTTCCCGCTCGAAGGGGTTGTCTTGGACCTGGCTGGACTAGGACTGGTCATGACACTTCTCTAAAATAATACTCCACTGTTAGCTAGCTAGCTAGCTAGCAAAGGCTAGGCAGCTCTGATGTACACGCCCATAATTATAACTCCGTAAACAACACCGCCCACTTGTTCACGTCCGTATACTGGATTCTATTTTTAGCATATTCGGTCTCTGATACGAAGTCGGATGAGTACGTAGGGTACATAGTGAGTTGCATGCCCTCTTCTCTGTATACGCCCTTGACGGTATTCAGTAGTAATTGTACATACCTTGATTAAGTATTAATTGTAAGTGTACTACCAAGGGCATATAAAAGAAGAGAGGGCATGCAACTCCACTATCAGTACACGTAACTAGCAGAGTTCAAACGTGGGTGGAGGAATGTGTGCATTTGCATGAAGTGCTAAAAATAGAAATTTCTATTTTTAGCATTTCATGCACTGTCATGCACATTC
Source organism: Halichondria panicea (assembly GCF_963675165.1). Taxonomy (NCBI): domain Eukaryota; kingdom Metazoa; phylum Porifera; class Demospongiae; order Suberitida; family Halichondriidae; genus Halichondria; species Halichondria panicea. The sequence goes on from NC_087386.1 coordinate 615,329, forward strand.
ATCTGCCCACGTTTGAACTCTACTCATAGGAGTTGCATGCCCTCTCTTCTTTTATACGCCCTTGGTACTACTGTGTAATTGTCGACTTGTGTGGGTTGTTAATTCTTGTTTAGGAGTCTCTATTTGAATGTCAGCCTTGATGAATGTTTCATTGCAGACTCACCCCTTGCTGGCCTGATTGTAGCCACTCTGTTGTTCCTCTGGGCCTACACACATCAGTACCGATGTCACGTCATCCTTGCACAACTCAGAGCAGCCAAGAACAAGCCACAGTACAGCGGCTGTCACTGCCAAGCAGACTCACGTTTGCTATAGACACAACAGACAAATTGTTATGACCATTTGTTTATTAGTTGCTAATATAATTTATGCTATGTACATGCAGTACTGTATGGTATCATTCATATTCTCCAATCAATAATCTATCAAATTAATGATCGAAAAAATTAATTTTGAATTTGCAGTGAATATAGTGACGCTTCTTATGCTATTATTTGTACATGCAGTACATGGTACATTGAATTAGTATGACATCATTTATTGTTCAAGCAATAAACCTTCAAATGATCGAAAAAATGAATTTGAATTTGGACAATAATTCAGTAATTTGCTAGCTATACAGTTTTGTCCACTTTTCTCCTAGTGAGTGTTCTGGTTTCGTCTATTCGTGCCTTGTGTATCTGGAAGGAGGGCGTGACCCACTGCCCACACGAGCACTGATCACCTGACCAGTTGAATGACCCCAGACGAGCCGAGCACTTGAGACACAGAATCTGCCGCATGTGTGTGTGTGTGTGTGTGTGTGTGTGTGTGAACGAACAGTTGAATTCTAGAAAATAACACAAGGCTATATAGTCTTTGTTAAAATTGGATTTTGACTAATCACAAAACTAGTATGTATCTAAGCACACCATTGGAAAGGTAATTCTGAGAGCTCTTGAATGCATCAATTAGTTTGAAATTGGACACTCAGAACACAAATTACGAGCTTTCAAGATACGTATCTATTTTTAGCTAATGCACAAGTAGCAGCCTCACCTTCCCCTCCACTTTGCCCAGTAGAGAGCTTTCCTTTTTTTTTTTTCGGTTAAAGTAACATCATAGTACACAGAGGGACACTGACTTGTTGGGCTGAGAGACGGTCGTGTGGTGTGCCACTCTCAGCAAGACATCTGATGGCATCTTGCAGGCAATGGCTACTCTTGGGACCAAGACCAGTATTGCTGCACATACAGGTGTGTGTGTGTGTGAGGGTGTACATGTATATGTGTGTGTGTGTGTGTGTGTGTGTGTATAATTATGAGGAATATATAGCAAATTCTACGAGCTAAACAGTTGAATTCTAGAAAATAACGCAAGGCTATAGTCTTTGTTAAAATTGGATTTTAACTTATCACAAAATAGTACATGTATCTAAGCACACCATTGGAAAGGTAATTCTGAGAGCTCTTGAATGCAGTTTGAAATTGGACAATCAGAACACAAATTATGAGCTTTCAAGATACGTATCTATTTTTAGCTAATGCACAAGTAGCAGCCTCACCTTCCCCTCCACTTTGCCCAGTAGAGAGCTTTCCATCCACTGTACTGGCTCGATGAACCATGAACTACACACATCATGAGTGGGCCCCTGCTCGTTATAATCCACCTCTGATTGAGTGGGTGGAGTTTGCCCTTGCTTTGTCCTCTTATACCATTTGACAGCAGCCTCTCCTTTACCCACCTCGTGAGGGAGGACACTCTCGTCAGTGAACAAGAGACGCCTGTGTGTGTGTGTGTGTGTGTGGGGGGGGGTTAGTGATGGAGGTGTACAAGTTTGGAAACCATCTCCAGACAAATACAGTAGCTACTTAATTCATGGTGTGTGTGTGTGTGTGTGGGTGTGAGGGGGTGTATAATTATAAACAACTACAACTGTGCTGACTAGACGGGATTATTGGCTACTACTGTACATGGTGTCTAGTGTGTGTTTCAGTGAACCTTTAGTGAAGCTGTCAGCGACTGGTTTGTTCTTTGCTGCCTTCCCGGAAGAGTCTGGATCCGCTAGTGGTGACAGTGACAGTGCTCATATTCACTAGGTCTGTGTTCTTCACCAGTAACTACACAGAGAGAGAACATCACATGACACACTCACACACAGCCAGGCTACCATAATCTCATTCAAAAGAAGGTACTCTCTATAAAAGAGCTGCCCCCCCCCCCACCTATAATTTGTAGTTGTCAAAAAAATGCATAAAAATATGTTCTGAAGTAGCATGGCCGCTACACTGTGTATGTATTGTACCCACTCACTGCCTCTTGGACGACTCTATTGAGGGTGGTGTTAGCGCTGGCGAGGGAGAGGGGGAAGAGGTGGGCCTCAGTCGTAAACACAAAGTCATCCAGGGGACTGTCCCCCTCGTCAGCAAACAACAAGAACAGATACTTGAACGTCTCAGCCAGTACGAAGGAGTCCATTCTATACAGTATCGAAGATTGCCAATGAAATGATATCGTACTACTAGAATATTAAACCCTTTGTGAATGAGTCTATTAAGACTTCACACTCTGAAACCCTTGACTACTCTGCACTGGGGGTCTCTCAAACAACCTGGGGGGTATAGTACAACCAGGTGGACGAGTAATATCACAGTTGAAAGGACCAGCCTATACACAGAGAGTAGAAATAGGGTAGAAACAGAGCTCTAAATTGCCTTAGGTGATCTACACAGACGTGGAAACAGTGTGTTCGTATTGGTTTCCCCGAAACAACCACGTCTATTAAAACCGTAATAAATATTCCTGGTAATGATGAGGCTAACGGTAACCTAGCAACAATACACACCATGGACCACTGACCTTGTGGCACTAACGAGATTCTGTGGCAGGGGCTCACTCCAAACGAGAGAGGACGGTGAGATAGAACTTGTAGAAGAAGGATGTGACAAGAGAGCGCCTGTAGTCCGGCATGCCCCCAGGTACATCAGGGGAGAGGGGCAGGTCCTCCAGGAGTAGTGGACACACCCCCTCCAGTGTAGACTCACACCATGGCCTGGTGATTAATGAATGAAATAATTTAACGCAATATTATTATACTAAAAACACATTACTGTTGTATGTGTGTACTCACTTTCCAATGAGATAAGCCTGCGTCTTCTTGGCCACTGTAGTTATGTAACTCATCCCTCCGTAACTAAGGCAACAGTCCTGGACCGTCCAATCGGAATCACCCGCTGGTGGTGCTAAGACGACTCTAAGACCAGCGTTGATGATGGCAATGTCATCCTCTCTCCTCCTAGCCTGCTTGTAACTCAGCACAAACTCATACTGCAAGGAAAAAATGGGGGATAGTGACAAACTCAGTACATGGTAGTGATTCGTGCATGCATGTCAGACCTCCCCTGCCCTTCACTACCATGACCTCCCCTGCCCTTCACTATACCATGACCTCCCCTGCCCTTCACTACCATGACCTCCCCTGCCCTTCACTACCATGACCTACCCTGCCTTCACTACCATGACCTCCCCTGCCCTTCACTACCATGACCTCCCCTGCCCTTCACTACCATGACCTACCTCTTTGGTGAAGGGGATGAGGATTGATAGTAGTATTTCCCCCGGCTTAATGGATGTCTTCTTGTAGCCAGTGAAGAAGCTGGGGTCCATCACTATCACCCCGGTTACTGTCTGTAGAGATCAGAGGAGATCTTTGCTAGTGCAATAGGATAGTTTAGAAAGGGTTTTCTATATACCTATACGTATAACAAGAAAATTTGGCAGGTATGATATCTGGCGAATGAGCCATTTAAACCGACTTAGCGGTTTTTTAATTTAACATCCGTGGCAATACAGCAATGACATTGTGTCCACAGGAAAACTTTAATTTGGCAGTCTTCGGTTCAAATTTCCCAAATTTTGGTAACATCACTACCTTTGGTTGCTATGGTTAGCTTCACTCCGGCCGCTAACAGAGTTGGATTGAGGTCTGAGATTGGACTAGCGTTGCAGATATTTCCCCCAATACCCTGAGGGGACACAGTTACAGGATACAGAGTACCTTAGAGCCGGTTATTTTCTTACGTAGGAAATGTTCGTTTTTCGAGCATTAATACAAAAATTATAAACTGCAAAATTATTATGTGCAACAGGTTCTACGTCACTATTCTCAGCTGTACAAATATTTAGAATCCGAAATATGTAATTGGGTAGTTCATACGAAAATGTTCACCAACGAATATTACCCGCTATACGATATTAGGGAGGGGTACTGACCGACACATTCCTGATCTGTTGTCCTGCAAACCACCGCAGCATCTCCAGGAGAGCAGAGAATGTCCTCTTCTTGTTCTCTGTATAATATAATCTAAACACACCATTGGAAAGGTAATTCTGATCAGTTTTGAAATTGGACAATCTGAACACAAATTACGTTAGCACAGATAGAATGCATGTGTGCGGACGTTAGCATTAATTAGTAGAACATCACAAAAATGCCACTTCATATAATCAAACCTGGTAGAGACTCCACTAGATGCTTGAGCTGTTCCTCCAGTCGGGTGAGTGTCACAAATGCTCCCACTGTCAGTCCCTCGTCAGTGACCGCCATCTTGTTGAGCTCAGGCACTTAAGAGCAGCTGATGAGAGTATCGTAGAAGGCCCCCTTAAATTTTACCTCCACGCCTGTGTGTATGTGTACGGCAGTGGGTATGCGGCAGAAACAGGAGAATACACACAAACACAACATGAGCTACTGCAAATCAAATCATTGTCATTACTGTAGTCTGTAGCAAGTATATAAAGTATACAGTAGGAATCAAATATCGCATAGTAAGAACGTTATTATAATACGCTTGCTAATACAGTACCTCACAGTCTCCTTGACAACTACTCACCTATCTCCGTGTTTCCAATGACCAACTTGCTCTGAGGGAACCTTGCTCTCAACACCAGCAACTGGTCCAGGGTCAAAGGTCGATACCATGACACCCTCGGCCCCTTGATAGCCAATGGGATGAGAAGCTCCGTCCTGAGTGCTGGGGGAAAGGTGGGTTCCTGGGTGGGGTCAAGGGGTCGGAATTTGGAGGCATCAAAGAGGACAGAAGGACCTTTGATAGTCTTAATTCCATCAGAGCTTTTGACGTCCATACAGCATTTGGTAGCACCGCCACAGCAGCCAGTCTGTGGGGGGCATTGTGTGTGTGGGGTCAGTATGTGGGGGGTGTGGTGTGTAGGGGGGGTCACAGGTGAAGCTCACCTGTGAGAAGGTTTTGAATCCCTCTAGGATGGGCCTGTACCCAGTACACCTGCACAGATTGCCTGAGGACACACACACACACACTAGAGATACAGAGGTGACTTTGTACACATACGTACCTTCGAATGCTCCCTCAATCTGCTTCTCTGAGGGGGCGTGGCTGTTCCTGAGGAGAGTGTACATGGACATGACAAAACCGGGGGTGCAGAAGCCACACTGTGACCCATGGGCACGCACTATACGCTCCTGCATGGGAGGAGAGGAGGAACATGTTGTGAGATATCGTAGTTGGAAGTAATAATTTCATCTGATATCTATGAGGAAAAGTGAGAAGTCTTTGAAAAGAATCAAAAGACTGCAAAACTGTTAGCAGGAAGGAATTAAGCGAATGCAAACTGACTTTGTATCGTATATGATCACCTGAACAGGATGAAGGAGATCGCGGGAGCTACCAATCCCCTCCACTGTGGTGACCGCCATACCATCCACAGAACAGAGGGGGGCAAGACAAGCGTTGACGGCAGCATGTGTAACCACGCCCACTTGATACCAGGAGAGCATCACCGTACAGGCACCACACCCACCCTCTCCACACCCAAGCTTAGTATCTGTTAGGCGGACTAGAGGGACGGGGCGCTAAGGAAAGTACTCGTGCAATATACTCAATATACGCATACGCGGGTAATTTTGTTGGTACACATTTTTGTATAACTACATTTTACCCATTTTTAATAAATATTCGTACAGCTCAGGATAGTGACGTTGAATCTATTGTAATATAGAATGTAGAATGTAGAATAATTTCGTAGTTTTAATTTTCGTATGATGCTCCTCAATACGAAATATACATTTTGCATGAAAGAGGTTTACGAGGATACGCTGCGTTCTTAGGAAGTACAATAGAGTGGTCTCCGAGTCCGGGCTCTCCACAACAACCTGCACACACGGTGTATATATAATTATCATAATTAAAATTAATTTAATGTGTATCCAGGATGCAATGCAGTTTAGCTAGCAGTATACTAGCATGCATACTTCACACTTTTCCTCCATTCACATAGAAGGAAATGCTTTCTTTGGCTCCCTCTAACTCAGCCATGATGCTCCCGATGGTTCATGTAATTAATATTAGGGAAGTGGGTAAAGAGATCTCCATGCATCCTTAGCCCCTCCTCCTTTTCAGTGCATAAAAGGCCTCATCTTCAGTGCGGCCTTGGATCGAGGCTAAAAGATCCCCTTCCTCCTACGTTTTTGACTTGTTGCAGTTCACCCATGTGGCGTGTGGGTTATAAACCGGGGCTCCGGAGCTGTAGTGGGTGGCCGGGAAACTGGTCACTCACTTTCCTGTATACGTAGTCTTTCATTGTGATAGTAGACAGCCCTCCTGTAGTCTTTCATTAGATCACAGCCCTCCTGTAGTCTTTCATTGTGATAGTCAACAGGAGCCAGCCCTTCCTGTAGTCTTTCATTAGATCACAGCCCTCTGGCCTGTAGTCTTTCATTGTGATAGTCAACAGCCCCGGCTACAGTGATAGTTTTTTTTTTATGTTTTTTTTTTTTATAATGTAAAATACACTAGCACAGTGCAGTTCGCAACATTCCTTATAATTATAAAACAATTGACAAAAGCATCTTTTCTAAAGATAATATATAACGGCCACAAAAAATGTTACCCTCACTAGCACGAGTGTTACTTTTCGTCGTCAGTTGGTCTCGTTGGTGAAGTATCTAGAGTGAAGTGTGTATCTCTGTCCTTCTTTGCTGCCTTCTCTTCGCTGAGCACGGACCTAAATACACTCTCATCGATTGTCTTGTCAATAGAGGCAGTGAGTTGCTCCAGTGTCTGCTCTGTGGAGGGTGGGTCGTGGGGGGTCCCCTCTTCACCATCAGCGGACTTCAAAGGACTGTTTGATGTCATGTGACCAAATATTCCAACAGCCTGCGATCACAGAACAAGAAGCAATATAATCATTATCATAAATGCACTCTATGAACAAAATTATTGGACGTTCCTAACACAGTTATGGACAATGCAAGATAGCTCTGAAAACAGGCCTGATTTAGAAAAAATATACACTAATATGCGGTGTTTTTACACACAGCACACATCACACACACAGCACACCTGTGAGACCATTGAGCTGATGTCACCAGTCTTTTCTGGCAGGATGAGAGTGTTGGTGGTCCTGGCCAGTTGGGAGAAAGCTGCCACATACTGTTCTGCCACTGCCAGTGAGGCTGCCTTATCGCCATTCTACAAGATAAATAAATAAAAACAGCAGCTGGTACAGATAAGCTATATTTAAAATTGCAGCGAATATATTAAAACAAGTAGACAGCTACCTGTCTTCCAATGGCTGCCCCCAGTGTGTTGAGAGCCTGAGCTCGGGCCTGAGCCTTGGCAAGAATGGCGACGGCCGGACACTCTTTCACCGGCTCGCTCCCCACCAGATTGTAGCCGTACGTCACTGGGTTTTTAAAGTTGGGAAATTGTAGTATGTTCAGTAGGGCACTTAATTTACAAATTTACATGTACACAATGGTAGTATTTCGAACTTGTGCCCAAAAAAAGGATTACGAATTGAACAAGTTTAAAGCCGTGGTCTACCCTATACGAGGGAGAGGGTCAGCTCTAGAGGACAAGGGACACACGCTAATGATGCTAGGTAACCAGTACATCCGTACACATTGCAGCTGAACCATTTTAGTGTGTGGACATTGAGTACTCGTAAGAAGCTCACCTCCTACAGTAGTCCAAATCAGTGTGTGGTCCAACATAGGAATGAGTGTGTGCATGGGAAGAGACAAACACGATAATGTACGTACCAACTAATGAACTTAGGTGTATATTCTACGAATATTAAAACTACAACCTAATAAGTTGTGTGGGCCTCGGCTAATACCAAGTTGGCAATATGGAAAGAGACAAAGACAATTTACAAGTTCCTAGTAACCATTAAAATGAGTGTGCACGTGCAAACACAACTTACACACTGTTGATCCAGAGAGGGAGAGTCCACAGGGCAAACACGTGGGAAGATAGTAAATGAATGATTACGAGGTTGAATGTGATCATATTAAATATTTCCCTATATAACACTATGGCACTGCACACACACAAGAGTAATAATGGGGAAGTAGAAACATCACAGAATATGCAACAGACACTAAATACTCTGACAACACACACCAACTTACAGTCTGTTGTTTCAGAGGGTCAGTCAAAGGTGAGGTGGAGATGCATGAAATGGAAGGAAGAGAACATTAGTGCAGTGATACAGTACACTGGTGATTGCATGACACAGGGCAGGGGAAACAATTGTGGACAGCCAAACATGCAGACTGAAACACTTGATTAACCATGCATACTTTCAAGTACTACTACGAGTAGATTTACTTGGGAATAGTATCACATTTAGTTATCTGTATGTGCTCTTCTTTACACTGTCTACCTCCTAACAACAAGTGCTCAGAGCACAAGCATGTCAGCTTGGTAGAATGTGATTGAACACAACGTACCTCAATCGTCCACTGTTGTCCATCCAGAGAGAGTGGTACATGTGGAAAGAACAACAACATGAGATAAAACACCTCACACTGACAGGGTAGAGTGTAGGCACTATACTGTGATGAATGAATGATGCCAAGTGTGTTTATGGGTGGTCAACAAGTACATCTAGGCACTAGGAGAATGCACTGATCATTGAGTATCCATCTATCATGTGAATATCATACCCTATCATAATCAGTGAGCCCATCCTCCATCAACTGTGGGGAACTAGCAGCATTCAGTGTGTAGATTCAGCCATTTCAAGAGAAGGTCTGGAATGCCCCATATATTTCTTTGTGGGTGGCTAGAGGCATGAGGGGGAGGGGCTTGTAGCAACACCCACACATTGTTCAATAAAGAAAGGGTTCAAAGGACACATAATTATTGTTCCAAATAGAGCACAGAACATACATAAAGCAAGTACGTATCAGAAGAAGAAGCACTGAGGAAAGAAGAGCTCAGGAACAATGGCCCACCTGACACTAATTGCCAGAGCCAGTGATGGACTACCTCTGTCCACATCCATTGTCAATGAAGAGGTAGAGGAGCTACAGTAGATAATACAGTACAGTCTGCATTGGTCCCATCAGGACACTGTACTATACTGTATGCAGCTCAGTGACATGAATAGTTGTCAAGTCATGATTCTGTAGACATATAAAGAGAACCTTGCTAGAATAATACGTGTGTAGTGTGTGCTATCTTTAACAGCTTGAATTAACTGAATTGTTGCATTCTCCCTCTGCAGTCTGGCCGGGATTATGCTGAATACCAACCCAAGGCCAAGCAGATATTCCGCAAGCTGTCGTCAGTCAGCCCCCCTCGATGCTCAATCGAGTGTGATCCGGGTCGTATGGTGTTCCAGTAAGCACTCTCCTGTGAATGTCATTATTGCCTCGTGGTGTGTATGATGATTGGTGCTCTGTCATGGTATAAACTGATGCAATGGATGGCCTTTTGTTTGTGAGCATTTGCTTAACTGTACCATACACATTGTAAGTGGTGTGTGTTATACATAGGTCCCTCTATAGTGATTGTCTAACAAGGAACTACCAGTGTACATGTAGTCTAAGAATAGTTGGAACTTGGTTGGTGATATTATACTCCAGTTTAATGGTGGATGAGGGGAGATGACTTTGAGCTTGAAGCACACACACTAACATGGACCCCCCACACAGCTACATCCTTGAGGAGGGGATATGCTACCTCGCCCTGTGTGACCCCACCTATCCTGCCAAGCTGGCCTTTAACTACCTCGAGAATCTACACAAAGACTTCAGTGAGCAACATGGCAACGATGTACACAAGGCCAGTCGACCGTACCACTTCATTGAGTTTGGTATGTATTTATATCTGCCATCCATATTTTGTAGACTTAATTATAAGGTCATGCTTTTTCCTGTGTCAGCATTGGACATGCACAGCTGGGCAACACCAGCACTTGCAGTTTCTTGTGTGTGTACTGTTTCAATTCAGTGTTGCTACCACTGTTATATATAGTACAGAATGTCCTTCCTCTCACACCCACTCACCCCCCACACACCCACTCACCCCCCCACCCCCCACACACACACACACACACACACGTGCAGATCTCAGTGACAAAGCGGGGAAGCTGGTCGACCACTCTCGTGTGCCAGAGGCTAATGGCTGATCAGCTGATGCAGCATGTGAGCATCTCCTGGCTACTGTGGATTGGTTCTGGACTGCTAGTTCATGCTCTTGTCTATTGGAGACAATATCTGCCAAGTTTCACCAGAGATGTGTACAAGTATGGTAAGCTGAGGAGTGAGAGTGACTGGAGCTGGATGATCCCTAGTGTGCCCAAGACTCAAGGAGGTCAGTCAGGGTCAATATATACAGTGTATCAGTCTACCTCTTGTAACGAGAACCCCCTACAAGTCTAGCTAGCTTGTAACACCTAGCTAAGTACTGGATTGTGATTTACAATAGTGAGCTCCCTAGCTGAGACTGTCCTGACTTGTAGTTGTTGTAATTGCATTGTCCCAGTCTAAGGAGGTCTTTATTCCCCTCTGCAGGTGGTTCACCCACTTCTACGTGTGGGGGGTGGTGTGAAACTACTCTGTATTCCTCTACTATACCAGCCACTGTCCACTGCACACACGACTACCGCTATTGGGACCAACAGCACTGCTGCATTTGAATTCATGTATAGTCATACCGTATAGCGGGTATTTTTCGGGGGACAAAATATTTGTTGTTTAGCAATATTGAGACATTTCGTGGGTAATATTTTCGTGGTTGGAGCAGGTAAAGGTAGGCAAAGTCGCTTCATTCGTGGTTAGAGGTCCAACCACGAACACCACAAATATTTTGCCCTACGAAAATTACCCACCTCTGTACGGTATTCAGTCTAGTAATAGTCCTATTCTCGTTTAAGAACCTGGAATTTTGATTGCTATTTCAACGCCCACTAACTACTTCCTGTATAGCTTCCGCAGTAAAATTGTGCTGAGCTGGCACACCTTTTTACATTGAAGTCATTGTAAAATCAATGCCTTTTTGCAGCCTCTGCATTCTGCATATGGAACGCCGTTTGCGACAAAATTCAGGCAGAATGTGATAGGCGTGTGCATCCAATATAAAATCGATTTTTAATAATCGATTTTTTACAGTTGATTTTCGATTTATACGTGAACGATCTTTGACAATCGATCTGATAATCGATTTTTGAAATTCCAATTTTGATAATCGATTTTTGATAATCGATTATTGAAATTCGATTTTTGATAATCCATTTTAGAACTGCTCTGAGGTGGGCTGGGGGGGCCCCCCCTGTCTAAAGCTGTATCACGTGAGACTATCCTTAGAGCATTAAAGAAGCCACTATTCATGACTTCTATTCTACACATTTTATGTATCTGGAATCACCAAACTCTTTCTCAGCTCTCTAAGCACACACAAGATAGCCAAATAAAACAGTGCTGGCGAGAAAGCATACAAAAATGGGTGCACAAAGGAACTAAATAAGATAGCATCAACTGAACAGTTCTAAAATTAATGATTTTTACTGTGACTTATGGCCCTTCTTTTTTATGGTTCCAAAAAACAATAATATTTCGCTTTTGCGTTTATATAGTCTATCATGTGAGATAGCTAACCAAGCCAAGCTTTGATTCCAGGCCGCGGAGAAGGAGTTTGTGCATGTTCTGAGTTTCAAGGGCGGCCTAACTGTAGCCTTGAATCCATTTTAATCGGCCTGGATTCGAGGCTAGTGTCAATTCAAAAATCGATTATCAAAAATCGAATTTCAAAAATCGATTATCAGATCGATTGTCAAAGATCGTTCACGTGTAAATCGAAAATCAACTGTAAAAAATCGATTATTAAAAATCGATCTTCAAAAATCGATTTTATATTGGATGCACACGCCTATCAGATTCTGCCTGAATTTTGTCGCAAACGGCGTTCCATATCTGCAATGCATGCGCTATTATTCTAAATAAAGGAAGTTTGTGAAATATTGAAGTAAGAGCTACACAATGGTTTTTGTCCCAGAGAGTGTTTGTCAACTGTCAGTGAGCTAGCTGGTCTTGAAGATACCTACTATATACACAGTAAGTGCAGTATAGTGCAGTAGTAGTAGATCTAAGAGGTAAACTAATGCTCCAAGATGGTGGAACATCTCCTCTACACAATTCTGCAGATGCCTACTATGTATATAAGATGTTCCATCATCCTTGAGCATTAGACTACCTCTTAGATCTACTACTACTGCACTTACTGTATATAGTAGGTATCTTCAAGACCAGCTAGCTCACTGACAGTTGATAAAAACTCTCTGGGACAAAAACCATTGCGTAGCTCTTACTTCAATATTTCACAAACTTCCTTCATTTAGAATAATAGCGCATGCATTACAGAATGCAGAGGCTGCAAAAAACGCATTGATTTTACATTAATTGTAAGTGTTAAGTGTACTACCAAGGGCGTATAAAAGAAGAGAGGGCATGCAACTCCACTATCAGTACACGTAGCTAGCAGAGTTCAAACGTGGGTGGAGGAATGTGTGCATTTGCATGAAGTGCTAAAAATAGAAATTTCTATTTTTAGCATTTCATGCACTGTCATGCGCATGCATCCGCCCACGTTTGAACTCTGCTCATATAGGAGTTGCATGCCCTCTCTTCTTTTATACGCCCTTGGTACTATAGTGTAATTGTTGACTTGTGTGTGGGTTGTTAATTCTTGTTTAGGAGTCTCTATTTGAATGTCAGCCTTGATGAATGTTTCATTGCAGACTCACCCCTTGCTGGCCTGATTGTAGCCACTCTGTTGTTCCTCTGGGCCTACACACATCAGTACCGATGTCACGTCATCCTTGCACAACTCAGAGCAGTCAAGAACAAGCCACAGTACGACGGCTGTCACTGCCAAGCAGACTCACGTTTCTATAGACACAAGTTTGAGGACTATCCAAACAACAGACAAATTGTTATGACCATTTGTTTATTAGTTGCTAATATATTTATGCTATGTACATGCAGTACTGTATGGTATCATTCATATTCTCCAGTCAATAATCTGTCAAATTAATGATAGAAAAAATTAATTTTGAATTTGCAGTGAATAATAATTGACGCTTCTTATGCTATTATTTGTACATGCAGTACATGGTACATTGAATTAGTATGACATCATTTATTGTTCAATCAATAAACCTTCAAATGATCGAAAAAATTAATATTTGAATTTGGACAATGATTCAGTAATTTGCTAGCTATACAGTTTTGTCCACTTTTCTCCTAGTGAGTGTTCTGGTTTCGTCTATTCGTGCCTTGTGTATCTGGAAGGAGGGCGTGACCCACTGCCCACACGAGCACTGATCACCTGACCAGTTGAATGACCCCAGATGAGCCGAGCACTAAAGACACAGAATCTGCCACATGTGTGTGTGTGTGTGTGTGTGTGTGTGTGTGTGTGTGTGTGTGTGTGTGTGTGTGTGTGTGTGTGTGTGTGTGTGTGTGTGTGTATAATTATGAAGAATATATAGCAAATTCTACGAGCTAAACAGTTGAATTCTAGAAAATAACGCAAGGCTATAGTCTTTGTTAAAATTGGATTTTAACTTATCACAAAATAGTACATGTATCTAAGCACACCATTGGAAAGGTAATTCTGAGAGCTCTTGAATGCAGTTTGAAATTGGACAATCAAACACAAATTACGGGCTTTGAAGATACGTATCTATTTTTAGCTAATGCACAAGTAGCAGCCTCACCTTCCCCTCCACTTTGCCCAGTAGAGAGCTTTCCATCCACTGTACTGGCTCGATGAACCATGAACTACACACATCATGAGTGGGCCCCTGCTCGTTATAATCCACCTCTGATTGAGTGGGTGGAGTTTGCCCTTGCTTTGTCCTCTTATACCATTTGATAGCAGCCTCGTTGGAGAGCAGCTCTCGGAGTAGGAGTGCGTCCAATCGCTGCATGAACACAGCCGGTATTATGATGTCACTGGATCCATCCCCACTCATGGAGAAGGGAGGGACCTGGGTCGTATTGTACTGCTTGACATTATCTGGGAGGGGGGGGGACCGTTAAGAGAGCATATTATACAATTTCACAAAGACCACAGAATGGTGTGCAATACTACTATATACGTACGTACAGTCAAGGACTTTTATAAACAGAATTTTATCTAAAGTTACAAGCTCTTGGACAGTGTAGTTTACCTGTGATGATGACCCCAGCTGCACCAGCTTTCTGAGCAGTCCTGGCCTGTAGAATACAATTAGTGAACAATTGTTCCTAAAACAATAATTATATCACAGGCACTTTAAGAGAAACATTTAGATAACGTAACGTAACCATTAATAGGCTCCACATGGTTATGGTGTACGGTACAACACTGTGTACCTTGAGTACAAGGAGGCAGCCTCCTCTGTTAATGAGCAGGATCTTCCCCATAATATCCCGGGCCTCCTGGGGGTCATACTCGGAGCATCCATTGTCCAGTACTCCACCGATTGGCTTCATCTCCACCAACTCCCCTCCCACTTGGAACTCCCCCACGCCCAGCTCTGGCCCGAACATGGCTGGACCTACAGTGAACTCGTGTCGTATGCCCCTCTCCTGGAGGTCAGCAGGGGTCAGTATACGAGCCAGCTTCGGTGTCTGTCTCTGACTACCATCTAATAGGAGGCGTAATACAGTTGCAGTCATTGCTATGGGAAACAGATTATTCAAATTTGGCAAATAAAACTATAGGATGGAGGGTTTTGTGTACTGTATGTATATATCAATTCCTATATGTACCTCCATACATTAAAGACGCTGCACATTGAAGTACATTACATGTGGTTGAAAGCTGTACATGTACTATTACCAACAACACTAAAAGCATTTTACCTGTGACGTGCTGCTGATTCATGAGCTTGACAATATCCTGCATGAGGTACCATCCCTCCTCTGCGTCCTCAGGGCTATTGGCCTTGGCCATATTGTGGGAGACCTGCACTTTGTCTCCCTCCACCACTTGAACCACAATGCCCAGCTCAGTGAGGATCTTCAGGTGACCTGGGTTCTTGAAGTCCAGAGAATTGATCGAGAGACGAGGAGGAGTGAGACGCTTACGCTTGGCACTGTATGTGTGTGTGTGGGCGTGTGTGTGTGTGTGTGTGGGGGAGGTATCAATAGCACACTTTATTCGAATTTGAGAGCAAATTTGAAAAGGCTTCATAATTATTGTGTATTGACTACAATGAACCAAGCTGCTGCTGTTACCTGGTTGGTCGTTTGTTGAACCTTGAGCTGGTGCAAAGTTTGAAGACCATCTTCTCAAAGCGGTCCAACAGGACAAACGGTCGTCGGTCATTAGGGCACGTCAGGTACGCACTGATCACCACAGATTCTGTGTGTGTGTGTGTGTGTGTGTGTGTGTGTGTGTGTGTGTGTGTGTGTGTGTGTGTGTGGGTGTGTGTGTGTGTGGGTGTGGGTGTGTGTGTGTGTATATAAACAGAACTAGACAACTGTGCTGACTAGACAGATTATTGGCTACTACTGTACATGATGTCTAGTGTGTGTTTCAGTGAACCTTTAGTGAAGCTGTCAGCGACTGGTTTGTTCTTTGCTGCCTTCCCGGAAGAGTCTGGTCCGCTAGTGGTGACAGTGACAGTGCTCATATTCACCAGGTCTGTGTTCTTCACCAGCAACTACACAGAGAGAGAACATCACATGACACACTCACACACAGCCAGGCTACCATAACCTCATTCAAAAGAAGGTACTCTCTATAAAAGAGCTGCCTTACCCCCCCCCCCCCCCCCCTACAATGTGCAGCTGCACCTAAAAAATGCATACTGAAGTAGCATAGCCGCTACACTGTGTATGTATTGTACCCACTCACTGCCTCTTGGACGACTCTATTGAGGGTGGTGTTAGCGCTGGCGAGGGAGAGGGGGAAGAGGTGGGCCTCAGTCGTGAACACAAAGTCATCCATGTTCAAGGGACTGTCCCCCTCGTCAGCAAACAACAAGAACAGATAATTGAACGTCTCAGCCCCAGTACGAAGGAGTCCATTCTATACAGTATCGAAGATTGCCAATGAAATGATATCGTACTACTAGAATATTAAACCCTTTGTGAATGAGATTATTATGACTTTACGATCTAACCTTTACATTCTGGTAAGGATAGTGATGTCATACAAGTACTGATATAGGTTTTTGCGAGATCTACATGGGGAACTAAATTCTAACTATTAGTAGATACACAGACACATGGTTCCCTTGACTTACCTGTCCTCGTGAGCGTTGGTCCTGAGGTCCTTGATGGCAGCGAAGCCACACCTCACTCTGGCGTACTTGTTCAAGTTGTTCACCACTGATCGACCCACGTCCAGGTAGTATGGATCTCCAGTCGCCTGCAGTAGCAACACAACATAATCGTTCATTAACTACTTAGCCATCAAAATAATACAGAGAGTAGAGTTAGAGCAGTAGCATCACAAGCTTTGGTCAATTACAGTACTTACAGAAATATTCCAATTACTGAGATGCTTTCTTCGAAACAACAGAAAGTGATATATACATGTACAGCTAATGCCCACCCACCCCACACACACACACACACCCACCCCCACCCCACACACACACACCCACCCCCCCCCACACACCCATCCACCCCCAAATTAAAATTAACTGCAACTCCCCCCCCCTCAATTTATCAGCTGCCATAACTTGAATTCCGTGGATCCAATTTCAACGATAATATTATTTTCTGAAAGCTTAGAAACACTCCTTTCAAATAGCATCATCAAAATTCTTATTTGAACGATAAAAGTATTTTCCAATTTGGCGATACCATAATAGCCCATGGTCCAAGGCCAAAAAATGACAAATTATGGCCCCGACAAATTTTTGGATTGAAATATATCATTTGAAAGGAAATTTTCTAAGCTTTCCGAAAATCACAAAATTTTGGAGATTCGATCAACGGTACTAAAGTTAATAGCTGTTGAAATTAACTGCAACTCTCCCTCCCCCTCAATTTAATTATTCTTTTCAGTTGCCATAACTTGAATTCCGTGGACCCCCACCCACCCCACACACACACACCCACCCCCATCCCCCACACACAAACACCCACACACCCCACACACACATGACAGTGTACCTTGTAGAGGAAGTAAGTGCTCTCAATGAACTCAGGCCTGAGAGGGTGGTTTCCCCAGTGGACCCTGAAGTCATGAGTGAATGCCTCGGGTAGGAAGTTGTGTCTCTCCATCACATGATAAAGCATGTCGTGAATGTGGATAGCTGTGTCTACATCACCCCACAGAACCTGGAGATAGATACAGCAACCCCCGTCATTTTAAACATGAAGGTTAGGTAAGTACAGTATATACAAAAATGTATACTGCATACTACAATAGACGGACGGCCTCTAAGAATTACTTTTCTATGTCAAACCGTTCTAGAGAGGTTCAGAGATATTAAGGCAAAACAGAAAACTACGGCACGAAAAACAATTGTTGATCTTAGCCTACCATCTTGTACTACCTTTATCAAAGAGCTACAAATAAATTCTAATATGGACACAAGTTACGGCCCCTAAAGGGAGCTAGTGGTTTCTCTTAGTCAGTGCATGTGTGTGTGTGTGTGTGTGTGTGTGTGTACCTGTAGACCAGGCCAAAACGCCAGAAGTGAGTCCATGAAAGATCTAGTCATTCGATGAGGTGAATTCATGCTCACCTCCACTAGCATGGGCCCATTCGTGATGTATCTCTTGATGGCATCATAATGCTGTAGGGGAGGGGGTAAAGAAAGAAAATGAAGTTGCTGACCTTGCATGAACATATTAAAGCTCTGTACTGTATACACAGTTTCTGTTAACTCCTTTACCTCACAATTTTAACTCTAACAGTAAGCACCAAGTGTTTCAATAACCCCTCGCTCACCTTCCCAAACCTCTGCAGATACTTCCTGTCCCCCAACAGGATGTAAGACTTGAGACAGTACTCATAGTATGAGTCAATCCCCGCCCCCACACCACTATCCACTCTCGTCCACTCAGCACTGTGTACGTTGATGACTGAGCCAACCAGATTGTGCCCTCGGTGTCTACTACGCCAGATTGCCTCCATTGCTTGGTGGGCTTTCACCTCAAACTGAGGATCACCTGATGGGAGAGAGAGAGAGCTTGACCATTACACAATGTATCTATCAAATGTAACCAACAATCTAAGCCTAGACAACTCTTAGAGCTACAAAATGCATTTGGTAATGTACACACACACACAACGCACGCACACACACAACGCACGCACACGCACACACACACACACACAATCACTGCACCTGTTAGTCTACTGAGGGCAGCAAACTCAAGGATCATGGACCCAGCACATGCCGTGCACGTTGTCTTCTCCATGTTAGGGTAGCCCATACCGTGGCGAAGGTTGATCTGAGGAGAGGCACAATATAATACAGCACATGTAACGGTTGTATTATCTACCAGTTTCAATTTTAGTACAGAATGGACTGTATTTTCTGTTGGCAAGTTTGCACAGTACAGTGGATTGCAGTGCACTTGCAACAGAGATTTGCCTACAATAAAGCACTTTCTACACATGTACAGGTTGTATTATCCACATGACATACTGTACACTTAGGACTAAGACCAGTTTCAAATTTGGTATAAAATTTTGAAATGTATTTTCTGTTGGCTATTTTCCAGAGTACAGAGCAGTCACCTTTGGATAGGGGAGACATGTGGTGGTGTTGAAAGCAGGCAGTAATCTGTTCCCCACTTCCACTGCCATTCTGAGCAGCCCCCCATCATACCAAGCCAACTGATGGTAGCCCTTCTCTTTGAGAGCCAGGGCAGCAAAGTGACCTCCCAGTAAACCACCTAGCACACGTATGTTGGCCTCAAACACTGATACCACCAAGTCACTGTCGAAGCTAATATCTGTCATGACTTTTTGTACAGCCGAGGAAAACTCATCAACCGAACCAATTACCTGAGGGGACAAACACATGTACATTGGTGGAGGGGGAGATTGCTCCTGCCCCTTTAATAATAACAGGCTACCATGTACAGTACAGTTAGAGTACAGCTTCCTCTCCTATAGTGTATTGTACTGATTCAGATATAGGGGAAGGAAGTCAAGGTAAGAGAGGAGCCTCTGGTGGAAGCATCTATATTAACTATTCAATACAGGAAACCATCTCCAGACAAATACAGTAGCTACTTAATTCACGGTAATGGCTTCTAAATAAGTTACATAGCTTCTCCTCCAATAGGGCCCCTCAGGGGATGTGGTTGCCCTGACCACCCACACACTATATGTATATACTTGACTCACAGCCAGAGTGTCCAGTGTGTCTATGAGGGTGAGGGAGAACCTGCCCAGGGTAAAGTCAATGTCCCCTCGTCCTTGCTCCACCCCCCGGACACGCCCCTTACACGTCAGTGGCATCAACTCATCAGCAGGATATGCAAAGTCCTGTCAGCAGTGTAAATCAAAGTCATGTGATTAGATAGACACGTCATGTGATAGGCTCACCATGTATGAACGGTAGGCATGATTGAACATCTCCAGAACCTTGTCCCTGGAAACCAAAATATTAAAATCAAATCATACAAACCAAAATTCCTCCCACACAATAAAGGCTGAGGTAGGTACACAATAAGGCCAGTATGGGAACCTCTAGACTACTACTAGGACTAGGGTAATGTGTACACACACACACTTACTTGTAGTGTTTCTTTTCAGTGGGGCCCATTGATAGTGCGCCATTGTGATGAGTGAGTAGTAGGGAGCACACAATCACCACTCCCCACACGTACAATACCATTGTCACTATCTGTACAATGGTTCTACTTTAGACTAGCTCTATGTGCTGCACTGTACACTCATTTGATAAGTATTATATTGCAACTCACCCTGTCAGCTATAACCTGTTCATAGTAGGAGGAAAGATAAACAAAGCACAGAGTCTCTAAAGGTCTTGAAGGTTGGATTTCAATATTTCACGACCATGATTTTTACAAACTGCACTTTGACCTTAGCGGTGTGACGGTATATTTCAATGTGTGGGCGTTGCTAAATTTTAATACTGCGCATGCTCAGTTCAACTTCTCACTCTCACAGAGACTACAAATAATGTGTTCAGAAAAGCAAAGCATTGCAGACAAAATAGCATCAATAATATAAAAATCGGTTTCGGTCAGTTCAACTCGTATTCTCTACAATGAATCTACAAATGTCTGTAGCAGTGTCTCCTCTTCTCAGTCCTATGGCAATTTCTACCAAGGCCCTGAAGGTAGCTCTGGTAGGATTCACTCTTCGCCACGCTCTCAATGCATGAGCCACTCCAGCTTGATTGCCATAGCGACTTGTGACATCAGTTACATCATCGAGGTCGGCTGGTGTGAGGTTGAGTCGATTCAGCAGGTTAGGAGTTGTGACTGAATGCAAAGAAAAAAGCTAAGATAATGATAGTCTATATCAAGCACTACACACATGCAGCCAGGCTAATAAAAAAAAATACGCAAACATTGAAAATAGTTACCTGTGATGCTATCAGCCAAATTGATGAGCTTCACTGAGGGCTTTTTGAGAGCGTCTGACAGGAGACTCCATGTTACATTTTGCGTACTCAGGAGCTCAGCCAGCATTTCACGCAAGCACAGCACATTATCGCCACGATGCTTGCTATCGATATTGGTGAGAACAGGATAAGTTAGACCTAGAGCCAATCCCAGATTGAACCAGTGAGGGCTGGCACTTGCATGTGCAGTGTGTAGTTTCTCGTAAACATGTTGCAGATCGTTAATTGTCAAAGCCTGTACAAAAGCAACAATCAACAGGGTTTCATTTGGTGGGAGTTGCCTTCTCAGAAATCTAGAGGAAACTCAAAGGGAATACAATTGAAGGAACAATATTTTTAATAGAACAGGTTGTATAATGAATTCCTAGGGGCATGCCACGAACCCAGAGGAGGATGTCAGGGTCAAAGGTCTTCTGTTTTACAGAGAACTTAAAAATATCAGTAGGAAATTAATGAAGAATGGAGGTACAAAAGAAAAATTAGACGATCGGAATGCAAAATCCTTGGGAAGTAAATTTTTGACTATCCTTTTCTGCCACGAACCATCTAGATACATGTACACTTTACGTCACTTTCACAAATATCTTACATATACCATTTGCTCGATCAATCCCCTTACTAAAATGTTAGGTTGCACACTCAGTAGGTGAGGAAATTTCTCCGCAAATCGAGTGATGTCACTCTCAGGGATTTCTTGATCGAGCTGTTGATCAGTCACTCCAGTCTTCCTGCACATGTCTTCCATTACAGAGGATGATTGCAATTTATCTGAAGAGAGAAATTCAATATTAGCAATCACTTGAATATAGATGGTTTAACTTTCATACTGCTATCTGATCATACCAGAGTATTGCTGCTGATCACTCTTTCTCTCAGTCTTCGTACAAGTACCTCCCGTAGCAGAGGATGGTTCACCTATATACATTAGGAGGGAACAAAGAAGTAAATTTCAATTTAAAAACCACTGTACTCACCAGAACCTTCGCTATTGTCCAGCCAGATTCTATGTTCGTCACTGAGCTCTTCCCACACATCAGCCTCAAGGGAGCACATCCAAAACTTACAGCCATTTCGTTCGCTCACATCGGCAAGGTGTAATTTGCGTATGCTTCCGGTGCTCTTCTTGCATGGGCAAAAGATTCCTGTCTCGGGTGTGTCGTTGTTGTAATGCAACGCTTGACAGGACAATCTAATGCTTTTCAAAATTTCGTTACGGACCGCAGGGCAAAGTTCTTTGCGAAGAGAAAAAAGGACCTTGATATATACTTCAAGATACGAGAAGGAGTCGATCAGAGTCACGGTACACGGGAGCTTGGGAAGTTTTAGCTGGATACAATTTTTAGCAAAGCAAATTGGTTTCCCTGAAGGAAGTAAAACTTTCCAGCCCAGCCTCTTGATTACGTCAACAACTAGACAGCAAAAGACTCCAGAGCGAATACACCCACTACGAAAGTAGATAGCGAGGGGTGATATTGTGAAGGAGGAACGGATTTTGTCTAGCTCAGCAGGTGGGATCGATGTGAGTAGAGATGGCATGAAGAACTCGGCTTGGTGGGAAGTGGCTTCCACTAGAGGAATGGGAGCAATCACGAGAAGATATTTCATGATCAACAGCATATCTTCTGGAGAAAAGATGCCTTCAACGTAATGCTTCTTAAAGAATCGTAGAAACTTTAAAGTGATTATGCCCTCGTCTCGAAATCTCTTCCATTCGGCCCCTGTCCCTCCTGGGCTAATAGTAGAGTGTGCATTCCTCAGAAAAATGGCGTGCTGTGAGAGCTCGGTGATCTTGTCTAGTGGAATCTGGGCATCCACAAACACTGTGTTGGGGAGAATGGAGGGATAGTAGTGCGCTATACACACGTTGTCAAAGAAGACCAGAGCAGCTTCAAGATCTTTGAGCAAATAACCAAATCGAGTGGCTAATTGGAGACATTCTTCAATGCCTAGTACACCTCGCTCAAGACTGGCAGATAAACTCTGGAGAAGTGAATCCAAGAAGGACCACCAGACAGGAACTTCGACTTGTAGCGGAATAGAGTCCTCAATAGCAATTCTAATCCTATTGGCAGTGGTCAGTGAATCTTCTTCTCGGCTGATTGTGTTGAGACCAAAAATCAGATTGTTCAATCCAAGATTTTCGTACACCAATAGCTTCTTGATATCGGGTGGAAGCATGTCGAGAATCTCTTGATTCCTCTCGATAAGTGTATCCGAGCTCTTCAGCTGATCAAAGAATGTGCCCACAAAGATCATCTTCGGCTTCTTGTCTTGTGAGGTATGGGACTCAATGGATCGAATGAGACTCTGAAGTGTCTCCCCAAGGGTCATGTGAGATGCACGAGGACTACCAACAAGCTGCCCATCCTTGTAGTACTCGTCAGAAGGGAAACTGGAGAGTTTGTCAATCAAACGCAGGACTATCAACGCCACCGAAATGTGCTTGATGAAGAGAGGGCTGATGTCGTGGAATTGCGGCTGGCCGCCACAGTCGGTAACATACACCCAGTTGGAATCAAACAGTTCTCCTTCTTGCTGGTCACTGCTCGACAGTTGGTCAGTTTCCTGTATGGGTGGCTTCAGCTCTTCTGCCACACCACTCACTACACTCGCTATCACTTCATCAACGGCTTTCTTCAACATTCTTGCAGATCCAGAAAGTGTATCGGAATCGTTCCTCAATGGGCTCGAAATGGAATCAAAAATTTGCTCATCGGAACCAGAAATTAGCTCGGTTGTGGTCATCTTCTTCAAGCTCTCGGCAACCCTTGATGCTGTGGATGGATCGGCGTTTTCTTTTGGTAACTTAGCGATGATTTCAGCAAGTAGCTTGCGCAGCTTTGGCTGAGACATCTCTTCCCAGCCTCTTTCAGTTGACTTGAATTTCGTGTTGGACACGGGTCGAATGCGTATTGGCTTTTCCATACAAGGAGTGCTTTCACGCTGTGGTGGAGGGGGCTTGTCGGTTAGCAGGTGCTTGAGGTTGGTCTTCCCTGTTCCCGCCGGTCCAAACACAAGCATGTTGACAATGTTGACCGAGACGTGTCCGTGCTTCATCGCCTCATCAAACAACCGCTTTGCTGATAGCTTCGATTCTAATGTGTATATGTGGTGTATGTAATGCTAATAACCACATGTACAGTAGAGGGATATACGAACAATGTACATTGGGGTGGGGAAAACATGTGAATATATAGAATTGCCAAAGCAACAAGAAAGCTCTTCTGTGTTATTTAATTACACCGTTGCGTAGCCTCAAGGCATAAATTGGTAAGGGGTCATCGTGATATAAAACACATAATAATATATAATCATCGCACTCGATCGTCACTCGGGCTTCTGCCTGTATGTCATAAAATGCATGTTTGCAAGGATAATACCGATAACGCGATTAGAACACGATGGGCATCAGCTATATATGTTCAGTCCTACAGTATATTACTACAATGTCCAATAAACAGTGTCCATATACCATGTAGAGTAGCAAAAGGAACGATGCTCAGTTTAGTATGCCTAAACTGTACTACGTACATGTTAAAAAAGTCAGTTGCCTAGCCAATGAAGTGTCAGTGGAAAGGCAACTGGACTACTAGCCTCGTTCCCAGGCCGATCTGTCTCCAATTTAATTGAACGCTAGGTAGACTCCTAGGCCGATCCGTCTCCAATTGAACGCTATATAGGCCTAGGCCTGGTATTGATTGCATTTGGGCGTGGTTGGAATTCGCTCAAACGAGCGAATTCCTAAGCGATTAAGGATTTCGATGGAGCAATAGCTTATAAATTCCCTGTACGAAGCAAGAAGCCTTACTCTCTTGAAGGAATAGGCCCTCAAGCTCCTGTCTGAGGGAACGGATGTGTTTGTGTGGTTCCCAACAACAGGGTATGGCATATCTCTTTGCTACCAGTTGTTATCATTTTTGATGGACTACAAGCTTGGTAGGACCAGCGCTCCCCTTGTCCATCAAAATCCAGAACTGAAGTCTCCATAGTCGAGTCACAGGTAGCTAGCTAGCTTGCTAATAAAAACACATTTAGTATTTAATCGCTTAGGAATTCGCTCGTTTGAGTAAATATGCCCAGATACAATCAATACCAGGCCTAGGAGTCGACCTATATAGCGTTCAATTGGAGACGGATCGGCTACTGGACTACGTGAAGATATTAAGGACATGAAGCAGCTGAACATAAACCACTTTTAAATCGTAAACCTTTAAAGCTTGCTAAGTGGGTGACCCACCAATGACAGGGAATACATGTACTGGGTAATAATGATGTGGCTGATCACTACAGGAATGTGCTATGCTTGAATTAACATGATGATGTCATAATTAAGTAACACAGTACAACGTCACGAACCCAAATCATTGAAAGTTGGTATTAAAAAGTCCAATAAACCATATCCATAACACCACAGTGTGTAGAGTAGTAACAGGAACAATGCTCTAGTACACTGTAGTGTGTCACAATCAGGGTCAGTTGCCTAGCAACACAACACATGTGATAGGCGAACGAAAATGTTGTGGGTGGAGCAAACGCTTTTGCAATAACACGATTATATAAAGTATGAGGACCTCACAACAGCTGTAGGTACAGTCTACTAATAACACACTACATGTAAGTTGCTACAGGTACGAGTGATTGCAACTATGAGCATCAACACTCACTGTACTATAAAGTTCCTTGCTCCCCTCACCTTCCTTTCTCCGTCTCTCTGGTCTTCCTCGTATCTCAGCAATCCTATTCTCATAGTATTGTATATTCCCCTCACAACGTTGTATCTCTGAGACACACTTCTTGATCTCCCCCTCCACCTCCTCCAGCTCTCCGAGCAGTTGTCTCCGGTCTTGGTCAGTGATGTCACCAGACAGTCTCTGTTGGAGGGCAGCTCTTCTCTGGGGGAGTAAAGAATTTATATACAACTGAAGAAAAATTCCACCAAATAGAACATGCAGCTGATACAAATGTACAAATTATCAAAATATAAAAATCAGCAACCACCAACCTAAATAAACTTGGCGAGCATAATTATATATTTACCCGCTATACGGTATAACCTCACACAGACAAACAGTAAAAGTGGACTTACAAATCATACCTAAAAAAAGGTAGACAAAAAGCAACCATTCATCATACAATGGACAGTACATGTACACACATTGTCGTTCTGCTAGACTACGTGTACCACTCTTACCACGAGAGTAGTAAGTGCAACTGTCAACACTCACCGTCTCATGACGCTTCAGTTCACTCTCATACTTAGCCTTCTCCTGGACAAGGTGAACAACAGTGGGTTAGACTGTGTGTTTGTGGTCACACATTATGAGTTGTCTATAGGAGCAACCAGTATAGCTACTAGAGTCAGGTAAGGATATGAGACTATTACAAACTGAATGCACATGAGCTGTACGGTATGTTTGCCAACATTGTTTAACTCACTCTCTATCGTTCCAGATATTCAGTAACCATGGAAATGTAGGGAGAGAGAAAAGAATATAATCACAAACCTGTACACTATGAATGCCAATACACATGTACTCATGCAACTCAAACATTACTGACACAAGTACAGTCACAAGTCAGTGCAGTGTCCCGCTCACCTTCTGTTTAGTCCAATGAGACACCAGCGCCAGACACACATGGAAACAGAGAGAGGGGGATGATGGTAGGAGCAGTGAGTGCATTCATACATGTCTGTATATACTGTAACTTACAAACTGTTGTTCCAGTAATCATTAGCAGTAGTCACATTAACAAGCAGTAGGACACGGACATGTAGAGAAATGAACATGTTCAAATACACGAATGCATTCACACATGTATACATCAATTATTGCAAGTACACGTCTGTATAGACTGGCGGCGACAGCCCCTCGCATGCGTAGCGCGAGGGACTGGCAAACTGCCTATCAGTCACTCGTCTCAGCTGCAACGAGCATTGCAGCCTATCAGATTGCTCAACGTCATATTAGCCCTGTAATTGTAACCGCACTTACACTTTAGGGGATTCAGTATTAGTAGCTGAATCTCATAGCAAAATTTAACCACATTATCTATAACGATATTCATGTTTAGTAGTGTCATACGATCTATTACACTTCCGCTGAGACAAGTGACTGATAGGCAGTTTGCCAGTCGCTCTATCGCCGCCAGTCTAACGTCTGTACAGCATGAAACTTTCAGTACGTACTAATCCTAAATAAAGTCACGCAAGTTATTCTTTCTGCCTTCATGCAGTAGTACATGTATACAAGTCAGCCTAGTGCGCCATTATATGTACATGCAATAAACTCACAGTCTGTTGTTGAGTACCAGTCCACAGAGGGTACATGTGAGGAGAGAGTGATATGAACACTGGTAGTACACACACTGGCTAGTACACACACAGGTACTCGGTACTAGCAATAGCAGATAATGGAAGGGTCAGTGGGTGGGTCAGTGGAAGGGACGGTAAACGGTACAACAAGCATCTTACATGTACAACTTTGATACGTATGATTTTGTTTGTCATACAATACAACGCATGCACTCCACGAGACACACACACAATCACAACATACCTTAATCCAATCCTGAGACACATCAAATGGTACATGTGAGGGAGAGATTTAATCTTAACACACATACAAGACATCAGATCAGTTGAACGCTGGTGTGTATGGGACTGACTACACATAGCAACAAGTGGCTAGACCTGGTATAGAAAAGCTAAGAAATAAAAAAGTTGGGGAAATATTGAGAAATAGGCAACAAGTTTTAGGTTCAGTAGGCACTTAATTGGTTGGGGAATTTACATAAACACAAATTTACATGTACACAATGTACACAATGGTGGTATTTCGAACTTGTGGCCGTAAAATGGGATTACGAATTGAACAAGTTTAAAGCCGTGGTCTATCCTATACGAGGGAGAGGGTCAGCTCTAGAGGACAAGGGACGCACGCTAATGATGCTAGGTAACCAGTACATCTGTACACATTGCAGCTGAACCATTTTAGTGTGTAGACATTGAGTACTCGTAAGAAGCTCACCTCCTACAGTAGTCCAAATCAGTGTGAGGTTCAACATAGGAATGAGTGTGTGCATGGGAAGAGACAAACACGATAATGTACGTACCAACTAATGAACTTAGGTGTATATTCTACGAATATTAAAACTACAACCTAATAAGTTGTGTGGGCCTCGGCTAATACCAAGTTGGCAATAATTATGAAAAGAGACAAAATACAATTTACGAGTTCCTATAGTAACCATTAAAATGAGTGTGCATGTGCAAACACAACTTACAGCCTGTTGATCCAGAGAGGGAGAGTCCACAGGGCAAACACGTGGGAAGATAGTAAATGAATGATTACGAGGTTGAATGTGATCATACTAAATATTTCCCTATATAACACTATGGCACTGCACACACACAAGAGTAATAATGGGGAAGTAGAAACATCACAGAATATGCAACAGACACTAAATACTCTGACAACACACACCAACTTACATTCTGTTGTTTCAGAGGGTCAGTCAAAGGTGAGGTGGAGATGCATGAAATGGAAGGAAGAGAACATTAGTGCAGTGATACAGTACACTGGTGATGCATGACAGAGGGGAGGGGAAACAATGTGGACAGCCAAACATGCAGACTGAAACACTTGATTAACCATGCATACTTTCAGGTACTACTACGAGTAGCCTCGATCCCAGGCTGCACTTCCCACTTCACTTACGAAAGTGGGCCTGGTATCGACTGCTTGCGCATGCGCTAATATCCCCCCGGTATCTGGGGGCTCTGGATAACATCGTATCTGCTCAGTAAAACTGTGACATCACAAGGAACGAAAGTGGATTGAAGAAAGTAGATAGAAAGTTCGATTGAGTTGCTAGCCCATCTGATAGCATTCTCTGATAGCTACCCTTAGCCTGCTAAGTTAACAAAAAACTCACAGCCTGCAACAGTGTGGATGACGATCGTCTGAACGGAGTGAAGGCTGACAAGAGCCTATATGGACAGGCCACGCCCATTTAACACTATCTTTGGTGAAAGTCTACTATACTACTCCTACTGATTCTATCAAAAGAAAATAGCTGTACAACAAACCTACACAGCTCTGTCTCTAACTAGCTAGCTATATAGCTCTGTGTATGACTTTTAGGATATTTTCTCTGATGAATCCAGTATTATAGGAAATTTTACGGGAAAATATATCCAATAATTTGGCGCATGCACAAGCAGTCGATAGCAGGCCTTCTTTTCTATGAAGGCCGGTGAAGGAGGCTATACTACGAGTAGATCTACTTGTCTCAATTAAGGAATAGTATCACATTCAGTTATCTGTATGTGCTCTTCTTTACACTGTCTACCTCCTAACAACAAGTGCTCAGAGCACAAGCATGTCAGCTTGGTAGAATGTGATTGCACACAACGTACCTTAATCCTTGTCTGTTGTCCATCCAGAGAGAGTGGTACATGTGGAGAGAACAACAACATGAGATAAAACACCTCACACTGACAGGGTAGAGTGTAGGCACTATACTGTGATGAATGAATGATGCCAAGTGTGTTTATGGGTGGTCAACAAGTACATCTAGGCACTAGGAGAATGCACTGATCATTGAGTATCTATCTATCATGTGAATATCATACCCTATCAAAAGCAGTGAGCCCATCCTCCATCAACTGTAGGGAACTAGCAGCATTCAGGGTTGTAGATTCAGCCATTTCAAGAGAAGGTCTGGAACGCCCCTTATATTTCTTTGTGGGTGGCTAGAGGCATGAGGGGGAGGGGCTTGTAGCAACACCCACACATTGTTCAATAAAGAAAGGGTTCAAAGGACACATAATTATTGTTCCAAATAGAGCACAGAACATACATAAAGCAAGTACATATCAGAAGAAGAAGCACTGAAGAAAGAAGAGCTCAGGAACAATGGCCCACCTGACACTTATTGCCAGAGCCAGTGATGGACTACCTCTGTCCCCATCCATTGTCAATGAAGAGGTAGAGGAGCTACAGTAGATAATACAGTACAGTCTGCATTGGTCCCATCAGGACACTGTACTGTATGCAGCTCAGTGACATGAATAGTTGTCAAGTCATGATTCTGTAGACATATAAAGAGAAGCTTGCTAGAATAATACGTGTGTAGTGTGTGCTATCTTTAACAGCTTGAATTAACTGAATTGTTGCGTTCTCCCTCTGCAGTCTGGCCGGGATTATGCTGAATACCAACCCAAGGCCAAGCAGATATTCCGCAAGCTGTCGTCAGTCAGCCCCCCTCGATGCTCAATCGAGTGTGACCCGGGTCGTATGGTGTTCCAGTAAGCACTCTCCTGTGAATGTCATTATTGCCTCGTGGTGTGTATGATGATTGGTGCTCTGTCATGGTATAAACTGATGCAATGGATGGCCTTTTGTTTGTGAGCATTTGCTTAACTGTACCATACACATTGTAAGTGGTGTGTGTTATACATAGGTCCCTCTATAGTGATTGTCTAACAAGGAACTACCAGTGTACATGTAGTCTAAGAATAGTTGGAACTTGGTTGGTGATATTATACTCCAGTTTAATGGTGGATGAGGAGCGATGGCTTTGAGCTTGAAGCACACACACTAACATGGACCCCCCACACAGCTACATCCTTGAGGGAATATGCTACCTCGCCCTATGTGACCCCACCTATCCTGCCAAGCTGGCCTTTAACTACCTCGAGAATCTACACAAAGACTTCAGTGAGCAACATGGCAACGATGTACACAAGGCCAGTCGACCGTACCACTTCATTGAGTTTGGTACGTATTTATATCTGCCATCCATATTTTGTAGACTTAATTATAAGGTCATGCTTTTTCCTATGTCAGCATTGGACATGCACAGCTGGGCAACACCAGCACTTGCAGTTTCTTGTGTGTGTACTGTTTCAATTCAGTGTTGCTACCACTGTTATATATAGTACAGAATGTCCTTCCTCTCACACCCACTCACACACGCACACACACACACACACACACACACACACACACACGTGCAGATCTCAGTGACAAAGTGGGGAAGCTGGTCGACCACTCTTGTGCCAGAGGCTAATGGCTGATCAGCTAATGCAGCATGTGAGCATCTCCTGGCTACTGTGGATTGGTTCTGGACTGCTAGTTCATGCTCTTGTCTATTGGAGACAATATCTGCCAAGTTTCACCAGAGATGTGTACAAGTATGGTAAGCTGAGGAGTGAGAGTGGCTGGAGCTGGATGAGCCCTAGTGTGCCCAAGACTCAAGGAGGTCAGTGAGGGTCAATATATACAGTGTATCAGTCTACCTCTTGTAACGAGAACCCCCTACAAGTCTAGCTTGTAACACCTAGCTAAGTACTGGATTGTGATTTACAATAGTGAGCTCCCTAGCTGAGACTGTCCTGACTTGTAGTTGTTGTAATTGCATTGTCCCAGTCTAAGGAGGTCTTTATTCCCCTCTGCAGGTGGTTCACCCACTTCTACGTGTGGGGGATGGTGTGGAACTACTCTGTATTCCTCTACTATACCAGCCACTGTCTACTGCACACACGACTACCGCTATTGGGACCAACAGCACTGCTGCATTTGAATTCAGGTATAGTCATATCGTATAGCGGGTATTTTTCGGGGGACAAAATGTTTGTTGTTCAGCAATATTGAGACATTTCGTGGGTAATATTTTCATGGTTGGAGCAGGTAACGGTAGGCAAAGTCGCTTCATTCGTGGTTAGAGGTCCAACCACGAACACCACAAATATTTTGCCCCACGAAAATTACCCACCTCTGTACGGTATTCAGTCTAGTAATAGTCCTATTCGTTTAAGAACCTGGAATTTTGATTGCTATTTGAACGCCCACTAACTACTTCCTGTATAGCTTCCGCAGTAAAATTGTGCTGAGCTGGCACACCCTTTTACATTGTAAAATCAATGTGTTTTTGCAGCCTCTGCATTCTGCAATGCATGCGCTATTATTCTAAATAAAGGAAGTTTGTGAAATATTGAAGTAAGAGCTACACAATGGTTTTTGTCCCAGAGAGTGTTTGTCAACTATCAGTGAGCTAGCTGGTCTTGAAGATACCACAGTAAGTGCAGTATAGTGCAGTGCAGTAGTAGTAGATCTAAGAGGTAAACTAATCCTCCAAGATGGTGGAATATCTCCTCTACACAATTCTGCAGATGCCTACTATGTATATAAGATGTTCCATCATCCTTGAACATTAGACTACCTCTTAGATCTACTACTACTGCACTTACTGTGTGTATAGTAGGTATCTTCAAGACCAGCTAGCTCACTGACAGTTGACAAACACTCTCTGGGACAAAAACCATTGTGTAGCTCTTACTTCAATATTTCACAAACTTCCTTCATTTAGAATAATAGCGCATGCATTGCAGAATGCAGAGGCTGCAAAAACGCATTGATTTTACAATGACTTCAATGTAAAAGGGCGTGCCAGCTCAGCACAATTTTACTGCGGAAGCTATACAGGAAGTAGTAAGTGGGCGTTCAAATAGCAATCAAAATTCCAGGCTCTTAAACGAATACAGTAGAACCTCGATTATCCGGCCCTCGATTATCCGGAACCTCGATTATCCGGCTTGGCAGTTTTCTTTTTAATCAGATTACATAATTCAGAAAATGGGCGTGTCCCTCAAATGCGCATGCGCGTTGCAGCTGTTACCATGGAGACATGCCTGCTTTTCTTTTGCGCATGCGCAGACAACATGTGGCACTGCTGTTCACATCAATAAAGTGGGTGGATCAAGGCGTGGTTTATCTATTCGATTATCCGGCATATTCACTTATCCGGCCTGCTTCTGGAACCAAGGTGTCCGGATAATCGAGGTTCTACTGTAGGACAATTGTACATACCTTGATTAAGTATTAATTGTAAGTGTTAAGTGTACTACCAAGGGCGTATAAAAGAAGAGAGGGCATGCAACTCCACTATCAGTACACGTAGCTAGCAGAGTTCAAACGTGGGCGGAGGAATGTGTGCATTTGCATGAAGTGCTAAAAATAGAAATTTTTATTTTTAGCATTTCATGCACTGTCATGCACATTCATCCGCCCACGTTTGAACTCTGCTCATATAGGAGTTGCATGCCCTCTCTTCTTTTATACGCCCTTGGTACTACTGTGTAATTGTTGACTTGTGTGTGGGTTGTTAATTCTTGTTTAGGAGTCTCTATTTGAATGTCAGCCTTGATCAATGTTTCATTGCAGACTCACCCCTTGCTGGTCTGATTGTAGCCACTCTGTTGTTCCTCTGGGCCTACACATATCAGTACTGATGTCACGTCATCCTTGCACAACTCAGAGCAGTCAAGAACAAGCCACAGTACGGCGGCTGTCATTGCCAAGCAGACTCACGTTTGCATAGACACAAGTTTGAGGACTATCCAAACAGCAGACAAATTGTTATGACCATTAGTTGCTAATATAATTTATGCTATGTACATGCAGTACTGTATGGTATCATTCATATTCTCCAATCAATAATCTATCAAATTAATGATCGAAAAAATTAATTTTGAATTTGCAGTGAA
Source organism: Halichondria panicea (assembly GCF_963675165.1). Classification (NCBI taxonomy): domain Eukaryota; kingdom Metazoa; phylum Porifera; class Demospongiae; order Suberitida; family Halichondriidae; genus Halichondria; species Halichondria panicea. The sequence goes on from NC_087386.1 coordinate 648,744, forward strand.
TAATAATTGACGCTTCTTATGCTATTATTTGTACATGCAGTACATGGTACATTGAATTAGTATGACATCATTTATTGTTCAATCAATAAACCTTCAAATGATCGAAAAAATTAATGTTGAATTTGGACAATAATTCAGTAATTTGCCAGCTATACAGTTTTGTCCACTTTTCTCCTAGTGAGTGTTCTGGTTTCGTCTATTCGTGCCTTGTGTATCTGGAAGGAGGGCGTGACCCACTGCCCACACGAGCACTGATTACCTGACCAGTTGAATGACCCCAGACGAGCCGAGCACTAAAGACACAGAATCTGCCACATGTGTGTGTGTGTGTGTGTGTGTGTGTGTGTGTGTGTGTGTGTGTGTGTGTGTGTGTGTGTGTGTGTGTGTGTGTGTGTGTGTGTGTGTGTGTGTGTGTGTATAATTATGAAGAATATATAGCAAATTCTACGAGCTAAACAGTTGAATTCTAGAAAATAACGCAAGGGTATATAGTCTTTGTTAAAATTGGATTTTAACTTATCACAAAATAGTACATGTATCTAAGCACAACACTGGAAAGGTAATTCTGAGAGCTCTTGAATGCATCAATTAGTTTGAAATTGGACAATCAGAACACAAATTACGAGCTTTCAAGATACGTATCTATTTTAGCTAATGCACAAGTAGCAGCCTCACCTTCCCCTCCACTTTGCCCAGTAGAGAGCTTTCCATCCACTGTACTGGCTCGATGAACCATGAACTACACACATCATGAGTGGGCCCCTGCTCGTTATAATCCACCTCTGATTGAGTGGGTGGAGTTTGCCCTTGCTTTGTCCTCTTATATCATTTGACAGCAGCCTCGTTGGAGAGCAGCTCTCGGAGTAAGAGTGCGTCCAATCGCTGCATGAACACAGCCGGTATTATGATGTCACTGGATCCATCCCCACTCATGGAGAAGGGAGGGACCTGGGTTGTATTGTACTGCTTGACATTATCTGGGAGGGAGGGGGGAGGACCGTTAAGAGCATATTTTACAATTTCACAAAGACCACAGAATGGTGTGCAATACACTATATACGTACGTACAGTCAAGGACTTTTATAAAGAGAATTTTATCTAAAGTTACAAGCTCTTGGACAGTGTAGTTTACCTGTGATGATGACCCCAGCTGCACCAGCTTTCTGAGCAGTCCTGGCCTGTAGAAAATAGTGAAGAATTGTTCCTAAAACATCAACAGGCACTTTAAGAGAAACATTTAGATAACGTAACATAACCATTAATAGGCTCCACATGGTTATGGTGTACGGTACAACACTATGTACCTTGAGTACAAAGAGGCAGCCTCCTCTGTTAATGAGCAGGATCTTCCCCATAATATCCCGGGCCTCCTGGGGGTCATACTCGGAGCATCCATTGTCCAGTACTCCACCGATTGGCTTCGTCTCCACCAACTCCCCTCCCACTTGGAACTCCCCCACGCCCAGCTCTGGCCCAAACATGGCTGGACCTACAGTGAACTTGTGTCGTATGCCCCTCTCCTGGAGGTCAGCAGGGGTCAGTATACGAGCCAGCTTCGGTGTCTGTCTCTGACTACCATCTAGTAGGAGGCGTAATACAGTTGCAGTCATTGCTATGGGAAACAGATTATTCAAATTTGGCAAATAAAACTATAGGATGGAGGGTTTTGTGTACTGTATGTATATATCAATTCCTATATGTACCTCCATACATTAAAGATACTGCACATTGAAGTACATTACATGTGGTTGAAAGCTGTACATGTACTATTACCAACAACACTAAAAGCATTTTACCTGTGACGTGCTGCTGATTCATGAGCTTGACAATATCCTGCATGAGGTACCATCCCTCCTCTGCGTCCTCAGGGCTATTAGCCTTGGCCATATTGTGGGAGACCTGCACTTTGTCTCCCTCCACCACTTGAACCACAATGCCCAGCTCAGTGAGGATCTTCAGGTGACCTGGGTTCTTGAAGTCCAGAGAATTGATTGAGAGACGAGGAGGAGTGAGACGCTTACGCTTGGCACTGTATGTGTGTGTGTGGGCGTGTGTGTGTGTGTGGGCGTGTATGTGTGTGTGTGTGTGTGTGTGTGTGTGGGGAAGGTATCAATAGCACACTTTATTCGAATTTGAGAGCAAATTTGTAAAGGCTTCATAATTATTGTGTATTGACTACAATGAACCAAGCTGCTGCTGTTACCTGGTTGGTCGTTTGTTGAACCTTGAGCTGGTGCAAAGTTTGAAGACCATCTTCTCAAAGCGGTCCAACAGGACAAACGGTCGTCGGTCATTAGGGCACGTCAGGTACGCACTGATCACCACAGACTCTGTGTGGGTGTGTGCGGGTGTGGGTGTGGATGTGTGTGTGTGTGGGTGTGGGTGTGTGTATATAAACAACTAGACAACTGTGCTGACTAGACGGGATTATTGGCTACTACTGTACATGGTGTCTAGTGTGTGTTTCAGCGAACCTTTAGTGAAGCTGTCAGCGACTGGTTTGTTCTTTGCTGCCTTCCCAGAAGAGTCTGGTCCGCTAGTGGTAACAGTGACAGTGCTCATATTCACCAGGTCTGTGTTCTTCACCAGCAACTACACACAGAGAGAACAACACCTGACACACTCACACAGCCAGGCTACCATAATCTCATTCAAAAAAGGTACTCTCTATAAAAGAGCTGCCTTACCCCCCCCCCCGCCCCCCCCTACAATGTGCAGCTGCACCTAAAAAATGCATACTGAAGCAGCATAGCCGCTACACTGTGTATGTATTGTACCCACTCACTGCCTCTTGGACGACTCTATTGAGGGTGGTGTTAGCGCTGGCGAGGGAGAGGGGGAAGAGGTGGGCCTCAGTCGTAAACACAAAGTCATCCATGTTCAGGGGACTGTCCCCCTCGTCAGCAAACAACAAGAACAGATACTTGAACGTCTCAGCCAGTACGAAGGAGTCCATTCTATACAGTATCGAAGATTGCCAATAAAATGATATCGTACTACTAGAATATTAAACCCTTTGTGAATTTGCGATCTAACCTTTGCATTCTGGCAAGGATTGTGATGCCATACAAGTACCAATTATTATACGTTTTTGCGAGATCTACATGGAACTAAATTCTAACTATTAGTATATAATGGTTCCCCTGACTTACCTGTCCTCGTGAGCATTGGTCCTGAGGTCCTTGATGGCAGCGAAGCCACACCTCACTCTGGCATACTTGTTCAAGTTGTTCACCACTGATCGACCCACGTCCAGGTAGTATGGATCTCCAGTCGCCTGCAGTAGCAACACAACATAATCGTTCATTAACTACTTAGCCATCAAAATAATACAGAGAGTAGAGTAGAGCAGTAGCATCACAAGCTTTGGTCGATTACAGTACTTACAGAAATATTCCAATTACTGAGATGCTTTCTTCGAAACAACAGAAAGTGATATACAGTTGAGCCTCGGTTATCCGAACACCTTTGTCCCCGGGCCCATTCGGGTAAGTGAAATATTCGGATAATCAAAAGCTGGCTTTTTGCCAGCCACGTGGGCAATTTCCTACTGCGCATGCTCAGATTGCACTATGCTCTAGCATTCGGATAATCGAGGATTCGGATAACCGGGATTCGGATAACCGAGGCTCAACTGTATACATGTACAGCTAATGCATAGAGTAACACACACCCCACCCCCCCACACACACACCCACCCCCACCCCCACCCACCCCACACACACACACCCATCCACCCCCAAATTAAAATTAACTGCAAGGCTTCCCCCCCCTTCAATTTATCAGCTACCATAACTTGAATTCCGTGGATCCAATTTCAACGATAATATAATTTTCTGAAAGCTTAGAAACACACCTTTCAAATAGCATCATCAAAATTCTTATTAATTTTGAACGATAAAAGTATTTGCCAATTAGGCGATACAGTAGAACCTCGATTATCCGGCCCTCCATTATCCGGAACCTCGATTATCCGGCTTGGCAGTTTTCTTGTTATCAGATCAGAAAATGGGCGTGTCCCTCAAACACGCATGCGCGTTGCAGCTGTTACCATGGATACATGCCTGCTTATCTTCTGCGCATGCGCATACAACCATGTGGCACTGCTGTTTATCAATAAAGTGGGTGGATCAAGGCGTGGTTTATCTATTTGATTATCCGGCATATTCACTTATCCGGCCTGCTTCTGGAACCAAGGTGTCCGGATAATCGAGGTTCTACTGTACCATGAATAATGGTCCAAGGCCGAAAAATGACAAATTATGGCCCCGACGAAATTTTGGATTGAAATACATCATTTGAAAGGAAATTTTCTAAGCTTTCCGAAAATCACAAAATTTTGGAGATTCGATCAACGGTACTAAAGTTAATAGCTGTTGAAATTAACTGCAACTCTCCCCCCCCCTCAATTTAATTATTCTTTTCAGCTGCCATAACTTGAATTCCGTGGACCCCCACCCACCCCACACACACACACCCACCCCCATCCCCCACACACAAACACCCACACATCCCACACACACATGACGGTGTACCTTGTAGAGGAAGTAAGTGCTCTCAATGAACTCAGGCCTGAGAGGGTGGTTTCCCCAGTGGACCCTGAAGTCATGAGTGAATGCCTCGGGTAGGAAGTTGTGTCTCTCCATCACATGATAAAGCATGTCGTGAATGTGTATAGCTGTGTCTACGTCACCCCACAGAACCTGGAGATAGATACAACAAACCCCGTAATTTTAAACATGAAGGTTAGGTAAGTACAGTACCGTATATCTTCTAATTTATCGGACACTTCTAATTACCCGGACACTCTTTTGGGCAATTTTCGTTGTTCTAATACAACGGACACTCCAGTACTTTAATATTACATTTGTTCTAAATATCCGGACAATACCTTGAAAAGTTGAGTTACCATTCATAGACGACAAGTAAGACTTAGAGTGCTGCAGTTAGATAGCCTTTGAGTAGCTAGTTTTAGAAAGCTAGTGCAACTATTCAGTCGTACCCTGTTCTATTAAACTTAGCTAGCTCGCATGCAGCTGCTTGCTTGTTCTAATTATTCCGGACACTTCGCATGCTCTATAAAAATCTGTTCCAATTATACCCGGACAATTTCCAAAATAATTATTTTTTGCTGTCCGATAAATTAGAAGATATACGGTATATACAAAAATGTATACTGCATACTACAATAGACGGACGGCCTCTAAGAAGTACTTTTCTATGTCAAACCGTTCTAGAGAGGTTCAGAGATATTAAGGCAAAACAGAAAACGACGGCACGAAAAACAATTGTTGATCTCAGTCTACCATCTTGTGGTACCTTTATCAAAGAGCTACAAATAAATTGGACACAAGTTACGGCCCCTAAAAGGGAGCTAGTGATTTCTCTTAGTCAGTGCATGTGTGTGTGTGTGTGTGTGTGTGTGTGTGTGTGTGTGTACCTGTAGACCAGGCCAGAACGCCAGAAGTGAGTCCATGAAAGATCTGGTCATTCGATGAGGTGAATTCATGCTCACCTCCACTAGCATGGGCCCATTCGTGATGTATCTCTTGATGGCATCATAATGCTGTAGGGGAGGGGGTAAAGAAAGAAAATGAAGTTGCTGACCTTGCATGTACATATTGTACTGTATACACAGTTTCTGTTAACTCCTTTACCTCACAATTTTAACTCTAACAGTAAGCACCAAGTGTTTCAATAACCCCTCGCTCACCTTCCCAAACCTCTGCAGATACTTCCTGTCCCCCAACAGGATGTAAGACTTGAGACAGTACTCGTAGTATGAGTCAATCCCCGCCCCCACACCGCTATCCACTCTCGTCCACTCAGCACTGTGTACGTTGATGACTGAGCCAACCAGATTGTGCCCTCGGTGTCTACTACGCCAGATTGCCTCCATTGTTGGTGGGCTTTCACCTCAAACTGAGGATCACCTGATGGGAGAGAGAGAGAGCTTGACCATTACACAATGTATCTATCAAATGTAACCAATAATCTAAGCCTAGACAACTCTTAGAGCTACAAAATGCATTTGGTAATGTACACACACACACAACGCACGCACACGCACACACACACACACACACTCACTGCACCTGTTAGTCTACTGAGGGCAGCAAACTCAAGGATCATGGACCCAGCACATGCCGTGCACGTTGTCTTCTCCATGTTTGGGTAGCCCATACCGTGGCGAAGGTTGATCTGAGGAGAGGCACAATACAATACAGCACATGTACAGGTTGTATTATCTACCAGTTTCAATTTTAGTACAGAATGGACTGTATTTTCTGTTGGCAAGTTTGCACAGTACAGTGGATTGCAGTGCACTTGCAACAGAGATTTGCCTATAATAAAGCACTTTCTACATATGTACAGGTTGTATTATCCACATGACATACTGTACACTTAGGGCTAAGACCAGTTTCAAATTTGGTAAAATTTTGAACTGTATTTTCTGTTGGCTATTTTTCAGAGTACAGAGCAGTCACCTTTGGATAGGGGAGACCTGTGGTGGTGTTGAAAGCAGGCAGTAATCTGTTCCCCACTTCCACTGCCATTCTGAGCAGCCCCCCATCATACCAAGCCAGCTGATGGTAGCCCTTCTCTTTGAGAGCCAGGGCAGCAAAGTGACCTCCCAGTAAACCACCTAGCACACGTATGTTGGTCTCAAACACAGAGACCACTAAGTCACTGTCGAAGCTAATGTCTGTCATGACTTTTTGTACAGCCGAGGAAAACTCATCAACCGAACCAATTACCTGAGGGAACAAACACATGTACATTGGTGGAGGGGGAGATTGCTCCTGCCCCTTTAATAACAACAGGCTACCATGTACAGTACAGTTAGAGTACAGCTTCCTCTCATATAGTGTATTGTACTGATTCAGATATAGGGGAAGGAAGTCAAGGTAAGAGAGGAGCCTCTGGTTGAAGCATCTATATTAACACAGGAAACCATCTCCAGACAAATACAGTAGCTACTTAATTCATGGTAATGGCTTCTAAATAAGTTACATAGCTTCTCCTCCAATAGGGCCTCAGGGGATGTGGTTGCCCTGACCACCCACACACTATATGTATATACTTGACTCACAGCCAGAGTGTCCAGTGTGTCTATGAGGGTGAGGGAGAACCTGCCCAGGGTAAAGTCAATGTCCCCTCGTCCTTGCTCCACCCCCCGGACACGCCCCTTACACGTCAGTGGCATCAACTCATCAGCAGGATATGCAAAGTCCTGTCAGCAGCGTAAATCAGAGTCATGTGATTAGATAGACACGTCATGTGATAGGCTCACCATGTATGAACGGTAGGCATGATTGAACATCTCCAGAACCTTGTCCCTGGAAACCAAATAAAATCATACAAACCAAAACTCCTCCCACACAATAAAGGCTGAGGTAGGTACACAATAAGGCCAGTATGGGAACCTCTAGACTACTACTAGGACTAGGGTAATGTGTACACACACACACTTACTTGTAGTGTTTCTTTTCAGTGGGGCCCATTGATAGTGCGCCATTGTGATGAGTGCAGTGAGTAGTAGGGAGCACACAATCACCACTCCCCCACACGTACAATACCATTGTCACTATCTGTACAATGGTTCTACTTTAGACTGGCTCTATGTGCTGCACTGTACACTCATTTGATAAGTGCAACTCACCCTGTCAGCTATAACCTGTTCATAGTAGGAGGAAAGATAAACAAAGCACAGAGTCTCTTTGTCATTGATCGAAGGTTGGATTTCAATTTTTCACAACCATGATTTTTCCTTTAATTCTACACTGCTGCACTTTGACCTTAGCTGTATGACGACATTTTTTAATGTGTGGGCGTTGCTACTGTTCATACTGCAGGCCTCTCTTCGAGCGAAGAGCGGCCTGGAATCGAGGCTATTACGTATTTATACTGTACATGCTCAGTTTCAACTTCTCACAGAGACTACTGTACAAATAATGTGTTCAGAAAAGTAAAGCATTGCAGACAAAATAGTATCAATAAAAACTTAAAAATCAGTTCGGTCAATTCAACTCGTATTCTCTACAATGAATCTACAAATGTCTGTAGCAGTGTCTCCTCTTCTCAGTCCTATGGCAATTTCTACCAAGGCCCTGAAGGTAGCTCTGGAAGGATTCACTCTTTGCCACACTCTCAATGCATGAGCCACTCCAGCTTGATTGCCATAACGACGTGTGACATCAGTTAAATCACTGAGGTCGGCTGGGGTGAGGTTGAGTCGATCGAGCAGGTTGGATTGATTGACTGCATGAAAAAAAGGCACCACAAAAATTAATATAGTTATGTACATTTTAATGTCTATATCAAGCACTAAAAATGACAAATAAAGCAAACTACACATGCAAACACTGAAAATGGTTACCCATGATGCTATCAGCCAAATTGACGAGTTTCACTGTGGGCGCTTTGAGAGCGTCTGACAGGAGACTCCATGTTACATGTTGTGCACTCAGGAGCTTAACCAACATTTCACGCAAGCACAGCACATTATCGCCACGATGCTTGCCAGTATCGATGTTGTTGAGAACAGAATGACGGAGACCTAGAGCCAATCCCAGATTCAACCAGTAAGGGGCACTTTCATGTAGAGTCACGTAAACATGTTGCAGATCGTTAATTGTCAAAACCTGTAAATAAACAGTGTTTAATTTGGTGGGGGTTGCCCCTAGCAAATACCTTCTAGGAAACTCAATGGGAATACATGCAATTGAGTGGTTCTGGTTAACAATATTCTTAATAGGGCAGGTTAAGTAATTCTTGATTATTGGCATACCACGAACATGTCATCACCCCCAACTAACATCTTACATGTACTTCCCTTGCCAAAATGTCAGGAGGATAAGTACTTATTAAGATTTAGAGTGCCTACCTTGTGCACGCTCAGTAGGTGTGGAAATTTCTCCGCAAATCGAGTGATGTCACTCTCAGGGATTTCTTGATCTAGTTGTTGGTCCCTCACTCCAGTCTTCTTACACACATCTTCCATTACTGCAGCAGAGGATAATTCACCTGAAGAAAACAACAGTTATACTAAATCATTATCAGGTCGGAGAAAAAAAATTAAACTTTCAAGCTTGAAATAACTTGTTGAATTTTCTTACTGGTATGTTGATCGCTCATTTTATCAAACACATGTTCCATTGCAGGAGAGGATTTGTCTGAGGAGGAAACAGTTATAAACAAAAAAACCACAAAATAAAAAGCCTACCAGAAGTATTTCGCTGATCATGAACATGCACATGTACTTCCGTCTTCTTACACACATCTTCCATTACAGAATTACCTGAGGAAAAGCAGACACAGCAGTTACGCTCATGTAGTACGTTTATCAATTAACATGCTCACTCAAACAAGGCTGTTGATCACTCATTCCAGATCCAGTGCTACTAACAACATTGGCCAGAGTCCCACATTGATGGACTGAACAAAACAAAGGAATTACTAAAACAACAACATGCATATCAAAGTTAATGTTGTTCTTCCACTCAATAGAGAGCTGCTGTTATGTATACTTACCGGAGTTTTGCTGCTGATCACTCTTTCTCTCAGTCTTCGTACAAGAACCTCCAGTAGCAGAGGATGATTCACCTAATTTAGGGCAAAATATAGACTGTTTAATTATAAAAATCACTCGGTACTCACCAGAACCTTCGCTATGGTCCAGCCAGATTCTATCTTCATCACTGAGCTCTCCCCACACACGTGCCTGAAGGGAGCATATCCAATAGTCCTTCTGTTCACTGACATCAGCAAGGTGCAATTTGCGTATGCTTCCAGTGCTCTTCTTGCATGGGCAAAAGATGCCTGTCTCGGGTGTGTCGTTGTTGTAATGCAACATGTCACACGACGATTTAATGCTTCTTAAAATTTCATTGCGAATGGAAAGACAAAGCTTTTTGCGCAGAGGAAAAGGGACGTCAATGTATACTTCGATATACGAGAATGAGTCGATCAGAGCCACGGTACACGGGTGCTTGGGAATTCTTAGCTGGATACAATTTTTAGCAAAACAGATTGGTTTCCCTGAAGGCAGCAAAACTTGCCAGCCCACCCTCTTGATTACGTCTACAACTAGACAGCAAAACACTCCAGAGCGAATACACCCACTACGAAAGTAGACAGCGAGGGGTGATGTTGTGAAGGAGGAACGAACTTTGTCTAGCTCAGCAGGTGGGATCGATGTGAGTAGAGATGGCATGAAGAACTCGGCTTGGTGGGTAGTAGACTCCACTAGTGGAATGGGAGCAATCACGAGAAGCTTTTTCATGATCAACAACATATCTTCTGGAGAAAAGATGCCTTTAACGTAATGCTTCTCGAAGAATTGTAGGAACTTTACAGTGATTATGCCCTCGTCTCTAAATCTCTTCCATTCGGCATCTGTCCCTCCTGTGCTTGATTTGATTTCAGGAGTCCTCAGGGAGATGGCGTGCTGTGAGAGCTCGGTGATCTTGTCTAGTGGAATCTGGGCATCCACAAACACTGTGTTGGGGAGAATGGAGGGATAGTAGTGCGCTATACACACGTTGTCAAGGAAGACCAGAGCAGCTTCAAGATCTTGGAGCACATAACCAAATCGAATGGCTAATTGGAGACATTCTTGGATGCCTAGTACACCTCGCTCGAGAGTGGCAGATAAAATCTGGAGAAGTGAATCCAAGAAGGACCACCAGATGGGCATTTTGACTTGTAGCGGAAAAGAGCGCTCAATAGCAATTCTAATCCTATTGGCAGTGGCCAGTGAATTATCTTCTCGGCTGATTGTGTTGACACCAAAAATCAAATTATTCATTCCAAGATCTTCGTACACCAATAGCTTCTTGATATCGAGTGGCAGCATGTCGAGAATCTCTTGATTCCTCTTGATAAGTGTATCCGAGCTCTTCAGCTGATCCAAGAATGTGCCCACAAAGATCATCTTCGGCTTCTTGTCTTGTGAGGTATGGGACTCAATGGATCGAATGAGACTCTGAAGTGTCTCCCCGAGGGTCATGTGAGATGCATGAGGACTACCAACAAGCTGCCCATCCTTGTAGTACTCGTCAGAAGGGAAACTGGAGAGTTCGTCAATCAAACGCAGGACTACCAAGGCCACCGAAACGTGCTTGATGAAGAGAGGGCTGATGTCGTGGAATTGTGGTTGTCCACCGCAGTCGGTAACATACACCCAGTTGGAATCAAACAGTTCTCCTTCTTGCTGGTCACTGCTCGACAGTTGGTCAGTTCCCTGTGTGGCTGGTTTCAGCTCCTTTGCCACACCACTCACTACACTCGCTATCACTTTATCGATGACTTTGTTCAACATTCTTGCAGAGCCAGAAAGTTCATCGGAATCGTTCGTCGATGGGCTCAAACTGGAATCAGAAGTTGGCTTATTGGAACCAGAAATTGGCTCAGTTGTGGTCATCTTCTTCAAGCTCTCGGCAACCCTTGACGCGGTGGATGGATCGGTGCTTTCTTTTGGCATCATGGCGATGATTTGAGCTAGTAGCTTGCGCAGCTTTGGCTGAGACATCTCTTCCCAGCCTCTTCCAGTTGACTTGAATTTCGTGTTGGACACGGGTCGAATGCGTACTGGCTTTTCCATACAAGGAGTACTGTCTCGCTGTAGTGGAGGGGGCTGGTCAGTTAGCAGGTGCTTGAGGTTGGTCTTCCCTGTTCCCGCCGGTCCAAACATGAGCATGTTGACAATGTTGACCAAGACGTGTCCGTGCTTCATCGCCTCATCAAACAACCGCTTCGCTGATTCTAAACAAGATGTCACTATAATTACACATGCAATATATTCTATAGTACACTAACTCAACACATGGATATGTAGTCGGTTGCCTAGCTACAAAAGGTATAACATGCAAACATAATAATTATTGATGTAATAAAAAAAAATGGTGATGTCAGTGGGTGGGGCAATGAGCAATGGGAAAAAAATGTAAAGGGTCATTAATTGAACACACACCAATCAATACAGTGCTGCCTCTGGCAGCAAAACAGCTGTTTTTTACGAAAACAGTACACAAGACAGCTATTACATTAATTTTAAGTTGACAATGCGCACCCGAGACATAACAATATGTACAGCCATGCAGCTGTAGTGTCTTCTCAGGTAGGGCTCCAGTTGGCTGTCATAGTGCGCATGTGCAATGAAGTGCCTCCAATTAAAGCAGAATACTATATCTAGCTAGCTCTATAGCCAATGTGTATAGCTTCTTAGCTTTTGCTCGCTTTTAATCCTTTATTAAATATATCTTTTGTGTGGAGGCTATCCTAGCCTCGATCCCAGGCCGAGCTTTCGTTTTTATAACAGTTAGGCGAACAACTAGAGGTTAGAGGCTATTATTATGTCTTTTATGTGGAGGCTATCCATGCTGTAAAAGCAGCGCTATGGCATTCAGGTGAGCAGACTCAGAATACACTCAGAATACACACATACACAAATCATATATACTGCATGTACAATAGAGTACATTGAGTGTGGAAGGCAACTAGGTAGCATATGCAGTGGCGGATCCAGGAAAATGAAAGGGGGGTTCCAAACTATGAGCGCATAGCGCGAAATTTTTGGGGTTACGCCCACTTCCGGTCTCACGTGACTTGGGAAAATCCCATACTCAGCCAGGAGAAGTCCCATAATAGACTTGTGTAGAGCTAGCTAGCTGCCACGAACAGTCAACTAGCTAGCCTAGCTAACCTGAACACTCCTTTGGCAGTTGATGCATCAAAACAACAGGTACAATGATTGAATCAAATTACAATAGCTACAAAACTGATAAATAGCTAGCTGGTAGCTGTAGTAAAGCCACAATAGCTAGACTGAAAGGGAGGATCCATGGCACCCTGGGATATCCCCCTAGATCCGCCACTGGTTACACAAAAGAAAAGCGGAAGGACCGGCATCGATCTGCTACAAACAATGGATACAGCAGCTGTACGTACATAAACCTTTAAAGCTTGCTAAGTGAGTGACCCACCAATGACAGGGAATGTGGCTGATCATTACAGGAATGTGCTATGAATGAATTAACATGATGATGTCACTAAGTACACAGTACAACGTTACCAACCCAATCACTCAATCACAATGACTGTACATGTATGTGCACATATTGATGTACGTATTAATCAACGTCTGATAAACAGTATCCATAATTATAATACATGTACACTGTGACAGATGTGTGGAATAGCAAGGAATATACCGCATATGCTAGATCAGAGGCTGCGGCTACTAAATGTTTCATTTTGCTGGAAGAGGAGGCTACAATTCAAAAGTGGCGTTTATTAGCTCCAGCTAATTCAACAACCTTTAGTTTGTCCTCAAAAGTTCTTTTCACCTGCATAAACGTGAACTCTGCCATGAGAAAGTCTAGTGAAGCACTAACAAGCTGCTACCTGTACCTAGCTACCTGTACCTAGCTACTAGGCTAGTAGCTATGTACATGTAGCTAAATCATTAATACTAGCCTGGCTGCCACGTGCAGAAATGCTAGAGTTAAAGTTCACTGAGGCTACTATTTGAGAGCGGCCTCTGATCAAGCATATACGGTAGCTCAGACGTGTACAAAAGTCAGTTTCCTAGCAACATAAAGTTTATAAAACCAACAAAAAGAGCGGGATTACGAACATAGTAAAAGCTTTCATTAAATGGACCAGCTGTATGTACAGTCTACTAATAACACACTACATGTAAGTTGCTACAGGTACGAGTGATTGCAACTATGAGCATCAACACTCACTGTACTATAAAGTTCCTTGCTCCCCTCACCTTCCTTTCTCCATCTCTCTGGCCTTCCTCGTAACTCAGCAATATCATTCTCCATGATATGTGTACCCCTCTCACATCCTTGTATCCTTGAGACACACTTCTTGATCTCCCCCTCCACCTCCTCCAGCTTTCCCTGCAGTTGTCTCCGGTCCTGGTCAGTGATGTCACCAGACAGTCTCTGTTGGAGGGCAGCTCTTCTCTGGGGAAGTAAAGAATATATATACGACTGAATGAACATTCCACCAAATAGAACATGCAGCTGATACAAATGTACAAATTATCAAAATATAAAAATCAGCAACCACCAACCTAAATAAATTTGACGAGCATATCATAATATCATATTTACCCGCTATACGGCATAACCTCACACAGTCAAACAGTAAAAGTGGACTTTTAAAACATACACAAAGGTAGACAAAAAGCAACCATTCATCATACAATGGACAGTACATGTACACACATTGTCGTTCTGCTAGACTACGTGTACCACTCTTACCACGAGAGTAGTAAGTGCAACTGTCAACACTCACCGTCTCACGACTCTTCAGTTCACTCTCATACCCAGCCTTCCTCTGGACAAGGTGAACAAGACAACAGTGAGTTAGACTGTGTGTTTGTGGTCACACATTATGAGTTGTCTATAGGTGTAGCTACTAGAGTCAGGTAAGGATATGAGACTATTACAAACTGAATGCATATGAGGTGTACGGTATGTTTGCCAACATTGTTTAACTCACTCTCTATCGTTCCAGATATTCAGTAACCATGGAAATGTAGGGAGAGAGAAAAGAATATAATCACAAACCTGTACACTATGAATGCCAATACACATGTACTCATGCAACTCAAACATTACTGACACAAGTACAGTCACAAGTCAGTGCAGTGTCCCGCTCACCTTCTGTTTAGTCCAATGAGACACCAGCGTGAGACACACATGGAAACAGAGAGAGGGGGATGATGGTAGGAGCAGTGAGTGCATTCATACATGTCTGCATACTGTAACTTACATTCTGTTGTTCCAGTAATCATTAGCAGTAGTCACATTAACAAGCAGTAGGACACGGACATGTAGAGAAATGAACATGTTCAAATACACGAATGCATTCACACATGTATACATCAATTATTGCAAGTACACGTCTGTACAGCATGAAACTTTCAGTACGTACTAATCCTAAATAAAGTCACGCTTTCTGCCTTCATGCAGTAGTACATGTATACAAGTCAGCCTAGTACGCCATTATATGTACATGCAATAAACTCACAGTCTGTTGTTGAGTAACAGTCCACAGAGGGTACATGTGAGGAGAGAGTGATATGAACACTGGTAGTACACACACTGGCTAGTACACACACAGGTACTCGGTACTAGCAATGGCAGATAATGGAAGGGTCAGTGGGTGGGTCAGTGGAAGGGACGGTAAACGGTACAACAAGCATCTTACATGTACAACTTTGATACGTATGATTTTGTTTGTCGTACAATACAACACACGCACTCCACGAGACACACACACAATCACAACATACCTTAATGCCAGTCTGAGACACATCAAATGGTACATGTGAGGGAGAGATTTAATCTTAATACACATACAAGACATCAGATCAGTTGAACGCTGGTGTGTATGGGACTGACTACACATAGCAACAAGTGGCTAGACCTGGCATAGAAAAGCTAAGAAATAAAAAAGTTGGGAAAAATAGGCAACAAGTTTTAGGTTCAGTAGGCACTTAATTGGTTGGGGAATTTACATAAACACAAATTTACATGTACACAATGTACACAATGGTGGTGCATAGAAAAGCTCTTGGGAATAATATTCAACAATTAACTTAATTAGTTGTGGAATTTACATGTACACAATGTACACAAAATTAATGTATACACACCAACTTGTGCGTAAAATGGGCCTACGAATTGAACAGTTAAAATGTGCCCTGGCCTACACCTGGGGTAACCACAAACTGGGAGGCTGATATCGTCCTCGTAGCCATGGTCTACCCTATACGAGGGAGAGGGTCAGCTCTAGAGGACAAGGGACACATGCTAATGATGCTAGGTAACCAGTACATCCGTACACATTGCAGCTGAACCATTTTAGTGTGTGGACATTGAGTACTCGTAAGAAGCTCACCTCCTACAGTAGTCCAAATCAGTGTGTGGTCCAACATAGGAATGAGTGTGTGCATGGGAAGAGACAAACACGATAATGTACCAACTTAGATGCATATTCAATGAACCACCAAAAGTAATATAAGTACAGCCTAATAAGTTGTGTGGGCCTCGGCTAAATATTAATTTACGAGTTCCTAGTAACCATTAAAATGAGTGTGCACGTGCAAACACAACTAACCCACTGTTGATCCAGAGAGGGAGAGTCCACAGGGCAAACACGTGGGAAGATAGTAAATGAATGATTACGAGGTTGAATGTGATCATACTAAATATTTCCCTATATAACACTATGGCACTGCACACACACAAGAGTAATAATGGGGAAGTAGAAACATCACAGAATATGCAACAGACACTAAATACTCTGACAACACACACCAACTTACATTCTGTTGTTTCAGAGGGTCAGTCAAAGGTGAGGTGGAGATGCATGAAATGGAAGGAAGAGAACATTAGTGCAGTGATACAGTACACTGGTGATGCATGAACACAGGGGAGGGGAAACAATTGTGGACAGCCAAACATGCAGACTGAAACACTTGATTAACCATGCATACTTTCAGGTACTACTACGAGTAGATCTACTTGTCTCAATTAAGGAATAGTATCACATTCAGTTATCTGTATGTGCTCTTCTTTACACTGTCTACCTCCTAACAACAAGTGCTCAGAGCACAAGCATGTCAGCTTGGTAGAATGTGATTGCACACAACGTACCTCAATGTCCAACTGTTGTCCATCCAGAGAGAGTGGTACATGTGGAGAGAACAACAACATGAGATAAAACACCTCACACTGACAGGGTAGAGTGTAGGCACTATACTGTGATGAATGAATGATGCCAAGTGTGTTTATGGGTGGTCAACAAGTACATCTAGGCACAAGGAGAATGCACTGATCATTGAGTATCTATCTATCATGTGAATATCATACCCTTTCCCAATCTTGAAGTCCATCCTCCATCAACTGTGGGGAACTAGCAGCATTCAGGGTTGTAGATTCAGCCATTTCAAGAGAAGGTCTGGAACGCCCCTTATATTTCTTTGTGGGAGTGGCTAGAGGTAATGACCTATTTGTTAGGGGCGTGGTTAGCACAGTTGACTTGGCACACCAAACACACACAGCCGGCCATGAGTGCTTCAGGCACTACCTCTAGTCAGGCGAGCTCTGGGGGACCCATGAAATCCTCTGCCATCAACTTCCCCTTCTGTCCAGAGATTGGAAAGTATGAGCGATTGGCCAAAGTTGGCCAGGGAACTTTTGGGTGAGTTCCAAACACACACACACACACACACACACACACACCCTCACAAAGGGCACACACACACACACACAACGTTGACTTCCCATAAATCGTATTAGGACTCAATTAAGGGAGCTTTCTGATAGAGATACAATCTGTTCACGTTCATGGCAGCACTCTAGAATCCTGTATGATCAGTAACAATGTCTTCTTCACTATTAGGGAGGTGTTTAAGGCTCGCAATAGGAAGACAAATGCACTCGTAGCTCTTAAGAAAGTACGGATGGAGAATGAGACTGAAGGGGTGAGTCGTGGTCACAGTACCGGAACATCTCAATTGAAGGCGGCACTCTAATTATGCAACATTTCTATATTTCGCCCATAAGCATGCAGCACCACTCATTTGTTTTGTGTAGGTAGTCTTAAGTGTCATAACAGCCTGTTGTTTCAATAAGGTGACATTTCATTCATTGTCACACACTGTGCAGTTCCCCATGACTGCACTGAGGGAGATACGGATACTGCAACTGCTCGACCATGAGAACATTGTGTCCCTTATTGAGATCTGTAGGACCAAAGGTAATGTACTACCATTGGTAGTTTGTAGCAGTGGAATGTCCATCACAAATTATAATTACTGGTACCGTACATTTAATATCACATGCATGCCAAAAAGCTGCTATTTCGCGGGAATTAAATCTTCGAAAACCTTTCTAGTGGCCTTTCCGCGAAAGTTTGTACCCTATATATAAACCCGCTATATACGATCTCTCTCTTTCCTTACAGCGACTCCGTACAACAGAGAGAGAGGAAGCATTTACCTCGTGTTTGAATTCTGTGCCCACGATCTAGCTGGCCTCCTCAGTTGTGAAGATGTCAAATTCTCCTTGGCAGAGATAAAATCGATCATAAGCCAGTTATTCAATGCCCTTCACTTTACCCACAACAGCAAGATCCTTCACAGAGACATGAAATCTTCAAACGTCCTCATCACAAAAGACGGGATTCTAAAACTAGCCGATTTTGGACTTGCTCGTGCCTTGTTAAAAGGAGCTGCCCGCTATACGAACAGAGTGGTGACCCTGTGGTATCGACCCCCGGAGATCTTACTAGGTGAGAGGAATTACGGTCCTCCCATTGATATGTGGGGCGCTGGGTGCATTATGTGTGAGATGTGGACCAGACGTCCCATCATGCAGGGAGAAACAGAGCAGCATCAAATCTTTCTCATCTGTCAGCTTTGTGGGTCAATAATGCCCGACATCTGGCCAAGCTGTGACAAGTTGGATCTGTACACGAAATTGGAGCTGCCTAAAGAGTGTCAGACATCCAGGAGGTGGTGGATAGGTTCCTGAACCAGGGGGACACTAAGAGACATTTGGAGCAGCTGAGAGAGGAGAACACTAAGGTGGTGTCACGGCTCAAGGAGGAGAGGGAGAAGCTGCAGGCACAGTTTGAGGACCTCAAGTACTCGGGAGAGGCAAAGATGTTTACGTAAGAATCATACACACGTGTACTATACATGTATGCAGACAGTACTGTTGTACTAACTTAGTATGTACATGTACACTGCTACTTAGAAAGTGGTGTACAAAGCATTCATGCTAATAGCTACTACTCCATTTAATGTGTGTGTGTGTGTGTGTGTGTGTGTGTGTGTGTGTGTGTGTGTGTGTGTGTGTGTGTGTGCAGTGGTCAGTGTATGCTGGAGGAGTTCCAAGGTCACCTTGACGATGCCAAGAGGAAGTGTGCTGAGAGTGAGAGTAAAACCAAGAGTGCCAATAAACTGTTGGGACAGGTCAACAACGGAGTGGAGCATCTCACAGAGAAGATGCAGCACATCAAAGCAGTAAGAAAGTACTGTGTGTGTGTATTGTACGACTACACAAGTACATATCTGCAAATGTAGTACAAGCTTTAGATTAATTGTGGTGCAATATAAAATTGTATAGGACTTCAATTTATTATAGCCTCACTCTCATGCCCTGTACCAACACATACCCCCTAACCCCTGTATAGTCCCACTCTCATGCCCTGTACCAACACATACCCCCTAACCCCTGTATAGCCTCACTCTCATGCCCTGTACCAACACATACCCCCTAACCCCTGTATAGCCCCACTCTCAACTCTCGTGCCCTGTACCAACACATACCCCCTAACCCCTGTATAGCCCCACTCTCATGCCCTGTACCAACACATACCCCCTAACCCCTGTATAGCCCCACTCTCATGCCCTGTACCAACACATACCCCCAACCCCTGTATAGCCCCACTCTCATGCCCTGTACCAACACATACCCCCTAACCCCTGTATAGCCTCACTCTCATGCCCTGTACCAATACATACCCCCTAACCCCTGTATAGCCTCACTCTCATGCCCTGTACCAACACATACCCCCTAACCCCTGTATAGCCTCACTCTCATGCCCTGTACCAACACATACCCCCCTAACCTCTGTATAGCCTCACTCTCATGCCCTGTACCAACACATACCCCCCTAACCTCTGTATAGCCCCACTCTCATGCCCTGTACCAACACATACCCCCTAACCCCTGTATAGCCTCACTCTCATGCCCTGTACCAACACATACCCCCTAACCCCTGTATAGCCCCACTCTCAACTCTCGTGCCCTGTACCAACACATACCCCCTAACCCCTGTATAGCCCCACTCTCATGCCCTGTACCAACACATACCCCCTAACCCCTGTATAGCCCCACTCTCGTGCCCTGTACCAACACATACCCCCAACCCCTGTATAGCCCCACTCTCATGCCCTGTACCAACACATACCCCCTAACCCCTGTATAGCCTCACTCTCATGCCCTGTACCAATACATACCCCCTAACCCCTGTATAGCCTCACTCTCATGCCCTGTACCAACACATACCCCCTAACCCCTGTATAGCCTCACTCTCATGCCCTGTACCAACACATACCCCCCTAACCTCTGTATAGCCTCACTCTCATGCCCTGTACCAACACATACCCCCCTAACCTCTGTATAGCCCCACTCTCATGCCCTGTACCAACACATACCCCCCTAACCTCTGTATAGCCCCACTCTCATGCCCTGTACCAACACATACCCCCTAACCCCTGTATAGCCTCACTCTCATGCCCTGTACCAACACATACCCCCTAACCCCTGTATAGCCCCACTCTCAACTCTCGTGCCCTGTACCAACACATACCCCCTAACCCCTGTATAGCCCCACTCTCATGCCCTGTACCAACACATACCCCCTAACCCCTGTATAGCCCCACTCTCGTGCCCTGTACCAACACATACCCCCAACCCCTGTATAGCCCCACTCTCATGCCCTGTACCAACACATACCCCCTAACCCCTGTATAGCCTCACTCTCATGCCCTGTACCAATACATACCCCCTAACCCCTGTATAGCCTCACTCTCATGCCCTGTACCAACACATACCCCCTAACCCCTGTATAGCCTCACTCTCATGCCCTGTACCAACACATACCCCCCTAACCTCTGTATAGCCTCACTCTCATGCCCTGTACCAACACATACCCCCCTAACCTCTGTATAGCCCCACTCTCATGCCCTGTACCAACACATACCCCCTAACCCCTGTATAGCCCCACTCTCATGCCCTGTACCAACACATACCCCCTAACCCCTGTATTGCCCCACTCTCATGCCCTGTACCAACACATACCCCCTAACCCCTGTATAGCCTCACTCTCATGCCCTGTACCAACACATACCCCCTAACCTCTGTATAGCCTCACTCTCATGCCCTGTACCAACACATACCCCCTAACCCCTGTATAGCCTCACTCTCATGCCCTGTACCAACACATACCCCCTAACCCCTGTATAGCCCCACTCTCATGCCCTGTACCAACACATACCCCCTAACCTCTGTATAGCCTCACTCTCATGCCCTGTACCAACACATACCCCCTAACCCCTGTATAGCCCCACTCTCATGCCCTGTACCAACACATACCCCCTAACCTCTGTATAGCCTCACTCTCATGCCCTGTACCAACACATACCCACTAACCCCTGTATAGCCCCACTCTCATGCCATGCCCTGTACCAACACATACCCCCTAACCCCTGTATTGCCCCACTCTCATGCCCTGTACCAACACATACCCCCTAACCTCTGTATAGCCTCACTCTCATGCCCTGTACCAACACATACCCCCCTAACCTCTGTATAGCCTCACTCTCATGCCCTGTACCAACACATACCCCCCTAACCTCTGTATAGCCCCACTCTCATGCCCTGTACCAACACATACCCCCTAACCCCTGTATAGCCCCACTCTCATGCCCTGTACCAACACATACCCCCTAACCCCTGTATTGCCCCACTCTCATGCCCTGTACCAACACATACCCCCTAACCCCTGTATAGCCTCACTCTCATGCCCTGTACCAACACATACCCCCTAACCTCTGTATAGCCTCACTCTCATGCCCTGTACCAACACATACCCCCTAACCCCTGTATAGCCTCACTCTCATGCCCTGTACCAACACATACCCCCTAACCCCTGTATAGCCCCACTCTCATGCCCTGTACCAACACATACCCCCTAACCCCTGTATAGCCCCACTCTCATGCCCTGTACCAACACATACCCCCTAACCTCTGTATAGCCTCACTCTCATGCCCTGTACCAACACATACCCCCTAACCCCTGTATAGCCCCACTCTCATGCCCTGTACCAACACATACCCACTAACCCCTGTATAGCCCCACTCTCATGCCATGCCCTGTACCAACACATACCCCCTAACCCCTGTATAGCCCCACTCTCATGCCCTGTACCAACACATACCGTATAGCGGGTATATTTCGAGGGTATAAATGTTTGCGGTTTTCGCGGATTGAGCCTCTACCGCGAAAATTTATACCCACGAAAATTTATATCTTTATTGAATAGTAGGCGTGTTCAGTATTATTGACCACACCTATCGACAATAAGAGGTGCCTCACCGTTATGGGCTAGGCCTGGATTCGAGGCTAACGGTGTGGTGGTAACAGCTGCATGTTGATGTGCGCATGCGCCAAAAGGCTGGAACTCAGACCACGAAAATAAACTCTGCGAAATCCTTTGTAATGGTCCATCCGCGAAAATTTATACCCTCGAAATATACCCGCTATACGGTACCCCTAACCCCTGTATGGCCTCACTCTCATGCCCTGTACCAACACATACCCCCCTAACCTCTGTATAGCCTCACTCTCATGCCCTGTACCAACACATACCCCCTAACCCCTGTATAGCCCAACTCTCATGCCCTGTACCAACACATACCCCCTAACCTCTGTATAGCCTCACTCTCATGCCCTGTACCAACACATACCCCCTAACCCCTGTATAGCCCCACTCTCATGCCCTGTACCAACACATACCCCCTAACCCCTGTATAGCCTCACTCTCATGCCCTGTACCAACACATACCCCCTAACCCCTGTATAGCCCCACTCTCAACTCTCGTGCCCTGTACCAACACATACCCCCTAACCCCTGTATAGCCCCACTCTCATGCCCTGTACCAACACATACCCCCTAACCCCTGTATAGCCCCACTCTCATGCCCTGTACCAACACATACCCCCTAACCTCTGTATAGCCTCACTCTCATGCCCTGTACCAACACATACCCCCTAACCCCTGTATAGCCCCACTCTCATGCCCTGTACCAACACATACCCCCTAACCCCTGTATAGCCTCACTCTCATGCCCTGTACCAACACATACCCCCTAACCCCTGTATAGCCCCACTCTCAACTCTCGTGCCCTGTACCAACACATACCCCCTAACCCCTGTATAGCCCATGCCCTGTACCAACACATACCCCCTAACCCCTGTATAGCCCCACTCTCATGCCATGCCCTGTACCAACACATACCCCCTAACCCCTGTATAGCCCCACTCTCATGCCCTGTACCAACACATACCGTATAGCGGGTATATTTCGAGGGTATAAATGTTCGCGGTTTTCGCGGATTGAGCCTCTACCACGAAAATTTATATCTTTATTGAATAGTAGGCGTGTTCAGTATTATTGACCACACCTATCGACAATAAGAGGTGCCTCACCGTTATGGGCTAGGCCTGGATTCGAGGCTAACGGTGTGGTGGTAACAGCTGCATGTTGATGTGCGCATGCGCCAAAAGGCTGGAACTCAGACCACGAAAATAAACTCTGCGAAATCTTTTGTAATAGTCCATCCGCGAAAATTTATACCCTCGAAATATACCCGCTATACGGTACCCCTAACCCCTGTATGGCCTCACTCTCATGCCCTGTACCAACACATACCCCCCTAACCTCTGTATAGCCTCACTCTCATGCCCTGTACCAACACATACCCCCTAACCCCTGTATAGCCCCACTCTCATGCCCTGTACCAACACATACCCCCTAACCTCTGTATAGCCTCACTCTCATGCCCTGTACCAACACATACCCCCTAACCCCTGTATAGCCCCACTCTCATGCCCTGTACCAACACATACCCCCTAACCCCTGTATAGCCTCACTCTCATGCCCTGTACCAACACATACCCCCTAACCTCTGTATAGCCTCACTCTCATGCCCTGTACCAACACATACCCCCTAACCCCTGTATAGCCCCACTCTCATGCCCTGTACCAACACATACCCCCTAACCCCTGTATAGCCCCACTCTCATGCCCTGTACCAACACATACCCCCTAACCTCTGTATAGCCTCACTCTCATGCCCTGAAGCCCCAAGCTCTCCCCTGACAGTGAGGAGTATGTGATCGAACAGCTGAGCAGTGTGGAGGGCAAGTTAGTGAGTCTAGCGGAGGAGCTCTCTAGTAGGGACCTGGACACTGTCCACAAGGAGATGGAGGACGAGGAGGTGAGCTGCTGTGACTTAATTACACTGTGTCTTAGATCCACGAGGCCTGTAATGTGTTGCTGTTATTTTTATTCTAAAGTACATCCACTGTATTTCTGTTGTCACAGTTCCGCCATGTTGTCGAGGGCGGTATGGCTGGCAATGTGAAGGTGGACCTACCAAAGATGGGCTCACGACAAATGTTCTATGGTAAGCAATGTCTATAATACTTGTATGTATTATTTAACCCCCCTCCCTGTAGACGAGGACAGTGGTAGTGATGAGGAGTTTGTGAGCAGAGATCTCATGAAGAAGACAACCACTGCTCTAGTGGAGTCCAAGACAAAGGCCAAACCCCAGGACGATGACGATGAGGCTGATGCTAAGAAGAAAAAAAGAGATGAACTTACTAACTCAACATGGGACACTCAGACTGTTTAATTATTGATTATGTAATGTATACGTACAGTTTATAAATTCCTTTGTTAACGTAACTCTCTTATCTGTATACATGACTGTGGTTCTAACCAAGAATGCTATTATATTATAATTATAGGACTCGATTGTGTGGGCGTTGCTAATTAAGCACTCACACTGCAGCGCATAGTTATGCATGCAGCGCACATGCTCAGTTTAACTTTTCACAGATCAACAATTAATGTTATATATGAAAAAGCATTTAATAGCACATGTAGTACACCACAAAATAGAAATATCAATTCAATATAAAAACGAATTAATTTTTGTTCAGTTCCTTTACAATGAATCTACAAATGTCTGTAGCAGTGTCTCCTCTTCTCAGTTCTATAGCAATTTCTACCAAGGCCCTGAAGGTAGCTCTGGAAGGATTCACTTTTCGCCACACTCTCAATGCATGAGCCACTCCAGCTTGATTGCCATAACGACTTGTGACATCAGTTACATCATCGAGGTTGGCTGGGGTGAGGTTGAGTCCATCGAGCAGGCTGGATTGATTGACTGCATGAAGAAAAAAGGCATCACAAAAATTAATGTACATTTTCATATCTATATCAAGCACTAAAAATAACAAATAAAGCAAACTACACAAACACTGAAAATGGTTACCCATGATGCTATCTGCCAAATTGATGAGTTTCACTGTGGGCTTTTTGAGAGCGTCTGACAGGAGACTCCATGTTACATGTTGCGTACTCAGGAGCTTAACCAGCATTTCACGCAAGCAAGACACACACTCTTCATGATTTTGGATCTTGATGATGGCAAGAACAGGATGACGGAGACCTAAAGCCAATCCCAGATTCAACCAGTAAGGGGCACTTTCATGTAGAGTCTCGTAGACATGTTGTAGATCGTTAATTGTCAAAGCCTGTAAAAAAATAAACAGTATTTAATTTGGTGGGGGTTGCCCCTAGCAAATACCTTCTAGGAAACTCAATGGGAATACAATTGAGTGGTTCTGGTGAACATTCTTAACAGGGCAAGTTAATGAATTCTTGATTATTGGCATACCACGAACATGTCATCACCCCCCACCCCCCACCTAACATCTTACATGTACACCCCTTGCCTCACCCCCACCTAACATCTTATATGTACACCCCTTGCCTCACCCCACCTAACCATCACCCCCACCTAACATCTTACATGTACACCCCTTGCCTCACCCCACCTAACCATCACCCCCACCTAACATCTTACATGTACACCCCTTGCCTCACCCCCACCTAACCATCGCCCCCACCTAACATCTTACATGTACACCCCTTGCCTCACCTCCACCTAACATCTTACATGTACACCCCTTGCCTCACCCCCACCTAACCATCACCCCCCACCTAACATCTTACATGTACACCCCTTGCCTCACCCCCACCTAACCATCACCCCCCACCTAACATCTTACATGTACACCCCTTGCCTCACCCCCACCTAACCATCACCTCCACCTAACATCTTACATGTACACCCCTTGCCTCACCCCCACCTAACCATCACCTCCACCTAACATCTTACATGTACACCCCTTGCCTCACCCCCACCTAACATCTTACATGTACACCCCTTGCCTCACCCCCACCTAACCATCACCCCCACCTAACATCTTACATGTACACCCCTTGCCTCACCCCCACCTAACCATCACCCCCCACCTAACATCTTACATGTACACCCCTTGCCTCACCCCCACCTAACCATCACCCCCACCTAACATCTTACATGTACACCCCTTGCCTCACCCCCACCTAACCATCACCCCCCACCTAACATCTTACATGTACACCCCTTGCCTCACCCCCACCTAACCATCACCCCCCACCTAACATCTTACATGTACACCCCTTGCCTCACCCCCACCTAACCATCACCCCCACCTAACATCTTACATGTACACCCCTTGCCTCACCCCCACCTAACCATCACCCCCCACCTAACATCTTACATGTACACCCCTTGCCTCACCCCCACCTAACCATCACCTCCACCTAACATCTTACATGTACACCCCTTGCCTCACCCCCACCTAACCATCACCTCCACCTAACATCTTACATGTACACCCCTTGCCTCACCCCCACCTAACATCTTACATGTACACCCCTTGCCTCACCCCCACCTAACATCTTACATGTACACCGTTTGCTCCCCTTGCCAAAATGTCAGGATGATAGGTACTTATTAAGATGTAGAGTATTGCCTACCTTGTGCACGCTCAGCAGTTGAGGAAATTTCTCCGCAAATCGAGTGATGTCATTCTCAGGGATTTCTTGATCTAGTTGTTGGTCCCTCACTCCAGTCTTCTTAAACACATCTTCCATTACTGTAACAGAGGATAATTCACCTGCAGTACAGAATACGTAAAAGCGTTGATCACCAGAACCTTAGAATTATTTATATAACCGATACATACAGTAAATAATTATGACAAGGAAGGAAGAATGATAAAATAGACTGGATAATATTATTAGTGATCAAGTAAAATAACTGATCAACCAAATGGCACTTCCTTACTGATATGTTGATCACTCATTCTCATCTTCTTACGTGCAGGTTCCACTATAGGGGACGATGGGCCTGAGGGGGATAATACAAGAGTCGCTCAAACAAAAAATATGTAATCAAGTAACTATGAAGAAAACAGTAGTATAAACTAAATGTGGTTCGAGAAAAAAAGTAAACTTTCAAACTCAAAATAACTTGTTGAATTTTCTTACTGGTATGTTGATCGCTCATTATATCGAACACAGGAGACGATTTGTCTGAGGAGGGAACGGTTATAAACAAAAAAACCACAAAATAAAAAGCTTACCAGAAGTATTTCGCTGATCATGAACATGCACATGTACTTCCGTCTTCGAGGACACATCTTCCATTACAGAATTACCTGAGGAAAAGCAGACACAGCAGTTACGCTAATGTACATGTAGTACGTTTATCAATTAACATGCTCACTCAAACAAGGCTGTTGATCACTCATTCCAGATCCAGTGCTACTAACAACATTGGCCAGAGTCCCACATTGATGGACTGAACAAAACAAAGGAATTACTAAAACAACAACATGCATATCAAACCAACGATAGTTAATGTTGCTCTTCCACCTCAATAGAGAGCTGCTGTTATGTGTATACTTACCGGAGTTTTGCTGCTGATCACTATTTCTCTCAGTCTTCGTACAAGAACCTCCAGTAGCAGAGGATGATTTACCTAATTGAGGGAAAAATATATACTTTTTAATTATAAAAATCACTCGGTACTCACCAGAACCTTCGCTATGGTCCAGCCAGATTCTATCTTCATCACTGAGCTCTCCCCACACACGTGCCTGAAGGGAGCATATCCAATAGTCCTTCTGTTCGCTGACATCAGCAAGGTGCAATTTGCGTATGCTTCCAGTGCTCTTCTTGCATGGGCAAAAGATGCCTGTCTCGGGTGTGTCGTTGTTGTAATGCAACATTTCACACGACGATTTAATGCTGTTCAAAATTTCATTGCGAATGGAAAGGCAAAGTTTTTTGCGCAGAGGAAAAGGGACGTCAATGTATACTTCGATATACGAGAATGAGTCGATCAGAGCCACGGTACACGGGTGCTTGGGAATTCTTAGCTGGATACAATTTTTAGCAAAACAGATTGGTTTCCCTGAAGGCAGCAAAACTTGCCAGCCCACCCTCTTGATTACGTCCACAACTAGACAGCAAAACACTCCAGAGCGAATACACCCACTACGAAAGTAGACAGCGAGGGGTGATGTTGTGAAGGAGGAACGAACTTTGTCTAGCTCAGCAAGTGGGATCGATGTGAGTAGAGATGGCATGAAGAACTCGGCTTGGTGGGGAGTGGCTTCCACTAGTGGAATGGGAGCAATCACGAGAAGCTTTTTCATGATCAACAACATATCTTCTGGAGAAAAGATGCCTTTAATGTAATGCTTCTCGAAGAATTGTAGGAACTTTACAGTGATTATGCCCTCGTCTCTAAATCTCTTCCATTCGGCATCTGTCCCTCCTGTGTTTGATTTAACTTCAGGATCCCTCAGGGAGATGGCGTGCTGTGAGAGCTCGGTGATCTTGTCTAGTGGAATCTGGGCATCCACAAACACTGTGTTGGGGAGAATGGAGGGATAGTAGTGCGCTATACACACGCTGTCAAAGAAGACCAGAGCAGCTTCAAGATCTTTGAGCACATAACCAAATCGAGTGGCTAATTGGAGACATTCTTCAATGCCTAGTACACCTCGCTCGAGAGTGGCAGATAAACTCTGGAGAAGTGAATCCAAGAAGGACCACCAGATGGGCATTTTGACTTTCAACGGAATAGAGCGCTCAATAGCAATTCTAATCCTATTGGCAGTGGCCAGTGAATCTTCTTCTCGGCTGATTGTGTTGAGACCAAAAATCAGATTGTTCATTCCAAGATTTTCGTACACCAATAGCTTCTTGATATCGGGTGGCAGCATGTCGAGAATCTCTTGATTCCTCTTGATAAGTGTATCCGAGCTCTTCAGCTGATCTAAGAATGTGCCCACAAATATCATCTTCGGCTTCTTGTCTTGTGAGGTATGGGACTCAATGGATCGAATGAGACTCTGAAGTGTCTCCCCGAGGGTCATGTGAGATGCATGAGGACTACCAACAAGCTGCCCATCCTTGTAGTACTCGTCAGAAGGGAAACTGGAGAGTTCGTCAATCAAACGCAGGACTATCAACGCCACCGAAATGTGCTTGATGAAGAGAGGGCTGATGTCGTGGAATTGTGGCTGGCCACCACAGTCGGTAATGTACACCCAGTTGGAATCAAACAGTTCTCCTTCTTGCTGGTCACTGCTCGACAGTTGGTCAGTTCCTTGTGTGGCTGGCTTCAGCTCTTCTGCCACACCACTCACTACACTCGCTATCACTTCATCAATGGCTTTCTTCAACATTCTTGCAGAGCCAGAAAGTGTATCGGAATCGTTCCTCAATGGGCTCGAAATGGAATCAGAAATTTGCTCATCGGAACCAGAAATTAGCTCGGTTGTGGTCATCTTCTTCAAACTCTTGGCAACCCTTGATGCGGTGGATGGATCGGCGCTTTCTTTTGGTAACTTAGCGATGATTTCAGCAAGTAGCTTACGCAGCTTTGGCTGAGACATCTCTTCCCAGCCTCTTCCAGTTGACTTGAATTTCGAGTTGGACACAGGTCGAATGCGTACTGGCTTTTCCATACAAGGAGTGCTTTCACGCTGTGGTGGAGGGGGCTTGTCGGTTAGCAGGTGCTTGAGGTTGGTCTTCCCTGTTCCCGCCGGTCCAAACACAAGCATGTTGACAATGTTGACCAAGACATGTCCGTGCTTCATCGCCTCATCAAACAACTGCTTCGATTCTAAACAAGACGTGTGTATGTGGTGTTAGGAATGTTAACTATGCAATACTTCAGAGCATGGGTGACAAGATGGACTATTATTATGATGTCACCATAATTATGATGCATGTGATTAAACCGATCATTACATGCAGGAATGTGCTATGCTTGCATTCATGGATGTCACTATTAAGTACACATGTAGTAAGCACAGTAGAGGGTACGCCCCACAACCCAATGGATATGAAGCAAAACACATAATTAAAAGGATGGTGGTTGTGAGTGGGTGGGGGAATGAACAATAGAATGAAAATTACATTGAGGTCTGGAAAACATGTAAACAATATAAAGGCAACAAGTATGTATAAATGTCATACAGTCCGATTGCGTCGCCTTAAAGCATAATTTGGTGAGGTATAAAACACATAACAATAGCATCATGTTTTATGCAACTCGCCCTCGGGCTCATAAAATGATTGCTAGTCTGCCTAAACTGTATAATACAGTCAGTTGCCTAGCAACGCAAGCTTAAAAAGGTGGTGGGTGGAGCAAATAGTTGATAAGAACATGATTACATACGTATGGTATATACATGTACATAATACCTTATAGTGCGAAATTTTCGAGGCACTTATATTTCGTGGAATGGCCTCTAAAGCATTTCGTTGCACAATGTTTGTGGGTTGACCGCTTACCACAAGCCATGCCTTTAATCTTTGCATGTTATAGCAGATAATTGGTACAATTTTCGTGGATTGCTAACCCATGAAATCAGCGAAAATATAGCCCCTCGAAAATTTTGCGGTATATACGGTAACTGCTTTAAAATGGATCTAACTGGACACAGCAGCTGTGCGTATACGTAAGAAGCCAATGAAGTGCCAGTGGAAATGAAGGACATGAAGCAGCTGAACATAAACCACCTTTAAATCGTAAACCTTTAAAGCTTGCTAAGTGGGTGACCCACCAATGACAGGGAATACATGTACTGGGTAATAATGATGTGGCTGATCACTACAGGAATGTGCTATGCTTGAATTAACATGATGATGTCATAATTAAGTAACACAGTACAACGTCACGAACCCAAATCATTGAAAGTTGGTATTAATAAAGTCCAATAAACCATATCCATACCACCAGTGTGTAGAGTAGTAACAGGAACAATGCTCTAGTACACTGTAGTGTGCACAATCAGGGGCAGTTGCCTAGCAACACAACAAATGTGATAGGCGAACGAAAATGTTGTGGGTGGAGCAAACGCTTTTGCAATAACACGATTATATAAAGTATGAGGACCTCACAACAGCTGTAGGTACAGTCTACTAATAACACACTACATGTAAGTTGCTACAGGTACGAGTGATTGCAACTATGAGCATCAACACTCACTGTACTATAAAGTTCCTTGCTCCCCTCACCTTCCTTTCTCTGCCTCTCCTCTCCTCGTCCTCGTGTCTCAGCAATAGCATTCTCAAAGCGATATATCCACCCCTCACACTTTTGTATCTCTGAGACACACTTCTTGATCTCCTCCTCCAGCTCTCCCTGCAGTTGCCTCCGGTCCTGGTCAGTGATGTCACCAGACAGTCTCTGTTGGAGGGCAGCTCTTCTCTGGGGGAGTAAAGAATTTATATACGACTGAATGAACATTCCACCAAATAGAACATGCAGCTGATACAAATGTACAAAATATAAAAATCAGCAACCCCATCAACCTAAATAAATTTGGCGAGCATATCATAATATCATATTTACCCGCTATACGGTATAACCTCACACAGTCAAACAGTAAAAGTGGACTTACAAATCATACCTAAAAAAAGGTAGACAAAAAGCAACCATTCATCACACAATGGACAGTACATGTACACACATTGTCGTTCTGCTAGACTACGTGTACCACTCTTACCACGAGAGTAGTAAGTGCAACTATCAACACTCACCGTCTCATGACTTTTCAGTTTACTCTCATGCTTAGCCTTCTCCTGGACAAGGTGAACAAGACAAGAGTTAGTTAGACTGTGTGTTTGTGGTCACACATTATGAGTTGTCTATAGAAGCAACCAGTGTAGCTACTAGAGTCAGGTAAGGATATGAGACTATTACAAACTGAACGCACATGAGGTGTACGGTATGTTTGCCAACATTGTTTAACTCACTTCCTATCGTTCCAGATATTCAGTAACCATGGAAATGTAGGGAGAGAGAAAAGAATATAATCACAAACCTGTACACTATGAATGCCAATACACATGTACTCATGCAACTCAAACATTACTGACACAAGTACAGTCACAAGTCAGTGCAGTGTCCCGCGCTCACCTTCTGTTTAGTCCAATGAGACACCAGCGCCAGACACACATGGAAACAGAGAGAGGGGGATGATGGTAGAAGCAGTGAGTGCATTCATACATGTCTGTATATACTGTAACTTACATTCTGTTGTTCCAGTAATCATTAGCAGTAGTCACATTAACAAGCAGTAGGACACGGACATGTAGAGAAATGAACATGTTCAAATACACGAATGCATTCACACATGTATACATCAATTATTGCAAGTACACGTCTGTACAGCATGAAACTTTCAGTACGTACTAATCCTAAATAAAGTCACGCAAGTTATTCTTTCTGCCTTCATGCAGTAGTACATGTATACAAGTCAGCCCAGTACGCCATTATATGTACATGCAATAAACTCACGTTCTGTTGTTGAGTAACAGTCCACAGAGGGTACATGTGAGGAGAGAGGGATATGAACACTGGTAGTACACACACTGGCTAGTACACACACAGGTACTCAGTACTAGCAATAGCAGATAATGGAAGGGTCAGTGGGTGGGTCAGTGGAAGGGACGGTAAACGGTACAACAAGCATCTTACATGTACAACTTTGATACGTATGATTTTGTTTGTCGTACAATACAACACCTGCACTTCATGAGACACACACACAATCACAACATACCTCAATGGCCTCCTGATACACGTCAAATGGTACATGTGAGGGAGAGATTTAATCTTAATACACATACAAGACATCAGATCAGTTGAACGCTGGTGTGTATGGGACTGACTACACATAGCAACAAATGGCTAGACCTGGCATAGAAAAGCTAAGAAATAAAAAAGTTGGGAGAAATAGGCAACAAGTTTTAGGTTCAGTAGGCACTTAATTGGTTGGGGAATTTACATAACCACAAATTTACATGTACACAATGTACACAATGGTGGTGCATAGAAAAGCTCTTGGGAAAAATCTTCAACAACTTAATTAGTTGTGGAATTTACATGAACACAATGTACACAAAATTAATGTATACACACCAACTTGTGCATAAAATGGGACTACGAATTGAACAGTTAAAATGTGCCCTGGCCTACACCTGGGGTAACCACAAACTGGGAGGCTGATATCGTCCTCGTAGCCGTGGTCTACCCTATACGAGGGAGAGGGTCAGCTCTAGAGGACAAGGGACACACGCTAATGATGCTAGGTAACCAGTACATCCGTACACATTGCAGCTGAACCATTTTAGTGTGTGGACATTGAGTACTCGTAAGAAGCTCACCTCCTACAGTAGTCCAAATCAGTGTGTGGTCCAACATAGGAATGAGTGTGTGTATGGGAAGAGACAAACACGATAATGTACCAACTTAGATGCATATTCTATGAACCACCAAAAGTAATATAAGTACAGCCTAATAAGTTGTGTGGGCCTCGGCTAAATATTAATTTACGAGTTCCTAGTAACCATTAAAATGAGTGTGCACGTGCAAACACAACTTACAGCCTGTTGATCCAGAGAGGGAGAGTCCACAGGGCAAACAGTGGGAAGATAGTAAATGAATGATTATGAGGTTGAATGTGATCATACTAAATATTTCCCTATATAACACTATGGCACTGCACACACACAAGAGTAATAATGGGGAAGTAGAAACATCACAGAATATGCAACAGACACTAAATACTCTGACAACACACACCAACTTACAGTCTGTTGTTTCAGAGGGTCAGTCAAAGGTGAGGTGGAGATGCATGAAATGGAAGGAAGAGAACATTAGTGCAGTGATACAGTACACTGGTGATTGCATGACACAGGGGAGGGGAAACAATTGTGGACAGCCAAACATGCAGACTGAAACACTTGATTAACCATGCATACTTTCAAGTACTACTATACGAGTAGATCTACTTGTCTCAATTAAGGAATAGTATCACATTCAGTTATCCGTATGTGCTCTTCTTTACACTGTCTACCTCCTAACAACAAGTGCTCAGAGCACAAGCATGTCAGCTTGGTAGAATGTGATTGCACACAACGTACCTCAATCGTCCACTGTTGTCCATCCAGAGAGAGTGGTACATGTGGAGAGAACAACAACATGAGATAAAACACTTCACACTGACAGGGTAGAGTGTAGGCACTATACTGTGATGAATGAATGATGCCAAGTGTGTTTATGGGTGGTCAACAAGTACATCTAGGCACTAGGAGAATGCACTGATCATTGAGTATCTATCTATCATGTGAATATCATACCCTTTCCCAATAAGTGAGCCCATCCTCCATCAACTGTGTGGAACTAGCAGCATTCAGTGTTGTAGATTCAGCCATTTCAAGAGAAGGTCTGGAACGCCCCTTATATTTCTTTGTGGGTGGCTAGAGGCATGAGGGGGTGGGGCTTGTAGCAACACCCACACATTGTTCATTAAAGAAAGGGTTCAAAGGACACATAATTATTGTTCCAAATAGAGCACAGAACACACATAAAGCAAGTACGTATCAGTAGAAGAAGCACTGAAGAAAGAAGAGCTCAGGAACAATGGCCCACCTGACACTAATTGCCAGAGCCAGTGATGGACTACCTCTGTCCTCATCCATTGTCAATGAAGAGGTAGAGGAGCTACAGTAGATAATACAGTACAGTCTGCATTGGTCCCATCAGGACACTGTACTGTATGCAGCTCAGTGACATGAATAGTTGTCAAGTCATGATTCTGTAGACATATAAAGAGAACCTTGCTAGAATAATACGTGTGTAGTGTGTGCTATCTTTAACAGCTTGAATTAACTGAATTGTTGCATTCTCCCTCTGCAGTCTGGCCGGGATTATGCTGAATACCAACCCAAGGCCAAGCAGATATTTCGCAAGCAGTCGTCAGTCAGCCCCCCTCGATGCTCAATCGAGTGTGACCCGGGTCGTATGGTGTTCCAGTAAGCACTCTCCTGTGAATGTCATTATTGCCTCATGGTGTGTATGATGATTGGTGCTCTGTCATGGTATAAACTGATGCAATGGATGGTCTTTTGTTTGTGAGCATTTGCTTAACTGTACCATACACATTGTAAGTGGTGTGTGTTATACATAGGTCCCTCTATAGTGATTGTCTAACAAGGAACTACCAGTGTACATGTAGTCTAAGAATAGTTGGAACTTGGTTGGTGATATTATACTCCAGTTTAATGGTGGATGAGGGGCGATGACTTTGAGCTAGAAGCACACACACTAACATGGACCCCCCACACAGCTACATCCTTGAGGAGGGGATATGCTACCTCGCCCTGTGTGACCCCACCTATCCTGCCAAGCTGGCCTTTAACTACCTCGAGAATCTACACAAAGACTTCAGTGAGCAACATGGCAACGATGTACACAAGGCCAGTCGACCGTACCACTTCATTGAGTTTGGTACGTATTTATATCTGCCATCCATATTTTGTAGACTTAATTATAAGGTCATGCTTTTTCCTGTGTCAGCATTGGACATGCACAGCTGGGCAACACCAGCACTTGCAGTTTCTTGT
Organism: Halichondria panicea; assembly: GCF_963675165.1. Taxonomy (NCBI): domain Eukaryota; kingdom Metazoa; phylum Porifera; class Demospongiae; order Suberitida; family Halichondriidae; genus Halichondria; species Halichondria panicea. The sequence goes on from NC_087386.1 coordinate 684,463, forward strand.
GTGTGTACTGTTTCAATTCAGTGTTGCTACCACTGTTATATATAGTACAGAATGTCCTTCCTCTCACACCCACTCACCCCCCCCCCCCACACACACACACACACACACGCACGTGCAGGTCTCAGTGACAAAGCGGGGAAGCTGGTTGACCACTCTCGTGTGCCAGAGGCTAATGACTGATCAGCTAATGCAGCATGTGAGCATCTCCTGGCTACTGTGGATTGGTTCTGGACTCAAGGAGGTCAGTCAGGGTCAATATATACAGTGTATCAGTCTACCTCTTGTAACGAGAACCCCCTACAAGTCTAGCTTGTAACACCTAGCTAAGTACTGGATTGTGATTTACAATAGTGAGCTCCCTAGCTGAGACTGTCCTGACTTGTAGTTGTTGTAATTGCATTGTCCCAGTCTAAGGAGGTCTTTATTCCCCTCTGCAGGTGGTTCACCCACTTCTACGTGTGGGGGATGGTGTGGAACTACTCTGTATTCCTCTACTATACCAGCCACTGTCTACTGCACACACGACTACCGCTATTGGGCCCTGCAATCGAGACCGTCATTGGGAACTTTGTGTCATCCAAATGCAACTATTTCTCTCAAGCTCATTTGGAAGTGTGGCTGGTTCTACTCCTCCTTTGCCTGCAAGTGTCTCGTAGATTGTTTGAGTGTTTGTTTGTGAGTGTATTCTCTGATAGCAAGATGGCACCAGCTCATTACATACTCGGAGTCTACTTCTACACCGCTTTGGGACCAACAGCACTGCTGCATTTGAATTCAGGTACAGTAATATTCAGTCTAGTACACTTACAATTAATACTTGATCAAGGTATGTACAAGTACTACTGTGTAATTGTTGACTTGTTAATTCTTGTTTAGGAGTCTCTATTTGAATGTCAGCCTTGATCAATGTTTCATTGCAGACTCACCTCTTGCTGGCCTGATTGTAGCCACTCTGTTGTTCCTCTGGGCCTACACACATCAGTACCGATGTCACGTCATCCTTGCACAACTCAGAGCAGCCAAGAACAAGCCACAGTACGGCGGCTGTCACTGCCAAGCAGACTCACGTTTGCTATAGACACAAGTTTGAGGACTATCCAAACAACAGACAAATTGTTATGACCATTTGTTTATTAGTTGCTAATATAATTTATGCTATGTACATGCAGTACTGTGTGGTATCATTCATATTCTCCAATCAATAATCTATCAAATTAATGATCGAAAAAATTAATTTTGAATTTGCAGTGAATAATAATTGACGCTTCTTATGCTATTATTTGTACATGCAGTACATGGTACATTGAATTAGTATGACATCATTTATTGTTCAATCAATAAACCTTCAAATGATTGAAAAAATTAATATTGAATTTGGACAATAATTCAGTAATTTGCTAGCTATACAGTTTTGTCCACTTTTCTCCTAGTGAGTGTTCTGGTTTCGTCTATTTGTGCCTTGTGTATCTGGAAGGAGGGCGTGACCCACTGCCCACACGAGCACTGATCACCTGACCAGTTGAATGACCCCACACGAGCCGAGCACTTGAGACACAGAATCTGCCGCATGTGTGTGTGTGTGTGTGTGTGTGAACGAACAGTTGAATTCTAGAAAATAACGCAAGGCTATATAGTCTTGGATTTTGACAAATCACAAAACTAGTACATGTATCTAAGCACACCATTGGAAAGGTAATTCTGAGAGCTCTTGAATGCATCAATTAGTTTGAAATTGGACAATCAGAACACAAATTACGAGCTTTCAAGATACGTATCTATTTTTAGCTAATGCACAAGTAGCAGCCTCACCTTCCCCTCCACTTTGCCCAGTAGAGAGCTTTCCATCCACTGTACTGGCTCGATGAACCATGAACTACACACATCATGAGTGGGCCCCTGCTCGTTATAATCCACCTCTGATTGAGTGGGTGGAGTTTGCCCTTGCTTTGTCCTCTTATATCATTTGACAGCAGCCTCGTTGGAGAGCAGCTCTCGGAGTAGGAGTGCGTCCAATCGCTGCGTGAACACAGCCGGTATTATGATGTCACTGGATCCATCGCCACTCATGGAGAAGGGAGGGACCTGGGTTGTATTGTACTGCTTGACATTATCTGGGAGGGGGGGGGACCGTTAAGAGAGCATATTTTACAATTTCACAAAGACCACAGAATGGTGTGCAATACTACTATATACGTACGTACAGTCAAGGACTTTTATAAAGAGAATTTTATCTAAAGTTACAAGCTCTTGGTACAGTGTAGTTTACCTGTGATGATGACCCCAGCTGCACCAGCTTTCTGAGCAGTCCTGGCCTGTAGAATACAATTAGTGAAGAATTGTTCCTAAAACAATAATTATATCACAGGCACTTTAAGAGAAACATTTAGATAACGTAACATAACCATTAATAGACTCCACATGGTTATGGTGTGCGGTACAACACTGTGTACCTTGAGTACAAAGAGGCAGCCTCCTCTGTTAATGAGCAGGATCTTCCCCATAATATCCCGGGCCTCCTGGGGGTCATACTCAGAGCATCCATTGTCCAGTACTCCACCGATTGGCTTCATCTCCACCAACTCCCCTCCCACTTGGAACTCCCCCACGCCCAGCTCTGGCCCGAACATGGCTGGACCTACAGTGAACTCGTGTCGTATGCCCCTCTCCTGGAGGTCAGCAGGGGTCAGTATACGAGCCAGCTTCGGTGTCTGTCTCTGACTACCATCTAATAGGAGGCGTAATACAGTTGCAGTCATTGCTATGGGAAACAGATTATTCAAATTTGGCAAATAAAACTATAGGATGGAGGGTTTTGTGTACTGTATGTATATATCAATTCCTATATGTACCTCCATACATTAAAGACGCTGCACATTGAAGTACATTACATGTGGTTGAAAGCTGTACATGTACTATTACCAACAACACTAAAAGCATTTTACCTGTGACGTGCTGCTGATTCATGAGCTTGACAATATCCTGCATGAGGTACCATCCCTCCTCTGCGTCCTCAGGGCTACTGGCCTTGGCCATATTGTGGGAGACCTGTACTTTGTCTCCCTCCACCACTTGAACCACAATGCCCAGCTCAGTGAGGATCTTCAGGTGATCTGGGTTCTTGAAGTCCAGAGAATTGATCGAGAGACGAGGAGGAGTGAGACGCTTACGCTTGGCACTGTATGTGTGTGTGTGTGGGCGTGTGTGTGTGTGTGTGGGCGTGTGTGTGTGTGGGGGAGGTATCAATAGCACACTTTATTCGAATTTGAGAGCAAATTTGTAAAGGCTTCATAATTATTGTGTATTGACTACAATGAACCAAGCTGCTGCTGTTACCTGGTTGGTCGTTTGTTGAACCTTGAGCTGGTGCAAAGTTTGAAGACCATCTTCTCAAAGCGGTCCAACAGGACAAACGGTCGTCGGTCATTAGGGCACGTCAGGTACGCACTGATCACCACAGACTCTGTGTGTGTGTGTGTGTGTGTGAGTGTGGGTGTGTGTGTGTGTGTGTGTGGGTGTGGGTATATAAACAGAACTAGACAACTGTGCTGACTAGACGGGATTATTGGCTACTACTGTACATGGTGTCTAGTGTGTGTTTCAGTGAACCTTTAGTGAAGCTGTCAGCGACTGGTTTGTTCTTTGCTGCCTTCCCGGAAGAGTCTGGTCCGCTAGTGGTAACAGTGACAGTGCTCATGTTCACCAGATCTGTGTTCTTCACCAGTAACTACACACAGAGAGAGAACAACACCTGACACACTCACACAGCCAGGCTACCATAATCTCATTCACCCAAAAAAAGGCACTCTCTATAAAAGAGCTGCCTTACCCCCCCCCCCCCTACAATGTGCAGCTGCACATAAAAAATGCATACTGAAGCAGCATAGCCGCTACACTGTGTATGTATTGTACCGACTCACTGCCTCTTGGACGACTCTATTGAGGGTGGTGTTAGCGCTGGCGAGGGAAAGAGGGGGAAGAGGTGGGCCTCAGTCGTGAACACAAAGTCATCCATGTTCAGGGGACTGTCCCCCTCGTCAGCAAACAACAAGAACAGATACTTGAACGTCTCAGCCAGTACGAAGGAGTCCATTCTATACAGTATCGAAGATTGCCAATGAAATGATATCGTACTACTAAAATATTAAACCCTTTGTGAATGATTTATTAAGACTTTGCGATCTAACCTTTGCATTCTGGCAAGGATTGTGATGCCATACAAGTACCGATTATTATACGTTTTTGCGAGATCTACATGGGAACTAAATTCTAACTATTAGTATATAATGGTTCCCCTGACTTACCTGTCTTCGTGAGCGTTGGTCCTGAGGTCCTTGATGGCAGCGAAGCCACACCTCACTCTGGCGTACTTGTTCAAGTTGTTCACCACTGATCGACTGACGTCCAGGTAGTATGGATCTCCAGTCGCCTGCAGTAATAACACAACATAATCGTTCATTAACTACTTAGCCATCAAAATAATACAGAGAGTAGAGTAGAGCAGTAGCATCACAAGCTTTGGTTGATTACAGTACTTACAGAAATATTCCAATTACTGAGACGCTTTCTTCGAAACAACAGAAAGTGATATATACATGTACAGCTAATGCATAGAGTAAACACACACCCCCACCCCCACACACACACACACACACACACACACCCACCCCCACCCACCCCACACACACACACCCACCCACCCCCAAATTAAAATTAACTGCAAGTCTCCCCCCCCCTCAATTTATCAGCTGCCATAACTTGAATTCCGTGGATCCAATTTCAACGATAATATAATTTTCTGAAAGCTTAGAAACACACCTTTCAAATAGCATCATCAAAATTCTTATTTGAACGATAAAAATATTTGCCAATTTGGCGATACCATGAATAATGGTCCAAGGCCGAAAAATGACAAATTATGGCCCCGACGAAATTTTGGATTGAAATACATTATTTGAAAGGGAATTTTCTAAGCTTTCCGAAAATCACAAAATTTTGGAGATTCGATCAACGGTACTAAAGTTAATAGCTGTTGAAATTAACTGCAACTCTCCCCCCCCCTCAATTTAATTATTCTTTTCAGCTGCCATAACTTGAATTCCGTGGATCCAATTTCAACGATAATATTATTTTCTAAAAGCTTAGAAACACACCTTTCAAATGGCATCATCAAAATTCTAATTTGAACGATAAAAAGTATTTGCCAATTTGGCGATACCATGAATAATAAATAGCCCATGGTCCAAGGCCGAAAAATGACAAATTATGGCCCCGACGAAATTTTGGATTGAAATACATTATTTGAAAGGAAATTTTCTAAGCTTTCCGAAAATCACAAAATTTTGGAGATTCGATCAATGGTACTAAAGTTAATAGCTGTTGAAATTAACTGCAACTCTCCCCCCCCCCCCCCCCTCAATTTAATTATTCTTTTCAGCTGCCATAACTTGAATTCCGTGGATCCAATTTCAACGATAATATTATTTTCTGAAAGCTTAGAAACACACCTTTCAAATGGCATCATCAAAATTCTTATTTGAACGATAAAAGTATTTGCCAATTAGGCGATACCATGAATAATAGCCCATGGTCCAAGGCCGAAAAATGACAAATTATGGCCCCGACGAAATTTTGGATTGAAATATATCATTTGAAAGGAAATTTTCTAAGCTTTCCGAAAATCACAAAATTTTGGAGATTCGATCAACGGTACTAAAGTTAATAGCTGTTGAAATTAACTGCAACTCTCCCCCCCCCCCCCTCAATTTAATTATTCTTTTCAGCTGCCATAACTTGAATTCCGTGGACCCCCACCAACCCCACACACACACCCACCCCCATCCCCCCACACACAAACACCCACACACCCCACACACACATGACGGTGTACCTTGTAGAGGAAGTAAGTGCTCTCAATGAACTCAGGCCTGAGAGGGTGGTTTCCCCAGTAAACCCTGAAGTCATGAGTGAATGCCTCGGGTAGGAAGTTGTGTCTCTCCATCACATGATAAAGCATGTCGTGAATGTGTATAGCTGTGTCTACATCACCCCACAGAACCTGGAGATAGATACAACAAACCTCGTCATTTTAAACATGACGGTTAGGTAAGTACAGTATATACAAAAATGTATACTGCAGACTACAATAGACGGACGGCCTCTAAGAAGTACTTTTCTATGTCAAACCGTTCTAGAGAGGTTCAGAGATATTAAGGCAAAACAGAAAACTACGGCACGAAAAACAATTGTTGATCTCAGTCTACCATCTTGTGGTACCTTTATCAAAGAGCTACAAATAAATTGGACACAAGTTACGACCCCTAAAAGGGAGCTAGTGGTTTCTCTTAGTCAGTGCATGTGTGTGTGTGTGTGTACCTGTAGACCAGGCCAGAACGCCAGAAGTGAGTCCATGAAAGATCTAGTCATTCGATGAGGTGAATTCATGCTCACCTCCACTAGCATGGGCCCATTCATGATGTATCTCTTGATGGCATCATAATGCTGTAGGGGAGGGGGTAAAGAAAGAAAATGAAGTTGCTGACCTTGCATGAACATATTAAAGCTGTACACACAGTTTCCGTTAACTCCTTTACCTCACAATTTTAACTCTAACAGTAAGCACCAAGTGTTTCAATAACCCCTCGCTCACCTTCCCAAACCTCTGCAGATACTTCCTGTCCCCCAACAGGATGTAAGACTTGAGACAGTACTCGTAGTGTGAGTCAATCCCCGCCCCCACACCGCTATCCACTCTCGTCCACTCAGTACTGTGTACGTTGATGACTGAGTCAACCAGATTGTGCCCTCGGTGTCTACTACGCCAGATTGCCTCCATTGCTTGGTGGGCTTTCACATCAAACTGAGGATCACCTGATGGGAGAGAAAGAGCTTGACCATATCATTTAGGCTCAAATATAACCAACAATCTAAGCCTACCATAGGTTATACCACTCTTAGAGCTACACAATGCATTTTTCAGTTTCCATATTGAACAATCCTACCTCCAGTTAGAGGCACCCACAAAGTTGGTAATGTACACACACACACACACACACACACACACACACACACACACACACACACACACACACACACACACACACACACACACACACACACACACACACACACACACACACACACACACACACACACACACACACACACACACACACACACACACACACACACACACACACACACACACACACACACACACACACACTCACTGCACCTGTTAGTCTACTGAGGGCAGCAAACTCAAGGATCATGGACCCAGCACATGCCGTGCACGTTGTCTTCTCCATGTTAGGGTAGCCCATACCGTGGCGAAGGTTGATCTGAGGAGAGGCACAATATAATACAGCACATGTAACGGTTGTATTATCTACCACTTTCAATTTTAGTACAGAATGGACTGTATTTTCTGTTGGCAATTTTGCACAGTACAGTGGATTGCAGTGCACTTGCAACAGAGATTTGCCTATAATAAAGCACTTTCTACATATGTACAGGTTGTATTATCCACATGACATACTGTACACTTAGACTAAGACCAGTTTCAAATTTGGTATAAAATTTTGAACTGCATTTTCTGTTGGCTATTTTTCAGAGTACAGAGCAGTCACCTTTGGATAGGGGAGACCTGTGGTGGTGTTGAAAGCAGGAAGTAGTCTGTTCCCCCTCTTCCACTGCCATTCTGAGCAGCCCCCCATCATACCAAGCCAACTGATGGTAGCCCTTCTCTTTGAGAGCCAGGGCAGCAAAGTGACCTCCCAGTAAACCACCTAGCACACGTATGTTGGTCTCAAACACTGATACCACCAAGTCACTGTCGAAGCTAATGTCTGTCATGACTTTTTGTACAGCCGAGGAAAACTCATCAACCGAACCAATTACCTGAGGGGACAAACACATGTACATTGGTGGAGGGGAGATTGCTCCTGCCCCTTTAATAATAACAGGCTACCATGCACAGTACAGTTAGAGTACAGCTTCCTCTCCTATAGTGTATTGTACTGATTCAGATATAGGGGAAGGAAGTCAAGGTAAGAGAGGAGCCTCTGGTGGAAGCATCTATATTAACTATTCAATACAGGAAACCATCTCCAGACAAATACAGTAGCTACTTAATTCATGGTAATGGCTTCTAAATAAGTTACATAGCTTCTCCTCCAATAGGGCCTCAGGGGATGTGGTTGCCCTGACCACCCACACACTATATGTATATACTTGACTCACAGCCAGAGTGTCCAGTGTGTCTATGAGGGTGAGGGAGAACCTGCCCAGGGTAAAGTCAATGTCCCCTCGTCCTTGCTCCACCCCCGGACACGCCCCTTACACGTCAGTGGCATCAACTCATCAGCAGGATATGCAAAGTCCTGTCAGCAGCGTAAATCAGAGTCATGTGATTAGATAGACACATCATGTGATAGGCTCACCATGTATGAACGGTAGGCATGATTGAACATCTCCAGAACCTTGTCCCTGGAAACCAAAATATTAAAATAAAATCATACAAACCAAAATTCCTCCCACACAATAAAGGCTGGGGTAGGTACACAATAAGGCCAGTATGGGAACCTCTAGACTACTACTAGGACTAGGGTAATGTGTACACACACACACTTACTTGTAGTGTTTCTTTTCAGTGGGGCCCATTGATAGTGCGCCATTGTGATGAGTGAGTAGTAGGGAGCACACAATCACCACTCCCCACACGTACAATACCATTGTCACTATCTGTACAATGGTTCTACTTTAGACTAGCTCTATGTGCTGCACTGTACACTTATTTGATAAGTATTATATTGCAACTCACCCTGTCAGCTATAACCTGTTCATAGTAGGAGGAAAGATAAACAAAGCACAGAGTCTCTTTGTCTTGAAGGTTGGATTTCAATATTTCACGAGAATGATTTTCCTTTAATTCTACCACAGCTGCACTTTGACCTTAGCGGTGTGATGACGGCTTTTTCAATGTGTGGGCGTTGCTAAAATGTTCATACTGCACATGCTCATTCAACTTCTCACAGAGACACCAAAAATGTGTTCAGAAAAGCAAAGCATTGCAAACAAAATAGTATCAATAAAAACGTTACGTATAAAATTCAGTTTCGGTCAGTTCCACTTGTATTCTCTACAATGAATCTACAAATGTCTGTAGCAGTGTCTCCTCTTCTCAGTCCTATGGCAACTTCCACCAAGGCCCTGAAGGTAGCTCTGGAAGGATTCGTTTTTCGCCACGCTCTCAATGCATGAGCCACTCCAGCTTGATTGCCATAACGACTTGTGATATCAGTTACACCATCACGGTCGGCTGGGGTGAGGTTGAGTCGATTCAGCAGGTTAGGAGTTGTGGATTGATTGACTGCATGCAAAGAAAGAGGCATCACTAAAATTATATTTTCATGATAGATATCAATAACACAAAGGCTAATAAATAAAAACTGCACAAACCTGTGATGCTGTCAGCCAAATTGATGAGATCCACTGTGGGTTTTTTGAGAGCGTCTGACAGGAGACTCCATGTTACAACTTGTGTACTCAGGAGCTTAACCAACACTTCACGCAAGCAAGACACATTATCGCCACGATGCTTGCCAGTATCGATGTTGGTGAGAATGAAATGACTGAGACCTAGAGCCAATCCCAGATTGAACCAGTGAGGGCTGGCACTTGCATGTGCAGTGTGTAGTTTCTCGTAAACATGTTGTAGATCGTCAATTGTCAAAGCCTGTACAAAAACAACGATCAACCAGGGTTTCATTTGGTGAGGGTTACCCCTTGTAAATACCTTCCAGAGGAAACTCAATGGGAATACAATTGTGGTTCTGGTGAATATTCTTAATAGGGCAGGTTAAAGAATTCTTGATTATTGGCATACCACGAACATGTCATCACACCCAACTAACATCTTACATGTACTTCCCTTGCCAAAATGTCAGGAGGATAAGTACTTATTAAGATTTAGAGTACTGCCTACCTTGTGCACGCTCAGTAGGTGTGGAAATTTCTCCGCAAATCGAGTGATGTCACTCTCAGGGATTTCTTGATCTAGTTGTTGGTCCCTCACTCCAGTCTTCTTACACACATCTTCCATTACTGCAGCAGAGGATAATTCACCTGAAGAAAACAGCAGTTACTGTATACTAAATCATTATCAGGTCCGACAAAAAAAATTAAACTTTCAAGCTTAAAATAACTTGTTGAATTTTCTTACTGGTATGTTGATCGCTCATTTTATCAAACACATGTTCCATTGCAGGAGAGGATTTGTCTGAGGAGGAAACAGTTATAAACAAAAAAACCACAAAATAAAAAGCCTACCAGAAGTATTTCGCTGATCATGAACATGCACATGTACTTCCGTCTTCAAGCACACATCTTCCATTACAGAATTACCTGAGGAAAAGCAGACACAGCAGTTACGCTAATGTAGTATACGTTTGTCAATTAACATGCTCACTCAAACAAGGCTGTTGATCACTCATTCCAGATCCAGTGCTACTAACAACATTGGCCAGAGTCCCACATTGATGGACTGAACAAAACAAAGGAATTACTAAAACAACAACATGCATATCAAACCAACGATAGTTAATATTGTTCTATATAGAGCTGCTGTATACTTACTAGAGTATTGCTGCTGATCACTCTTTCTCTCAGTCTTCGTACAAGTACCTCTCGTAGCAGAGGATGATTCACCTATATACAGAGGGAACAAAGAAGTAAATTTCAATTTAAAAATCACTGTACTCACCAGAACCTTCGCTATTGTCCAGCCAGATTCTATCTTCTTCACTGAGCTCTTCCCACACATCAGCCTCAAGGGAGCACATCCAAAACTTACAGCCATTTCGTTCGCTGACATCGGCAAGGTGCAATTTGCGTGTGCTTCCGGTGCTCTTCTTGCATGGGCAAAAGATGCCTGTCTCGGGTGTGTCGTTGTTGTAATGCAACGCTTGACAGGACAATCTAATGCTCTTCAAAATTTCGTTGCGGACCGCAGGGCAAAGTTCTTTGCGAAGAGAAAGAAGGACCTTGATATATACTTCAAGATACGAGAAGGAGTCGATCAGAGTCACGGTACACGGGAGCTCGGGAAGTTTTAGCTGGATACAATTTTTAGCAAAGCAAATTGGTTTCCCTGAGGGGAGCAAAACTTTCCAGCCCAGCCTCTTGATTACGTCCACAACTAGACAGCAAAAGACTCCAGAGCGAATACACCCACTACGAAAGTAGATAGCGAAGGGTGATATTGTGAAGGAGGAACGGATTTTGTCTAGCTCAGCAGGTGGGATCGATGTGAGTAGAGATGGCATAAAGAACTCGGCTTGGTGGGAAGTGGCTTCCACTAGAGGAATGGGAGCAATCACAAGAAGATATTTCATGATCAACAGCATATCTTCTGGAGAAAAGATGCCTTCAACGTAATGCTTCGTGAAGAATCGTAGAAACTTTAAAGTGATTATGCCCTCGTCTCGAAATCTCTTCCATTCGGCGCCTGTCCCTCCTGGGCTAACAGTAGAGCGTGCATTCCTCAAGAAGATGGCGTGCTGTGAGAGCTCGGTGATCTTGTCTAGTGGAATCTGGGCATCCACAAACACTGTGTTGGGGAGAATGGAGGGATAGTAGTGCGCTATACACACGTTGTCAAAGAAGACCAGAGCAGCTTCAAGATCTTTGAGCAAATAACCAAATCGAGTGGCTAATTGGAGACATTCTTCAATGCCTAGTACACCTCGCTCGAGACTGGCAGATAAACTCTGGAGAAGTGAATCCAAGAAGGACCACCAGATGGGCATTTTGACTTGTAGCGGAATAGAGCGCTCAATAGCAATTCTAATCCTATTGGCAGTGGCCAGTGAATCTTCTTCTCGGCTGATTGTGTTGAGACCAAAAATCAGATTGTTCAATCCAAGATTTTCGTACACCAATAGCTTCTTGATATCGGGTGGCAGCATGTCGAGAATCTCTTTATTCCTCTCGATAAGTGTATTCGAGCTCTTCAGCTGATCAAAGAATGTGCCCACAAAGATCATCTTCGGCTTCTTGTCTTGTGAGGTATGGGACTCAATGGATCGAATCAGACTCTGAAGTGTCTCACCGAGGGTCATGTGAGATGCATGAGGACTACCAACAAGCTGCCCATCCTTGTAGTACTCATCAGAAGGGAAACTGGAAAGTTCGTCAATCAAACGCAGGACTATCAACGCCACTGAAATGTGCTTGATGAAGAGAGGGCTGACGTCGTGGAATTGCGGCTGGCCGCCGCAGTCGGTAACATACACCCAGTTGGAATCAAACAGTTCTCCTTCTTGCTGGTCACTGCTCGACAGTTGGTCAGTTCCCTGTGTGGCTGGCAGCTCTTCTGCCACACCACTCACTACACTCGCTATCACTTCATCGATGGCTTTGTCCAACATTCTTGCAGAGCCAGAAAGTTCATCGGAATCGTTCGTCGATGGGCTCAATTTGGAACCAGAAGTTGGCTTAGTTGTGGTCATTCTCTTGGGAATCCTTAATGCCATCATCATTTTCTTCAAGCCATTGGCAATCCGTGATGCCATGGAGCGATCAGTGATTTTTCCAACTAGGTGATCGGTGCTTTCTTTTGGTAACTTGGCAATGATTTCAGCTAGTAGATTGAGCATCTTTGGCTGAGACATCTCTTCCCAGCCTCTTCCAGTTGTCTTGAATTTCGTGTTGGACACGGGTCGAATGCGTACTGGCTTTTCCATACAAGGAGTGCTGTCTCGCTGTAGTGGAGGGGGCTTGTCAGTTAGCAGGTGCTTGAGGTTGGTCTTCCCTGTTCCCGCAGGTCCAAACACAAGCATGTTGACAATGTTGACCGAGACGTGTCCGTGCTTCATCGCCTCATCAAACAACCGCTTTGCTGATAGCTTCGATTCTAATGTGTATATGTGGTGTATGTAATGCTAACAACCACATGTACAGTAGAGGGATATACGAACAATGTACATTGGGGTGGGGAAAACATGTGAATATATAGAATTGCCAAAGCAACAAGAAAGCTCTTCTGTGTTATTTAATTACACCGTTGCGTAGCCTCAAGGCATAAATTGGTAAGGGGTCATCGTGATATAAAACACAAAATAATAATACAATCATCGCACTCGATCGTCACTCGGGCTTCTGCCTGTATGTCATAAAATGCATGTTTGCAAGGATAATACCGATAACGCGATTAGAACACGATGGGCATCAGCTATATATGTTCAGTCCTACAGTATATTACTACAATGTCCAATAAACAGTGTCCATATACCATGTAGAGTAGCAAAAGGAACGATGCTCAGTTTAGTATGCCTAAAATGTACTATGTACATGTTAAAAAAGTCAGTTGCCTAGCCAATAAAGTGTCAGTGGAAAGGCAACTGGACTACTAGCCTCGTTCCCAGGCCGATCTGTCTCCAATTTAATTGAACGCTAGGTAGACTCCTAGGCCGATCCGTCTCCAATTGAACGCTATATAGGCCTAGGCCTGGTATTGATTGCATTTGGGCGTGGTTGGAATTCGCTCAAACGAGCGTATTCCTAAGCGATTAAGGATTTCGATGGAGCAATAGCTTATAAATTCCCTGTACGAAGCAAGAAGCCTTACTCTCTTGAAGGAATAGGCCCTCAAGCTCCTGTCTGAGGGAACGGATGTGTTTGTGTGGTTCCCAACAGGGTATGGCAAGTCTCTCTGCTACCAGTTGTTATCATTTTTGATGGACTACAAGCTTGGTAGGACCAGCGCTCCCCTTGTCCATCAAAATCCAGAACTGAAGTCTCCATAGTCGAGTCACAGGTAGCTAGCTAGCTTGCTAATAAAAACACATTTAGTATTTAATCGCTTAGGAATTCGCTCGTTTGAGCAAATATGCCCAGATACAATCAATACCAGGCCTAGGAGTCGACCTATATAGCGTTCAATTGGAGACGGATCGGCTACTGGACTACGTGAAGATATTAAGGACATGAAGCAGCTGAACATAAACCACTTTTAAATCGTAAACCTTAAAAGCTTGCTAAGTGGGTGACCCACCAATGACAGGGAATACATGTACTGGGTAATAATGATGTGGCTGATCACTACAGGAATGTGCTATGCTTGAATTAACATGATGATGTCATAATTAAGTAACACAGTACAACGTCACGAACCCAAATCATTGAAAGTTGGTATTAATAAAGTCCAATAAACCATATCCATACCACCACAGTGTGTAGAGTAGTAACAGGAACAATGCTCTAGTACACTGTAGTGTGCACAATCAGGGTCAGTTGCCTAGCAACACAACACATGTGATAGGCGAACGAAAATGTTGTGGGTGGAGCCAACGCTTTTGCAATACACGATTATATAAAGTATGAGGACCTCACAACAGCTGTAGGTACAGTCTACTAATAACACACTACATGTAAGTTGCTACAGGTACGAGTGATTGCAACTATGAGCATCAACACTCACTGTACTATAAAGTTCCTTGCTCCCCTCACCTTCCTTTCTCTGCCTCTCCTGTCCTTCTCCTCGTGTCTCAGCAATCCACTTATAATTGAGATGTATCCCCTCCTCACGCTTTTGTATCTCTGAGACATACTTCTTGATCTCCCCCTCCACCTCCTCCAGCTCTCCCTGCAGTTGTCTCCGGTCCTGGTCAGTGATGTCACCAGACAGTCTCTGTTGGAGGGCAGCTCTTCTCTGGGGGAGTAAAGAATTTATATACGACTGAAGAAAAATTCCACCAAATAGAACATGCAGCTGATACAAATGTACAAATTATCAAAATATAAAAATCAGTAACCACCAACCTAAATAAACTTGGCGAGCATAATTATATATTTACCCGCTATACGGTATAACCTCACACAGACAAACAGTAAAAGTGGACTTACAAATCATACCTAAAAAAAGGTAGACAAAAAGCAACCATTCATCATACAATGGACAGTACATGTACACACATTGTCGTTCTGCTAGACTACGTGTACCACTCTTACCACGAGAGTAGTAAGTGCAACTGTCAACACTCACCGTCTCATGACGCTTCAGTTTACTCTCCTCCTCAGCCTTCTCCTGGACAAGGTGAACAAGACAAGAGGTTAGACTGTGTGTTTGTGGTCACACATTATGAGTTGTCTATAGGAGCAACCAGTATAGCTACTAGAGTCAGGTAAGGATATGAGACTATTACAAACTGAATGCATATGAGGTGTACGGTATGTTTGCCAACATTGTTTGACTCACTTTCTATCGTTCCAGATATTCAGTAACCATGGAAATGTAGGGAGAGAGAAAAGAATATAATCACAAACCTGTACACTATGAATGCCAATACACATGTACTCATGCAACTCAAACATTACTGACACAAGTACAGTCACAAGTCAGTGCAGTGTCCCGCTCACCTTCTGTTTAGTCCAATGAGACACCAGCGCCAGACACACATGGAAACAGAGAGAGGGGGATGATGGTAGGAGCAGTGAGTGCATTCATACATGTCTGTATACTCTAACTTACATACTGTTGTTCCAGTAATCATTAGCAGTAGTTACATTAACAAGCAGTAGGACACGGACATGTAGAGAA
Organism: Halichondria panicea; assembly: GCF_963675165.1. NCBI lineage: Eukaryota > Metazoa > Porifera > Demospongiae > Suberitida > Halichondriidae > Halichondria > Halichondria panicea. Next base: position 700,058 of record NC_087386.1, read on the forward strand.
ATGAACATGTTCAAATACACGAATGCATTCACACATGTATACATCAATTATTGCAAGTACACGTCTGTACAGCATGAAACTTTCAGTACGTACTAATCCTAAATAAAGTCACGCAAGTTATTCTTTCTGCCTTCATGCAGTAGTACATGTATACAAGTCAGCCTAGTACGCCATTATATGTACATGCAATAAACTCACGAACTGTTGTTGAGTAACAGTCCACAGAGGGTACATGTGAGGAGAGAGGGATATGAACACTGGTAGTACACACACTGGATGGTACACACACAGGTACTCGGTACTAGCAATAGCAGATAATGGAAGGGTCAGTGGGTGGGTCAGTAGAGGGGACGGTAAACGGTACAAAAAGCATCTTACATGTACAACTTTGATACGTATGATTTTGTTTGTCGTACAATACAACACATGGACTCGAGCTCCATGAGACACACACACAATCACAACATACCTCAATGTTATACTGAGACACATCAAATGGTACATATGAGGGAGAGATTTAATCTTAATACACATACAAGACATCAGATCAGTTGAACGCTGGTGTGTATGGGACTGACTACACACAGCAACAAGTGGCTAGACCTGGCATAGAAAATCTAAGAAATAAAAAAGTTGGGGAAACATTGAGAAATAGGCAACAAGTTTTAGGTTCAGTAGGCACTTAATTGGTTGGGGAATTTACATAAACACAAATTTACATGTACACAATGTACACAAGGGTGGTATTTCGAACTTGTGCCCGTAAAATGGGATTACGAATTAAACAAGTTTAAAGCCGTGGTCTACCCTATACGAGTAAACAAGTTTAAAGCCGTGGTCTACCCTATACGAGGGAGAGGGTCAGCTCTAGAGGACAAGGGACACACGCTAATGATGCTAGGTAACCAGTACATCCGTACACATTGCAGCTGAACCATTTTAGTGTGTGGACATTGAGTACTCGTAAGAAGCTCACCTCCTACAGTAGTCCAAATCAGTGTGTGGTCCAACATAGGAATGAGTGTGTGCATGGGAAGAAACAAACACGATAATGTACGTACCAACTAATGAACTTAGGTGTATATTCTACGAATATTAAAACTATAACCTAATAACTTTTGTGTGGGCCTCGGCTAATACCAAGTTGGCAATAATTATGGAAAGAGACAAAATACAATTTACGAGTTCCTATAGTAACCATTAAAATGAGTGTGCACGTGCAAACACAACTTACAAACTGTTGATCCAGAGAGGGAGAGTCCACAGGGCAAACAGTGGGAAGATAGTAAATGAATGATTACGAGGTTGAATGTGATCATACTAAATATTTCCCTATATAACACTATGGCACTGCACACACACACAAGAGTAATAATGGGGAAGTAGAAACATCACAGAATATGCAACAGACACTAAATACTCTGACAACACACACCAACTTACCATCTGTTGTTTCAGAGGGTCAGTCAAAGGTGAGGTGGAGATGCATGAAATGGAAGGAAGAGAACATTAGTGCAGTGATACAGTACACTGGTGATTGCACGACACAGGAGAGGGGAAACAATTGTGGACAGCCAAACATGCAGACTGAAACACTTGATTATCCATGCATACTTTCAGGTACTACTACGAGTAGCCTCGATCCCAGGCCGCACTTCCCACTTCACTTAGAGAAGTGGGCCTGGTATCGACCGCTTGCGCATGCGCTAATATCCCCCCGGTATCTGGGGGTTTTGGATAACATCGTATATGCTCAGTAAAACTGTGACATCACAACGAACGAAAGTGGATTGAAGGAAGTAGATAGAAAGTTTGATTGAGTTTCTAGCCCATCTGATAGCATTCTCTGATAGCTACCCTTAGCCTGCTATGTTAACAAAAGACTCACAGCCTGCAACAGTGTGGATGACGATCGTCTGAACATAGTGAAAGCCGACAAGAGCCTATATGGACAGGCCATGTCCATTTAACACTATCTTTGGTGAAAGTCTTCTATACTACTGCTACTGATTCTATCAGAAGAAAATAGCTGTACAACAAACATACACAGCTCTGTCTCTAGCTAGCTAGCTATATAGCTCTGTGTATGACTTTTAGAATATTTTCTCTGATGAATCCAGTATTATAGGAAATTTACGGGAAAAAATATCCAATAATTTGGTGCATGCACAAGCAGTCGATAGCAGGCCTTCTTTTCTATGAAGGCCGGTGAAGGAGGCTATACTACGAGTAGATCTACTTATCTCAATTAAGGAATAGTATCACATTCAGTTATCCGTATGTGTTCTTCTTTACACTGTCTACCTCCTAACAACAAGTGCTCAGAGCACAAGCATGTCAGCTTGGTAGAATGTGATTGCACACAACATACCTTAATCACGTCCTGTTGTCCATCCAGAGAGAGTGGTACATGTGGAGAGAACAACAACATGAGATAAAACACCTCACACTGACAGGGTAGAGTGTAGGCACTATACTGTGATGAATGAATGATGCCTAGTGTGTTTATGGGTGGTCAACAAGTACATCTAGGCACTAGGAGAATGCACTGATCATTGAGTATCTATCTATCATGTGAATATCATACCCTGTCATCCTCAGTAAGCCCATCCTCCATCAACTGTGGGGAACTAGCAGCATTCAGGGTTGTAGATTCAGCCATTTCAAGAGAAGGTCCTTATATTTCTTTGTGGGTGGCTAGAGGCATGAGGGGGAGGGGCTTGTAGCAACACGTTCAATAAAGAAAGGGTTCAAAGGACACATAATATATTATTGTTCCAAATAGAGCACAGAACATACATAAAGCAAGTACGTACGTATCAGAAGAAGAAGCACTGAAGAAAGAAGAGCTCAGGAACAATGGCCCACCTGACACTAATTGCCAGAGCCAGTGATGGACTACCTCTGTCAGCATCCATTGTCAATGAAGAGGTAGAGGAGCTACACAGTACAGTCTGCATTGGTCCCATCAGGACACTGTACTGTATGCAGCTCAGTGACATGAATAGTTGTCAAGTCATGATTCTGTAGACATATAAAGAGAACCTTGCTAGAATAATACGTGTGTAGTGTGTGCTATCTTTAACAGCTTGAATTAACTGAATTGTTGCATTCTCCCTCTGCAGTCTGGCCGGGATTATGCTGAATACCAACCCAAGGCCAAGCAGATATTCCGCAAGCTGTCGTCAGTCAGCCCCCCTCGATGCTTAATCGAGTGTGACCCGGGTCGTATGGTGTTCCAGTAAGCACTCTCCTGTGAATGTCATTATTGCCTCGTGGTGTGTATGATGATTGGTACTCTGTCATGGTATAAACTGATGCAATGGATGGCCTTTTGTTTGTGAGCATTTGCTTAACTGTACCATACACATTGTAAGTGGTGTGTGTTATACATAGGTCCCTCTATAGTGATTGTCTAACAAGGAACTACCAGTGTACATGTAGTCTAAGAATAGTTGGAACTTGGTTGGTGATATTATACTCCAGTTTAATGGTGGATGAGGGGCGATGACTTTGAGCTTGAAGCACACACACACTAACATGGACTCCCCACACAGCTACATCCTTGAGGAGGGGATATGCTACCTCGCCCTGTGTGACCCCACCTATCCTGCCAAGCTGGCCTTTAACTACCTCGAGAATCTACACAAAGACTTCAGTGAGCAACATGGCAACGATATACACAAGGCCAGTCGACCGTACCACTTCATAGTTTGGTACGTAGTTATATCTGCCATCCATATTTTGTAGACTTAATTATAAGGTCATGCTTTTTCCTGTGTCAGCATTGGACATGCACAGCTGGGGAATACCAGCACTTGCAGTTTCTTGTGTGTGTACTGTTTCAATTCAGTGTTGCTACCCACTGTTATATATAGTACAGAATGTCCTTTCTCTCACACCCACCTTCATTGCGTCAGCGCACAAACACACACACACACACACACACTCACCCCCCCACACACACACACACTCACACACACACACACACACACACACACACTCACCCCCCCATACACACTCACCCCCCACACACACACACGTGCAGGTCTCAGTGACAAAGTGGGGAACCTAGTCGACCACTCTCGTGCCAGAGGCTAATGGCTGATCAGCTAATGCAGCATGTGAGCATCTCCTGGTTACTGTGGATTGGTTCTGGACTGCTAGTTCATGCTCTTGTCTATTGGAGACAATATCTGCCAAGTTTCACCAGAGATGTGTACAAGTATGGTAAGCTGAGGAGTGAGAGTGACTGGAGCTGGATGAACCCTAGTGTGCCCAAGACTCAAGGAGGTCAGTCAGGGTCAATATATACAGTGTATCAGTCTACCTCTTGTAACGAGAACCCCCTACAAGTCTAGCTTGTAACACCTAGCTAAGTACTGGATTGTGATTTACAATAGTGAGCTCCCTAGCTGAGACTGTCCTGACTTGTAGTTGTTGTAATTGCATTGTCCCAGTCTAAGGAGGTCTTTATTCCCCTCTGCAGGTGGTTCACCCACTTCTACGTGTGGGGGGTGGTGTGGAACTACTCTGTATTCCTCTACTATACCAGCCACTTTATACTGCACACACGACTACCGCTATTGGGCCCTGCAATCCAGACCGTCATTGGGAACTTTGTGTCATCCAAATGCAACTATTTCTCTCCAGCTCATTTGGAGTGTGGCTGGTTCTACTCCTCATTTGCCTGCAAGTGTCTCGTAGATTGTTTGAGTGTTTGTTTGTGAGTGTGTTCTCTGATAGCAAGATGGCACCAGCTCATTACATACTCGGAGTCTACTTCTACACCGCTTTGGGACCAACAGCACTGCTGCATTTGAATTCAGGTACAGTAATATTCAGTCTAGTACACTTACAATTAATACTTGATCAAGGTATGTACAAGTACTACTGTGTAATTGTTGACTTGTTAATTCTTGTTTAGGAGTCTCTATTTGAATGTCAACCTTGATCAATGTTTCATTGCAGACTCACCCCTTGCTGGCCTGATTGTAGCCACTCTGTTGTTCCTCTGGGCCTACACACATCAATACCGATGTCACGTCATCCTTGCACAACTCAGAGCAGCCAAGAACAAGCCACAGTACGGCGGCTGTCACTGCCAAGCAGACTCACGTTTGCTATAGACACAAGTTTGAGGACTATCCAAACAACAGACAAATTATTATGACCATTTGTTTATTAGTTGCTAATATAATTTATGCTATGTACATGCAGTACTGTATGGTATCATTCATATTCTCCAATCAATAATCTATCAAATTAATGATCGAAAAATTGAATTTTGAATTTGCAGTGAATAATAATTGACGCTTCTTATGCTATTATTTGTACATGCAGTACATGGTACATTGAATTAGTATGACATCATTTATTGTTCAAGCAATAAACCTTCAAATGATCGAAAAAATTAATGTTTGAATTTGGACAATAATTCAGTAATTTGCTAACTATACAGTTTTGTCCACTTTTCTCCTAGTGAGTGTTCTGGTTTCGTCTATTCGTGCCTTGTGTATCTGGAAGGAGGGTGTGACCCACTGCCCACACGAGCACTGATCACCTGACCAGTTGAATGACCCCACACGAGCCGAGCACTTGAGACACAGAATCTGCCGCATGTGTGTGTGTGTGTGTGTGTGTGTGTGTGTGAACGAACAGTTGAATTCTAGAAAATAACGCAAGGCTATATAGTCTTGGATTTTGACTAATCACAAGACTAGTACATGTATCTAAGCACACCATTGGAAAGGTAATTCTGAGAGCTCTTGAATGCATCAATTAGTTTGAAATTGGACAATCTGAACACAAATTACGGGCTTTCAAGATACGTATCTATTTTTAGCTAATGCACAAGTAGCAGCCTCACCTTCCCCTCCACTTTGCCCAGTAGAGAGCTTTCCATCCACTGTACTGGCTCGATGATCCATGAACTACACACATCATGAGTGGGCCCCTGCTCGTTATAATCCACCGCTGATTGAGTGGGTGGAGTTTGCCCTTGCTTTGTCCTCTTATACCATTTGACAGCAGCCTCTCCTTACCCACCTTGTGAGGGAGGACACTCTCGTCAGTGAACAGGAGACACCTGTGTGTGTGGGGGGGGGGGGTTAGTGATGGAGGTGTACAAGTTTGTAAACCATCTCCAGACAAATACAGTAGCTACTTAATTCATGGTAATTCATGGTGTGTGGTGTGTGTGTGTGGGTATGGTGTGTGTGGATGTGAGGGGGTGGTGTGTGGATGTGAGGGGGTGTATAATTATAAACAACTACAATTGTGCTGACTAGACGGGATTATTGGCTACTACTGTACATGGTGTCTAGTGTGTGTTTCAGTGAACCTTTAGTGAAGCTGTCAGCGACTGGTTTGTTCTTTGCTGCCTTCCCGGAAGAGTCTGGTCCGCTAGTAGTAACAGTGACAGTGCTCATATTCACCAGGTCTGTGTTCTTCACCAGTAACTACACACAGAGAGAACACCACCTGACACACTCACACAGCCAGGCTACCATAATCTCATTCAAAAGAAGGTACTCTCTATAAAAGAGCTGCCTTACCCCCCCCCCCCCCCCCCCTACAATGTGCAGCTGCACCTAAAAAATGCATACTGAAGCAGCATAGCCGCTACACTGTGTATGTATTGTACCCACTCACTGCCTCTTGGACGACTCTATTGAGGGTGGTGTTAGCGCTGGCGAGGGAGAGGGGGAAGAGGTGGGCCTCAGTCGTGAACACAAAGTCATCCATGTTCAGGGGACTGTCCCCCTCGTCAGCAAACAACAAGAACAGATACTTGAACGTCTCAGCCAGTACGAAGGAGTCCATTCTATACAGTATCGAAGATTGCCAATAAAATGATATCGTACTACTAGAATATAAACCCTTTGTGAATGAGTTTATTAAGACTTTGCGATCTAACCTTTGCATTCTGGCAAGGATTGTGATGCCATACAAGTACCGATTATTATACGTTTTTGCGAGATCTACATGGGAACTAAATTCTAACTATTAGTATATAATGGTTCCCCTGACTTACCTGTCCTCGTGAGCGTTGGTCCTGAGGTCCTTGATGGCAGCGAAGCCACACCTCACTCTGGCGTACTTGTTCAAGTTGTTCACCACTGATCGACTGACGTCCAGGTAGTATGGATCTCCAGTCGCCTGCAGTAGCAACACAACATAATCGTTCATTAACTACTTAGCCATCAAAATAATACAGAGAGTAGAGTAGAGCAGTAGCATCACACGCTAGGGGTTGATTACAGTACTTACAGAAATATTCCAATTACTGAGATGCTTTATTCGAAACAACAGAAAGTGATATATACATAATAATTATTAGTACCGTATATCTTCTAATTTATCGGACAGCAAAAAATAATTATTTTGGAAATTGTCCGGGTATAATTGGAACAGATTTTTATAGAGCATGTGAAGTGTCCGGAATAATTAGAACAAGCAAGCAGCTGCATGCGAGCTAGCTAAGTTTAATAGAACAGGGTACGACTGAATAGTTGCACTAGCTATCTAAAACTAGCTACTCAAAGCTATCTAACTGCAGCACTTTAGGTCTTACTTGCCGTCAATGAATGGTAACTCAACTTTTCAAGGTATTGTCCGGATATTTAGAACAAATGTAATATTAAAGTACTGGAGTGTCCGTTGTATTAGAACAACAAAAATTGCCCAAAAGAGTGTCCGGGGTAATTAGAAGTGTCCGATAAATTAGAAGATATACGGTATGATGACGGCTTTTTCAATGTGTGGGCGCCTCCATCCCAGGCAGAGTTTTCGCTTTTATAACGGTTAGGCAAACAACTAGTTGTTAGCGAAAACTCGGCCTGGGATCGAGGCTAATACTGCACATGCTCAGTTCAACTTCTCACAGAGACTACCAAAAATGTGCAGAAAAGCAAAGCATTGCAGACAAAAACGTTATGTATAAAATCAGTTTCGGTCAGTTCCACTCGTATTCTCTACAATGAATCTACAAATGTCTGTAGCAGTGTCTCCTCTTCTCAGTCCTATGGCAATTTCTACCAAGGCCCTGAAGGTAGCTCTGGAAGGATTCACACTTTGCCACGCTCCCAATGCATGAGCCACTCCAGCTTGATTGCCATAACAACGTGTGACATCAGTTACATCACCGAGGTCAGCTGGGGTGAGGTTGAGTCGATCGAGCAGGTTAGGAGTTGTGACTGAATGCAAAGAAAAAAGCTAAGATAATGATAGTCTATATAAAGCACTAAAAATGACCCACATGCAGCCAGGCTAATCAAAAAAATACGCAAACATTGAAGTTACCTGTGATGCTATCAGCCAAATTGATGAGCTTCACTGAGGGCTTTTTGAGAGCGCCTGACAGGAGACTCCATGTTACATCTTGCGTACTCAGGAGCTCAGCCAACATTTCACGCAAGCACGACACATTATCGCCACGATGCTTGATATCGATGTTGGTGAGAATGAAATGACTGAGACCTAGAGCCAATCCCAGATTGAACCAGTGAGGGCTGGCACTTGAATGTGCAGTGTGTAGTTTCTCGTAAACATGTTGCAGATCGTTAATTGTCAAAGCCTGTACAAAACCAACAATCAACCAGGGTTTAATTTGGTGACGGTTACCCCTTGTAAATACCTTCTAGGGGAAACTCAAAAGGGAATACAATTGAGGGGTTCCAGTGAACAATATGCTCAATCCCCTTACCAAATGTAAAAATGATAATTATGTAAGTACGTACAGTATATGAATAAGAGTACTGCCTACCTTGTGCACGCTCAGCAGGTGTGGAAATTTCTCCGCGATTAGAATGATGTCACTCTCAGGGATTTCTTGATCTAGTTGTTGGTCCCTCACTCCAGTCTCCTTGCACACATCTTCCATTACTGTAACAGAGGACAATTCACCTGAAGAAAAGATAGATTAAATCGTTATTATTAGACCCAGGAAAAAAATTAAACTTTCAAACTCGAAACTTGTTGACCAATTGACATTTTCTTACTGGTATGTTGATCACTCGTTTTATTGACCACATGTTCCATTGCAGGGTCTGAGGAGGGAAAATTTATAAAACAAAAAACCGCAAAACAAAGCTTACTAGAAGTATTTCGCTGATCATGAACATGCACATGTACTTCCGTCTTCAAGGACACATCTTCCATTACTGTAACAGAGGAGAATTCACCTGAAAAACACGAATAAGAATTACATAATTATTACTACACAGTAAAATAATTATTACCGCGAAAAAGATTACAATATTAGTGATCAAGTAAATAACTTATCAACCAAATGGCACTTCCTTACTGGTATGTTGATCAGTCATTCTCATCTTCTTACGCGCAGGTTCCCCTATAGGGGACGATGGGCCTGAGGGGGATAACACAAGAGTCTATTGGATACAAATTTTACACCAAAATAATGTGCTAATCAAGTAACTTGTCTACTTAGGTACAAGGGCAAACAACACTACGAGCGACTAAAAGATACAAGGTAGTGCGCATATCTCCTACATCAAGTAAATCCATGCAAATGTTTACATATACTGTTACGTAATTACCGGGGTATTGCAGCTGATCACTCGTTCTTTCAGTGACATCTCTCATAACAGAGGATGGTTCACCTAACATAGAGAAACAAAAATGTCAATATTACTGAACACTATATAATTATTATACTCACCTGAACCTTCGCTATTGCCCAGCCAAATTCTATGTTCGTCACTGAGCTCTTCCCACTCATCTGCATGAAGGGAACACATCCAATAGCCATCCACACTCACATCGGCAAGGTGCAACTTGTTTCCACTTCCTATGCTCTTCTTGCAAGGGCAAAAGATCGCTGGTTTGGGTGTATCATTGTTGTAATTCAAAACAACACAAGCAGCTTTGATGGATTCCATTAGTTGAGAACAAACTATGGGACACAACTCTTTGCGTAATGGAGGGGGGGCTTTGACATACACTTCCATACAGAAGAAGGAATCAACCAATGAGATGACACAAGAACGATTCGGATATCGAAATTGAATACAATTCTTAGCGAAAAGAATTGGATCACCTGAGGGGAGAACAGCTTTCCAATCATGCCTCCGCATTACATCAACAACCGTACAACAGAAGACACCAGAGCGAATACACCCACTAGGAAAGTGAATAGCGAGGGGGATAGATGAGGAACGGACTTTGTCTAGCTCAGCAGGTTGGATGGATTTGAGTAGAGATGGCATGAAGAACTCGGCTTGGTGGGTAGTGGCTTCCACTAGAGGAATGGGAGCAATCACGAGAAGATATTTCATGATCAACAGCATATCTTCTGGAGAAAAGATGCCTTCAACGTAATGCTTCTTAAAGAATCGTAGAAACTTTAAAGTGATTATGCCCTCGTCTCGAAATCTCTTCCATTCGGCGCCTGTCCCTCCTGGGCTAACAGTAGAGTGTGCATTCCTCAGAAAAATGGCGTGCTGTGAGAGCTCGGTGATCTTGTCTAGTGGAATCTGGGCATCCACAAACACTGTGTTGGGGAGAATAGAGGGATAGTAGTGCGCTATACACACGTTGTCAAAGAAGACCAGAGCAGCTTCAAGATCTTGGAGCAAATAACCAAATCGAGTGGCTAATTGGAGACATTCTTCAATGCCTAGTACACCTCGCTCGAGACTGGCAGACAAACTCTGGAGAAGTGAATCCAAGAATGACCACCAGATGGGCATTTTGACTTGTAGCGGAATAGAGCGCTCAATAGCAATTCTAATCCTATTGGCAGTGGCCAGTGAATCTTCTTCTCGGCTGATTGTGTTGAGACCAAAAATCAGATTGTTCAATCCAAGATTTTCGTACACCAATAGCTTCTTGATATCGGGTGGCAGCATGTCGAGAATCTCTTGATTCCTCTCGATAAGTGTATCCGAGCTTTTCAGCTGATCAAAGAATGTGCCCACAAAGATCATCTTCGGCTTCTTGTCTTGTGAGGTATGGGACTCAATGGATCGAATGAGACTCTGAAGTGTCTCCCCAAGGGTCATGTGAGATGCATGAGGACTACCAACAAGCTGCCCATCCTTGTAGTACTCGTCAGAAGGGAAACTGGAGAGTTCGTCAATCAAACGCAGGACTATCAACGCCACCGAAATGTGCTTGATGAAGAGAGGGCTGATGTCGTGGAATTGCGGCTGGCCGCCGCAGTCGGTAACATACACCCAGTTGGAATCGAACAGTTCTCCTTCTTGCTGGTCACTGCTCGACAGTTGGTCAGTTCCCTGTGTGGCTGGCTTCAGCTCTTCTGCCACACCACTCACTACACTCGCTATCACTTCATCGATGGCTTTGTCCAACATTCTTGCAGAGCCAGAAAGTTCATCGGAGTCGAAAAGTCCATCAGAATCGTTGCTGGATTGGGAATCAGAAAGGTACTCATTGCAACTAAAATATGAATCATCTGAATCAGAATCGGGACCCGAAATTAGCTCGGTTGTGGTCATCTTTTTCAAGCTCTCGGCAACCCTTGATGCTGTGGATGGATCGGTGCTTTCTTTTGGTAACTTAGCGATGATTTCAGCAAGTAGCTTGCGCAGCTTTGGCTGAGACATCTCTTCCCAGCCTCTTCCAGTTGACTTGAATTTCGTGTTGGACACGGGGCGAATGCGTGCTGGCTTTTCCATACAAGGAGTGCTGTCTCGCTGTGGTGGAGGGGGCTTGTCGGTTAGCAGGCGCTTGAGATTGGTCTTCCCTGTTCCCGCCGGTCCAAACACAAGCATGTTGACAATGTTCACCAAGACATATCCGTGCTTCATCGCCTCATCAAACAACCGCTTCGCTGATTCTAAACAAGACGTGTGTATGTGGTGTTAGGAATGTTAACTATGCAATACTCCAGAGCTGGGTGACAAGATGGACTATTATTATGATGTCACCATAATTATGATGCATGTGATTAAACCGATCATTACATGCAGGAATGTGCTATGCTTGCATTCATGGATGTCACTATTAAGTACACATGTAGTAAGCACAGTAGAGGGTACGCCCCACAACCCAATGGATATGAAGCAAAATACATAATTAAAAGGATGGTGGTTGTGAGTGGGTGGGGGAATGAACAATGGAATGAACATTACATTGAGGTCTGGAAAACATGTAAACAATATAAAGGCAACAAGTATGTATAAAGTCATACAGTCCGATCACGTCGCCTTAAAGCATAATTTGGTGAGGTATATAAAACACATAACAATAGCATCATGTTTTATGCAACTCGCCCTCGGGCTCATAAAATGATTGCTAGTCTGCCTAAACTGTACAATACAGTCAGTTGCCTAGCAACGCAAGCTTAAAAAGGTGGTGGGTGGAGCAAATAGTTGATAAGAACATGATTACATACGTATGGTATATACATGTACATAATACCTTATAGTGCGAAATTTTCGAGGCACTTATATTTCGTGGAATGGCCTCTAAAGCATTTCGTTGCACAATGTTTGTGGGTTGACCGCTTACCACAAGCCATGCCTTTAATCTTTGCATGTTATAGCAGATAATTGGTACAATTTTCGTGGATTGCTAACCCATGAAATCAGCGAAAATATAGCCCCTCGAAAATTTTGCGGTATATACGGTAACTGCTTTAAAATGGATCTAACTGGACACAGCAGCTGTGCGTATACGCAAGAAGCCAATGAAGTGCCAGTGGAAATGAAGGACATGAAGCAGCTGAACATAAACCACTTTTAAATCGTAAACCTTTAAAGCTTGCTAAGTGGGTGACCCACCAATGACAGGGAATACATGTACTGGGTAATAATGATGTGGCTGATCACTACAGGAATGTGCTATGCTTGAATTAACATGATGCTGTCATAATTAAGTAACACAGTACAACGTCACGAACCCAAATCATTGAAAGTTGGTATTCCAATAAACCATATCCATACCACCACAGTGTGTAGAGTAGTAACAGGAACAATGCTCTAGTACACTGTAGTGTGCACAATCAGGGGCAGTTGCCTAGCAACACAACACATGTGATAGGCGAACGAAAATGTTGTGGGTGGAGCCAACGCTTTTGCAATAAAACGATTATATAAAGTATGAGGACCTCACAACAGCTGTAGGTACAGTCTACTAATAACACACTACATGTAAGTTGCTACAGGTACGAGTGATTGCAACTATGAGCATCAACACTCACTGTACTATAAAGTTCCTTGCTCCCCTCACCTTTCTTTCTCTGTCTCTCCTGTCCTTCTCCTCGTATCTCAGCAATAGCATTCTCATTCATATGTATTATCTCCTCACAGTCTTGTATCCCTGAGACACACTTCTTGATCTCCCCCTCTACCTCCTCCAGCTCTCCCAGCAGTTGTCTCCGGTCCTGGTCAGTGATGTCACCAGACAGTCTCTGTTGGAGGGCAGCTCTTCTCTGGGGGAGTAAAGAATTTATATACAACTGAAGAAAAATTCCACCAAATAGAACATGCAGCTGATACAAATGTACAAATTATCAAAATATAAAAATCAGCAACCACCAACCTAAATAAACTTGGCGAGCATAATTATATATTTACCCGCTATACGGTATAACCTCACACAGACAAACAGTAAAAGTGGACTTACAAGTCATACCTAAAAAAAGGCAGACAAAAAGCAACCATTCATCATACATACATGTACACACATTGTCGTTCTGCTAGACTACGTGTACCACTCTAGATCTTACCACGAGAGTAGTAAGTGCAACTGTCAACACTCACCGTCTCATGACTAGTCAGTTCACTCTCATTCCTAGCCTTCACCTGGACAAGGTGAACAAGACAAGAGTGGGTTAGACTGTGTGTTTGTGGTCACACATTATGAGTTGTCTATAGGAGCAACCAGTATAGCTACTAGAGTCAGGTAAGGATATGAGACTATTACAAACTGAATGCATATGAGGTGTACGGTATGTTTGCCAACATTGTTTAACTCACTCTCTATCGTTCCAGATATTCAGTAACCATGGAAATGTAGGGAGAGAGAAAAGAATATAATCACAAACCTGTACACTATGAATGCCAATACACATGTACTCATGCAACTCAAACATTACTGACACAAGTACAGTCACAAGTCAGTGCAGTGTCCCGCTCACCTTCTGTTTAGTCCAATTAATGAGACACCAGCGTAAGACACACATGGAAACAGAGAGAGGGGGATGATGGTAGGAGCAGTAAGTGCATTCATACATGTCTGCATACTGTAACTTACCATCTGTTGTTCCAGTAATCATTAGCAGTAGTCACATTAACAAGCAGTAGGACACGGACATGTAGAGAAATGAACATGTTCAAATACACGAATGCATTCACACATGTATACATCAATTATTGCAAGTACACGTCTGTATAGACTGGCGGCGACAGCCCCTCGCGTGCGTAGCGCGAGGGACTGGCAAACTGCCTATCAGTCACTCGTCTCAGCTGCAACGAGCATTGCAGCCTATCAGATTGCTCAACGTCATATTAGCCCTGTAATTGTAACCGCAAATACACTTCAGGGGATTCAGTGCATTCCATAGTAGCTGAATCTCGTAGCAAAATTTAACCACATTATCTATAACGATATTCATGTTTAGTAGTGTCATACGATCTATTACACTTCCGCTGAGACAAGTGACTGATAGGCAGTTTGCCAGTCGCTCTATCGCCGCCAGTCTAACGTCTGTACAGCATGAAACTTTCAGTACGTACTAATCCTAAATAAAGTCACGCAAGTTATTCTTTCTGCCTTCATGCAGTAGTACATGTATACAAGTCAGCCTAGTACGCCATTATATGTACATGCAATAAACTCACAGTCTGTTGTTGAGTAACAGTCCACAGAGGGTACATGTGAGGAGAGAGGATATGAACACTGGTAGTACACACACTGGCTAGTACACACACAGGTACTCAGTACTAGCAATAGCAGATAATGGAAGGGTTAGTGGGTGGGTCAGTGGAAGGGACGGTAAACGGTACAACAAGCATCTTACATGTACAACTTTGATACGTATGATTTTGTTTGTCGTACAATACAACACCTGCACTTCATGAGACACACACACAATCACAACATACCTCAATGTTACGCTGAGACACATCAAATGGTACATGTGAGAGAGAGATTTAATCTTAACACACATACAAGACATCAGATCAGTTGAACGCTGGTGTGTATGGGACTGACTACACATAGCAACAAGTGGCTAGACCTGGTATAGAAAAGCTCTAAAAAAGTTGGGGAAACATTGAGAATAGGCAACAAGTTTTAGGTTCAGTAGGCACTTAATTGGTTGGGGAATTTACATAAACACAAATTTACATGTACACAATGTACACAATGGTGGTATTTCGAACTTGTGCCCGTAAAATGGGATTACGAATTGAACAAGTTTAAAGCCATGGTCTACCCTATACGAGGGAGAGGGTCAGCTCTAGAGGACAAGGGACACACGCTAATGATGCTAGGTAACCAGTACATCCGTACACATTGCAGCTGAACCATTTTAGTGTGTGGACATTGAGTACTCGTAAGAAGCTCACCTCCTACAGTAGTCCAAATCAGTGTGTGGTCCAACATAGGAATGAGTGTGTGCATGGGAAGAGACAAACACGATAATGTACGTACCAACTAATGAACTTAGGTGTATATTCTACGAATATAAAAAGTACAACCTAATAAGTTGTGTGGGCCTCGGCTAATACCAAGTTGACAATATAGAAAGAGACAAAGATAATTTACGAGTTCCTAGTAACCATTAAAATAAGTGTGCACGTGCAAACACAACTAACCCACTGTTGATCCAGAGAGGGAGAGTCCACAGAGCAAACAGTGGGAAGATAGTAAATGAATGATTACGAGGTTGAATATGATCATACTAAATATTTCCCTATATAACACTATGGCACTGCACACACACAAGAGTAATAATGGGGAAGAAGAAACATCACAGAATATGCAACAGACACTAATTACTCTGTCAACACACACCAACTTACAATCTGTTGTTTCAGAGGGTCAGTCAAAGGTGAGGTGGAGATGCATGAAATGGAAGGAAGAGAACATTAGTACAGTGATACAGTACAGTGGTGATTGCACGACACAGGGGAGGGGAAACAATTGTGGACAGCCAAAAATGCAGACTGAAACACTTGATTAACCATGCATACTTTCAGGTACTACTACGAGTAGCCTCGATCCCAGGCCGCACTTCCCACTTCACTTAGGGAAGTGGGCCTGGTATCGACTGCTTGCGCATGCGCTAATATCCCCCCGGTATCGATCTGGGGGCTTTGGATAACATCGTATATGCTCAGTAAAACTGTGACATCACAAGGAACGAAAGTGGATTGAAGGAAGTAGATAGAAAGTTCGATTGAGTTGCTAGCCCATCTGATAGCATTCTCTGATAGCTACCCTTAGCCTGCTATGTTAACAAAAAACTCACAGCCTGCAACAGTGTGGATGACGATCGTCTGAACGGAGTGAAAGCTGACAAGAGCCTATATGGACAGGCCATTTAACACTATCTTTGGTGAAAGTCTACTATACTACTGCTACTGCAGAAGAAAATAGCTGTACAACAAACATACACAGCTCTGTCTCTAGCTAGCTAGCTATATAGCTCTGTGTATGACTTTTAGGATATTTTCTCTGATGAATCCAGTATTATAGGAAATTTTACGGGAAAAAATATCCAATAATTTGGCGCATGCGCAAGCAGTCGATAGCAGGCCTTCTTTCCTATGAAGGCCGGTGAAGGAGGCTACACTACGAGTAGATCTACTTGTCTCAATTAAGGAATAGTATCACATTCAGTTATCCGTATGTGCTCTTCTTTACACTGTCTACCTCCTAACAACAAGTGCTCAGAGCACAAGCATGTCAGCTTGGTAGAATGTGATTGCACACAACGTACCTTAATCCTTGCCTGTTGTCCATCCAGAGAGAGTGGTACATGTGGAGAGAACAACAACATGAGATAAAACACCTCACACTGACAGGGTAGAGTGTAGGCACTATACTGTGATGAATGAATGATGCCAAGTGTGTTTATGGGTGGTCAACAAGTACATCTAGGTACTAGGAGAATGCACTCATCATTGAGCATCTATCTATCATGTGAATATCATACCCTTTCCGCATCAGTGAGCCCATCCTCCATCAACTGTGTGGAACTAGCAGCATTCAGTGTTGTAGATTCAGCCATTTCAAGAGAAGGTCTGGAACACCCCTTATATTTCTTTGTGGGTGGCTAGAGGCATGAGGGGGAGGGGCTTGTAGCAACACCCACACATTGTTCATTAAAGAAAGGGTTCAAAGGACACATAATTATTGTTCCAAATAGAGCACAGAACACACATAAAGCAAGTACGTATCAGTAGAAGAAGCACTGAAGAAAGAAGAGCTCAGGAACAATGGCCCACCTGACACTAATTGCCAGAGCCAGTGATGGACTACCTCTGTCCTCATCCATTGTCAATGAAGAGGTAGAGGAGCTACAGTAGATAATACAGTACAGTCTGCATTGGTCCCATCAGGACACTGTACTGTATGCAGCTCAGTGACATGAATAGTTGTCAAGTCATGATTCTGTAGACATATAAAGAGAACCTTGCTAGAATAATACGTGTGTAGTGTGTGCTATCTTTAACAGCTTGAATTAACTGAATTGTTGCATTCTCCCTCTGCAGTCTGGCCGGGATTATGCTGAATACCAACCCAAGGCCAAGCAGATATTTCGCAAGCAGTCGTCAGTCAGCCCCCCTCGATGCTCAATCGAGTGTGACCCGGGTCGTATGGTGTTCCAGTAAGCACTCTCCTGTGAATGTCATTATTGCCTCATGGTGTGTATGATGATTGGTGCTCTGTCATGGTATAAACTGATGCAATGGATGGTCTTTTGTTTGTGAGCATTTGCTTAACTGTACCATACACATTGTAAGTGGTGTGTGTTATACATAGGTCCCTCTATAGTGATTGTCTAACAAGGAACTACCAGTGTACATGTAGTCTAAGAATAGTTGGAACTTGGTTGGTGATATTATACTCCAGTTTAATGGTGGATGAGGGGCGATGACTTTGAGCTAGAAGCACACACACTAACATGGACCCCCCACACAGCTACATCCTTGAGGAGGGGATATGCTACCTCGCCCTGTGTGACCCCACCTATCCTGCCAAGCTGGCCTTTAACTACCTCGAGAATCTACACAAAGACTTCAGTGAGCAACATGGCAACGATGTACACAAGGCCAGTCGACCGTACCACTTCATTGAGTTTGGTACGTATTTATATCTGCCATCCATATTTTGTAGACTTAATTATAAGGTCATGCTTTTTCCTGTGTCAGCATTGGACATGCACAGCTGGGCAACACCAGCACTTGCAGTTTCTTGTGTGTGTACTGTTTCAATTCAGTGTTGCTACCACTGTTATATATAGTACAGAATGTCCTTCCTCTCACACCCACTCACCCCCCCCCCACACACACACACACACACACGCACGTGCAGGTCTCAGTGACAAAGCGGGGAAGCTGGTTGACCACTCTCGTGTGCCAGAGGCTAATGACTGATCAGCTAATGCAGCATGTGAGCATCTCCTGGCTACTGTGGATTGGTTCTGGACTCAAGGAGGTCAGTCAGGGTCAATATATACAGTGTATCAGTCTACCTCTTGTAACGAGAACCCCCTACAAGTCTAGCTTGTAACACCTAGCTAAGTACTGGATTGTGATTTACAATAGTGATCTCCCTAGCTGAGACTGTCCTGACTTTTAGTTGTTGTAATTGCATTGTCCCAGTCTAAGGAGGTCTTTATTCCCCTCTGCAGGTGGTTCACCCACTTCTACGTGTGGGGGATGGTGTGGAACTACTCTGTATTCCTCTACTATACCAGCCACTGTCTACTGCACACACGACTACCGCTATTGGGCCCTGCAATCGAGACCGTCATTGGGAACTTTGTGTCATCCAAATGCAACTATTTCTCTCAAGCTCATTTGGAAGTGTGGCTGGTTCTACTCCTCCTTTGCCTGCAAGTGTCTCGTAGATTGTTTGAGTGTTTGTTTGTGAGTGTATTCTCTGATAGCAAGATGGCACCAGCTCATTACATACTCGGAGTCTACTTCTACACCGCTTTGGGACCAACAGCACTGCTGCATTTGAATTCAGGTACAGTAATATTCAGTCTAGTACACTTACAATTAATACTTGATCAAGGTATGTACAAGTACTACTGTGTAATTGTTGACTTGTTAATTCTTGTTTAGGAGTCTCTATTTGAATGTCAGCCTTGATCAATGTTTCATTGCAGACTCACCTCTTGCTGGCCTGATTGTAGCCACTCTGTTGTTCCTCTGGGCCTACACACATCAGTACCGATGTCACGTCATCCTTGCACAACTCAGAGCAGCCAAGAACAAGCCACAGTACGGCGGCTGTCACTGCCAAGCAGACTCACGTTTGCTATAGACACAAGTTTGAGGACTATCCAAACAACAGACAAATTGTTATGACCATTTGTTTATTAGTTGCTAATATAATTTATGCTATGTACATGCAGTACTGTATGGTATCATTCATATTCTCCAATCAATAATCTATCAAATTAATGATCGAAAAAATTAATTTTGAATTTGCAGTGAATAATAATTGACGCTTCTTATGCTATTATTTGTACATGCAGTACATGGTACATTGAATTAGTATGACATCATTTATTGTTCAAGCAATAAACCTTCAAATGATCGAAAAAATTAATGTTTGAATTTGGACAATAATTCAGTAATTTGCCAGCTATACAGTTTTGTCCACTTTTCTCCTAGTGAGTGTTCTGGTTTCGTCTATTCGTGCCTTGTGTATCTGTAAGGAGGGCGTGACCCACTGCCCACACGAGCACTGATCACCTGACCAGTTGAATGACCCCAGACGAGCCGAGCACTTGAGACACAGAATCTGCCACGTGTGTGTGTGTGTGTGTGTGTGTGTGTGTGTGTGTGTGTGTGTGTGTGTGTGTGTGTGTGTGTGTGTGTGTGTGTGTGTGTGTGTGTGTGTAATTATGAAGAATATAATATAGCAAATTCTACGAGCTAAACAGTTGAATTCTAGAAAATAACGCAAGGCTATAGTCTTTGTTAAAATTGGATTTTAACTTATCACAAAATAGTACATGTATCTAAGCACACCATTGGAAAGGTAATTCTGAGAGCTCTTGAATGCAGTTTGAAATTGGACAATCAGAACACAAATTATGAGCTTTCAAGATACGTATCTATTTTTAGCTAATGCACAAGTAGCAGCCTCACCTTCCCCTCCACTTTTCCCAGTAGAGAGCTTTCCATCCACTGTACTGGCTCGATGAACCATGAACTACACACATCATGAGTGGGCCCCTGCTCGTTATAATCCACCGCTGATTGAGTGGGTGGAGTTTGCCCTTGCTTTGTCCTCTTACATCATTTGACAGCAGCCTCGTTGGAGAGCAGCTCTCTGAGTAACAGTGCGTCCAATCGCTGCATGAACACAGCTGGTATTATAATGTCACTGGATCCATCGCCACTCATGGAGAAGGGAGGGACCTGGGTTGTATTGTACTGCTTGACATTATCTGGGAGGGGGGGGGGGGACCGTTAAGAGCATATTATACAATTTCACAAAGACCACAGAATGGTGTGCAATACACTATATACGTACGTACAGTCAAGGACTTTTATAAACAGAATTTTCTCTAAAGTTACAAGCTCTTGGACAGTGTAGTTTACCTGTGATGATGACCCCAGCTGCACCAGCTTTCTGAGCAGTCCTGGCCTGTAGAATACAATTAGTGAACAATTGTTCCTAAAACAATAATTATATCACAGGCACTTTAAGAGAAACATTTAGATAACGTAACGTAACCATTAATAGGCTCCACATGGTTATGGTGTACGGTACAACACTGTGTACCTTGAGTACAAAGAGGCAGCCTCCTCTGTTAATGAGCAGGATCTTCCCCATAATATCCCGGGCCTCCTGGGGGTCATACTCGGAGCATCCATTGTCCAGTACTCCACCGATTGGCTTCATCTCCACCAACTCCCCTCCCACTTGGAACTCCCCCACGCCCAGCTCTGGCCCGAACATGGCTGGACCTACAGTGAACTCGTGTCGTATGCCCCTCTCCTGGAGGTCAGCAGGGGTCAGTATACGAGCCAGCTTCGGTGTCTGTCTCTGACTACCATCTAATAGGAGGCGTAATACAGTTGCAGTCATTGCTATGGGAAACAGATTATTCAAATTTGGCAAATAAAACTATAGGATGGAGGGTTTTGTGTACTGTATGTATATATCAATTCCTATATGTACCTCCATACATTAAAGACGCTGCACATTGAAGTACATTACATGTGGTTGAAAGCTGTACATGTACTATTACCAACAACACTAAAAGCATTTTACCTGTGACGTGCTGCTGATTCATGAGCTTGACAATATCCTGCATGAGGTACCATCCCTCCTCTGCGTCCTCAGGGCTATATTGGCCTTGGCCATATTGTGGGAGACCTGCACTTTATCTCCCTCCACCACTTGAACCACAATGCCCAGCTCAGTGAGGATCTTCAGGTGACCTGGGTTCTTGAAGTCCAGAGAATTGATCGAGAGACGAGGAGGAGTGAGACGCTTACGCTTGGCACTGTATGTGTGTGTGTGTGTGTGTGTGTGTGTGTGTGTGTGTGTGTGGGCGTGTGTGTGTGTGTGTGTGGGAGGTATCAATAGCACACTTTATTCGAATTTGAGAGCAAATTTGTAAAGGCTTCATAATTATTGTGTATTGACTACAATGAACCAAGCTGCTGCTGTTACCTGGTTGGTCGTTTGTTGAACCTTGAGCTGGTGCAAAGTTTGAAGACCATCTTCTCAAAGCGGTCCAACAGGACAAACGGCCGTCGGTCATTAGGGCACATCAGGTACGCACTGATCACCACAGATTCTGTGTGTGTGTGTGTGTGTGTGTGTGCGTGTGGGTGTGTGTGTGTGTGTGTGTGCGTGTGGGTGTGTGTGGGTGTGTGTATATAAACAGAACTAGAAAACTGTGCTGACTAGACGGGATTATTGGCTACTACTGTACATGGTGTCTAGTGTGTGTTTCAGTGAACCTTTAGTGAAGCTGTCAGCGACTGGTTTGTTCTTTGCTGCCTTCCCAGAAGAGTCTGGTCCGCTAGTGGTAACAGTGACAGTGCTCATATTCACCAGGTCTGTGTTCTTCACCAGCAACTACACACAGAGAGAACAACACCTGACACACTCACACAGCCAGGCTACCATAATCTCATTCAAAAAAGGTACTCTCTATAAAAGAGCTGCCTTACCCCCCCCCCCCCCCTACAATGTGCAGCTGCACCTAAAAAATGCATACTGAAGCAGCATAGCCGCTACACTGTGTATGTATTGTACCCACTCACTGCCTCTTGGACGACTCTATTGAGGGTGGTGTTAGCGCTGGCGAGGGAGAGGGGGAAGAGGTGGGCCTCAGTCGTAAACACAAAGTCATCCATGTTCAGGGGACTGTCCCCCTCGTCAGCAAACAACAAGAACAGATACTTGAACGTCTCAGCCAGTACGAAGGAGTCCATTCTATACAGTATCGAAGATTGCCAATGAAATGATATCGTACTACTAGAATATTAAACCCTTTGTGAATGAGTTTATTAAGACTTTGCGATCTAACCTTTACATTCAGGCAAGGATTGTGATGCCATACAAGTACCGATTATTATACGTTTTTGTGAGATCTACATGGGAACTAAATTCTAACTATTAGTATATAATGGTTCCCCTGACTTACCTGTCCTCGTGAGCGTTGGTCCTGAGGTCCTTGATGGCAGCAAAGCCACACCTCACTCTGGCGTACTTGTTCAAGTTGTTCACCACTGATCGACCCACGTCCAGGTAGTATGGATCTCCAGTCGCCTGCAGTAGCAACACAACATAATCGTTCATTAACTACTTAGCCATTAAAATAATACAGAGAGTAGAGTAGAGCAGTAGCATCACACGCTAGGAGTTGATTACAGTACTTACAGAAATATTCCAATTACTGAGATGCTTTCTTCGAAACAACAGAAAGTGATATATGCATGTACAGCTAATGCATAGAGTAAACACACACCCCCACCCCCCCACACACACACACACCCACCCCCCCCACACACATACACCCACCCCACCCACACACCCCCACACACCCCCACACACACACACCCACCCCCACCCCACACACACACACCCACCCCCAAATTAAAATTAACTGCAACTCTCCCCCCCCCATCAATTTATCAGCTGCCATAACTCGAATTCCGTGGATCCAATTTCAACGATAATATAATTTTCTGAAAGCTTAGAAACACACCTTTCAAATAGCATCATCAAAATTCTTATTTGAACGATAAAAATATTTCCAATTAGGCGATACCATGAATAATAGCCCATGGTCCAAGACCGAAAAATGACAAATTATGGCCCCGACGAATTTTTGGATTGAAATACATCATTTGAAAGGAAATTTTCTAAGCTTTCCGAAAATCACAAAATTTTGGAGATTCGATCAACGGTACTAAAGTTAATAGCTGTTGAAATTAACTGCAACTCTCCCCCCCCCTCAATTTAATTATTCTTTTCAGCTGCCATAACTTGAATTCCGTGGACCCCCACCCACCCCACACACACACACCCACCCCCATCCCCCCACACACAAACACCCACACACCCCACACACACATGACGGTGTACCTTGTAGAGGAAGTAAGTGCTCTCAATGAACTCAGGCCTGAGAGGGTGGTTTCCCCAGTGGACCCTGAAGTCATGAGTGAATGCCTCGGGTAGGAAGTTGTGTCTCTCCATCACATGATAAAGCATGTCGTGAATGTGTATAGCTGTGTCTACATCACCCCACAGAACCTGGAGATAGATACAACAAACCTTGTCATTTAAACATGAAGGTTAGGTAAGTACAGTATATACAAAAATGTATACTGCAGACTACAATAGACGGACGCCTCTAAGAAGTACTTTTCTATGTCAAACTGTTCTAGAGAGGTTCAGAGATATTAAGGCAAAACAGAAAACTACGGCACGAAAAACAATTGTTGATCTCAGTCTACCATTTTGTGGTACCTTTATCAAAGAGCTACAAATAAATTGGACACAAGTTACGGCCCCTAAAAGGGAGCTAGTGGTTTCTCTTAGTCAGTGCATGTGTGTATGTGTGTGTGTGTGTGTGTGTGTGTGTGTGTACCTGTAGACCAGGCCAGAACGCCAGAAGTGAGTCCATGAAAGATCTAGTCATTCGATGAGGTGAATTCATGCATTCAGCCATTTCAAGAGAAGGTCTGGAAGGCCCCTTGCATATTGCAACTCACCCTGTCAGCTATAACCTGTTCATAGTAGGAGGAAAGATAAACAAAGCACAGAGTCTCTTTGTCTTGAAGGTTGGATTTCAATATTTCAAGACATGATTATTCCTTTAATTCTACTAACTGCACTTTGACTTTAGCGGTGTGATGACGGCTTTTTCAATGTGTGGGGGCCTCGATCCCAGGCCGAGTTTTCCCTTTTATAACGGTTAGGCAAACAACTAGTTGTTAGCGAAAACTCGGCCTGGGATCGAGGCTAATACTGCACATGCTCAGTTCAACTTCTCACAGAGACTACCAAAAATGTGCAGAAAAGCAAAGCATTACAGAAAAAATAGTATCAATAAAAAACTTTATGATCAAAATCAGTTTCGGTCAGTTCAACTCGTATTCTCTACAATGAATCTACAAATGTCTGTAGCAGTGTCTCCTCTTCTCAGTCCTATGGCAATTTCTACCAAGGCCCTGAAGGTAGCTCTGGAAGGATTCACACTTTGCCACGCTCCCAATGCATGAGCCACTCCAGCTTGATTGCCATAACGACGTGTGACATCAGTTACATCACCAAGGTCAGCTGGGGTGAGGTTGAGTCGATTCAGCAGGTTAGGAGTTGTGGCTGAATGCAAAGAAAAAAGCTAAGATAATGATAGTCTATAACAAGCACTAAAAATGACACACATGCAGCCAGGCTAATAAAAAAAATACGCAAACATTGAAAATAGTTACCTGTGATGCTATCAGCCAAATTGATGAGCTTCACTGAGGGCTTTTTGAGAGCGTCTGACAGGAGACTCCATGTTACATCTTGCGTACTCAGGAGCTCAGCCAACATTTCACGCAAGCACGACACATTATCGCCACGATGCTTGCTATTGATATTGGTGAGAACAAAGTAAGTTAGACCTAGAGCCAATCCCAGATTGAACCAGTGAGGGCTGGCACTTTCATGTGCAGTGTGTAGTTTCTCGTAAACATGTTGCAGATCGTCAATTGTCAAAGCCTGTACAAAAGCAACAATCAACAGGGTTTCATTTGGTGAGGGTTGCCCCTTATAAATACCTTCTAGAGGAAATTCAAAGGGAATATATACAATTGAGGGGTTCCAGTGAACAATATGCTCAACCCCCTTACCAAATGTAAAAATGATAATTATGTAAGTACGTACAGTATATGAATAAGAGTACTGCCTACCTTGTGCACGCTCAGCAGGTGTGGAAATTTCTCCGCGATTAGAATGATGTCACTCTCAGGGATTTCTTGATCTAGTTGTTGGTCCCTCACTCCAGTCTCCTTGCACACATCTTCCATTACTGTAACAGAGGACAATTCACCTGAAGAAAAGATAGATTAAATTGTTATTATTAGGCCCAGGAAAAAAATTAAACTTTCAAACTCGAAACTTGTTGACCAATTGACATTTTCTTACTGGTATGTTGATCACTCGTTTTATTGACCACATGTTCCATTGCAAGGTCTGAGGAGGGAAAATTTATAAAACAAAAAAACGCAAAACAAAGC
This sequence comes from Halichondria panicea, assembly GCF_963675165.1. Classification (NCBI taxonomy): domain Eukaryota; kingdom Metazoa; phylum Porifera; class Demospongiae; order Suberitida; family Halichondriidae; genus Halichondria; species Halichondria panicea. The sequence continues at coordinate 725,986 of NC_087386.1, forward strand.
TTACTAGAAGTATTTCGCTGATCATGAACATGCACATGTACTTCCGTCTTCAAGCACACATCTTCCATTACAGAATTACCTGAGGAAAAGCAGACACAGCAGTTACGCTAATGTAGTACGTTTGTCAATTACCATACAAGGCTGTTGATCACTCGTTCTTTAAATTATTTGATACACATTTTACTAAACTATAACAAATACTCTGCTAATCAAGTAACTATGTACTAGCTAGTTAAGTTCCAAAACTGCAAATGTTTACATATACTGTTACGTAATTACCGGGGTATTGCAGCTGATCACTCGTTCTTTCAGTGACATCTCTCGTAACAGAGGATGGTTCACCTAACATAGAGAAACATAAATGTCAATATTACTGAACACTATATAATTATTATACTCACCTGAACCTTCGCTATGGTCCAGCCAGATTCTATGTTCGTCACTGAGCTTCCCATACACACGTGCCTCCTGGGAGCATATCCAATAGTCCTTCCGTTCGCTCAAATCAGCAAGGTGCAATTTGCTTCCAGTGCTCTTCTTGCATGGGCAAAAGATGCCTGTCTCGGGTGTGTCGTTGTTGTAATGCAATGCTTGACAGGACAATTTAATGCTGCTTAAAATTTCGTTGCGAATCGTAGGGCATATTTCATTGCGTAAAGGAAAAGGGACGTCAATGTACACTTCGATATACGAGAAGGAGTCGATCAGAGCCACGGTATACGGGTGCTTGGGAATTCTTAGCTGGATACAATTTTTAGCAAAACAGATTGGTTTCCCTGAGGGGAGTAAAACTTTCCAGTCCAACCTCTTGATCACGTCCACAACTAGACAGCAAAATACTCCAGAGCGAATACACCCACTACGAAAGTAGATAGCGAAGGGTGATATTGTGAAGGAGGAACGGATTTTGTCTAGCTCAACAGGTGGGATCGATGTGAGTAGAGATGGCATGAAGAACTCGACTTGGTGGGTAGTGGACTCCACTAGAGGAATGGGAGCAATCACAAGAAGATCTTTCATGATCAACAGCATATCTTCTGGAGAAAAGGTGCCTTCAACGTAATGCTTCTTGAAGAATCGTAGAAACTTTAAAGTGATTATGCCCTCATCTCGAAATCTCTTCCATTCGGCGCCTGTCCCTTCTGGGCTAACAGTAGAGCGTGCATTCCTCAGGGAGATGGCGTGTTGTGAGAGCTCGGTGATCTTGTCTAGTGGAATCTGGGCATCCACAAACACTGTGTTGGGGAGAATAGAGGGATAGTAGTGCGCTATACACACGTTGTCAAAGAAGACCAGAGCAGCTTCAAGATCTTGGAGCAAATAACCAAATCGAGTGGCTAATTGCAGACATTCTCCAATGCTTAGTACACCTCGCTCGAGACTGGCAGACAAACTCTGGAGAAGTGAATCCAAGAAGGACCACCAGATGGGCATTTTTACTTGTAACGGAATAGAGCGCTCAATAGCAATTCTAATCCTATTGGCAGTGGCCAGTGAATCTTCTTCTCGGCTGATTGTGTTGAGACCAAAAATCAGATTGTTCAATCCAAGATTTTCGTACACCAATAGCTTCTTGATATCGGGTGGCAGCATGTCGAGAATCTCTTTATTCCTCTCGATAAGTGTATTCGAGCTCTTCAGCTGATCAAAGAATGTGCCCACAAAGATCATCTTCGGCTTCTTATCTTGTGAGGTATGGGACTCAATGGATCGAATCAGACTCTGAAGTGTCTCCCCGAGGGTCATGTGAGATGCATGAGGACTACCAACAAGCTGCCCATCCTTGTAGTACTCGTCAGAAGGGAAACTGGAGAGTTCGTCAATCAAACGCAGGACTATCAACGCCACCGAAATGTGCTTGATGAAGAGAGGGCTGACATCGTGGAATTGCGGCTGGCCGCCGCAGTCGGTAACATACACCCAGTTGGAATCAAACAGTTTTCCTTCTTGCTGGTCACTGCTCGACAGTTGGTCAGTTCCCTGTGTGGCTGGCAGCTCTTCTGCCACACCACTCACTACACTCGCTATCACTTCATCGATGGCTTTGTCCAACATTCTTGCAGAGCCAGAAAGTTCATCGGAATCGTTCGTCGATGGGCTCAATTTGGAACCAGAAATTGGCTTGGTTGTGGTCATTCTCTTGGGAATCCTTAATGCCATCATCATTTTCTTCAAGCCATTGGAAATCCGTGATGCCATGGAGCGATCAGTGATTTTTCGAACTAGGTGATCGGTGCTTTCTTTTGGTAACTTGGCAATGATTTCAGCTAGTAGATTGAGCATCTTTGGCTGAGATATCTCTTCCCAGCCTCTTCCAGTTGTCTTGAATTTCGTGTTGGACACGGGTCGAATGCGTACTGGCTTTTCCATACAAGGAGTGCTGTCTCGCTGTAGTGGAGGGGGCTTGTCAGTTAGCAGGTGCTTGAGATTGGTCTTCCCTGTTCCCGCAGGTCCAAACACAAGCATGTTGACAATGTTGACCGAGACGTGTCCGTGCTTCATCGCCTCATCAAACAACCGCTTTGCTGATAGCTTCGATTCTAATGTGTATATGTGGTGTATGTAATGCTAACAACAACCACATGTACAGTAGAGGGATATACGAACAATCACATTGGGGTGGGGAAAACATGTGAATATATAGAATTGCCAAAGAAAGCTCTTCTGTGTTATTTAATTACACCGTTGCGTAGCCTCAAGGCATAAATTGTCATCGTGATATAAAATACATAATAATATATAATCATTGCACTCGATCGTCACTCGGGCTTCTGCCTGTATGTCATAAAATGCATGTTTGCAAGGATAATACCGATAACGCGATTAGAACACGATGGGCATCAGCTATATATGTTCAGTCCTACAGTATATTACTACAATGTCCAATAAACAGTGTCCATATACCATGTAGAGTAGCAAAAGGAACGATGCTCAGTTTAGTATGCCTAAACTGTACTACGTACATGTTAAAAAAGTCAGTTGCCTAGCCAATGAAGTGTCAGTGGAAAGGCAACTGGACTACTAGCCTCGTTCCCAGGCCGATCTGTCTCCAATTTAATTGAACGCTAGGTAGACTCCTAGGCCGATCCGTCTCCAATTGAACGCTATATAGGCCTAGGCCTGGTATTGATTGCATTTGGGCGTGGTTGGAATTCGCTCAAACGAGCGAATTCCTAAGCGATTAAGGATTTCGATGGAGCAATAGCTTATAAATTCCCTGTACGAAGCAAGAAGCCTTACTCTCTTGAAGGAATAGGCCCTCAAGCTCCTGTCTGAGGGAACGGATGTGTTTGTGTGGTTCCCAACAACAGGGTATGGCATATCTCTTTGCTACCAGTTGTTATCATTTTTGATGGACTACAAGCTTGGTAGGACCAGCGCTCCCCTTGTCCATCAAAATCCAGAACTGAAGTCTCCATAGTCGAGTCACAGGTAGCTAGTATAGCTAGCTAGCTTGCTAATAAAAACACATTTAGTATTTAATCGCTTAGGAATTCGCTCGTTTGAGTAAATATGCCCAGATACAATCAATACCAGGCCTAGGAGTCGACCTATATAGCGTTCAATTGGAGACGGATCGGCTACTGGACTACGTGAAGATATTAAGGACATGAAGCAGCTGAACATAAACCACTTTTAAATCGTAAACCTTTAAAGCTTGCTAAGTGGGTGACCCACCAATGACAGGGAATACATGTACTGGGTAATAATGATGTGGCTGATCACTACAGGAATGTGCTATGCTTGAATTAACATGATGATGTCATAATTAAGTAACACAGTACAACATCACGAACCCAAATCATTGAAAGTTGGTATTCCAATAAACCATATCCATACCACCACAGTGTGTAGAGTAGTAACAGGAACAATGCTCTAGTACACTGTAGTGTGCACAATCAGGGGCAGTTGCCTAGCAACACAACACATGTGATAGGCGAACGAAAATGTTGTGGGTGGAGCAAACGCTTTTGCAATAACACGATTATATAAAGTATGAGGACCTCACAACAGCTGTAGGTACAGTCTACTAATAACACACTACATGTAAGTTGCTACAGGTACGAGTGATTGCAACTATGAGCATCAACACTCACTGTACTATAAAGTTCCTTGCTCCCCTCACCTTCCTCTCTCTGCCTCTCCTCTCCTCTTACTCGTCTCTCAGCAATCCACTTATAATTGTCATGTATCCACCCCTCATATATTTGTATCTCTGAGACATACTTCTTGATCTCCCCCTCCACCTCCTCCAGCTCTCCCTGCAGTTGTCTCCGGTCCTGGTCAGTGATGTCACCAGACAGTCTCTGTTGGAGGGCAGCTCTTCTCTGGGGGAGTAAAGAATTTATATACGACTGAAGAAAAATTCCACCAAATAGAACATGCAGCTGATACAAATGTACAAATTATCAAAATATAAAAATCAGCAACCACCAACCTAAATAAACTTGGCGAGCATAATTATATATTTACCCGCTATACGGTATAACCTCACACAGACAAACAGTAAAAGTGGACTTACAAATCATACCTAAAAAAAGGTAGACAAAAAGCAACCATTCATCACACAATGGACAGTACATGTACACACATTGTCGTTCTGCTAGACTACGTGTACTACTCTTACCACGAGAGTAGTAAGTGCAACTGTCAACACTCACCGTCTCATGACGCTTCAGTTTACTCTCCTCTTTAGCCTTCACCTGGACAAGGTGAACAAGACAAGAGTGGGTTAGACTGTGTGTTTGTGGTCACACATTATGAGTTGTCTATAGGAGCAACCAGTATAGCTACTAGAGTCAGGTAAGGATATGAGACTATTACAAACTGAATGCACATGAGGTGTACGGTATGTTTGCTAACATTGTTTGACTCACTTTCTATCGTTCCAGATATTCAGTAACCATGGAAATGTAGGGAGAGAGAAAAGAATATAATCACAAACCTGTACACTATGAATGCCAATACACATATACTCATGCAACTCAAACATTACTGACACAAGTACAGTCACAAGTCAGTGCAGTGTCCCGCTCACCTTCTGTTTAGTCCAATGAGACACCAGCGTAAGACGCACATGGAAACAGAGAGAGGGGGATGATGGTAGGAGCAGTGAGTGCATTCATACATGTCTGTATATACTGTAACTTACACACTGTTGTTCCAGTAATCATTAGCAGTAGTCACATTAACAAGCAGTAGGACACGGACATGTAGAGAAATGAACATGTTCAAATACACGAATGCATTCACACATGTATACATCAATTATTGCAAGTACACGTCTGTACAGCATGAAACTTTCAGTACGTACTAATCCTAAATAAAGTCACGCAAGTTATTCTTTCTGCCTTCATGCAGTAGTACATGTATACAAGTCAGCCTAGTACGCCATTATATGTACATGCAATAAACTCACGCTCTGTTGTTGAGTAACAGTCCACAGAGGGTACATGTGAGGAGAGAGTGATATGAACACTGGTAGTACACACACTGGCTAATACACACACAGGTACTCGGTACTAGCAATAGCAGATAATGGAAGGGTCAGTGGGTGGGTCAGTGGAAGGGACGGTAAACGGTACAACAAGCATCTTACATGTACAACTTTGATACGTATGATTTTGTTTGTCGTACAATACAACACATCCACTCCACGAGACACACACACAATCACAACATACCTCAATGCCACGCTGAGACACATCAAATGGTACATGTGAGGGAGAGATTTAATCTTACACATACAAGACATCAGATCAGTTGAACGCTGGTGTGTATGGGACTGACTACACACAGCAACAAGTGGCTAGACCTGGCATAGAAAAGCTCTAAAAAAGTTGGGGAAACATTGAGAAATAGGCAACAAGTTTTAGGTTCAGTAGGCACTTAATTGGTTGGGGAATTTACATAAACACAAATTTACATGTACACAATGTACACAATGGTGGTATTTCGAAATTGTGCCCGTAAAATGGGATTACGAATTGAACAAGTTTAAAGCCGTGGTCTACCCTATACGAGGGAGAGGGTCAGCTCTAGAGGACAAGGGACACACGCTAATGATGCTAGGTAACCAGTACATCCGTACACATTGCAGCTGAACCATTTTAGTGTGTGGACATTGAGTACTCGTAAGAAGCTCACCTCCTACAGTAGTCCAAATCAGTGTGTGGTCCAACATAGGAATGAGTGTGTGTATGGGAAGAGACAAACACGATAATGTACGTACCAACTAATGAACTTAGGTGTATATTCTACGAATATTAAAACTACAACCTAATAAGTTGTGTGGGCCTCGGCTAATACCAAGTTGGCAATAATTATGAAAAGAGACAAAATATAATTTACGAGTTCCTATAGTAACCATTAAAATGAGTGTGCATGTGCAAACACAACTTACAAACTGTTGATCCAGAGAGGGAGAGTCCACAGAGCAAACAGTGGGAAGATAGTAAATGAATGATTACGAGGTTGAATGTGATCATACTAAATATTTCCCTATATAACACTATGGCACTGCACACACACACAAGAGTAATAATGGGGAAGTAGAAACATCACAGAATATGCAACAGACACTAAATATTCTGACAACACACACCAACTTACATTCTGTTGTTTCAGAGGGTCAGTCAAAGGTGAGGTGGAGATGCATGAAATGGAAGGAAGAGAACATTAGTGCAGTGATACAGTACACTGGTGATTGCATGACACAGGGGAGGGGAAACAATTGTGGACAGCCAAACATGCAGACTGAAACACTTGATTAACCATGCATACTTTCAGGTACTACTACGAGTAGCCTCGATCCCAGGCCGCACTTCCCACTTCACTTAGGGAAGTGGGCCTGGTATCGACTGCTTGCGCATGCGCTAATATCCCCCCGGTATCTGGGGGCTTTGGATAACATCGTATATGCTCAGTAAAACTGTGACATCACAACGAACGAAAGTGGATTGAAGGAAGTAGATAGAAAGTTTGATTGAGTTTCTAGCCCATCTGATAGCATTCTCTGATAGCTACTCTTAGCCTGCTATGTTAACAAAAGACTCACAGCCTGCAACAGTGTGGATGATGATCTTCTGAACGGAGTGAAAGCTGACAAGAACCTATATGGACAGGCCACGCCCGTTTAACACTAACTTTGGTGAAAGTCTACTATACTACTGCTACTGATTCTATCAGAAGAAAATAGCTGTACAACAAACCTACACAGCTATGTCTCTAGCTAGCTAGCTATATAGCTCTGTGTATGACTTTTAGGATATTTTCTCTGATGAATCCAGTATTATAGGAAATTTTACGGGAAAAAATATCCAATAATTTGGCGCATGCGCAAGCAGTCGATAGCAGGCCTTCTTTCCTATGAAGGCCGGTGAAGGAGGCTTTACTACGAGTAGATCTACTTGTCTCAATTAAGGAATAATATCACATTCAGTTATCTGTATGTGCTCTTCTTTACACTGTCTACCTCCTAACAACAAGTGCTCAGAGCACAAGCATGTCAGCTTGGTAGAATGTGATTGCACACAACGTACCTTAATCAGTGTCTGTTGTCCATCCAGAGAGTGGTACATGTGGAGAGAACAACAACATGAGATAAAATACCTCACACTAACAGGGTAGAGTGTAGGCACTATACTGTGATGAATGAATGATGCCAAGTGTGTTTATGGGTGGTCAACAAGTACATCTAGGCACTAGGAGAATGCACTGATCATTGAGTATCTATCTATCATGTGAATATCATACCCTATCCAAATCATCTAGCCCATCCTCCATCAACTGTTGGGAACTAGCAGCATTCAGTGTTGTAGATTCAGCCATTTCAAGAGAAGGTCTGGAAGGCCCCTTATATTTCTTTGTGGGTGGCTAGAGGCATGAGGGGGTGGGGCTTGTAGCAACACCCACACATTGTTCAATAAAGAAAGGGTTCAAAGGACACATAATTATTGTTCCAAATAGAGCACAGAACACACATAAAGCAAGTACCGTATATCTTCTAATTTATCGGACACTTCTAATTACCCGGACACTCTTTTGGGCAATTTTCGTTGTTCTAATACAACGGACACTCCAGTGCTTTAATATTACATTTGTTCTAAATATCCGGACAATACAGTTGAGTTACATTCACCATTCACAGACGGCAAGTAAGACAAGACTTAGAGTGCTGCAGTTAGATAGCTTTGAGTAGCTAGTTTTAGATAGCTAGTGCAACTATTCAGTCGCACACTGGTCTATTAAACTTAGCTAGCTCTCATGCAGCTGCTTGCTTGTTCTAATTATTCCGGACACTTCGCATGCTGTATAAAAATCTGTTCCAATTATACCCGGACAATTTCCAAAATAATTATTTTTTGCTGTCCGATAAATTAGAAGATATACGGTACATATCAGAAGAAGAAGCACTGAAGAAAGAAGAGCTCAGGAACAATGGCCCACCTGACACTAATTGCCAGAGCCAGTGATGGACTACCTCTGTCTGCATCCATTGTCAATGAAGAGGTAGAGGAGCTACAGTAGATAATACAGTACAGTCTGCATTGGTCCCATCAGGACACTGTACTGTATGCAGCTCAGTGACATGAATAGTTGTCAAGTCATGATTCTGTAGACATATAAAGAGAACCTTGCTAGAATAATACGTGTGTATTGTGTGCTATCTTTAACAGCTTGAATTGTTGCATTCTCCCTCTGCAGTCTGGCCGGGATTATGCTGAATACCAACCCAAGGCCAAGCAGATATTCCGCAAGCTGTCGTCAGTCAGCCCCCCTCGATGCTCAATCGAGTGTGACCCGGGTCGTATGGTGTTCCAGTAAGCACTCTCCTGTGAATGTCATTATTGCCTCGTGGTGTGTATGATGATTGGTACTCTGTCATGGTATAAACTGATGCAATGGATGGCCTTTTGTTTGTGAGCATTTGCTTAACTGTACCATACACATTGTAAGTGGTGTGTGTTATACATAGGTCCCTCTATAGTGATTGTCTAACAAGGAACTACCAGTGTACATGTAGTCTAAGAATAGTTGGAACTTGGTTGGTGATATTATACTCCAGTTTAATGGTGGATGAGGGGCGATGACTTTGAGCTTGAAGCACACACACTAACATGGACCCCCCACACAGCTACATCCTTGAGGAGGGGATATGCTACCTCGCCCTGTGTGACCCCACCTATCCTGCCAAGCTGGCCTTTAACTACCTCGAGAATCTACACAAAGACTTCAGTGAGCAACATGGCAACGATGTACACAAGGCCAGTCGACCGTACCACTTCATTGAGTTTGGTACGTATTTATATCTGCCATCCATATTTTGTAGACTTAATTATAAGGTCATGCTTTTTCCTATGTCAGCATTGGACATGCACAGCTGGGCAACACCAGCACTTGCAGTTTCTTGTGTGTGTACTGTTTCAATTCAGTGTTGCTACCACTGTTATATATAGTACAGAATGTCCTTCCTCTCACACCCACTCACACACGCACACACACACACACACACACACACACACACGTGCAGATCTCAGTGACAAAGTGGGGAAGCTGGTCGACCACTCTTGTGCCAGAGGCTAATGGCTGATCAGCTAATGCAGCATGTGAGCATCTCCTGGCTACTGTGGATTGGTTCTTGACTGCTAGTTTATGCTCTTGTCTATTGGAGACAATATCTGCCAAGTTTCACCAGAGATGTGTACAAGTATGGTAAGCTGAGGAGTGAGAGTGGCTGGAGCTGGATCAGCCCTAGTGTGCCCAAGACTCAAGGAGGTCAGTCAGGGTCAATATATACAGTGTATCAGTCTACCTCTTGTAACGAGAACCCCCTACAAGTCTAGCTTGTAACACCTAGCTAAGTACTGGATTGTGATTTACAATAGTGAGCTCCCTAGCTGAGACTGTCCTGACTTGTAGTTGTTGTAATTGCATTGTCCCAGTCTAAGGAGGTCTTTATTCCCCTCTGCAGGTGGTTCACCCACTTCTACGTGTGGGGGGTGGTGTGGAACTACTCTGTATTCCTCTACTATACCAGCCACTGTCTACTGCACACACGACTACCGCTATTGGGACCAACAGCACTGCTGCATTTGAATTCAGGTCTAGTCATATACCGTATAGCGGGTATTTTTCGGGGGACAAAATATTTGTTGTTCAGCAATATTGAGATATTTCGTGGGTAATATTTTCGTGGTTGGAGCAGGTAACGGTAGGCAAAGTCGCTTCATTCGTGGTTAGAGGTCCAACCACGAACACCACAAATATTTTAATAAAGGAAGTTTGTGAAATATTGAAGTAAGAGCTACACAATGGTTTTTGTCCCAGAGAGTGTTTGTCAACTATCAGTGAGCTAGCTGGTCTTGAAGATACCACAGTAAGTGCAGTATAGTGCAGTAGTAGTAGATCTAAGAGGTAAACTAATGCTCCAAGATGGTGGAATATCTCCTCTACACAATTCTGCAGATGCCTACTATGTATATAAGATGTTCCATCATCCTTGAGCATTAGACTACCTCTTAGATCTACTACTGCACTTACTGTGTGTATAGTAGGTATCTTCAAGACCAGCTAGCTCACTGATAGTTGACAAACACTCTCTGGGACAAAAACCATTGTGTAGCTCTTACTTCAATATTTCACAAACTTCCTTCATTTAGAATAATAGCGCATGCATTGCAGAATGCAGAGGCTGCAAAAACACATTGATTTTACAATGACTTCAATGTAAAAGGGCGTGCCAGCTCAGCACAATTTTACTGCGGAAGCTATACAGGAAGTAGTTAGTGGGCGTTCAAATAGCAATCAAAATTCCAGGCTCTTAAACGAATAGGACAATTGCACATACCTTGATTAAGTGTACTACCAAGGGCGTATAAAAGAAGAGAGGGCATGCAACTCCACTATCAGTACACGTAGCTAGCAGAGTTCAAACGTGGGCGGAGGAATGTGTGCATTTGCATGAAGTGCTAAAAATAGAAATTTTTATTTTTAGCATTTCATGCACTGTCAATCCGCCCACGTTTGAACTCTGCTCATATCGGAGTTGCATGCCCTCTCTTCTTTTATACGCCCTTGGTACTACTGTGTAATTGTTGACTTGTGTGTGGGTTGTTAATTCTTGTTTAGGAGTCTCTATTTGAATGTCAGCCTTGATCAATGTTTCATTGCAGACTCACCCCTTGCTGGTCTGATTGTAGCCACTCTGTTGTTCCTCTGGGCCTACACATATCATACTGATGTCACGTCATCCTTGCACAACTCAGAGCAGTCAAGAACAAGCCACAGTACGGCGGCTGTCATTGCCAAGCAGACTCACGTTTGCATAGACACAAGTTTGAGGACTATCCAAACAATAGACAAATTGTTATGACCATTTGTTTATTAGTTGCTAATATAATTTATGCTATGTACATGCAGTACTGTATGGTATCATTCATATTCTCCAATCAATAATCTATCAAATTAATGATCGAAAAATTGAATTTGCAGTGAATAATAATTGACGCTTCTTATGCTATTATTTGTACATGCAGTACATGGTACATTGAATTAGTATGACATCATTTATTGTTCAATCAATAAACCTTCAAATGATCGAAAAAATTAATATTGAATTTGGACAATAATTCAGTAATTTGCTAGCTAGCTATACAGTTTTGTCCACTTTTCTCCTAGTGAGTGTTCTGGTTTCGTCTATTTGTGCCTTGTGTATCTGGAAGGAGGGCGTGACCCACTGCCCACACGAGCACTGATCACCTGACCAGTTGAATGACCCCACACGAGCCGAGCACTTGAGACACAGAATCTGCCGCATGTGTGTGTGTGTGTGTGTGTGTGTGTGTGTGAACGAACAGTTGAATTCTAGAAAATAACGCAAGGCTATATAGTCTTGGATTTTGACTAATCACAAGACTAGTACATGTATCTAAGCACACCATTGGAAAGGTAATTCTGAGAGCTATTGAATGCATCAATTAGTTTGAAATTGGACAATCAGAACACAAAATACGGGCTTTCAAGATACGTATCTATTTTTAGCTAATGCACAAGTAGCAGCCTCACCTTCCCCTCCACTTTGCCCAGTAGAGAGCTTTCCATCCACTGTACTGGCTCGATGAACCATGAACTACACACATCATGAGTGGGCCCCTGCTCGTTATAATCCACCGATGATTGAGTGGGTGGAGTTTGCCCTTGCTTTGTCTCTTATATCATTGACAGCAGCCTCTCCTTTACCCACCTCGTGAGGGAGGACACTCTCGTCAGTGAACAGGAGACGCCTGTGTGTGTGTATGGGGGGGGGGGGGGTTAGTGATGGAGGTATACAAGTTTGTAAACCATCTCCAGACAAATACAGTAGCTACTTAATTCATGGTGTGTGGTGTGTGTGTGTGGATGTGAGGGGGTGTATAATTATAAACAACTACAACTGTGCTGACTAGACAGGATTATTGGCTACTACTGTACATGGTGTCTAGTGTGTGTTTCAGTGAACCTTTAGTGAAGCTGTCAGCGACTGGTTTGTTCTTTGCTGCCTTCCCAGAAGAGTCTGGTCCGCTAGTGGTGACAGTGACAGTGCTCATATTCACCAGGTCTGTGTTCTTCACCAGTAACTACACACAGAGAGAACAACACCTGACACACTCACACAGCCAGGCTACCATAATCTCATTCAAAAGAAGGTACTCTCTATAAAAGAGCTGCCTTACCCCCCCCCCCCCACAATGTGCAGCTGCACCTAAAAAATGCATACTGAAGTAGCATAGCCGCTACACTGTGTATGTATTGTACCCACTCACTGCCTCTTGGACGACTCTATTGAGGGTGGTGTTAGCGCTGGCGAGGGAGAGGGGGAAGAGGTGGGCCTCAGTCGTGAACACAAAGTCATCCATGTTCAAGGGACTGTCCCCCTCGTCAGCAAACAACAAGAACAGATACTTGAACGTCTCAGCCCCAGTACGAAGGAGTCCATTCTATACAGTATCGAAGATTGCCAATGAAATGATATCGTACTACTAGAATATTAAACCCTTTGTGAATGAGTTTATTAAGACTTTGCGATCTAACCTTTGCATTCTGGTAAGGATAGTGATGTCATACAAGTACCGATATAGGTTTTTGCGAGATCTATGGGGAACTAAATTCTAACTATTAGTACATACACAGACACATGGTTCCCCTGACTCACCTGTCCTCGTGAGCGTTGGTTCTGAGGTCCTTGATGGCAGCGAAGCCACACCTCACTCTGGCGTACTTGTTCAAGTTGTTCACCACTGATCGACTGACGTCCAGGTAGTATGGATCTCCAGTCGCCTGCAGTAGCAACACAACATAATCGTTCATTAACTACTTAGCCATCAAAATAATACAGAGAGTAGAGTAGAGCAGTAGCATCACAAGCTTTGGTCAATTACAGTACTTACAGAAATATTCCAATTACTGAGATGCTTTCTTCGAAACAACAGAAAGTGATATAATTATACATGTACAGCTAATGCATAGAGTAAACACACTCCCCCACACACACACACACACACCCACCCCACACACATACACACACCCACACACACACACACCCCACACACACACACCTACCTCCAAATTAAAATTAACTGCAAGTCTCCCCAATTTATCAGCTGCCATAACTTGAATTCCGTGGATCCAATTTCAACGATAATATTATTTTCTGAAAGCTTAGAAACACACCTTTCAAATAGCATCATCAAAATTCTTATTTGAACGATAAAAATATTTCCAATTAGGCGATACCATGAATAATAGCCCATGGTCCAAGGCCGAAAAATGACAAATTATGGCCCCGACGAATTTTTGGATTGAAATACATCATTTGAAAGGAAATTTTCTAAGCTTTCCGAAAATCACAAAATTTTGGAGATTCGATCAACGGTACTAAAGTTAATAGCTGTTGAAATTAACTGCAACTCTCCCCCCCCCTCAATTTAATTATTCTTTTCAGCTGCCATAACTTGAATTCCGTGGACCCCCACCCACCCCACACACACACACCCACCCACCCCCATCCCCCCACACACAAACACCCACACACACATGACGGTGTACCTTGTAGAGGAAGTAAGTGCTCTCAATGAACTCAGGCCTGAGAGGGTGGTTTCCCCAGTGGACCCTGAAGTCATGAGTGAATGCCTCGGGTAGGAAGTTGTGTCTCTCCATCACATGATAAAGCATGTCGTGAATGTGTATAGCTGTGTCTACATCACCCCACAGAACCTGGAGATAGATACAACAAACCTCGTCATTTAAACATGAAGGTTAGGTAAGTACAGTATATACAAAAATGTATACTGCAGACTACAATAGACGGACGCCTCTAAGAAGTACTTTTCTATGTCAAACTGTTCTAGAGAGGTTCAGAGATATTAAGGCAAAACAGAAAACTACGGCACGAAAAACAATTGTTGATCTCAGTCTACCATTTTGTGGTACCTTTATCAAAGAGCTACAAATAAATTGGACACAAGTTACGGCCCCTAAAAGGGAGCTAGTGGTTTCTCTTAGTCAGTGCATGTGTGTATGTGTGTGTGTGTGTGTGTGTGTGTGTGTACCTGTAGACCAGGCCAGAACGCCAGAAGTGAGTCCATGAAAGATCTAGTCATTCGATGAGGTGAATTCATGCATTCAGCCATTTCAAGAGAAGGTCTGGAAGGCCCCTTGCATATTGCAACTCACCCTGTCAGCTATAACCTGTTCATAGTAGGAGGAAAGATAAACAAAGCACAGAGTCTCTTTGTCTTGAAGGTTGGATTTCAATATTTCAAGACATGATTATTCCTTTAATTCTACTAACTGCACTTTGACTTTAGCGGTGTGATGACGGCTTTTTCAATGTGTGGGCGCCTCGATCCCAGGCAGAGTTTTCGCTTTTATAACGGTTAGGCAAACAACTAGTTGTTAGCGAAAACTCGGCCTGGGATCGAGGCTAATACTGCACATGCTCAGTTCAACTTCTCACAGAGACTACCAAAAATGTGTTCAGAAAAGCAAAGCATTACAGAAAAAATAGTATCAATAAAAAACTTTATGATCAAAATCAGTTTTGGTCAGTTCAACTCGTATTCTCTACAATGAATCTACAAATGTCTGTAGCAGTGTCTCCTCTTCTCAGTCCTATGGCAATTTCCACCAAGGCCCTGAAGGTAGCCCTGGAAGGATTCACTCTTCGCCACGCTCTCAATGCATGAGCCACTCCAGCTTGATTGCCATAACGACGTGTGACATCAGTTACTTCACTGAGGTCGGCTGGGGTGAGGTTGAGTCGATTCAGCAGGTTAGGAGTTGTGACTGAATGCGAAGAAAAAAGCTAAGATAATGATAGTCTATATCAAGCACTAAAAATGACCCACATGCAGCCAGGCTAATAAAAAAAAAATACGCAAATACTGAAAATAGTTACCTGTGATGCTATCAGCCAAATTGATGAGCTTCACTGAGGGCTTTTTGAGAGCGCCTGACAGAAGACTCCATGTTACATCTTGCGTACTCAGGAGCTCAGCCAACATTTCACGCAAGCACGACACATTATCGCCACGATGCTTGCTATCGATGTTGGTGAGAATGAAATGACTGAGACCTAGAGCCAATCCCAGATTGAACCAGTGAGGGCTGGCACTTGCATGTGCAGTGTGTAGTTTCTCGTAAACATGTTGCAGATCGTCAATTGTCAAAGCCTGTACAAAAACAGCAATCAACAGGGTTTCATTTGGTGAGGGTTGCATGTCCCCTCGGAAATACCGTGAGGTTTTGGTGAACAATAATTGTAAATAACTTCTTGAGAAAACTCAATGGGAATACAAATGAGCAACAATAATTATTCTTAATAGGGCAGTATAGTAATGGATTCCTGGGGGCAAGCCACGACCCCAGAGGAGGATGGTCAGGGTCAAAGGTCTTCTGTTTTACAGAGGACTTTAATTGCATTTTGAACATCTATATACTCTTTCAGTAGAAAATTAATGAAGAATGGAGGTACAAAAGAAAGATTAGACGATGGAAATGCAATTTGTAAGCAGATTCTATCCTCTTCTGCCACGAACCATCTAGATGCATGTACACTGTATGTCACCTTCACCAAATATTTTACATACACCATTTGCTCAATCCCCTTACCACGATGATATATGTATGTACAGTATAATAATTATGATTTAGAGTACCTTGTGCATGCTCAGCAGCAGGTGGGGACATTTCTCTGACAATAGAATGATTTCACTCTCAGGGATTTCTTGATCGAGCTGTTGATGAGTCACTCCAGTCTTCCTGCACACATCTTCCATTACAGAGGATGATTGAAATTTACCTGAAGAAAAAACATGAAATTCAATATCAGAAAATATCTAAAATGAAAATATACGACACTCTAATAAGTTCTAATACTTGCCATGCATGTGCTTACCAGATTGTTGCTGCTGGTTACTCAGTGTCTTTTTTGTACACATATCACTCGCAACAGAGGATGATACATCTAATTGAGGGGAAAACAAAATATAAATTTGAATATTAAAAATCACTGTACTCACCAGAACCTTCGCTATCGTCCAGCCAGATTCTATCTTCATCACTGAGCTCTCCCCACACACGTGTCTGAAGGGAGCACTTCCAAAACTTACAGCCATTTCGTTCGCTCACATCAGCAAGGTGCAATTTGCGGATGCTTCCAGTGCTTTTCTTGCTGCACGGGCAAAAGATGGCTGTCTTGGGTGTGTCGTTGTTGTAATGCAACATTTCACACGACGATTTAATGCTGATCAAAATTTCGTTTCGAATTGTAGGGCATACTTGTTTGCGAAGAGCAAAAAGCACATCGATATACACTTCAAGATACGAGAAGGAGTCGATCAGAGCCACGGTGCACGGGAGATTGGGGATTTCAAGCTGGATACAATTTTTAGCTAAAATGCTTGCTTCTCCTGAAGGAAGCAACACTTTCCAGCCCAGCCTCTTGATCACGTCCACAACTAGACAGCAAAATACCCCAGAGCGAATACACCCACTACTAAAGTAGATAGCGAAGGGTGATATTGTGAAGGAGGAACGAATCTTGTCTAGCTCAGCAGGTGGGATCGATGTGAGTAGAGATGGCATGAAGAACTCGGCTTGGTGGGTAGTGGCTTCCACTAGTGAAATGGGAGCAATCACAAGAAGATCTTTCATGATCAACAGCATATCTTCTGGAGAAAAGATGCCTTCAACGTAATGCTTCTTAAAGAATCGTAGAAACTTCAAGATCTTTGAGCAAATAACCAAATCGAGTGGCTAATTGGAGACATTCTTCAATGCCTAGAATACCTCGCTCGAGACTGGCAGATAAACTCTGGAGAAGTGAATCCAAGAATGACCACCAGATGGGCATTTTGACTTGTAGCGGAATAGAGTCCTCAATAGCAATTCTAATCCTATTGGCAGTGGCCAGTGAATCTTCTTCTCGGCTGATTGTGTTGAGACCAAAAATCAGATTGTTTAATCCAAGATTTTCGTACACCAATAGCTTCTTGATATCGGGTGGAAGCATGTCGAGAATCTCTTGATTCCTCTTGATAAGTGTATCCGAGCTCTTCAGCTGATCAAAGAATGTGCCCACAAAGATCATCTTCGGCTTCTTGTCTTGTGAGGTATGGGACTCAATGGATCGAATGAGACTCTGAAGTGTCTCCCCGAGGGTCATGTGAGATGCATGAGGACTACCAACAAGCTGCCCATCCTTGTAGTACTCGTCAGAAGGGAAACTGGAGAGTTCGTCAATCAAACGCAGAACTATCAACGCCACTGAAATGTGCTTGATGAAGAGAGGGCTGATGTCGTGGAATTGCGGCTGGCCGCCACAGTCGGTAACATACACCCAGTTGGAATCAAACAGTTCTCCTTCTTGCTGGTCACTGCTCGACAGTTGGTTAGTTCCCTGTGTGGGTGGCTTCAGCTCTTCTGCCACACCACTCACTACACTCACTATCACATCATCAATGGCTTTCTTCAACATTCTTGCAGATCCAGAAAGTGTATCGGAATCGTTCCTCAATGGGCTCGAAATGGAATCAGAAATTTGCTCATCGGAACCAGAAAATAGCTCGGTTGTGGTCATCTTCTTTAAGCTCTCGGCAACCCTTGATGCTGTGGATGGATCGGCGCTTTCTTTTGGTAACTTAGCGATGATTTCAGCAAGTAGCTTGCGCAGCTTTGGCTGAGACATCTCTTCCCAGCCTCTTCCAGTTGACTTGAATTTCGTGTTGGACACGGGTCGAATGCGTACTGGCTTTTCCATACAAGGAGTGCTGTCACGCTGTAGCGGAGGGGGCTTGTCGGTTAGCAGGTGCTTGAGGTTGGTCTTCCCTGTTCCCGCCGGTCCAAACATGAGCATGTTGACAATGTTGACCAAGACATATCCGTGCTTCATCGCCTCATCAAACAACCGCTTCGCTGATTCTAAACAAGACGTGTGTATGTGGTGTTAGGAATGTTAACTATGCAATACTTCAGAGCTGGGTGACAAGATGGACTATTATTATGATGTCACCATAATTATGATGCATGTGATTAAACCGATCATTACATGAGGAATGTGCTATGCTTGCATTCATGGATGTCACTATTAAGTACACATGTAGTAAGCACAGTAGAGGGTACGCCCCACAACCCAATGGATATGAAGCAAAACACATAATTAAAAGGATGGTGGTTGTGAGTGGGTGGGGGAATGAACAATGGAAGGAAAATTACATTGAGGTCTGGAAAACATGTAAACAATATAAAGGCAACAAGTATGTATAAAAGTCATACAGTCCGATCACGTCGCCTCAAAGCATAATTTGGTGAGGTATAAAACACATAACAATAGCATCATGTTTTATGCAACTCGCCCTCGGGCTCATAAAATGATTGCTAGTCTGCCTAAACTGTACAATACAGTCAGTTGCCTAGCAACGCAAGCTTAAAAAGGTGGTGGGTGGAGCAAATAGTTGATAAGAACATGATTACATACGTATGGTATATACATGTACATAATACCATATAGCGCGACATTTTCGAGGCACTTATATTTCATGGAATGACCTCTAAAGCATTTCGTTGCACACAATGTTTGTGGGTTGACCGCTTACCGGAAGCCATGCCTTTAATCTTTGCATGTTATAGCAGATAATTAGTACAATTTTCGTGGATTGCTAACCCATGAAATCAGCGAAAATTAAGCCCCTCGAAATATCGCGCTATACACGGTAACTGCTTTAAAATGGATCTAACTGGACACAGCAGCTGTGCGTATACGTAAGAAGCCAATGAAGTGCCAGTGGAAATGAAGGACATGAAGCAGCTGAACATAAACCACCTTTAAATCGTAAACCTTTAAAGCTTGCTAAGTGTGTGACCCACCAATGACAGGGAATACATGTACTGGGTAATAATGATGTGGCTGATCACTACAGGAATGTGCTATGCTTGAATTAACATGATGATGTCATAGTTAAGTAACACAGTACAACGTCACGAACCCAAATCATTGAAAGTTGGTATTAAAAAGTCCAATAAACCATATCCATACCACCACAGTGTGTAGAGTAGTAACAGGAACAATGCTCTAGTACACTGTAGTGTGCACAATCAGGGGCAGTTGCCTAGCAACACAACAAATATGATAGGCGAACAAAAAGGTTGTGGGTGGAGCCAACGCTTTTGCAATACACGATTATATAAAGTATGAGGACCTCACAACAGCTGTAGGTACAGTCTACTAATAACACACTACATGTAAGTTGCTACAGGTACGAGTGATTGCAACTATGAGCATCAACACTCACTGTACTATAAAGTTCCTTGCTCCCCTCACCTTCCTTTCTCTGCCTCTCCTGTCCTTCTCCTCGTATCTCAGCAATGCTATTCTCGTAGCGATGTATCCACCCCTCACAGTCTTGTATCCCTGAGACACACTTCTTGATCTCCCCCTCTACCTCCTCCAGCTCTCCCAGCAGTTGTCTCCGGTCCTGGTCAGTGATGTCACCAGACAGTCTCTGTTGGAGGGAAGCTCTTCTCTGGGGGAGTAAAAAAATTATTATAAACTTTATATACGACTGAATGAGCATTCCACTAAATAGAACATGCAGCTGATACAAATGTACAAAATAATTATCAAAATCAGCAACCACCAACCTTGGCAAGAATATCATAATATCATATTTACCCGCTATACGGTATAACCTCACACAGTCAAACAGTAAAAGTGGACTTATAAAACATACACAAAGGTAGACAAAAAGCAACCATTCATCATACAATGGACAGTACATGTACACACATTGTCGTTCTGCTAGACTACGTGTACCACTCTTACCACGAGAGTAGTAAGTGCAACTGTCAACACTCACCGTCTCATGACTAGTCAGTTCACTCTCATTCCTAGCCTTCACCTGGACAAGGTGAACAAGACAAGAGTGGGTTAGACTGTGTGTTTGTGGTCACACATTATGAGTTGTCTATAGGAGCAACCAGTGTAGCTACTAGCTATAGAGTCTGGTAAGGAATGAGACTATTACAAACTGAATGCATATGAGGTGTACGGTATGTTTGCCAACATTGTTTGACTCACTTCCTATTGTTCCAGATATTCAGTAACCATGGAAATGTAGGGAGAGAGAAAAGAATATAATCACAAGCCTGTACACTATGAATGCCAATACACATGTACTCATGCAACTCAAACAATACTGACACAAGTACAGTCACAAGTCAGTGCAGTGTCCCGCTCACCTTCTGTTTAGTCCAATGAGACACCAGCGCCAGACACACATGGAAACAGAGAGAGGGGGATGATGGTAGGAGCAGTGAGTGCATTCATACATGTCTGTATATACTGTAACTTACATTCTGTTGTTCCAGTAATCATTAGCAGTAGTCACATTAACAAGCAGTAGGACACGGACATGTAGAGAAATGAACATGTTCAAATACACGAATGCATTCACACATGTATACATCAATTATTGCAAGTACACGTCTGTATAGACTGGCGGCGACAGCCCCTCGCGTGCGTAGCGCGAGGGACTGGCAAACTGCCTATCAGTCACTCGTCTCAGCTGCAACGAGCATTGCAGCCTATCAGATTGCTCAACGTCATATTAGCCCTGTAATTGTAACCGCACTTACACTTTAGGGGATTCAGTATTAGTACAGTTGAGCCTCGGTTATCCGAACACCTTTGTCCCCGGGCCCATTCGGGTAAGTGAAATATTCTGATAATCAAAAGCTGGCTTTTTGCCAGCCACGTGGGCAATTTCCTACTGCGCATGCTCAGATTGCACTATGCTCTAGCATTCGGATAATCGAGGATTCGGATAACCGGGATTCGGATAACCGAGGCTCAACTGTAGCTGAATCTCATAGCAAAATTTAACCACATTATCTATAACGATATTCATGTTTAGTAGTGTCATACGATCTATTACACTTCCGCTGAGACAAGTGACTGATAGGCAGTTTGCCAGTCGCTCTATCGCCGCCAGTCTAACGTCTGTACAGCATGAAACTTTCAGTACGTACTAATCCTAAATAAAGTCACGCAAGTTATTCTTTCTGCCTTCATGCAGTAGTACATGTATACAAGTCAGCCTAGTACGCCATTATATGTACATGCAATAAACTCACGCTCTGTTGTTGAGTAACAGTCCACAGAGGGTACATGTGAGTAGAGAGGGATATGAACACTGGTAGTACACACACTGGCTAGTACACACACAGGTACTCGGTACTAGCAATAGCAGATAATGGAAGGGTTAGTGGGTGGGTCAGTGGAAGGGACGATAAACGGTACAACAAGAATCTTATATGTACAACTTTGATACGTATGATTTTGTTTGTCGTACAATACAACACATGCACACCATGAGACACACACACAATCACAACATACCTCAATAAGACCCTGAGACACATCAAATGGTACATGTGAGGGAGAGATTTAATTAACACACATACAAGACATCAGATCAGTTGAACGCTGGTGTGTATGGACTGACTACACATAGCAACAAGTGGCTAGACCTAGTATAGAAAAGCTAAGAAATAAAAAAGTTGGGGAAATATTGAGAAATAGGCAACAAGTTTTAGGTTCAGTAGGCACTTAATTGGTTGGGGAATTTACATAAACACAAATTTACATGTACACAATGTACACAATGGTGATATTTCGAAATTGTGCCCGTAAAATGGGATTACGAATTAAGCAAGTTTAAAGCCGTGGTCTACCCTATACGAGGGAGAGGGTCAGCTCTAGAGAACAAGGGACACACGCTAATGATGCTAGGTAACCAGTACATCCGTACACATTGCAGCTGAACCATTTTAGTGTGTGGACATTGAGTACTCGTATTAAGCTCACCTCCTACAGTAGTCCAAATCAGTGTGTGGTCCAACATAGGAATGAGTGTGTGCATGGGAAGAGACAAACACGATAATGTACGTACCAACTAATGAACTTAGGTGTATATTCTACGAATATTAAAACTACAACCTAATAAGTTGTGTGGGCCTCGGCTAATACCAAGTTGGCAATATGGAAAGAGACAAAGACAATTTACGAGTTTCTAGTAACCATTAAAATGAGTGTGCACGTGCAAACACAACTTACACACTGTTGATCCAGAGAGGGAGAGTCCACAGGGCAAACAGTGGGAAGATAGTAAATGAATGATTACGAGGTTGAATGTGATCATACTAAATATTTCCCTATATAACACTATGGCACTGCACACACACAAGAGTAATAATGGGGAAGTAGAAACATCACAGAATATGCAACAGACACTAAATACTCTGACAACACACACCAACTTACAGACTTTTGTTTCAGAGGGTCAGTCAAAGGTGAGGTGGAGATACATGAAATGGAAGGAAGAGAACATTAGTGCAGTGATACAGTACACTGGTGATTGCATGACACAGGGGAGGGGAAACAATTGTGGACAGCCAAACATGCAGACTGAAACACTTGATTAACCATGCATACTTTCAGGTACTACTACGAGTAGCCTCGATCCCAGGCCGCACTTCCCACTTCACTTAGGGAAGTGGGCCTGGTATCGACTGCTTGTGCATGCGCTAATATCCCCCCGGTATCTGGGGGCTTTGGATAACATCGTATATGCTCAGTAAAACTGTGACATCACAACGAACGAAAGTGGATTGAAGGAAGTGATAGAAAGTTCGATTGAGTTTCTAGCCCATCTGATAGCATTCTCTAATAGCTACCCTTAGCCTGCTATGTTAACAAAAGACTCACAGCCTGCAACAGTGTGGATGACGATCGTCTGAACGGAGTGAAAGCTGACAAGAGCCTATATGGACAGGCCACGCCCATTTAACACTAACTTTGGTGAAAGTCTACTATACTACTGCTACTGATTCTATCAGAAGAAAATAGCTGTACAACAAACATACACAGCTCTGTCTCTAGCTAGCTAGCTATATAGCTATGTGTATGACTTTTAGGATATTTTCTCTGATGAATCCAGTATTATAGGAAATTTTACGGGAAAAAATATCCAATAATTTGGCGCATGCGCAAGCAGTCGATAGCAGGCCTTCTTTTCTATGAAGGCCGGTGAAGGAGGCTATACTACGAGTAGATCTACTTGTCTCAATTAAGGAATAGTATCACATTCAGTTATCCGTATGTGCTCTTCTTTACACTGTCTACCTCCTAACAACAAGTGCTCAGAGCACAAGCATGTCAGCTTGGTAGAATGTGATTGAACACAACGTACCTTAATGAACATCTGTTGTCCATCCAGAGAGAGTGGTACATGTGGAGAGAACAACAACATGAGATAAAACACCTCACACTGACAGGGTAGAGTGTAGGCACTATACTGTGATGAATGAATGATGCCAAGTGTGTTTATGGGTGGTCAACAAGTACATCTAGGCACTAGGAGAATGCACTGATCATTGAGTATCTATCTATCATGTGAATATCATACCCTTTCCCAATGTTGAAGTCCATCCTCCATCAACTGTGGGGAACTAGCAGCATTCAGGGTTGTAGATTCAGCCATTTCAAGAGAAGGTCTGGAAGGCCCTTATATTTCTTTGTGGGTGGTTAGAGGCATGAGGGGGAGGGGCTTGTAGCAACACCCACACATTGTTCAATAAAGAATGGGTTCAAAGGACACATAATTATTGTTCCAAATAGAGCACAGAACATACATAAAGCAAATAAGTATCAGAAGAAGAAGCACTAAAGAAAGAAGAGCTCAGGAACAATGGCCCACCTGACACTAATTGCCAGAGCCAGTGATGGACTACCTCTGTCTGCATCCATTGTCAATGAAGAGGTAGAGGAGCTACAGTAGATAATACAGTACAGTCTGCATTGGTCCCATCAGGACACTGTACTGTATGCAGCTCAGTGACATGAATAGTTGTCAAGTCATGATTCTGTAGACATATAAAGAGAACCTTGCTAGAATAATACGTGTGTAGTGTGTGCTATCTTTAACAGCTTGAATTAACTGAATTGTTGCATTCTCCCTCTGCAGTCTGGCCGGGATTATGCTGAATACCAACCCAAGGCCAAGCAGATATTCCGCAAGCTGTCGTCAGTCAGCCCCCCTCGATGCTCAATCGAGTGTGACCCGGGTCGTATGGTGTTCCAGTAAGCACTCTCCTGTGAATGTCATTATTGCCTCGTGGTGTGTATGATGATTGGTGCTCTGTCATGGTATAAACTGATGCAATGGATGGCCTTTTGTTTGTGAGCATTTGCTTAACTGTACCATACACATTGTAAGTGGTGTGTGTTATACATAGGTCCCTCTATAGTGATTGTCTAACAAGGAACTACCAGTGTACATGTAGTCTAAGAATAGTTGGAACTTGGTTGGTGATATTATACTCCAGTTTAATAGTGGATGAGGGCGATGGCTTTGAGCTTGAAGCACACACACTAACATGGACCCCCCACACAGCTACATCCTTGAGGAGGGGATATGCTACCTCGCCCTGTGTGACCCCACCTATCCTGCCAAGCTGGCCTTTAACTACCTCGAGAATCTACACAAAGACTTCAGTGAGCAACATGGCAACGATGTACACAAGGCCAGTCGACCGTACCACTTCATTGAGTTTGGTACGTATTTCTGCCATCCATATTTTGTAGACTTAATTATAAGGTCATGCTTTTTTCCTGTGTCAGCATTGGACATGCACAGCTGGGCAACACCAGCACTTGCAGTTTCTTGTGTATGTACTGTTTCAATTCAGTGTTGCTACCTGTAACTGTGGTAGCTTCTGGAAGCTAGTGTTTAGTCCACTCTTGTCTGTTGTTTAGCTCAGCTAGTCACAACAACAGTTAACAATGGAGACAATGCAGTCTATACTCTAGCAGTACTATATGTAAAAAAAAAAAGCCCATTGTATGTGCAATACTTACTTAGAATTTGAACTACTTAACATCAACTCTTTACTTCAGAGTGGTGGCCCACAATACTAGTAACTCCACCCACCACACACACACACACACACACCCTCTCAGGTGCTGAGATTAACAGAATCAAGAGGAACTATCAAGAGTCTCAGACACGAAGGAGCTCACAGCTGCGTAACCTAGGAGATGAGCTGCAAGGAGTCCAGAAAATCATGTTTGAAAACATTGACTCGGCCTTACAGAGAGGAGAGCTTATCTCAGGTGTGTGCAGTAGTCATGTGATCCCATGAGGGATAGGGGATACCATTTCTAGCCTCCTCATTGTTGTGTCTGCTTACTTAGGAGCATACTACTAGTAACTACTGCTACAGTTATAGCATTTTATCACCCGTACTTCATTTAGCTTCCTTACAATAATTACAGACTGTCCTTTCTCTCACCCACCCACTCACCCCACCCCTCACACACCCACTCACCCACACACCCACTCACACTCACACTCACACACACGTGCAGATCTCAGTGACAAAGCAGGGAAGCTGGTCGACCACTCTCGTGCCTACAAGAAGGAAGCTCGCTATCTTAACTTGAGACAGTCACTAGCCGCCAAAATAGCCATAGGTGTTGTTATATTCCTTATTTTGATTTTTCTTAGGTACCTTCTCTTCTAATTAGCTGACATGCTACGATTATAGGACTCGAAATCATTCACACGCTTTGTCTCAAAATAATTATAGCTATAATTATTGTACCATTATCAGGAGTAATGTCTATATTAAATTATATACATGCAGTGTTATTTTATTGTGATTATAAAGATAATTCAACGAACATAATTATTAAAGAGTCATTGTTTCATATAAATTATACACTGAATGAAAAAGTTCTATTTGTAATGTCTATCTAATAGTGTTTAAATCACCGATAATTAACCTGAGAAAGTTATCTTCTCTGAGAAAAGCCATATCATGGCCCAATTACCAATATTGTTGATATCAGGAGCAAAATTAAGTTCAATTATTACATTACAAAGCTCATTTTGTACTCTTAGTAATATTACTTATCAATTTGTGAACTGCAGAGGTACGTATACGTGACATGGTTGACACAAACGCAACATTCAATGCCAAATTATATATATTGATGCAAAAAATAACTCGTGATGCTTGAGATTGAGGATCATAATGCAACAGTGACACAATTATGAAGTCCATGCAAGAACTACGTCTAAAATAATGTTATAAAGTACTGACAATTATTACACTATCAGTGGTAGTGTGGTGGGTTCTGGTAGCCGGAGCCAGTAAGTGATGAAATGTGTGGTCATGACAGGAGCAGAAGATCAGGAGAACACTCTCTGACCAGTCTTCAGGGTTCGCATTGAGAAAGCAAGAGTTTCCACTGTGTGTGTGTGTGTGGGTGTGTGTGGGTGTGTGTGTGTGTGTGTGTGTGTGGGCGTGTGATATTCCTTTGTACTGTGTAATGAGAAGTGAAGGATCACTGTTATGTATAACACAGAAGACTTACAATGAGGGAAAGTCCCACGCTTGACCGTGTTGTTGAGACAGGAAACAAGAAAATGGCTGCATTTTAGGAACTCGTCCTCAATTCTACTAGCGTTCTCTGTGCTGAAGTTGGCCACGCCCATTTCCCAATGACGCTTGAATGTGACGGCAAGATTGAGCACGTTCATGATGGCCCCCTTCACAATGGATGCCTGCACAAATCACATGTACAGAACGGATTCTACTCAAAACTGAATTGTGTTAATATAATAATAAATGCTGTTGTAGAAATGCTCACAGCAGATGCACACATTATATTTATACAGCTATGTACGAAGGTCATGTACCTAATACTAATAGGGAGATGCTTCCTAACACGTACATATGCATTACATATGTACCAGTGTGAACCATTAAATTTCTAAAAACTGATGGCTACCAGACGGTGATCAGTAAGGAAAGTTAAACAGAGACTAATAAACAGAGGCAATAATTATATAACCTTCTTGTTGAGTAGGCAGCGATCAAACAGTGTCTCTGTGTAGTGTGTGTGGAGCTG
The DNA here is from genome assembly GCF_963675165.1 of Halichondria panicea. Classification (NCBI taxonomy): domain Eukaryota; kingdom Metazoa; phylum Porifera; class Demospongiae; order Suberitida; family Halichondriidae; genus Halichondria; species Halichondria panicea. Next base: position 753,497 of record NC_087386.1, read on the forward strand.
CAGTATAGTGTCCACATCAGCGGCACCTCCCACACTGCTCTCAAACTCCACCCCCACACTGTGCAATATCTGGAGGGTAACAACGAGTACATAGATCTACATGTACATCACTATAGTCTAATGTAAGGGGACCACATACATGTACGTAGTTGGAAACCCCAAACGTTGACGTACAGTTATTCTCTAGTTCCTAAGTTAATTTAACACGTGACCTTTTCCATTGGTCCCTTAGGGTTTCACAGCTATAGGCACTACTCACTACGTTTTGCAACAACCTAGTCGCCCTTTTGAAAGTATACATGGGAGCAAATAAACTCGCAGTGTGGTGGCACCAAGCTCTGCTCACCCGAGTCATGAGGTAGTTGGTGAGATTGTTGACAAAGTGCAGTAGTCTTGAGCGCAGTAGCAACAGTAGTCTCACCCTCCCCTGTAACTGGGGGGGAGATAGCCTGACAACGTCCACCTGTTTCATGTGTACTGTCTCCAGACTCCACTTGGCCCAGTTCACATTCAGGAGCAGCTGGAACACCTGAGGGAATGTGAACAACGGTGATGTATATGATTTTCTGAAAGTTTAGAATGAGACCTTTCAAATGGTACCATCAAAGTTTCTATACGAGAGATAAAAGTATTTGCCAATTTGGCGATACCATGGATAATAGCCCATGGTCCAAGGGCGAAAAATGGCAAATAATGGCACCTCTTTTAGATGCCATAACTTGAATTCTGTTGATCCAATTTCAAAAATTTTATGATTTTCTGAAAGCTTTAGAATGACCTTTCAAATGGTACCACTTGTTAAGAATTGAAATGACAATATACAATGCTTGAACGTACTACCAACCACTCACCTTATTATAAGTGTCCATGAGAGGTGGTGGGAAGACCATTGCTAGAGGCCAGGGAACAGAGTAGTCCAGGGAGATACAGGCGAGGGGGGACTTGGTGGACGAGGGGACAGGGGGTGGGCTGCACACCACCTTTAGTCTAGGAGGGGGACAAATGAACAAACACTTGATTAGAAACAGGTTTTATAAAGTTATGATGGACCATAAAATTTACCACAAAACGAATTGTAGCATTAAGACAATGATCCAAAAGACATAATTTTTACAACTGCGTATGCACATCATGCGCATAGTGCTTGCCTTTGTTCCAGGTCTGCTGAGTCAGCAAACTGTCCCTGAAGTGCCTCATGCAGAACAGTGTTCAGGTACCCTGCATCCGCCCACTCTCCATCCTCCTGGATCTACGTAGTGTCACATGATAATCACATGATGAGGCACTTGTAGGTATACCCAGTATTGAGAAAAAAATCATAATTTACGGAACAATACTTACAGTGTATAATATACATACATGTAGATGACGTAATGGTATGTACAAAATAATATATGTAGAGTAAGTTTGAAGAATGACTTACCCGTTGAAAGATGTCACAGCAGAAGTGATGCATGACAGGTCCATCAGCCATGAGCAGGAACCGCTGAACAGTCCGAAAGTGCTCATTGAGAGAGTACACCTCCGTCAGCAGTCGCACTAGACAGCTGGAGGACTGTATGGGGACAAAGGTCACTGAGAAGGACAACTAGTACTGTAACAAACTACACGTTTAAAAATGTTCGTGTTAAAAGTCTACAATCAAGTTAATGGCCAGGGAAACAGCTGCCACATCAAACGAAAGCAGCAGGGGCACAAATCGCCCCATCAAGACTCAGAGTAAGGCCACCTACTGACGCACATGTAGCTACCAAAACATCTAGCTCAAAAAATACGGCCGGCCTCTCAAAAAAACAATCACGTACGTACACCTGTGTGTACCCACAGTTAAGAGTGCCGTACCTTGTGACAGTGAGTGGTGATGAGTGTGGAGAGGGTGTGCTGTAGTGTGAGTGGGAGGGACGGAGAGTCCACCCTCAGTGAGGACACCTTGTCCCACAGCACCTTGTCAGGACTGTAATTATGTATTGGCAGTAGGCATTTTCAAATTGAAACAACGTACATACAGCTGCTGGTACCCTGAGGCTACTAGTGTAAAACTGTAAGCTACATGTATTGCATACATTATGTACTTTGGACCCCCCCCCCCCCTTAAAACCCTGAATGCTGCGATGGCTATTCAGATGAGAAGACTACTATATAACTCAAGCTCACCACTCTGCTGCTGGTTTCTCTAGCTGGACTGGCAGATATGAGAGGTATCTCTGAGCAAGGGGGTCCAGTCTCCAGGTGAGGGCTGTCTGGTCAGGTGATCCTTCTGTGCAGTCACGTGACGTCCCAGACAAGTCATGTGATAAGGATGATCTCAGCGAGGCCAGAAACTCTTCATAGAGCGATGTGGGTGTGTCTAGATTGTCCATTTCCTTTCTCTGCATGTACAGAAATAGGTAAATACAGCGTATAAACTGAAGGAGAATAATAATTACTGCTTTCCTCATGCATTTAAACAACTGCTATTGTAATTGGGAAGCGTTCGTTAGATGGTGGCCGGTGGCAACAGTTTGGATGGTACATGTGTATCTGTGTACCTGCAGACTGTCTGGAGGTACTCACCTTTCCCATAGCTTCAATCACATGCATGGACTTGCCGGCTTGTAGCACCTGTGAACAAGCAATATGTAGCTAACAATATGAGACAAACAAGCAAGTGGGGCAAGCCAAGCGCAATTCAAGCCCAAGCCAAGCGTGGGGCAAGAGGCATTCAATATTGAGCAGAATGCAACTATGACCACTACGTGTACACACCTGATGTAGGACAGGTTGTAGGAACTCCGGTACTGGTTGCCGTAGTGAGAACCCAGAGACCCAACTCCAGTCCTCCCCATCATCACACTCCTCTCTAGTCAGGGAGAAGAGATTAGTCACGTACATGTACAGTCATGTAGACTGCATGTGCACATGCATGTACATGTAGACTGCATGTGGACATGCATGTACTTTGCATACCTAAATGATTGAATAATATCCAACGACAGTCTTCATACGTACCTTTGTATGCAAAACTCCTCCCACTTTACGTCCAGTGTCCCCTCCTTTATCCAGTGCTCGATTAGGTCAAGGTACGGCTGTAATGAGGCCAGCCACAGTGGAAGGAGGGTGGTCAGGGAGGCGTGGCCAGAGGTACTCAGCGCATCCAGCCGAGAGAGGGAGGTCCACAAGGTCGAGAGGAGGGTTGAAGATAACTGGATGTAGAAATGAAAACAAATCAACGAATCTTCTATTCTAGCGCCTCGTAAGTTATCTCTTAAAATAACGCTTGAAAAACGGCCTGGGAACGAGACTACTTCAATTCATGCAATTTAACTAGAATGCTCCAGTAATAAATCTGAAGAGAACTTTAAGTACAGTTTAGTTTCACTGAGGGAGGGTACTGCTGAAACCCCACTAGTTGTGTGCATGAGAAGTGACATGGGCCCCTTACAGATAATGGAGTTGGTGGTGATGGCTGCTGGTCCAGGACAGTGCTCACCACGCTGTACAGCTCCTGTACTCGAATGTACACTGAGCTCAGGCTGACCTCCAGAGAGAATAATGTCACCATGGCAACTGCAGTACGTAGGAATACAGTCCAATCATAAATCTGCTAATCAGGTATTTGGAAAAACTAAAAGGCTACATTTGGAGTTACATGCCTAGCACAGGACCACATTATTAATTTCATGTACATGCATACATGTATATACTTACGTGTAGCTCAAGCAAAGAGCTAGCACACTTTATATGGTAATGCTCAGATTGAAGTAGCTGTGAGTAGTTCTTCTTAAATGTATCATTGACCTGCACTACAGTTAGACTAGTCTAGAAACCTTTGTTGACGACGTCCCTCTCCAGCTCTCTGATGGTCTCCTCCAGTTGGTTGGTACACACTCTCAAGGCACTGGAGAATGCTTCGTACGTCCTACAGGGGATGGGCTGATTGTCGGGGGTAAAGGTTACTCCACGGCAAGTGTTTCTCAGCACACGGAGCATGGAAATGAAGCCAGAGAAATAAGAGAGCTGACGTTGCAAGGACAACTGAAAATAAGATATAAAAATAGGAACTATTACACAGCATGTACATGTACATGGTACATGTCAAAAAATAATTTGTTTTCTCGATTGAGTCTCATTATGGTCTCTATAGCTACAGACATGCAATCCCCAGTATGCTTACAACTCGTACAAGTGAAGGGCCATGAATAAATTCAATATACAATGTTTGTACGCGTGCGATAACATTTAGAGAGTCACTCACTGGTGTGAGATGAAGGACTTGAATGTCCTTCCGTGGGATCACTTCTGAGTCACTAATCTCGTACACAAAGCTTGACCCCGCCCCCAGACACGCCCACAGTGTTTCCCGCACTACTTGCCACTCTGTTAGAGTGACCATATCTCCCAGTGAAGGGCGAAGAGGCTCCATTGACTTGAGATAGGAACTCCTAATGAAGGGGTGAAGTACACTCAGTACCACTACCAGGCTATAAATAGTAGGTATAACTGCCACATACCATGGCTTGTGGTCAGACTACATGTAGAGCTAGAACTGAATACAAAAAAAAATTTCTGCACAGCAATCAAGGGCCGGATAATCGAGGTTCTACTGTAACTTTTCACTAGTTGTACAATTTGTAATAACAATAACTTGTTTGCTCAGCATTAACGAATAGGGTAGTCCTCCTAGGACCATAGCTACTGGACCAGAGAACACGATTGTGACTCACCAGGTGGTTGCTAGGCTGCATGCAGGGTGAGCAGACGCAGTCAGGCAGTTATCTTGGAGGCTGGAAAGATCGACTTGATGTTGCGGATTGGAGACATCCCAGTATGGAATATGGACGTGCTTTAACAACATGGAGTGGGAACTGGAAACAGGAGGGGAAATCCCTTCATCCAAAAGCTCGTCCCCAATTGCTGAGTCGTCTAAACAACGTTTGGTGGGTGTGGTTTCATCTGATTGAGAAGTGGAGTCGGACCACTAGAAAAAGGAATCAGTTAAGCAAAATAATAAATGACTTATTATGAGGTCATGTGAATAAAACTCACCTCTGACTCGCTGTCCGAGTTGTATGCCTGGTAGCGAATACCTTCCATGAGATGTGTGTGTGTGTGTGTGTGGGCGTGTGTGTGTGTGTGTGTGTGTGTGTATGCCTGGTAGCGAATACCTTCCATGAGATGTCTTGTCCAGTCAAAGTCATCACCTGGGACTGCATGATTGGGGGGGGGGGGGGTGTATCAGTATGGTAGGCCATGCGTGTACCGTATGTACATGTACACAACGATTGCTGCATTTCGTGCTTTGTATAATTATATACCTCAAAAGTAGGTCCTGGTAGATTGTGTATTTAGAGATATATATAGCTAGCCAGTGTGTACTGAAGAGATATTCAAAGCCCCTTCGCTATATTGGCCATACCCACCTTGTCTCGAGGGGCTCTCGGGACCCCCCACATAGTCCCTGTTGACGGGGGATTGTGATATGGTGAGCAGGAACAACAGAAAGCCATAGTGAGCGTCGGAGTGAGGGTAGCTCTTCTCAAGATGAAGAGAGAGGAAGGTATGCGTTAGCTCCTCAAGAGATGCCGCCTTCTCTGGTTGAGAGTGAACTTGGAACTTCTCCTTGAGCCTGTATTGCAAATAACGACATGGTGCCTTGACACACGTAACAGAGTTCTACAAGATTGGATTCGCTTGCAACAATAAGTTTATTTTTAAATGCAAACAAGTGTGAAGCCCAGAGCTATTAAAACATAAAATGGGCATCAGAATTGTGGGTGTGGATTACGTTTTTGTAATGTAGAAGTTACCCAGTGATGGCTCGGTTGACACTGAGATCATTGACATCTAGAAATCGATGAAACTTGAAATTCATTTTGGCAAACTCGAAGCACAACTTGAAGTTTTCCTCCTGCGGCTGCAGAAATGGAGTAAAAAGTTCATCAGATATCATGGATTTATTTTGAGGCTGCATGCCAAGCACTAGTGTGCTTTCTCCTCACCTCAAATCCACTGACTGTTGCTATCAGCTTCTTTGTGAGTGCTCTATGCTCTTTGGAAAAGACTGCCATCTTCAACTTTGTTTCTAAGGCGGCTTAATCCCGCGGCCAGATATTGAGGTAAATGTACACGAACTCTGACCTCTCACCCACGTGTACCAAAAATGGCCTTGCGAAAGTGTTTGAAGTGTTTCTCCTTGCTGCCAACTCATGTACCAAAGCTGCCCGCTGCTACCAGGTGCCTAGCTTCCTTACCATTGGATGTGGTTGATCCTAAAAATGAGGGTGAGTTGTGTGAAAAGTTTTACCCAAAATAAACTTCACTGTTCGTAGTCGTACGAGAGCCGGATGCTGGAAAGAGTCCACTGGAGTGCCCTGACTACTTTGGAGTGAACAGCTTGGTGACTATGGAGGATCTACTGAAGGCGCGTGTGCATCTAGGCCACAAGACTGGACTGTGGAATCCTCTCATGAAACGATTCATCCACGGCTCTCGTGCAGGACTGCATATTCTCGATCTTGACCGCACCCTCCCACTATTACACAAAGCTCTCAACGTTACTGCCCACGTTGCATATCGTGGAGGCATCATCTTGTTTGTAAACGAGCGGCCACAATTCGAGGGTCTGGTACAAAGAACAGCTAGAGACTGTAGAGAGTTCTTTATCACTCAGAAATGGAGAGGAGGAACACTTACAAATTCGTACATGCTCCTCGGGACTCTGCGGCTGCCAGATTTAATGATATTCACGAGCGTACCCCCGAGTAAAACAGCTGTCAAAGAAACAGCAATGGCGTGTATCCCGTCTATAGGAGTGGTGGACTCTGACTGTAACCCATCTCAGATCATGTATCCTATTCCCGGCAACGATGACTCACCATCTGCCCTCAGGCTCTACTGCAGACTGTTCTCAGAGGCCATTCTACTGGGTAAAGAGAAGAGAAAATCTGACTATGCTGACAAGCCTGAACCTGTTAGTGTTAGAACAGAAGAGTCTACGGAACTCAAATCAAACGCTAATAATAATAGTTAATTAGTTTCTGTCAAGTCTCATAATTATATACAATGTAGTACAGTATCTATGGTTAAGTAATACTTGTAGTGTTTCTAATACAGTCATGTAGGTATGAAAGAAGTACATAACTTGATTTGTGCCCAGTATAGTACAAGTAAGACACTGCAAAAATCACAAAAAGATTCCTACCAGAACAGAACATAGATTGAACAAGTTTAATAACGATCCGTACCATTTATTCATGTGGCTGAGGTCAAAGGTGATCTTACTAAGCCAGGATCTAGGAGGAGAGGAACTGTACAAGTTTATAAGTATATCTAGCTCTGTACTGGGACACTGACAGTGAAGTCATGGACTCTACATGGGTGGAAGAGATGGTAGCCTTTGCCACTGAGCATCTCGTTGCCATAGTGTCTACCTCGGTGGCTGTTTCCCTGGCTCTAATTTTCTTTTGTGTGTGCCCAAGGAAGTCCAAAGAACCAAGGGAGGCCGGTGAGACACTGTGTCAATAGTAAGGTGGCTAGTATTGAATACATCCACACACAGCCCCGGTAATGGGGGAGGAAACGTTGCCGAGGGTACCGTCTGGACGATTGAGAAAGAGAGATTTGGTCCGACACTATTCACGACGAATCTTTAACAAGGTGATAAACAGACGTTCATCTGAAATTTCATCCCTTACACTCACATTATTTTTGTTCAGGCTGGTGAATTCAGGAGGAAGCCAAGAGAGAGAGTTATCAACATAGCCAAGCGGTGAGTCACAACCCACGCCCACACACACTCAGTCACAACCCACACCCACACACACTCAGTCACAACCCACGCCCACACACACTCAGTCACAACCCACCACCACACACACTCAGTCACAACCCACACCCACACACACTCATGTTATGTGTGCAGGTTTCTGCAAGGCCCAGAGATACCTGAGAGACAGCTGTACAGAGAACCACCAGACGCCTTTCTAGAGGCTGACCACTTGGAAGTAAGTTTGTAAAAGGCTTGTCCACTGTAACACGCACACACACACACACACACACACACACACACACACACACACACACACACACACACACAGGGAGGTGATCCCAACGTTCCTTCAGAGGTCCTCTACCTGCTCAAGAGCGTAAGAGCATTCGGCCATTTTGAGAAGCCTCTCTTCATTGAGCTGTGCAAACATGTCGAGACAAAATTCGTGCCCGCTGGTGCCATTCTGTTCCGGCCTGGACAAATTGACGACTCTATCTACGTAGTCAAAAATGGCCGCCTAAAGGTAGGTTATAGGTATATTGTATTCATGACAACTCTTCACTCCGTCTTTTATAAGCTACGAAGTAAATGATTGTATCCGTGGGACGGTGGTTTTTTGAGGCCTACCACAAGTACAGTGGAAAGTCTGGCATTCTAGGGCTTCTAGTGCACCTCCATGTTTGATCTTATGTGTCTCTCCTCCCCCCACAGGTGTACATCATGGAGGCTGATGGCTCAGAGCTTCCCCTGAAGGAGGCTGGTACTGGGGACAGTGTACACTCCATGTTGAGTATCTTGGATGCTGTTATTGGCCACCCAAAGACATTCAAAACAGTGGCTGCCAAAGCCATCAGAGACACCTATGTGCTGCAGTGAGTTCAGAGTTCACACTCTACGCTGAACTAACAGAGTACATATACAGTGTACGTACAGTACAATATATGCGACCTTCTAATTGACAAAAATCATGAATGATGTGAAAATGGACGAGTACTTACATGTGTATTGTGTATTAGTACTGTTCTGCTATATATACACACAATCATCAGCCCCTCTCTGTACTTTATACATGTAAGTGATGATAAAGTTAGGGTGTATACATCTCTTCACTTTATTTCTCCCCTTGCCAGAGTGAGGTCCAAAGCTTTTGAAGCATTCTTCAAGGACAATCCCGACTCCCTGCTGAGGATGGTGCAGATTGTCATGCTCAGACTGCAGAGGGTCACCTTCCTAGCACTCAACCACTTCCTAGGCCTGGGCAGGGAGCTACTCAACCAGGTGTGTGTATGTATGAGTTATTGTGTGAAGTATTTGTGTGAATAAAAGCTCACGTAAATTTAATCACACCACAATAAAAGCGTAATAACGTAAAACGTTTTTTACGAGGACGGTTCTTGTAACTGCTTAGGCAATACTTATCTTCTAATCAGTACCAAAAGTAGATAAGAGTACTCTTGGCAGTACGCATTCTAGAAAATGTCTCAAGCTGAAATTGTTACTGTATAATTATGTGTGTGTTCTCTTTCTTTGCCGACAGAAACCGTCCTTGATTGGTGAGTACAGTGTCAAGCAGCTTCCTCGCAGGTTTAACCATCACAGAGGAGCACACGCCAGCCCTCATGGCTTTAAAGAGCCGTCCTTCCGTACTGTCTCACAGACCTCCCTCGATTCGGACTCTGACACCGAGCCAAGCAGACCACCCCCCCTAGCGGCCAGCCAACTAAAGCCCCTCCTCAAGTCCACTCTTACTTCAGAGGCTGCAAAGAGCACTGATTCGGAGGTTGACGATATGGTGCCAGGCAAGGGAGGTAAGTCTAAGAAGACCGTGGCCATTGATACATCACAGAATGAGCACTTTTCTCATCGGCTGATTCCAGTGAGGTCACCAGAGTTCGACAATGTTATAGACCAGGTGGGTTGAGCAATGTGACTACCAGTGAGAGCACTGCAGTCCCTATACTTCATGCTAGGTCTACATGCACACACATGTATGTGTCTGTACATGTAACGTACCGTATAGCGGGTTATTTTCGGATGGTGAAAATGTTCGTATTATAAAGCATCATCTATAAAATATTAATGTGTAATGGGTTTTATGTCATCATTCTGAGCTGTACAAATATTCATACGAAATATTATTATGCACAAGTATACGTGACAACATTTAATGTCCTATTATCTGGTCCCAGGCTCGAGTTGATCGTCAGCGCTTCTCTTCCGAAGGGATTTACCCCTCAGATGGTGGGGGTGGGGTCCTCCACCAGTCTCAAGGCGACCAATCACCTGTCTCTGAGGGTGGGGAGGGGAGTAGGAACAGCTCCCTGAAGAGAGGCCTCACTCCTGGGCTCAAGTTCTCCCACTTTGCCTCCATTGAGAGTGCTGAAGTGTTGAGGGCAGCCACTGAAGACTTGGTCAGGATATTCCAGTTGCAGGCAAGAGTCAGTAGCTATAATAATTATGGGAGTCGGTGTGTACGTGCAATAGATGTTTCAGTGGCCCATTGGCATCCTAGCCAGGTTATTATAATGTGTTTAGTAGTACACATGTACTTTCCTCTAATATTGCACATGATTGGCAGTAAGTTTTGAACAGTTTTTGGTCATAAACATTGTACACATGTAGTATCTTAATATCTCAGGCAGTAGTATTAACTTTGTTTTCAGAATGGTTTGTGCATGTAATTCTGTGATATCATGGTGTTGCATAAAGCCACTCACCTACTTCCCTTTTGCCAGCTAGTGTTACAATAGTCCTCTCCTCCCTTCCCTGCCTCCAGGATGAGTCGCTATTGAAGAGTCGTATCCAACTGATTGAGGTGCCATGTGACTCCCTACTGGGGCTGGAGGGAGATCTGGAGAGTTGCGTCTACTTCATTGCCACTGGACGCCTCAAGGTCTACAGACCTCTGACCAGCTATGACAACGACAGACAAGATCAGGTGAGGGACCGTACATGCAGGCTGTAGTCTCAATCTATGTATGTAGAATAAATTTTACTGTAACATTGTATGTACACTGATTCATCTCCTACATGTACTACTATGTACATTGCTTAGATTTCTGTGCTAGTACAGTACATGGATTTGTGATTCATACATGTTAAGGATTTCCATGCAGTAGTGCCATGATGTGTTTATACAATCTCTCTTGAGAGTAGGATACATCATTTACCCCGCCCCCTCCGCTCATGCAGGACCTGCTCTATATGGCGTGTCCTGGTGAGTTCTGTGGAGTGCTCTCTGCCCTGACAGGGGAGCCATCGTTCATCACTATTAAAGCTGCTACTGACTCACATCTCATTGCCATCACCAAGACCAACCTCTATCAGTGAGTTGCTTAATTACTGGTGTTTGACAGCCATGGATTGCGCCCAGTATGGTACACGTACATTTTAGATTCTGGGGTATTTGGCAAGCTAAATTTGGAGTCTAGTAATCTTGAAGTGCTTCATAGTCTGCCCACTGTATACCACACACGCACGCACACACACACACACACACACACACACACACACACACACACACACACACACACACACTCACACTCACACTCACACTCACACACACTCACTAGCATAATGTCAGAACAACCTCTGGCCATCTGTGGGTTGGCCTTTGACATGGTCCAACGTCTCTCCCCTGCATTGCGTCAGATTGACTTTGCTCTGGACTGGATGGAACTGGAGGCGGGCCGAGCTCTCTATCGTCAAGGAGACGAAGCTAACGCAGCATATATTATCCTGAATGGGCGTGTCCGGTCAGTAGTCAAGAAAATAGACGGGAAAAAAGAACTAGCGGACGAATTTGGACGAGGGGAGTCCATTGGAATGGTGGGTACAGTACACACATGTACTTGTATGCAGAGCTCTAGTACTGGCTACTATGCAGGTTGAGGTGATGACTCATTCCCCGTGTGCTACTACAGTGCATGCAATCAGAGACACTGAGTTGGCCTGTCTACCAGTGGGCCTGCTCAACACCATCAAGCTCAAGCATCCTCAGGTGCAGGGAGACATGTGCAATGTCCACTGTACTCATGTCACAAGTTACTGTGATTTGTTTTGAACCCCCAAATTCACGGGCTGTACACTTTTTATTCCACTGCAGGTAGTGTCTCGACTGATCCAGATGCTGGGAGAGCGTATTCTGGGCAGCTACCATAAGCTAGCCTCTCCAGTGTCCAGCACCAGCCTATCAGGTGAGGCAACACACGTGTCAATGAAGCAAGCGTTTTATTGAGATATGGTACTGTACGAGTATTTCGTTGAGATTGTAGCAAATTTTAAGTGTAGCTCTAACTATTACAGACTGTTTGGTGCAGTGTACATGTGTGTGTGGTTTACATACTGTAGTTAGCTCTTAGTGCTGGGGTGATTCAATGGTGGTGTGTTTCTCTACTACATGTTCTGTGATGTCAGGTGACACAACAAAGAAGCACATGGTGTCCAATCGATCCACGGTTGCCATAGTTCCCATTACCAGTGATGTACCTCTCTCTGAGTTCACTCAGGAGCTCTGTGCCTCCATCAAATCTATCGGTAATCTATATCTGTAGCTAGTAAAACTGTGCAATGTTGTATGTACATGTACTGTACTATAATATTTTAATCATCCATCTGTAAATCATATTACGTATGTCACATTCCTATTTATCATATCCAGGTACATGTTTGACATTAACAAGCTCACTAATCGAAGAAGAGTTAGGAAGTACAGCTTTTGAGAGGTAAATTATTCCCTTCCATACACGTACATGTATAGCATTGTGGTGAATGTTTCTGTGTTTCTTCAGTACACACGAGTACCGACTGAGGACTTGGTTGGGCCACCAGGAAGACAGTCACAGGATTGTTCTCTACCACGCTGATCCAGGTCTCTCTAAATGGACAGCCAGATGTATCAGACAGGTAAGTTTGTTTGGCATTACCAAGGAGTTTATAAAGATGTTATGTTTACACATAATTATACTCTGCATTACATGTAGCCAATTATTATTATTAAATTAAGTTCCTGATAAGCTGTTATCAGATATCCTCGATAGTATAGTGGTAAGTATCTCCGCCTGTCACGCGGAAGACCCGGGTTCGATTCCCGGTCGGGGAGCTCTTTTTTGTAAAGTTTCTTTTTTTGTGTTTTTACTCTGTAGTGCAGGTTCAATTCCAATGGTCATAAACTTTTTTTCTTTTTCCAGGCTGACTGCATTCTCCTGGTAGGACTAGCTCATAAAACTCTCTTAGAATCTACGGAATCTATGAGAAAGGTATCTTTCTATTCATAATAATTATTATGTATGAAGGAATTTGTTCTTTAGATTGCAAAGCAAGTGGAGTCTATTTCAGCCAGGGTGCAGAAAGAGCTTGTCCTACTTCACAGAAAAAATGTCGGTCACCCAAGTGGCACTGTAAAGTGGCTGAATGCTCTGGGATGGCTCTCTGCTCACTTCCATGTAAGTTATCGTAGTGCTAGAAATGTATGCGTGGGCGTGGTACTAACTATGCGTGGGCGTGGTACTAACTATGCTATTTGTGCGAGCAGCTACCATGTCGCATAACTTTGCTCCGCAATTAATTCAAGGCCTGTACAATCCCATTAAAATCCCAGTGTTTAATCAAAGAAATGTTTTGGGAGTGGGAGCCTTAATGAATTTGGCCAAAACGCTTATAACTTAGTTTGTATTATTATCATTGCTGGCTTGATTCATATTGGTACAGCTTTGTTGGTCTTAGTATTCATCAGCAGTTTTGACGAATACCTTCTTTAATTACAGGTTCGATGTCCAGACTATTTCTTTGAACAGACGCACGTAAGTTCTTCTAAATCTCTCTCTTTTTGGTTGACCTCTAAACTCTCTCTCTCTCTCTCTCCAGATTAAGCTCAGTTGTCCTGATAAGCACTCTGATTTCTCTCGATTGGCTAGACGCCTGACAGGAACATCAGTTGGCCTCGTGTTAGGAGGGGGAGGGGCCAGGGGAATCTCCCACATAGGCACTCTGAAGGCCTTCACTGAAGCAGGTACATGTATATACTCATCGTACACAAAATAAATTTCAACTTTTTGTCTGCCCTGACGACATTGGCCCCAACGAAATACATCGGTATTGTTCTAAGCTTTCAGAATATCATAAAATGTGTGACATTGGATCGGCGATATGGCTGTTGAAAGATGTTCAACTACACCTACCCTCCGTAATTTAATCGATAGTTTGGGGACTCCTTCAACAGCCATAACTTTTACCGTTGTTCCAGTGTCAACGATTTTATGATTTTCTGAAAGCTTAGAAAAAGACCTTTCAAATGATGTCATCAAACTTCACATTTGTGAGATAAAAGTATTTGCCAATTTGGCGATACCATGGATAATAAATAGCCCATGGCCCAAGGTCGAAAAATGACAAATTAGGGCCCCAATAAAATTTTTGATTGAAACACATTATTTGAAAGGTGTTGTTCTAAGCTTTTAGAATATCATAACATATTTAACGTTGGATCGGCGATACTAAAGTTATGGCTGTTTAAAGATGTTCAACTGCACCTCCTTCATAAGATTTAATCATTGGTTTGGGGATTCTTTCAACAGCCATAACTTTTGTACTGTTGATCCAATGTCAACGATTTTATGATTTTCTGAAAGCTTAGAAAAAGACCTTTCAAATGATGTCATCAAACTTCACATTTGTGAGATAAAAGTATTTGCCAATTTGGCGATACCATGGATAATAACCCATGGTCCAAGGCCGAAAAATGACAAATTAGGGCCCCAACAAAATTTTTGATTGAAACACATCATTTGAAAGGTGTTGTTCTAAGCTTTTAGAATATCATAACATTTTTGACGTTGGATCGGCGATACTAAAGTTATGGCTGTTTAAAGATGTTCAACTGCACCTCCTTCGTAAGATTTGGTTTGGGGATTCTTTCAACAGCCATAACTTTTGTACTGTTGATCCAATGTCAACGATTTTATGATTTTCTGAAAGCTTAGAAAAAGACCTTTCAAATGATGTCATCAAACTTCACATTTGTGAGATAAAAGTATTTGCAAATTTGGCGATACTATGAATAATAGCCCATGGTCCAAGGCCGAAAAATGACAAATTAGGCCCCCAACAAAATATTTGATTGAAACACATCATTTGAAAGGTGTTGTTCTAAGCTTTTAGAGTATCATAACATTTTTGACGTTGGATCGGCGATACTAAAGTTATGGCTGTTTAAAGATGTTCAACTACACCTCCTCTGTAAGATTTAATCATTGGTTTAGGGATTCTTTCAACAGCCATAACTTTTGTACTGTCTGTTGATCCAATGTCAACGATTTTATGATTTTCTGAAAGCTTAGAAAAAGACCTTTCAAATGATGTCATCAAACTTCGAGATAAAAGTATTTGCCAATTTGGCGATACCATGGTCCAAGGCCGAAAAATGACAAATTAGGGCCCCAACAAAATTTTTGATTGAAACACATCATTTGAAAGGTGTTGTTCTAAGCTTTTAGAATATCATAAAATTTTTGACGTTGGATCGGCGATACTAAATTTATAGCTGTTCAACTACACCTACCCTCTGTATTTTAATCGATGGTTTAGGGACTCTTTCAACAGCCATAACTTTTGTACCGTTGATCTAATGTCAACGATTTTACGATTTCTGAAAGCTTAATTTTCCCTGCACAGGGATTCCCATCGACATGGTTGGGGGTACCAGTATCGGTGCCTTTATGGGAGCACTTTATTGTGAGGAGAGAGACGCTGGGAAGGTAGAGAAGAGGTCACGACCTTGGGCTCACGGAATGGCCAGATACGTCGACAAGATTTTTGACCTCACCTACCCTTCAACTAGTTATTTCACAGGTACATGCTATACCTTTAGTTGGGACATAATCAAGCTTATTATTTTACTTTGCAGGAAAGGCTTTCAATAATCTGATCCATAAAGTGTTTGGAGAGAAACAAATTGAGGTGGCATGCTACTTTTTATCATGTGTTATGACCTTTTGACCCCTTCCCCCATTATGCAGGACTTGTGGATTCCTTACTTCTGTATTACCACTGACATCACTGAGTCCAAGATGAGAGTACACACTAGTGGTTCACTGTGGCGGTACGTTCGTGCCAGTATGTCCCTGTCCGGATTCCTACCTCCCCTCTGTGACCCCGTGGACGGACACCTCATTCTGGACGGAGGTTACGTCAACAACCTCCCAGGTACGTAACTGTACATGTAACCTTGTGTGTTTCTCAGTACGAGGTATATTTAGTTTATTAAGTGGCCATAACTTGAAGATACACAAATGTACATACATGTATAGAGATAGTACAATACTGCACAGTCGTATACAATACAATGGACAACAAATTTTATTACTTTACAACTTGTGCAAAGTTTCTTAATCAAAGATTTTAAGTACATTATTACTTAATAGACATAATAGAGTGTAAGTCACAAGAACACTGTCACTCTTGTGCAATCATGGACAACAATGTGTATATGTACATGTATTATATGGCTTTCATTTCCACTCTGTGTAGCTGATGTAATGGCTGACATGGGAGCAGAGAAGATCATCGCTGTGGACGTAGGCTCTCAGGACAACAACAACCTCACTAACTATGGAGACCACATCTCAGGGTGGTACATCCTCTGGAACAGGCTCAACCCATTTGCCGAGAAGATTAGGGTAAGGGCATATAGACATGAGGGAATACAAGTTAAAGATGTGTCCAGAAACACTTTAGTTCAGGGTGTTACACTGGCTCCCTAAGTATAGTAAATGTACCAGAAGTGAGAATTTCTCTGTTTATAACTTTTAACGATTGGGTCCTGCCTTGGGTATGCACTTCAAATACTTCTAGGGAGTACAGTATAATAAAACAAACACGTTCATTCAAACAGTTCATTTTTATTATTTGTGGTGGTGAGTGTGACGGCATTGTCTCTTCCTGCAGGTGCCCAACCTCACTGAGATACAGTCACGCCTCGCGTATGTGTCATGCATCAGACAGCTAGAGAGAGTGAAACAAGACGGGATGTGCGAATATGTCAGACCACCTATTGACGGGTGAGCGAGTAATAACATACACACACCGTAATCCATGTACACGTATGTTATTGTTGTTATTGATCATAATTATTTTGATCCCCCCCCATTCAGGGTTTCTACGCTGCAGTTTGGAAGCTTTGACACTGTTATGGTGAGTAGCTCGTGTTGCTTGTGGTGCCTTTTATGTGTATTTGAAGTAGTAAACCTCGAGTGTACTGGGAAATACCGTATAGCGCGAAATTTTCGAGGCACTTATATTTCGTGGATTAGCCTCTAAAAGCTATTTCGTTGCACAATGTTTCTGCTTACCGGAAGCCACGCCTTTAAATCTATGCATGTTACACCTCAATTTTTGTGGACTTAATTTTCGTGTAGGATTCTAACCCGCGAAAATTAAGCCCCGCGAAAATGTTGCGCTATACGGTAATATAGGCTATCTATGATCATGTACTTGCTAATTTTGTTTCATATAAAATTATATACATGTACAGACCAGGTATAGTTTAAGTAATTCGTACAACAATAATATAATGTAGTAATTCAAAGTTCCAATGTTTCGATGGAGAGGGTCTGCGAATCCATTGTGCCCATCACTGAGGCCGCATTTCCACGCTGTACTGCGACCATTGTATAGGTATTATCAATTATTGTCTGTTCTTCTCCACCCTCCAGCCATTGGGCTACCAACACTGCAAGCTGGTTGTGAGTGGATGGCAGAAGTCCGAGGAGATGCAGCATCTCTTCTCAACACCTTCTGATGAGGACTTTCAAAAGAAGAGAAGCGTGTCCCGTCAGTTTGATAGCAATGTTCAACGTTCAGATTCCGTGCGCAACCTCGTGGCTTTGACCGCTCAAATCCCTCGCTACAGCTATCCTGAAGTAGACGAGAGTGAAGATGTAGACGGTGGCGGCTATTGGTCGAGTCCCGAGGATCACGTGACCTACCTAGAGGGGCGTGGCATGGATGAGGACAGTCCCAATACCGCGGAGCCAAATTCATCCCCAAATGAAATCCAAAGGACAGCCACCGCGACTGTGACAGCTTGGTCGGACTCAGAAATTATGTAGCTAGATATTCATTGTATTCCCCCTGCTTTGTGCAAAACAAACATTGTGAAAACCTCATAAAAGTAAATTTTGCTTGTAAGTGGGCGTGACGGTCCTTTGGTAAATGGTCACGCCCATTGGAATGAAGTCAACCCTTTGACTGTAATTTGCAAACTTGCTGTGTGTTGTAAATTGATCTGAGGTCACACTGAGTGAAACAACAGTAGGTTGATCAGCATGCAGTTGTGTTCTAGCTTAGTGGGCTTATAAATTATGCTGTTTCTCACTAGTCTCGAATACCCGCCTCAACCTAAAAGCTTTTTAGGTTGAGGCTGGTATTCGAGACTAGTTTCTCACTAACTTTCCAACCACGCCCATCTTTGTCTTAATTGCATGCCTTTGGCGAAATGGGCGTGGTCTCCAGTCAAGTGCATGAATATAATATTATTGTTCTGTAAATGTTTGCATTTGCAATGCACATAGCAATGGCTGCTTACCATATCATAATTATTCCGTCAGATTCCTTAATAATGTGCGACAGACGTGTGCTGTGTGCAACCAATACTACACCCCCATACCTCTGATTGTGTAGCTAGCTATGTGTGCTGTGTGCAACCAATACTACACCCCCCATACCTCTGATTGTATAGCTAGCTATGTGTGCTGTGTGCAACCAATACTACACCCCCCATACCTCTGATTGTATAGCTAGCTATGTGTGCTGTGTGCAACCAATACTACACCCCCATACCTCTGATTGTGTAGCTAGCTATGTGTGCTGTGTGCAACCAATACTACACCCCCATACCTCTGATTGTGTAGCTAGCTATGTGTGCTGTGTGCAACCAATACTACACCCCCATACCTCTGATTGTGTGTGCAATACTGTACTATAGATAATGCATTTCCATGACAATTGATGAGTTCTGCCGGTTCACCTGCAGATTCAATGGAGGGTGTTCAACTTGCCCCAATTGGGTAGAAATGCTAGGCCAGCTATGGAGAGCTAGGGTACAGGGAGGCTCATCTCGACCACCTGAGGGACACAGTTGTGGAGGAACCTGGTATTCAATTGCTGGGAGCACATGTCCACAACTTCAGGAAAGACAGCTAGGTAAGGGAGTGGAGATGCTTTGTGGCTGCGTATTCGTTATATTAAGTCGACAATATTGTAGTAATTTGTACTGATTGTGATGGTGGTTACATATATGAGCAGCTGCTCTGCCATGGTGCTTGTATCAGTGTGTGTGTGTGTGGGGGGGGGGGGGGGGGTTGGCTTGCATGTGTGCATTGCTATAATTATACTGTTGTTAGTGATGAGCTGCTAATGATGACTACCCTAATATGCTAGTCAGTAAGGAGACAGGTTGTTGAGTCCTGCTGCATGGTCCCAGCTACCACTGAACACAAATGACCTAGCTAGCTAGCTCAGTGAATTGTGTACTGACTTTGCATATGTGTTTCTTATAACCATGACTATGACAGTGTGTGCTTTACTGAATAGATTGTAAATAGAAGTTGTAGTCTGGCCCCTGATATAATTATATGCTGCAGGAGGTGCACTCTGCCGGATTGCCAATGCACATGCATATAATCATGCCACCAACTCAATTATAAGGATTAATTTGGCAGGCAGAATTATCATACATGTATAATAATTATGTCAGTTATTATACTATAGTCTAGAGGATATATTAATAAAGGGGAGGTGGACGTGGGGGACGAGGCTACTTAAGGGGATCTATAGATAGCAGCCATGTGAAAGTGCTTTTTATATGGTATGTTAGAGTTGTAAATGGATAGTACAGCTTAATGTTTAAATGTAGAACTACTCAAGATAAGTAAAACCTGTTTTCCAGGTTGCACTTGCAATATTCAATGAATCTCATCTTGTGCTGTGCATTCCGATTGGTCCCTGGGGAAGGTATATAAAGGATATGCACATTACCATTCTTCAGTTCATATCTCAAGATTGTTCTAGATTTCACCGCAAGGTTTCCAAGTTTGTTCCGCAAGGTTTCATCCAAGTTTGTTCTGCAAAGTTCGACCTACTCTCTCACTCAGTTCTCTGATTCGTTACCAGCTATATCTCATCAATTCAACCAGCTCTATCTATCTCAACTCAACCCGACTCATCACTCACCACTCACTCACCACTCGATCTACTGCGTCCTGATGGCGGCTCGGCGAGGGGCTGTGTTGCCACCACCACTGTGTCTGCCACGGCAGCAGTTGACATACGACCGCCACAACAACCCAGTAAGATTTTAAACTACTATTAACTTAATCACACATGCATGTACAATATTGGCAATGCATAAGCTTATAATAATGCTGATGGCATGCAGGACACTCATTTACTTGGTATATTTATTTGGTGCAGATTCTCACCAAGAAGATGGTAGTGGCTGTCCTGCAGTGTTCCAAGCGCCGTCAGATTAATGCTAAACTGTACTGTCTGCAGTGTTACATGAATGCGGCAGGACGAGTTAACGTAAGTATAATCATGCAGATACACCTAGTTATAATAATGTTGTATAATTACATATACACAGTAAAATCTTAATTGCTGTCAGTACAATTATTGTGCCATTGCATGGCCGGGCACATTGATTCATGTACTGGATGAATGGGACAGCGTGTTTGTCAGAGCAGTACTTACTGTTGCAGTGCATGGGTTAGTTAATGGGCTTGTAATTGAACATTCATTTTTGTAGTTAACGTCTACGAAAACTGTGAAAATATTGAATTACCCGTTTTAACAGTGTTTCGTTAGATACTTATTTCTGTGTATGATTTCACGTTTTTATTTAATTTTACATTGAACGTTAATTTCACCTATACTCATGGCTATAATTATGTACAGGAAATAGGAAGGTAATGTTATGGCATTAATTTAGCTGTCACAACATCAACATAATTATGATAATTATTACCAAAGGCGTATGTATAAGTCTTTGTTACTACCCTGAACCACATTTTTTACTCTCGCTTGCTAATAAAGTGAATGTCACCCGTCATATTTTGTTTCTGAAGGGACAAAACGAGTCTTGAAATATTCTTTTTCATAGCTACATGCAACTTCTTTCTGTACACAGATGGTGTTCTCTTGGAAGGGGGAGGACGTCCCTGTATGGGATTACAAGGATCACTGCGCCCGAGAAGCTTCTCGGTACATGAAGCATATTCAAGACGACCATCGTAAGCATCATACTTTAAATAATTGTACAAAGCAAAGTTTTCTGCTGAAGAAACTTAGCCAAATAACAAAAATGCGCCCACTTTCTCACTATACAGTACTGTACAAAGGTATAGGACATATATATATATATATATATATATATATATATATATAGGATGGTAAATCAGATGATTAAAGCTGTTAAATATTGATGCACATTCAAGGTTGCCCATTTTATTTCTGCAGGCCCACTTCGCCCCAATCCACTGAACGTGAAGTTCCTCGCCTGGCAACTGCGGGACTTAGGTTTCTGTCGGTGGAACAGGAATCGGGTATTCCCTCTTATTCCCCCCATTCCTCCCATCGGCCCAGTTATTGGTGCTGTAGGTCCACCAGGGGTACCAGGGGTACAGGGCATACAAGGCTTACCAGGGGCGCAAGGCTTACCAGGGGCGCAAGGTTTACCTGGGGCACAAGGCATACCTGGGGCGCAAGGCTTACCAGGGGCGCAGGGCTTACCAGGGGCGCAGGGTTTACAAGGCCCACCCGGGGCAAGGGGTATCCAAGGTCCACCTGGAGCCGGAGGTGGAGGAGGTTCAGGAGGAGGAGGAGGACGGGGTCCACCGGGCCCCCCAGGTGATGACGGGGCACGTGGTCCCAGAGGCGCTCCAGGAATACCTGGAGTGAATGGAGGGATGGGACGTGCGTGCACTGTGGCAGGGCCACGAGGCCAAAAAGGGCCACGAGGGTACAACGGTCCCAGAGGTCCGCTAGGGCCTATGGGGTACACTGGTTTAACCGGGGATACTGGGGCAACAGGGCCAATGGGGGCAACAGGAGCAACAGGGCCCCCAGGGACAAGAGGACTCCAAGGGCGAAGAGGACCACCTGGTGCAGATGGCCCATATGGACCAACTGGAGCTACGGGACAAAAAGGTGACAGGGGGAAGCTCGGTGCCAAGGGTGATAGAGGTCTAGATGGTCCAAGAGGGATGAGAGGAGAGAAAGGAGAAGATGGAGACGGCGAAGATTCCAAGCAAAAGATAGTAAGTTTCTAATGCATTAGTCGATTATTTTTCACCGATTGTTTTCCTCTTCTTGCAGTATCTGTTGACTGTGGTGGTGAGGGAGTTAATGAAGACTCAACCGCTGCCTTTGTCAGATACCCTGACTAATGCCTTGGTCGCTCTAGGAGTTATGGACGACCAGGGAGATAGGCAGCAAAAACAAACTGCCCCTCTCCGTCGATCCGTGGTGTCGGGATCCTACCCACCTCGGTCGGCGGGTGGGGGTACAAGTCGGGATGGAGGTGGTGTTAGCGGGGGCAGTGGGACTAGTGGTGGTGGGACTAGTGGTGGTGGGACTAGTGGCGGTGGGACTGGTGGGACTGGTGGTGGTGGGACTAGTGGCAGTGGGACTAGTGGCGGTGGGACTAGTGGCGGTGGGACTGGTGGGACTAGTGGCGGTGGGACTAGTGGCGGGACTAGTGGGGGTGGGACTAGTGGGACTAGTGGTGGGACTAGGGGCAGTGGGACTGGTGGGACTAGGGGCAGTGGGACTAGTGGCGGTGGGACTAGGGGCGGAACAAGTGGCGGCGGCGGAGGTGGTGTGACGGGTCGTGCGGATAGTGGTGGCTCAAGTGGAGAGGAGGAGGGTCTTCTCCCACAATTGGATGGATCGATGGACATGTGAGTCAATGACTTCAGTTTTGTGTAATTATTATACATACCTTGCACGCATATGCTGCCAACTTTAAGTTCATCTGTATATCTGTTTCGCACACAGAATTTATAATCGGAAAAGAAAAGCATGCACTATGAGACGTAATAATAAAAAAAGGTGAGCAAATGCATTAATAACATTGTGTCCCATGGCCACAACAAAATATGTCGCCAAATTAGAATGTTAATCATGCATCTCTTTCTTTTCTTCCACGTGCACAGAAGAACTATATGAATCCCCTGTTTTCGACCCATGAAGGGACACACAAGGCAGTGCTCGACATTGGTTGATCAGGTTTTGTTGATGGGTAGGGGAAGGTTTGGATCATAACGATAAGGGTAGTGGGTGGGTAGGGGGAAGATGGCTGTTGTGAGCATATGGGTCCCAGACAAATTAATTTCCTTTTCTTATAATTATAATTATAAAACATAGGCATAGACCACACGCAAAATAATTACTCCGAACATATCGCTAGCGCCAATTATAATTCGAGTTGAGGCAGACCACGTGCGAAAATTAATGCATAAATTATACGTTGTTCTATCACTCAACGCTACTTATAACCACCATGGAATGTTTTGTGTTCATCCTTTGTGCTCCACATACATCAATTGTTCACTTTTGTGTGCATATCCTCTCAATTTCACCGTTTATTTCGTCTGTTGCATTCGCACTAACATCGATGTTCGGGCGAGATGAGCCCCAAGGGACTGGACTCCACCTACCATTTACCAAATCAAAGTTTTTTTTCTGTTTCTTTTTTGATAAAGTATGCCATCGCTAATCTCGATGCCAATGAAGTCTGCCCTCTATTCTGGTGGATAAAGTATGCCATCGCTAATCTCGATGCCAATGAAGTCTGCCCTCTATTCTGGTGGATAAAGTATGCCATCGCTAATCTCGATGCCAATGAACTATCTGGTGGATAAAGTATGCCATCGCTAATCGATGCCAATGAACTCTGCAAAGTATGCCATGCATCGCTAATCTCGATGCCAATGACGTCTGCCCTCTATCTGGTGGATAAAGTATGCCGCCATCGCTAATCGATGCCAATGAACTCTGCCCTCTATCTGGTGGATAAAGTATGCCATCGCTAATCTCGATGCCAATGAAGTCTGCCATCTATCTGGTGGATAAAGTATGCCATCGCTAATCTCGATGCCAATGAAGTCTGCCCTCTATATCTAAAGTATGCCATCGCTAATCTTGATGTCAATGAAGTCTGCCCTCTATCTGGTGGATAAAGTATGCCATCGCTAATCTCGATGCCAATGAAGTCTGCCCTCTATCTGGTGGATAAAGTATGCCATCGCTAATCTCGATGCCAATGAAGTCTGCCCTCTATCTGGTGGATAAAGTATGCCATCGCTAATCTCGATGCCAGTGAAGTCTGCCCTGGCCTCTATTCTGGTGGATAAAGTATGCCATCGCTAATATCGATGCCAGTGAAGTCTGCCTCTATCTGGTGGATAAAGTATGCCATCGCTAATCTCTCGATGCCAGTGAAGTCTGCCCTCTATTCTGGTGGATAAAGTATGCCATCGCTAATCTCGATGCCAGTGAAGTCTGCCCTCTATCTGGTGGATAAAGTATGCCATCGCTAATCTCGATGCCAGTGAAGTCTGCCTCTATCTGGTGGATAAAGTATGCCATCGCTAATCGATGTCAATGAACTCTGCAAAGTATGCCATCGCTAATCTCGATGCCAATGAAGTCTGCCCTCTATCTGGTGGATAAAGTATGCCATCGCTAATCGATGCCAATGAACTCTGCAAAGTATGCCATCGCTAATCTCGATGCCAATGAAGTCTGCCCTCTATCTGGTGGATAAAGTATGCCATCGCTAATCGATGCCAATGAACTCTGCAAAGTATGCCATCGCTAATCTCGATGCCAATGAAGTCTGCCCTCTATCTGGTGGATAAAAGTATGCCATCGCTAATCTCGATGCCAGTGAAGTCTGCCCTGGCCTCTATTCTGGTGGATAAAGTATGCCATCGCTAATATCGATCCCAGTGAAGTCTGCCTCTATCTGGTGGATAAAGTATGCCATCGCTAATCTCTCGATGCCAGTGAAGTCTGCCCTCTATTCTGGTGGATAAAGTATGCCATCGCTAATCTCGATGCCAGTGAAGTCTGCCCTCTATCTGGTGGATAAAGTATGCCATCGCTAATCTCGATGCCAATGAAGTCTGCCCTCTATCTGGTGGATAAAGTATGACATCGCTAATCGATGCCAATGAACTCTGCAAAGTATGCCATCGCTAATCTCGATGGATAAAGTGTGCCATCGCTAATCGATGCCAATGAACTCTGCAAAGTATGCCATCGCTAATCTCAATGCCAATGAAGTTTGCCCTCTATCTGGTGGATAAAGTATGCCATCGCTAATCTCGATGCCAATGAAGTCTGCCCTCTATCTGGTGGATAAAGTATGCCATCGCTAATCTCGATGCCAGTGAAGTCTGCCCTCTATTCTGGTGGATAAAGTATGCCATCGCTAATCTCGATGCCAGTGAAGTCTGCCTCTATCTGGTGGATAAAGTATGCCATCGCTAATCTCGATGCCAATGAAGTCTGCCCTCTATCTGGTGGATAAAGTATGCCATCGCTAATCGATGCAAAGTATGCCATCGCTAATCTCAATGCCAATGAAGTCTGCCCTCTATCTGGTGGATAAAGTATGCCATCGCTAATCGAT
Source organism: Halichondria panicea (assembly GCF_963675165.1). NCBI lineage: Eukaryota > Metazoa > Porifera > Demospongiae > Suberitida > Halichondriidae > Halichondria > Halichondria panicea. The sequence goes on from NC_087386.1 coordinate 778,936, forward strand.
ACCAATGAACTCTGCCCTCCATCTGGTGGATAAAGTATGCCATCGCTAATCTCGATGCCAATGAAGTCTGCCCTCTACCTGGTAGATAAAGTATGCCATCGCTAATCTCAATGCCAATGACGTCTGCCCTCTATTCTGGTGGATAAAGTATGCCATCGCTAATCTCAATGCCAATGAAGTCTGTCCTCCATCTGGTGGATAAAGCATGCCATCGTTAATCTCGATGCCAATGAAGTCTGCCCTCACCTGGTGGATAAAGAATGCCATCGCTAATCTCGATGCCAATGAAGTCTGCCCTCTATTCTGGTGGATAAAGTATGCCATCGCTAATCTCGAGCTCAATCCAATGAAGTTTGCCCTCTACCTGGTGGATAAAGCATGGTGTCGAATTTTTTTTTTTTTTACTCACCTGAATGTCGTCCAATTTTTTTCACTAATCTGAAGCCACACTTTCTCAATGAAGTATGCCCACCACCTGGTGGACACTGTATGATGTCTCAATAATATTATGATTACTCATTCTTGATCATCATATCATTTTCACTATTCTGCCATCTACTATTTCAAAGCATAATGCATGTGGTCTGCCAAAATGCCATAAAAATGTGTGCAAGCCGCCAAGTAGCATGATTAAGATGTTTGTGATTTCTGCGATTGTTGTAAGACTATTATGATGCCCTGTGAAATCTTTAGCTCTTGGTTAACTGTTACAGCTGGCTTGCGTCTTTCTTAAATGTCTTCAGAACTGGAGCCTTATCCGACTGTAGATCGGTTATCCAACTATAGAGGCCTTATCCGACTGTATATGGTTTTATCCAAACTGCATGGCCCTGTAGACGGCCGTATCCCAACTGCTCTATCCGAACTGTTGATGGCCGTATCCCAACTGCTCTATCCGAACTGTGGGCGGCTGTATCCGAACTGCTCTATTCAAACTGTTGATGGTCGTATCCCAACTGCTCTATTCGAACTGTGGGCGGCTGTATCTGTATCCGAACTGTTGATGACCGTATCCCAACTGCTCTATCCGAACTGTGGGCGGCTGTATCTGTATCCGAACTGTTGATGGCCGTATCCCAACTGCTCTATCCGAACTGTGGGCGGCTGTATCTGTATCCGAACTGTTGATGGCCGTATCCCAACTGCTCTATCCGAACTGTGGGCGGCTGTATCTGTATCCGAACTGTTGATGACCGTATCCCAACTGCTCTATCCGAACTGTGGGCGGCTGTATCTGTATCCGAACTGTTGATGACCGTATCCCAACTGCTCTATCCGAACTGTGGGCGGCACTGTAAGACGGCCCCTGTAAGATGGCTAGCAACCATCAGCCCCACAGCTGGAAGATGTCAACGTTGACCAGTCCCATGCACTCATGGCTCTAGAAAAAATTGTGTTACTCTGCCGCCATCTTGTCAACCAAGTCTTCTCTCCACCTGGTCGATAAAGCGTGCTGTTTCTTTTTTGATGATGGCTCATTTTTCATTTTTACCTTTCTGCCATCTAAAAAATAATTTCAAAGCATAATGCGTGCGTGTGGTCTGCCAAAACTATAATAAAATAAAATTGTAAGCATGGAAACTTTGTTGCATGCCTATTATGATGGCTTGCGTCTCTTTGCCTTGGACTGCTTCCTTCTCTGGATAACCATTTAATGGCCTCTCTTTTTCCTTGGAGAATCAAACTGTTAAGATGTCCTTCTTCCTTGCCACCTTGGCTGGTCTACTTTGCTGCCCATGACCCAACAAATGACCCAAAACAGTGTTTCCCTTATTTTTTCCCAAACAACTTTTTTCCCAACAAGCCCTAGGCTAAGCATAATTTATAATGGTAGTGTAATTAATAGGTGTTTAATTTATAATTGTTGCCATAGGTTTGCCATGGGTTGCTAGGGGGAGCTGGGGAGCGTGGAGTGGGGGTAGGGGTCGATCCTCACTGGTGTGTCGGTGTCGTAGAGCGGGGGGCTGGACTGGCCTTAAATGTGGACTGTAGAAGTTGCAGGCGTGGCTAGTGGGTACTGACTAGTGGCCATAACCGGATGCTTAAAATGAAACTTAAAGCACCATTTTATGATTGTTGCTTTGCCCATAACCAATGAACTATAAACTCATCATAACATGCATGTTGTAAGTATCGTCTTCTAGTCTTAGGATCAGTTAGATTGAATCAGATAGAGAACTAGTTGCATTTTGCATCGCTTATAGCTATAGTGGCTTAGCTTGCATGCTCACACCTAGCTATATAATTAGTTTGCATTCGCTATTAAAGTGGCTTAATTTACATGCTTATAGCTAGTGGCTTAGTTAGCATGCTCATAGCTAGTGGCTTAGTTAGCATGCTCATAGCTAGTGGCTTAGTTAGCATGCTCATAGCTAGTGGCTTAGTTAGCATGCTCATAGCTAGTGGCTTAGTTAGCATGCTCATAGCTAGTGGCTTAGTTAGCATGCTCATAGCTAGTGGCTTAGTTAGCATGCTCATAGATAGTGGCTTAGTTAGCATGCTCATAGCTAGTGGCTTAGTTAGCATGCTCATAGCTAGTGGCTTAGTTAGCATGCTCATAGCTAGTGGCTTAGTTAGCATGCTCATAGCTAGTGGCTTAGTTAGCATGCTCATAGCTAGTGGCTTAGTTAGCATGCTCATAGCTAGTGGCTTAGTTAGCATGCTCATAGCTAGTGGCTTAGTTAGCATGCTCATAGCTATAGCTAGTAGCTTGTAATTTGCATGCTCATAATAATATAGATCTAGTGGCATAGTAATAATAGCTAGACAAACTGATAGTATAATAATTATAGCTAGTGGCATAGTAATATAGCTAGTGGCTTAATTTGTATGCTCGTAGCTAGATCTAGTGGCTTATACTCCGGGTTAGCTAGATATATAGATCTTAAATCTAGCTAGAGTTGAGTGGAATTACAAAACCCTTTGGTAGGTTTGGTTTTGTAGTTCCCTTGTTCGTTGGTTTGGGTGGTAGGCATATTTCATGCATGGTGTCAAATGGTTTCTGCGGCTGAAGGATGGCACTAGCTGCTACCTAGGCTGCATATGTGCCTGTAGCTTCACATGAGGTCGTACCAGGTAACCCTGTGACATGCATCGGTGGGGGGAGACCTGGGTGATGGGGGCTAGGTGGGGGCAGGGGGGCAGGGGGTAGGCGGTTTTTTAATATAGTTGCATGTGGGGGTTACTGCGGGGGGTAGGCAGTAATATAGTTGCATATGGGGGTTACTGTGGGGGTAGGCAGTTTGAAGTTGCATACTTAACCGATCGAGAGCACTGCCGTGTCCCGGATTACCACCAACTCCCCCAAATATAATTACAACACTCGAGTGACATGTGACATGAAGTGAGTGATCAATTTATAATGATGCCATGATCGACGATGGCTGTAACATATCTTGTTATTGATGATTGTCGTATATCTTCCTCCATCAAAGTATAAGTATTGCTTTGCTGGCAATTCTTGCAAACGTACGTGGTCTTGGTACCATATTCTATGATTGTCGATGCCTCCGTCAACTCTATTTCCCCAAATAAGTGCCTTAAGGCAATTTTTGCAAACTTACTGTCTTGGTGCCACCTCAATATAAGATTCCTCCGCTCAGGTGGCTCTATAGGTGCCTTTATAAACACTGCAATTAAGTGGCAATTCTATGATTGTCTTATTGAAGGTATAAGATTCCTCCGCCTAAGGTGGCGCTAAACGCCTTTATAAACACTGCATTTCCTCAATTAAGTGGCAATTCTATGATTGTCTTATTGAAGGTATAAGATTCATCCGCCTAAGGTGGCGCTAAACGCCTTTATAAACACTGCATTTCCTCAATTAAGTGGCAATTCTATGATTGTCATATTGACAGGATGCCTCCTCCGCCTAAGGTGGCTCTATATAGGTGTATAAACGCCTTTATAAATACTGCATTTCCGTGGTAATTGATACCGTATTCTATGATTGTCTTATTGACAGTATAATATCCACCAAGGTACCTCTAAACACGGCATTTCCCCAATTAAGTGGCAATTCTTATTGGTCGGTGATTGATGCTTCAGTCAAGCCTCTAGATGCTTGCCTGGGCAATTGTTAGGCAAATACCACCCATTATTGAAATGGCTATATATATGCCTCCTTCATTGAGGTTAAGTTGCCGATTGATTGAACCACCATCATCATTGAACGCTGACATCTGCCGGAAATGATCTCTTCTCTCCCGACCGAGGCCACACTCTCACAGCTCTCAAGTTCTAAGTTCTCTCTGGTGGTTTGGAGATCAGATCTACTCCCATTTGAGTAACCACAATGATCCTATGTCAATTGGCTCGTGTCCAATGGTCATATATGTAGGTGTGTCTCTCAATGTCCGAAACTGGCTCCGGCCTATAGTGTTCTCTGAAGGCTTCGGCCTATAGTGTTCTCTGAAGGCTTCGGCCTATAGTGTTCTCTGAAGGCTTCGGCCTATAGTGTTCTCTGAAGGCTTTGGCCTATAGTGTTCTTTGAAGGCTCCGGCCTATAGTGTTCTCTGAAGGCTCCGGCATATAGTGTTCTCTGAAGGCTTTGGCCTATAGTGTTATCTGAAGGCTCCGGCCTATAGTGTTCTCTGAAGGCTCCGGCCCATAGTGTTCTCTGAAGGCTTCGGCCTATAGTAGGCTCCAGCCTATAGTGTTCTCTGAAGGCTCCGGCCCATAGTGTTCTCTGAAGGCTTCGGCCTATAGTAGGCTCCGGCCTATAGTGTTCTCTGAAGGCTTCGGCCTATGGTTTTCTCTCTGAAGGCTTTGGCCTATAGTAGGCTCCGGCTCTCTGAAGGCTTCGGCCTATAGTAGGCTCCGGCCTATATAGTGTTCTCTGAAGGCTTCGGCCTATAGTGTTCTCTGAAGGCTTCGGCCTATAGTGTTCTCTGAAGGCTCCGGCCTATAGTGCTCTAGCTGTGCTGAGCAGGGCTCTGGCTATGATATATCTCTCAATTGGTCTGAGGTGGTTAGGTGGTGTGAAGTGGCCCTAACAACTATGAGGTGGCCCTAACAACGAGGTGGCCCTAACAACAGAGGTGGCCCATTGATTCCAACCACGACAGAAACCTATGTTCCCAGTGTCTCAACGAGGAGCTGAACGGGATGTGGAGCGGGGCAAGTGGCAGCAGCTGGATCCACCACCATCATCTCTCTCAACCAACTCTGTCTCTGCTGGAATTCCTGTCCATCGTGTTCATCCCAGCTGAAGAAGGCTTCAGCCTCGCAGCTGAGTCCCCTGTCCATGCACTCATGGCAGGGGCAGGCTCTGTTCACGATGCACTGTTCTCCGATGGTCACCCTGAAGGCCAGGTATGTGTTCTTATTGTGTATACTCATGGCAGGGACAGGCTCTGATCGCCCCAAAGGCTTCGGCCTAACAGTTCTCTCCGATGTTCACCTGAAGGCTTCGGCCGGGAATGTGTTCTCCCGTGTTCATCCCAGCTGAAGAAGGCTTCGGCCTCGCAGGCTCTGTTCACCCCGACCTGAAGAAGGCGGCCAGACCATCAGCCCCACAGCAGAAGACGGACCTCTGATCTGCCTCTACCTCTGCTGGAGTTCCTGTCCACTCGGGGGTGTTCATCCCAGCTGAAGAAGGCTTCGGCCTCGCAGCTGAGTCCCCTGTCCATGCACTCATCATGGCAGGGGCAGGCTCTGTTCACCCCGACCTGAAGGCGGCCAGACCATCGGCCCCACAGCAGAAGACGGACCTCTGATCTGCCTCTACCTCTGCTGGAGTTCCTGTCCACTCGGGGGTGTTCATCCCAGCTGAAGAAGGCTTCGGCCTCGCAGCTGAGTCCCCTGTCCATGCACTCATGGCAGGGGCAGGCTCTGTTCACCCCGACCTGAAGAAGGCGGCCAGACCATCGGCCCCACAGCAGAAGACGGACCTCTGATCTGCCTCTACCTCTGCTGGAGTTCCTGTTCACTCGGGGGTGTTCATCCCAGCTGAAGAAGGCTTCGGCCTCGCAGCTGAGTCCCTTGTCCATGCACTCATGGCAGGGGCAGGCTCTGTTCACCCCGACCTGAAGGCGGCCAGACCATCGGCCCCACAGCAGAAGGTGGACTTAGCCATGGGTTTTACAGACGGGGAAAGGGAATTGTTCGTATGGTATAGCTATTGGTGTACACAGCGAATATGTAATAACACAATGCTTAACCGTCTTCTTCTTCTGCCCCCAGGAAATTTTAATGGATCTTCCTAACGAGCGGACTGATCATATGGACTGGTAAAGAGTTACTTCATTAACGCCTGATACTATGTGCGCATATCATGATAGTATGTGATTACCTTCCAATGGCTATAAAAGTCACTTCTGTTATCACTACAAGATCTCTTAATTTGTAGCTTGGTCTACGTAATATCCATGCATTTAATGATGCGTTTGGCTTATTATGTCGTGTGTGTAACCAAGTCTTCATACATTTGGCTTCATGTGCAACATCCCACTCATGTTATAGCTTAGACTATTATAGCTACACAGTGTGCGTGCATGTATACTAGTAATGCTGCACAGTGTGCATGCATGTATACTAGTAATGCTGCACAGCTATGACTCTATTTACGCAGACAGATCTGAAGCAGCTCTAAAGACAATCGAGACAACGATTATGGTGGGAGGAGTCACTGGCACAACCTATGCTGATCGACCAAAAACTAAATTGTGAGACGTACAAAAAAACACGGTTCTATATATATATGTTCAGGACACAAGGGCCTGGTTATAATTCTATATTGAACTCCCATAATTATATTTATCGTGGCAATCAATTATATACACTAGAATCTGCACTATATAATAGGATGTCCTCTTCATTTATCTGGTGCTTTGATCTTTATTTCTTTTTCTAGAAGTTGAAGTAGCTAGACGAACCCCATGACGTTATCATGCAGATCTCTATACGTCTCTACCTTGTGGTAGAATACAAAAAGGTATTCGGTACAAAAAGATTGCCAGTGTAAGTAAGTATAATTATGTTGTATGGGGGTGTGGTTAAAACTAACTAATTAAGTGGTGTTGCATGCATCGAACCCTCGGAGTAAATCAAATATCCTTCTGTAATAACAAAATGCTTAACTGTTTCTTTTAGCTGCCCCCATGTAAGAAATGGATCTTCCTAATGAGCGTGGACTGGATTGATGGACTGGTAAAGAGTTAACTTTTTTTAATTACTTCATTAACGCCTGATAACATGTGCATACGATCTGTTATGGGATTGCCTTCATAATTATTATGAGTATCTCTTAATTTATAGCTCCGTTTTAGCCTCGTTATGTTCCTAGGCCAATTTTTCTCGATCAATAGAAGTGTGACCATGCAGAGATTAATCTGTGGTGTGACATTGATGCAAATACAGCATTCATTATGTGGCATAATAATGATCTAGGGACGTCACAGTTTACTGAACTTAGTATAATTATTGCTATAATTGAATGTTGCAATCTGTGCTGTGCTAATGCCTCTCAGCGTGTTTTACTTTGCTCAAAAAGTAATGTGTACTTAGAAATGTGTATACATGTATATAGTGTGTTTAGAATATAATTATGTATGATTATATTCGTTTATAAAATTATGATTGCATTTGAATTCCATGCATAGATATAACAAGGCGAGCTTATGGAACAGATCGGATGGTGTTTGATGAATGATATAGATGAATGATAGAAGCAGTATTTTGCATTCCTTGTCTTATAAAAAGGGTGGGTACGGGTACAAATGGATCAAGAGTTCACCAGAGAGTTCACAATGAAAGGACAGACACCGTGACAGCTTGGTCGGACTCGGAAATTATGTAGCTATTCAGTGTGGTTAAGGCATGCCAAATGATCATATTTGAGATGGTTGCATGAATGATGAAATTTTGTAGGAATGTAGCCTCAAACAAGCTATTAGCCTCGATCCCAGCCCCTCACTACTTTCGCAATTGAGAGCGGCCTGGAATGGAGGCTAACAAGCTACATGCTATGAACAGATGGGCGTGGCCATCATTCACTTGAAGGTCACGCCCCCATCATGGAATGGAGTCTCCAAGAAGAATTCTGTAGGGCACTATTGATCAGCTCTTGTTGGAAGTGAGGAGAGAGTCACAGAATAATCTAGAGGGTCCATCTCTGCCAGAAAATCTACTGTCTGCACTTCACTCTGTTTTCCAACAGTCTCTTCTTCATGCATTGGACCTTGTGGACAAGAATCATGTGATGTGTTTTGTGTGTCTTGCTGGAAGAGAGCTATTCCAAGTTCAAGCAAGTGCTGGGAACAGAGTCTACACTTGTCTGGTGTCCAGTAACTACTGCAATTGCCCCTCATTTGTGTACAGTGTGATTCTGAAGGAAGACGCTCTCACCTGGCTGTACAGTTGGGACGTGCACTGGATCGTGTTGAAACAAAGGACATTTCAGGAGAACAATTTGCCAAACTCCTTTCTGCAGACACATGTAGAAACGTTATTAGCTTAGGATATTGATTCTAGGATATTGTATCATTATTTTTATTAATACTGAGACGATGTGATTTTATACTTATAATTATTGTTCCCACGGATCAAGAACTCACTCTTAAGAAATTGTTCCCATGTATGGTTGATTAAACAGTCTGTACGACCAAACATATACAGCATTTATAAGCATAATTATCTTTACAACATAAAGTAAATGAAAATTGCACAAAACAAACACACATGAATGCTTAAAATATTCATTCTGATAGTCAATAGTTTGTGTCTGTACAATCACTATAATACATACACTATATTTATAAGAGCTACAATAACGTCCAAGTATCTTGTCTCTATGTGGCCACGAGAGGTTGCAGGCTCTTCAGTTGATCCATGAAGCGAGTGGGAGTGACAATGTGGGTGGAGCCAATAATGACCTCACAGTTGGTGGCAGCGGAGGCCTCGTATGCCGCCCTCATCTCAGAGTAGGTCATCCCTCCCACTACGAAGATGATGATAGTTGGTCCACCTCTCTTGACAGGAGCAGAAGCTGTTGCCTGTGCACGGACGAGATGAAAAAAACATCATGGCTTTATACATGTAGCTACCGTCCAACACAGTGTGTACCTATAAGTACACACATGCGTATAGTACATGTAAGCATGGAAAGAACACAGCACACATGTACACTATTCACCAGTGAAATTACTCTAGAGTAAACCCCACAGCGACTGTCAAAGAGGTGACCTGCTACAACAGTGAACACACGTTTAAACACAAGCTAAATAGACTTAGGAGCCAATTAAATTTACTATACATAATAGACAGGGTTAGACTATACATAATAGACAGGGTTAGACACTTACCCCTCCTTTGGAGGGAGAGGCTCCCTCCTGTTTCTGGCCAGGGATCCAGTTCCACCTTTGTCGCACACTGGTGCCGGGAACAGCTCCACTGGCACCCCCAACAGAAGTGCCAGACACGGAGCCACCACCAAAGTTGGCCCCAGAGGTAGGGCGAGGTGCTTTCCCACGGAAACAGGGAGCATAGCTCTCATCCAGCTTACCCTCGGCGGCATACTACGAGGGGAGAGGGGTAGGAGAAGCATTACATTATACTTAAAATAACTGGGATGTGCTTCTCTTGTGTACAATGAACTGTACTAGCCAACAACGTACACACAGTGTATATATTTGTATACAGAACGCCAAGCTAGTATCGCAGGACAATAACATGATGACAAAGTATGTCCGACTAAGCTCACCTCTGCAATGTCCTGCAGCAGTGGTGACCATCGTGACACCTCGTACTTCTCTCCTGGTCGCTCCTTGGGCTTGATCCGATGCTTGGGGACACTCACTTTCTCCTCAGCCAGTATCTTGTGGCCGAGGTGCATCAGGTTCAAGATCACCTTCCTACCAGAGATTCATCACAGACAGAGAGAGAAACATTATTAAAGCACATCTGAACAAGCTACATAAGCTTTCAGGAACTAATCCAATCACAGTACTCTCAAGATGTAAGGGACTCAACCATTACTGCACACACACACAGTACAGTTCATATGAGCAAAGCTGTCAGTCAGTTACCTCTCATTGAGTGGCAGTTCAGAATGCTGCATGAGCTTGGAGAAGTCATCACGGCTAACACCTTTCTTAAAGAGGATATAAAGAACGAGTAGACGAGCTTTCCTTTGGTATCTGCAAACATCAACAGTTGGTAAGGAACAACATACACTGAAATAGATATTGGGTAAAGATCATCAATTCCATTTTTATAAACACAGCTACATGTACAACTTCAACTAACGAGAGATCCTTTGAGAAGAGGAGTGGCATCATGTCAGCCATGGGGTCAGTGATGGGGTCACCGGCTGCATCAGTCCCAGTGGCAAGGTTCTGCTCAACTTTGGCCACTTTAGACACACTACTATCTCCACCCTGCCGGTAGCGACTCAGCAATGTGTCCACCATGTTCAGGTGGAGAGAGTACTGTGTGTGGTGTGTGTGTGGGTGTGTAGTGTGTGTGTGGGGGGTGGTGTGGTGTGTGTGTGGGGGGTGGTGTGGTGTGTGTGTGGGTGTGGTGTGGTGTGGGGTGTGGTGTGGGTGGGTGTGTGTAGTGTGTGGGTGTAGTGTGTGGTTGCATACGTAATGCCGATATGTACATACATTTCACTAAATGTCCTATAATCACAGACAGCCTGCACGAGGTGTGCACTGACTCTATTATGAAGGCTCACAACACAGCACTGAGAGACTCACCACACTCAGCTCCTTCTGGTACTGGGGGACATTCTTGATGTAGCGAGAGAGGTCCTTGATGGATAGCAGCTACAGGGAGAAGGCAACATACTTCATACACATCCTGAAAATGTACTAAGTAAAAAAAAACTAGAATTCAATGAAAGAAAGTTATTGAGTGTGATGTAAAACCTTAAAGTTTTTGTAGAACACAAATTCACCTCTTTGTCTCCATGTTTCTTGAGATGTTTCTTTTCTCCAAACTCCTTGAACTTTTCAGCCACTTCCCTGCGATCATGATTGACATTAGTTAACAACAATGAAGTCATCAAAGCATGTAGCCATGGTAATCATGCCAATCGCAATGGATAACATACCTTGAGACATCAGCAATGTGTTCGTGTCTCAGCTGCACCCAAAGGTCATCATTCTCTGTTAAGAAAAAGAAAATAAGTAGTCAGTAGCAAATTAGCATGGCAGTACAGAAGTGAGAGCATTCGTTGTGTGGGAGGGTTAAGAAATGAACCAACTGACAGCAGAACATGTATTTGTTTTTAGAACTACAACACATTATTGAGTTTACCATCTAGAATGACATCTCTAGATTTCTGAGCTCCTCCAACAGTTGCCGCCTTATAGCTGTGTGTGTGTGTGTGTGTGTGTGTGTGGGTGTGTGTGGGGTGTGTGTGGGGGGGGGTTGCTTACGTGTAGACATCATTCTCCACTTTGAGCAGATCGTAGGCCATGGCCTGGTAGGTGAGCTCGTGCAGAATGGGAGACACTACATCAAAACCCCTGAGGAGATAGGGTAATCAATACATATTGGTTTAGAATACAGTACGGATCGGCAAAACCATAACAATACGAGTTTACAATATGGCTTACCTGTCCAAGATGATGAGCTGGGACATAGCTTTGTCGTGGCCCTGGAGAACAAAGGGCATTGTGGACATAATGAACACTAGGCCACTAGCTGTGGGTACCAGGACACTGAGGCTACTACATGTATATACATTTTAGTGTACAGGATAGCTGTGCTTACTGTTCCCAAGTCTCTCTTGTCTGCTTTGAAAGCATCTAGTTTGCTCTGCACAGCCTCGGCAATCTCAACCAGGTGATCCACATCACTGAAATGTGTAAAAATACCATTAGTGGCCAAAGAGAAGCATTTCAGGAGCAATGAGTGAATCACTGTAACGACCGTGTGTTGCAATGGCTGTTCACACGCACACAGCACTGCACACACAGCACTGCACACACAGCACTGCACATGTAGTAGAATAAACTGTACAACAACTTCACAAGGTTGTACATAACATAAGAGGATAAAGGATGCTTAGACAAGTTCAGATGAAGGTTAGTTATTGTAGAGGTCATCCCACTGACACATACAAGCACGCATGCATGGACCTACGTTGTTGTACATATACATGTACATGTACAATACCCCCCCCCCCCACCACACGCACACACACATACGCCCACCTACCCACCCACCCACTCACTTGCGGTATCTGACGATTGGGTACTCTCCCAACATGGCGCACACGGTGGCCACCTGATCAGCAATCCTCTCGGCCATTTCCTTCTTGCTGGCAGAAGATCCAGGAGAGTAGAAGTCACCAAAGGCACTAGGATAGTCCAGTGTGAAGACATTGGATTCGTATGGCAGAAAGGCCATGTTGGCTTCTTTGATGGTGGCTATCTCTGCGACCGGGGAAATGGAGAGGTCAACACAGGAAACTATACGATGTACATACTGTATCAACCAGCATGCTGTTTTTCAGAAGTAAAAACTGAATGCTACTAACATGCATAATCCCGTTGTCAAGCAAAAGTAACCAGTACACATACGTAAGTAAGTTTTAACTCACTTTTAGCAGCTTTGCTTGCCCCAAGCTTTGAGAAGAGCGTTGTGGGAACCTCTGCACAACAAAGGCAACAAGCATTAGTGTAAGCCAAATAGTTAAGACAGAAAGCTGCTGTCTATAGTCTATATACACATACAAGTACAGTAACTAGCAAAACAAGGTTTCAGATAATGGTGAATTTTTTTCTGCAAATGGAACTACATGTCACAGATCTTGAATTCATCACTTCAGACATAGATATATGATACATGATACTAAAAAATTACAGCAAAGTTTCAGATAATGACAGGGACTTACTCTCCAAGAAGAAGATGTGAGCTGCCTTGTACATGGGAGAGGTTCCACTGTAGTCCTTCTTGATGGCCTCGATGTTCTCTTCACTGGGTACCACGACATAGATGGCCTCCAGGTGAGGGAGTGGTTGGCGGGACTTAGACAGACTCTCCACCACTGGACAAAGAAATGACTGGATGAATCTACTCTCAATTAAACCTGTACTGTATATACAGCAATGTAGCACCATTGTTCACACTCATACCAGCTATACATGTCTCAAACTGCACAGTAGAGGACAGATTACATGTAAGGGACCAGCTTAAGGTGATATTAGAACACAGGTTAGTGGTAGGGGCTGGGCTTACGAGTGATTCCTTTGGCCATTACATCGCTCATTTTGCAACAAGCAGAGATAATGCGAGTGGAGAGTGTGTCCAGAATGAGTACCTATGTGTGTGTGTGTGTGTGTGTGTGTGTGTGTGTGCGGGGGAGAAATACAGTAAACTGTCAGACATGAATCAAAGACAATATGCTTGCCGACAGGTAGTAACAAGCAACTATGTATCACAGGTCACCGACTACTTGACCTTATAAGCAACGCACCGTACGTTATCAACACTATAACCAGTGGGAGGTGTACAATACAGCAGTCAGAGAGGAGACAGCCAATGTATATCAGGGGAAGTCTTACAATTATGGGGGAAATGAAAGCTGAATCCATCTCAAATAGATCCACTGCTAGTACCAATGTACTAAAAGTAACAGGGAATATTCTGGTCATTGTGTGATTTGCATGATTTGCACAGTTGGCTGACACACTACTAAACTTCCTGAGTGACATACAAGAAGACAGAGTTGGCAAAGTGGGTGAGGTTCTATTCCGACAAGTTTTCGGACACAGCAACTCTATGCAACTAGCTATAGTTATATAGGATCTGCTCATGTTTGTGTTCTGGTGTTGGGTACACAAGTTACTATTTACTATAGCTGTTCAGGATATACTCAACACACATGCAGCTGTACTGTACTGCGATATGAATCACCAATGTTGCTTCACAACAACCAACCGACACCACACACATCTGTCAATATGGCGAATGATGACACACACCAAAAGTGAAAGTGCATTTATAGGTTTAGGAGACGTAACCAAAAACTTGTTCGTGTATGAACAACCACCATGACCCTCAAATAATGGTTAATAGCGATGCCTACCTTCCATTGTCCTTCTTTGCACAGCTTGCCCAGCATCTCATCCAGGACCCCTGGAAAATGGTTCTCGTCAATTTTACCACGAATTATTATTATTGTGTGCGTATGCGTCTAGAATAGTGCACTACAACATAACTACAACATAATTATTGTCTACAACTGTCAACATTGAATAGCAAGTTATGAATATGAGGAGCTCAGCATAAACTCACTTCTGGCAATGACATCTTTCAAGGCCATGGCTGGCTACACAGTGTTCTACTGAGCTAGTTCTTTTCACCAGGTTCTACCAAGCACACTTTTCACTGTTCGCTCAGTACTATACTTCTAATGGAGAGTAGAGACTAGATCCTTTCAATCTCTTTTGCTGGGGGAAAATTAAGAGTTTGGGCTGGGTCATTGGATTCTATTTACGCGAAGAACACATCACACGACATGGCTTCCTCAAGAAATATTGAAGATTAATTAGCCCACCATTACATTAATTTGTTTGCTGCTGTCTCATGTCCTTGTCATCCTGAGCCCTGCCTGTATCGAGTCCATTGAAGAAAATGTTCAAGCTACAGCAGAAGAGAAAGGAAGAAGCTAGTAGCAAGGAATCTAAACCATCTTATGGCAAGCAAATGAGCATCAGAAGTCGATTGTTGACTAGAGAAGTCTCAGAGATCGAATCTTGTCTCCCTAAATCGTGCAAAATTGACTTCGAGGATGTAGATGATCTTCGCGAATTCACTCTGACAGTAAAACCAGACGAAGGCTACTGGAAAGGAGGAACGTTTGTCTTCAGCATTTGCATCCCACCGGAGTACAATATAGCGCCCCCAAAAGCCCAATGCAAGACGAAACTATGGCATCCAAACATAACAGAAGATGGAAAAATCTGTTTGAGTATCCTACGTGAGCATTCACTGGATGGGAGTGGCTGGCTACCGACGCGGACACTCAAAGATGTTGTGTGGGGCTTGAATTCACTGTTTACCGATCTCTGCGATTTCGACGACCCACTAAACACTGTTGCAGCTGAGCAACATTCAATAGATAAGAAAGGATTTGTGAGGAAAGTGAAGGACTTTATATCTTGGTATGCAAAGTAACTAAATCTAGCTAGCTTAGATCAATTTCTCTTTAATAGTGCAGTGTGTGTTATTTTTATCGTTTCTATTAATTTTACGTATTTATGGACGACTAATTATCGATTGTGAATTTTGTTGTTGGAGATGTGAATAATATTGAACAAATACATGTACAGGTGCGGACATTGTCTGTATTCATATAATAGTCATGTGCTATACACTGTAGCAAATATCATGTGCTTTAATAAATAGTGTAAACCAAAAAAAACAAAGTATCCTAAGAATTTAACTATTGCATGACACTAGATAAATTAAAAAAGAATGAACTGTTTCAACGTAAGCTATAGATTACCAAAGTAAAGCTGCTGTGTCTGAATTGAGCGCAGAATAAAAATCATTTGCTCGGTCATCACTGACTGGCCCCCCATTATACATCGGCTCTTCTTGAACTTGCTTCTTCTTGGCAGGAGAAGTTTTTCGATTTTCATACGTCCCAAACCCACTCAAATGGCTTTGCATCATATCATTGTAATTGCCCGTCATGCTCGGCGTATATTGTCCTAGTGCACCAGATTTCATTGGTGATATTTTAGAGGGAGAGTATCTGTCGTTTTCATTGGAGGGCAGCAAAGAAGGGTGAATTCGTTGGGATATTCCTGAATTTTCAGTTGACATTTTTGAGCCACTGTCTGTTCCGTCATTGTCGGAGTTGACCATATCATAATCATCGTAAATGTACTTGGGGTAGAAATGCTCTTCCGTTAGAGCACTGTCGCTGAACGAAACGCGTCTCAGATTCTGCATGGAAAATAGCAAAAATACATTATCATAATTATAAGTTTTGTATAAATTTATGTGTAGTTAGAAAATTGACTCATGGTGAATAAATACTAGAACATGCATGCATACCTTTACACGTTTAACAGGATCCGACAAGATTGACTTTGAATCACTCTTTTTCATTCCGCGAGTAGTTTGTGTAGTTGGAGTCACCACTGACTTACTCTCTGGTTCACTGGCATATTCGGTATTTGTCACTTTGTAGCCCATAACGACTATACCACCTTTGTCAATCCCGCTATCTTCATCAGATAAATCATCAATGTTTGTGAGCGTTACGTCTTCTAGATCTGAGTCACTGTCTTCAGATTCGCTTCCTGCATCAAGAGTTCGATGTTTCCCTTTCTTGCTAAATGAGAACGAGAACATTGGTTCTTCCTCCTCTGGTGGAGGAGGGGTAGGTGGAGTAGGGGTTGGTGCAGGCCGCGCTGGGGCTTTTCTAATGGGCTGTATGTTACTTCCAAGTTGCTTGTTTGAACCGTGGGATGTATTCGTTTTCTTGGGTTCAGTTTTCCACGAGGAGGTATCATTATCGGTTTGTTTTTTGCTCCCATAGCTCGAGGTTGAGGAATTTTGTTGCTTAGCTGATGAAGGTGCTTTAGGTGCCGCGCTTCTTTTTGCATAGTCACTTCGTCTTCTCTTGATCAAGGCTTGCTTCCACAGTGGCAACTTCTTGAATTGTGGATCATTTTCGCTAACATTAGCCCATTCATCCACCACTTTATAAGCAGGAGGCCTGTGTACTACTCCTTCTTGCTCGACTAGCTTAGTTGGAACATCGCTATCAGGTTTGGGCCGGTTGACTACTTCTGGTTGACGTTTGCTGTTTGCGCTGGGCCGAGATGGAGCTTTCTTTGTGGCTATTGGTTTTGCAGAAGGTGACTTTGACGCAGACGTTGGTTGTGACGCCGTTTTTGGCTTTGCTTCTTTTGATTTTCGAGGAGCTTCGTTACCTTTGCTAGCTCTCGCAGGCTTTGCATTTCTTACAACAGACGGCTGTACTGGTGTACGTTCAACATGTTCATCTCTCTTTGGAGCCTCAATAGTGGGTTCGTGGGGTAAATCAACTTCGTCAGTTCCTTCAGTTACATTCAGTTCTGTTTCGACAGGTGGTTCATATGTATCAACCTCAGGCGTGTTTCTTGTAATTGTTATCTTGGTACTTTCAGGCTCCTTTTTGGAAACAGTTGCAGTATGTCTTGTTGACCGCAGACTATTCTGTGGAGCTGTTGCTGATCGTTCTCTCAGGGGTTGAGGCCTGGGCTCCTTGCTCGGCTGTGAAGCAGCTGCTCTTCGTCTCAAGATAATAGCTTTCTTCCATGCTGGCATTGCCGCTAGCTTGGCATCTTCGTCATCATCTCCTTCAAAAGATCTTCTCTTGTCAGATATGACTGTAGCAGGAGTGTTCTTGTTATGCCTCAATGACACTTCTTTTAAGGAGGGTGGACTAGTACTCAAAGTGTCAGAGGAGTTCGGAGTAGTAACAGATCTTCGAGTTGCAGGAGAGGAAGCCGCAGTTACCTTTGTAGTTGCTGCAGGCCTGAAATTGCTTGTTGGTTTTACAGTACTTGTTGGTGATGTTGTTTTATTGCTGCTGAAAGCTGACAGAGCACCACTAAAACTGTTTGTCGTTGGTCTTGTTGCTGGCTTGCTACTACGACCACTGTAGCTCAATGGTGTCTCTTTAGTAGAGGAAACAGGACTAGGTGATTGCTTAGCCCAGGTTTGTCTGTGCGGTAACTTAGGAGATTCTTTGGCTTTTTCGTGTTGGACAGCAGCCATCCATTTGTTGCTAGGATCAGAAGCATTGGTACTGGTTGGTTTTCCAGTCTCTTTTTTCTCCAAAGTAGATCCAGGCGATCGCTGTTTCTTGACTAGCGCTCGCTTCCATGGTGGCAGTGAGGCAATAAAAGAAGCCTCTTCTTCTTCCTTTTTTCTTTGCTCTTCCTCAGCTTTCTTTTTCCTATCAAGGATTGCTTGCTTCCATGCTGGAACTGACATTTTTGATTTAATTCGTGTGATTCACACACTCCAAAGAACTTTGTTAGTTGGTATAAATATTTACAGACTCAGGTTTTCAATGTAAACTTTTGCAAAGGAATACCTTTCTGCGGCAACAACAGGACTAGATAGATGCCAGCTCCAGCATTGAGACATGCAATAGCTAGCTTTAGCTGCAAATCTTCTGTCATGCCAGCCCCTCCCCCGTTTTCAACAGCTTAGAGACCATTACCATACATGGAATAAAAGGGGGGTGGATCTAACATTAACAAATTCATGATGAACATAAGATACCAGTAAACAGCCTTGTCTATAGAAGGCTGCAGATGTTTAACACAAAAAACATATTCATGTATGGAGGACACAAACAGTTATGCAATGAATGATAAAGTGTGTAATTAAGCTAGCTAGATGCCACCATTGCTGACAATGTCCATAGGTTCTGAATCAAGAGTTGGGAGTTCATTCTGACTGCCTGGTTGGGTGTCTGCCGGTATTACCACGGCTGTGGCAGCAGCCTGTTGCTTCTTCTTGCGATCGGCAGCTGCTTCTTTTCTTCCTTTCTGCTCCACTTTATACACTGCACAAGATGAGAGGGTATCAATAAATACATTACCAAAGTCAAGGTCGTGATTGTAGATCTCTGTATATATGGGGTGCCGTTTGTGTCAAAATATTGATGACAAAAACACAAGGTTTTGGTGGTATTTACTAAACATTTGAGGGTATTTAGCAAAGGACTGAGGGTTTTTAGCAAAGAACTGAGGGTATTTAGCAAAGGACTGAGGGTATTTACTAAACAACTGAGGGTATTTAGCAAAGGACTGAGGGTATTTACTAAACAACTGAGGGTATTTAGTAAATGTCTGAGGGTATTTAGCAAATGACAGAGAGTATTTAGTGTAATCTGCTCCTGGTATTAGGGAGATGTGCAGGGCACAAGGTTGTGCGCATGCACAGTGTGTACGACTTCTTCTAGAATTCTGTAGCTGTAGCTATAGCTAGAGCTCTATTGTGCCCAGATGAATTCACACTCTGTTAAGAGGAGTAGACAAACGCCTAGTGTTGACCTTGACTCGCTGAAGAGAATACCCTCAGTCGTTTACTAAATCCCCTCAGCCATTTGCTAAAGTACTCTCAGTCTTTGCTAAATGCCCTCAGTTGTTTGTTAAATCCCCTCAGTTGTTCAGTAAATACTAGAGTATCAATGGGGTGCATACAAACATTACTCAGGTAAAATGGGGGTGGGTGTGTATGTGCATAATTATGCATCATAGAAAAATTATTACCATCTAAAAAGTTTTTCAACTCTGGGGCAAAGTGCTCAAATTCCATATCCTCCAAAGCAGAGAACACGTCAGCTGCATTCAGTGTCTTCCTTTTAGACTTCAACGCAAAATTGTTTGCACTAAATTGCCAAAACAAAAAAAATGTTACTGTTTTACATGGGAAACTACTACAGTTGTGAACATACCATGCTGTCGAATACAAGATGAATACACTAGCTGCCTTTCCAATTGCTGTTCGAGCTTCTTTAGAGATATTGACACCTTCCGGGAGCTGAATGAAGATGACAATGACGTAAGTGCATACATTAATTATACGCAATGGCATTGAAAGCGAGCATGCAAAGAATGATCAATCTCTGTACTTGCATTACTGCTATTTATTACCGCCTCTTTGACTATTCTTGTCACAACTGAGGCAGGCAAACTCAAGTCTTCAGGTCTTTCAGCCATTGTGCATGTGAAGGCAACCGTATGATTCTTATTAATGCCCACCAGGCCAAGGCTTATTGGGCGTGGGCTATAAATTTATGTCACGCCCACCGATCATCTTTTTCTAACTTGAGGCTTTGTTGATCTTTGGACGTGTTTTGCCATCCTCTCTTACATTGAAAAGGTTAGCGTGACGTTTTGTAGGCCGTTGAAAGTGTTGGTCTTACACAATCTTCATACAGATGTCTAGTTCTGAGGAGGTGTCCTGGATCTCCTGGTTCAGCTCCCTGAGGGGAAATGAGTTCTTTTGTGAGGTAACAGATCAATCCAGTATCACCCCATTTAAGGTGTTAATTAAGGTGTCCTTGGGCATAAATAAATGTAGCCCATAATATTTAGTTCTGTGTACGTGTGCGTACGTATACATGTCTCATGAACGTAGTTAGTTTTGATATAGCTGTGTATAATACCCTAGCTACCTACTACCCCCCCCCCCCCTTCAGGTGGACGAAGACTACATTCAGGACAAGTTCAATTTGACGGGTCTCAACGAGCAGGTTCCCCACTACCGACAAGCACTCGATACCATCCTGGATCTGGAACCAGACGATGAGTTGGAGGATAATCAAAGTGATCTGGTGGAACAGGCGGCGGAGATGCTGTATGGGCTCATCCACGCCAGATACATACTCACCAACAGGGGACTCGCGCAAATGGTAGGTTGGCTGCGTAGAAACATTTTTTGACCACTTAAGTACATCATGATATCATTTTAATTATATGTACATGACTGTCACTTGGTCGGCCATAACTTGAGTTCTTTAATAATATATAATTAATTTTTCAGAATGCTTAGAAGGAGCGTTTTAAATAGTGTGTGTGTGTGATTGGGGCAGATTATTAATTGTTGTTTCTGTTACTTTGTCTCTGTGTATGTGTGTAGATTGAGAAGTACCAGCAGGGAGACTTTGGCCACTGCTCCAGAGTCTTCTGTGAGAACCAGACCGTGCTGCCTATAGGTGAGTGGATGCCTTTACCTTTTCAATTTCCCTATTTTTGCCGTTACAATAACGCATTGACCCTGGTCCCAGATCCACGTTGTAAAAAGCACTGTTACTGTAATCACTCTGATTGAGGTTACATGATTGTATATATCTGACCCCTGTGCAGGATTGTCCGATGTGCCTGGTGAGTCGATGGTGAAACTGTACTGCCCCAAGTGCTGTGATGTATACACACCCAAGTCCTCCCGTCATCATCACATCGATGGTGTCTACTTTGGCACTGGATTCCCTCACATGCTCTTCATGGTCCACCCAGAGCTACGCCCACCTAAACCAACCAACCAGTTTGTGCCAAGGTAAGCATTTTACTTGGTTAGGAAGAAATATAGACGTGTTTTAAGGTCTCGGTACTGATGTGTTATTATTGTGTAAGCTTTTGTACATGGTAGCCTTCAATAGTACCATCTCTTTAGACCACATTTAAAACATTACATCATTTGCTCGTGTTACCCCCATCCCCTCCCTCCCAGGTTGTATGGGTTCAAGATCCACTCTCTGGCGTACAACCTTCAGCAACAAGCAGCCACCAAGAGTCGGTCCTCAGGGTCACGACCTCGCTCCCAGAAACAGCCCTACAAATAGACAATATGTACCTGTACACTGTGAAACACTCCGAGTCATTGGGTGTATTATAATTATGAATGTTGTGATCTCTATAATTATGCTTGTTTCTGTAACGCTTAAAAATACATGTACATGCAAGATATGATACAGTAATAATTATTATGTATTATACTCTTGATACAGTCATGTTGTGGACTGCATCCAAATTGGCTATTGCACGTTTTTCATACCTTCCAGCAAAGAGGGGATGGGAGCGAGGCTTTTATAATACAAAATAATGGTAGCAATTAATGCTAGATACTAAAATACTACACTTCGAAAGCTATAATATTGATGCAAGAAGTTACTTCAGAGTGTTGAGAGCGTACCCAGTTACGTAATTACTTAATACAACCTGTACCTGTATACAACCTTGATATAATACACTGAATCACAATTACAAACATTCAAAAAGATGCAACCTGTATGCATGGCATGTCTCCACAAAAAATAGTAAAAGAGAGAAAAATGGACAGCAAGTATAATTATGATTTAGGATTAAGTGTGTGTAGGTCAGTTGGTACTAATTGGCTGCGATGCTCAGTGGGTGTGTCATACATCGTCATCATCGTCTCCTTCCTCATCGCTAAGTACCACCTCGTCTCCCTGGAGAGGCAACAAAGAACAACACTCACACCATAATTATACATTTTCTATAATCGTGACCTAGTGAGCACACAGACAGATGAATCAATTTCAAGAGCGGTTTATATCACTCTTGTCAAGCTACAGTAAAACTAATCATAACAGCCATCACTGAAGAAGAAAGGCCAACACTAAGATAGCCCAGGCATCCCAAATGAACAAATTGGTGTACAAATTAACAAAGGCATAAAAAATTTATTCCCCAAATAATTATGTCCAGCTATAAAGTGGTGCATATCTTACACTGTCGTCCTCATCCAGACCATCTACATCATCGTCATCGTCCTCTTCTTCGTACTCTAACTCATCGTCTAGTGATACCTCCAGCTGCCCCGCTCCGTCATTACCCTATGAGGAGAGGGGGAGGGGGGGGTGGGGTGACAATGGAACAAATAATAATTGGAACCTTTAAGTTTTGCTCTCACATGATAAACGCACCATTAACAGAGGGTGCTAAAACTTAATTATTATGACTGCTTACTACATGTACAGAGCACAATTTTAAATCTGGATCGCCCCGACAGTATGTACGTTAAGAATAAGTGCTCAGGATATAGCCAAGCTTCCCACACCGTACTGCTCTTCTGCCCTCCTCAACCACACACACTCACAAAATAGTACTGTAGGGGGTTAGGCCAGATGTCGTCCTTGATTACGTCCGCTGCATCGTCAGCAGATTCAGTCTCGGAGAACCAACAGAAGAAGCTGGGTATATCCTCCAGCGGTCTCTTTCTACTCTCTCCCACCACCTCCTCTGGCAATGGTCGACTAGTTAGGTCCTGGGGAGGGGGTGGGTGGGTTGGGATAAATATACATCAGAAAAACAACTCAGAATGGAACACGGTTAAACATTGTATGGGAATATAAACGTACAGGCATGCTTGAGACCTGTACGGTGTACCAATACTACCACTGGCAACACCCACACACAAAGCTGAGGCTTATAAAATAGTTGGTGCTATGCCCTATAAAAGTCTGAAGGCAGGCTCACCATTCCAGACTTCCATTCAATATCTGTCCCTACAACTGTGGTCTCCCCCGTGCTCTCCAGGGTGTACTCTTTGACCAGACTCTCATTTGTGAAGTACGGATTTGGTCTGAAATACTAGAGTGTGTGTGTGTGTGCAACCAAGTCAATCGTAACATTCTCATTCTAACAGAGCTATATAATTATAATGATGGTCATGCAAACGTTACATGCATCCCTTCAACTTACAAGAGCACAATCAATTTTCGCAAATTATATTTTAACAACTCTTAAGTACAATTGACACAGACGTAACCTATACTGTTAGTTACCATGGTGATAGTGCAGCCTGATCGGACGTCTTCGTACTCCTCCACTGTGACATTCTCCAGATACTGTAGTGCAGTCTCATCCTCATCTGATAGCAGCTCTGCAAACTGAATGTTGTTCACCAGCTATGCACGTCGTTAAGGGTTACACAGGGACAGTTGAACGGTGAGCATACTAGTATACGCTAATACACAGCATGCAGCCGTACAGTGACTGACTACCTATACCGTACACACAATATTCGTGAGGGGCATGGATTTGTGTGTTTTAGGATACAGCAGTTGGCCAGAAGTCAGGTAGCTCTTTGATCAAATCAGACCTCTTCTTGAAGTGAGGGGTCCGCAGCTTGTTATACTTTTGCTCCACGTGCAAGATCTCTTCAGAAGCGCGCTCGTTTAGCTGATCAATTTCCCGTTGTATAGACACTACTTTCTCCAGTATCTGTTGCTGCTCCTCCGTAATACCCTCTGGCACGCCTTCGTCCTCTCCTGAATCAATTTTGGGTATCTTTGTAGCCTTTTTAGTCGCCATAACTTCTCCTTCGCTTTCACAGCTAGCTACAGCTTTTTCAAAAAGCAACGTGTTGGGGGTGTGGCTGGGCTATAAAAATGGGCGTGTACTAAAGCAAGTGGGCGTAGCCTATATAAGGCTAAAGAAAATTGAACTTTTGATGGTTGTTGAGCAGCTGTAAAGCATTAAAATGCAGTGGCTTTGGTTTCTGTTGACACCTGTGTTCTGGCTGACTAGCCTCCTGCTGAACCCGTGGGTAGCTGCATCTCTACTGGGAACACTCACTACTGCAGGACTCGCATTCAGACGTTGGAGACCTTCCACACCCTCACAAGTGTGTAGTCATGTGTCTGATTCCAGATATAATTATAGCTGCAAGAATGTATGGTAGTACCTTGCATAAAATTTATCACCTCATAAAGTATGCGTAGTAGATCTATAAATACGATACTTACGGTCTAGGTCACCCTTGCATGTGTGCATGCTCCGCTCGCTCATTGTATAAGACTAATAATATAATTTTATTTTTGCAGATTTAAGATAAGATTGTGGTGGGATGAGCATAATAGTCTAAGGCATAAGGCATAAGGCACTGAGGTAGCCGGCCCCCTATGAATAATGTGTGTACCATGGGCAATTGCTGAGTGTGGTACTTTGTTTCTGCAGTCCTCTCGTCCCAAGACATCAGGAGTTACCGTGGTGACTGATCAACAAGAAGTGGTCAAGACTATTCTTCAAGTGAGTCATAATTATGCTGCGGATGAGACAACTATGTAGTGACGGTTACAAGTCGTTAATTTCATCTCGCCCACATCCCAAAAAAATGGGCTGCATTTGCATCTTTCTGTATAGTACCTTGTCTGTTTTATAATTATAATTATAAGCAATACGTTACATAGTTACATAGTCACATAGTTACATAGTTATATAGTTGTGTTACATGATACTGGTACTTGTCTGTGTAGGTGTTTCCTATTCATCCTTCCCATGGTTGGGCTCTGAGCAATGTCAGTAATTCTGTCCGAGTGTTCTCTCGTGTGTGGGACCTCCACTCCGCCCACTCCACCCACCCCACCACTCACACCCTAGCATGGAATGTGTATGCCTCATCCATTGTCATAGAGTGTCCACCAGATGTGAGTTACTGGCGTGTACTCACACACACACAATCATAAAGTTAAGGGCATTGTACCTGATCGACATTCAGTGGAATTGAAACAAAAAGTTGTTGTTATTGAAAATAAAGCTTTGTAGTGTGAAAATTAATTGTGCACTTGATAAATTGATGTTAGTACACAACTTTAAGTTAATGTTTTTTTTACGCAGCGTGATTCACCATAATTATTTCAATCCCACCACACACACTCACCCACCCACACACACACACACACACTCACCCACCCCCCCCCCACACACACACATACACACACCCACACACACCCACACACACACACACACACAGGTAGCCCTCCTTCGAGCCACCAGCCACTCGGACCTACCTCTGTGGGTGGAAGGACTTTCCCTAACTGGCCTACAACTCATTCGAATGTCACCTGAAAAAGATGGCGACTTGATTCGTCTCACGCTCACCAAGGACGAGCCCCTCCCATCTAAAAGGGTGTGGCTAGTGGGTGTGGTCATGCTACTGCTGGAGATGATCGTATCTACAATAGGTGGTTTATTTGGTAGAGAAACGTCTGCTACAGAACAGCCAAGTATGGAAACTCTTAGCAGGTATGAATGTTGTACTTGGCAATTAGCTTGATGGATGGGCTGATGCTGTTTGTTCTGTATTCTGTGGGTATAATTATAGACTGTCTGTATTGTTAAAAATGTGGACTAGGCCTAAGAGGTGGTTAGTTTGTCTTGAGACACCACCACAGACCAGTGTGGGACATTCCCGAGTTTTGGCTTGATTACCCATTAGTAAACTGGGGATGCTAACACTATATGGACAGTCTATGAGTAACGTTCCCCCTCTGCAGATCTTGGTACAGCAAGCCTGGCCTGCACTACTTGCACACTGTGCCCCAGGAGCCCTCGTCCCTACCCTACCACTGGAGTGCCCTTCTCTTCACTCGAGCAGCCAGGGACTCCAGGAGTGAGTGTTGACTATAGCTACCATACTGTAGTATAACACATGTGTGTGTGCTTGGAAAGAAGTTGTTGTTTCGTGCCTTCATTGCATGCCCAGAGTTCAATAGCAATGTTGTAGCTATAATTATTATGTAATTGGTGTGTGTGTAAGGTTACTTACATCATAGCATGCTAATATTTCAACCGATGAATTTACATAACTCTTGAAGCCACATCCATTGTCTACATAATGGTAACCACATAATTACCTAGTAATATTCATAAGATTCCTAATGTGAATTGTGGTTTTGGTTTTGTCCAGATGTCTGTATGGCCACTCTTGTCATGTTACCACGACAAAGCCGCCAAAGTGAGGTCAAAGCGCTCATCACCAGTCAGCTGTCATCTCTTCGAGGGCACGTTATTATGAAAAACTTGAGACTCTATCCGTCCACCCATCACACCCAACGTACATCACGCACCTCACATACCTCACACACCTCACACCTACCCCCCTCAATGGAAGTACAAGCTCCACTCACTCGAACATCTTCGACCACGCCCCCTGTACAATCAAGCCCAGCTCAAAATGAAGGCAACACCAGATATTATCGTCGAAACACTGAACCAGCGATTTTGTCAAGCACCAGCCGTCTGGATTCGAACCGATCAGCTCAGAGCTTGGTTAGGGAAGTTCCCTCTTCTACAATTGCCACGCCCCCTCCTCCTATAGACAGTCGAGATGCTGCATACCTGCAAATGGCCAAAGAGAAATCGGACAAACTAATCAGCTCAGCACTGGGTACAGAAGAAGATGGTTGGACTCTAATCGGCAATAAAAACAGAATACGTGCAATGAAACTTGCACCAAAACCTGGAGAAGGTTCTGTGAACTGCGTGAGAGGTACAGGAATCGTGAACGTTCCTCCGAAGTTCATCATGCACTTTTTAAAAGACCCCACCTACAATTCTCGACTAGATGGTATGCTTAAAGAGGTTCGAGTTGTGCAAAAAATCTCACCAGCAGTGCAACTCGTACACATGCTCTACAAGGCGGTGTGGCCAACTGCCCCCAGGGATTTCGCCGTTCTCAACATCTCAGGAATCAGAGACTCGCAGACTTTAGTTTCAGCAGCGGTTTCGGTGACAGACGATCGTATTTCAGACGAGAAAGGTCACGTACGAGGTCACTTAGACGCGGGAGGATACGTGATACGGGCAGTACCCGGGAATCCAAATATATCTGAAGTTGTGTACGTGGCACAGGTCGATTTAAAGGGATCTTTACCAGCCATGGTGACTAACAAGATAGCGGACTTGCAGCCACAGTGTGTGAACACTCTGCGAGGATTTGTGGAAACCCTGTACACTGAACTGGGTCAATCACCTCAAGCTGTGACAGAGTATGAGGAAAAGTTTCCAATCGCTGTCATTGTAGAGGAGGAGGGCGCCTCCACACCCTCACAGGTACGCCCCCACACTCCTCACAACACACACAGCAGGCTGTATTCCATTTTCACTGACACTGCATGTGTACTGATGATGCTCTACTTAGTCGTGTGTGTTTTTGAACTTTGCCTACACATGTGTATAA
This sequence comes from Halichondria panicea, assembly GCF_963675165.1. Taxonomy (NCBI): domain Eukaryota; kingdom Metazoa; phylum Porifera; class Demospongiae; order Suberitida; family Halichondriidae; genus Halichondria; species Halichondria panicea. The sequence continues at coordinate 806,392 of NC_087386.1, forward strand.
CTATCTCCCAGCTTTACATTACACACTCCCCCCACCCACACACACACACACAGCAGCTACCAGTCACAAACGAGGCACACCAAAACGTTACGGACGGTTTGGTAGAGGTCAGAGATCAGGGGGAGACAGAGTACACAGACAGACTGCTGGAGAATGGTCACTTTATTTCACCCCCAGTCCAACAAGAGGAGTCTATATTGTCAGGTGAGTCTACATGCAACTGTAATTATAATGTTTGCTCTGCTGGTGGTACAGTACGTAGGACTAATAGCTGAAAATAACTCTTTTAAATGGGTTGAGCGTCTGGCTAAAAAGTTTTGGATGCTGCCATCTAGTGTGCACGTATTAACAAGAGTCTCCATGCCCTGTGTAGAGATACGTCCTGTCGATCTCACTGGTCCAGTTGCCACAAGAACGGAGGATGTTCAGGTTATGGATGAGCTCCAGTTCGAGTCCCCTCAGCTTGATGCTGGTATGACCCCTCACCCCCAACTCATACACAGTACTGATCAGAGTGAGTTGTTGTACATACCTTCTTAGCTAGCACTGGGGCCAGTTGCCATATCCTTAAAACTGCATGGTGCATTGTACGCACGTATACTCGTGACTTTTTGTCAACATTGTATACAGCCAAATTCGTATCGTGTTTTGTGTACATATTGCTATGTAACTGCCTAGCAACCGCACACTCCCCCCCCACACACACTCCCCTACACACACCACCTCCACACACACACACACACACACACACACACACACACACACACACACACACACACACACACACACACACACATACACTTTGCAGTGAATACTGATTTCGCTACTCCAACCAATCGAGACATCGAGTTTCTAGAAACGTACACACCCGAGGAGATTTCCTCTGACGTCGAGAACTATGCTGAGCTTGGTGAGGGACGCAACGATGGTGGGAGGCGTCGTGAGGATGGTGTAGGGAGTGTGGACAGTGGAGAGCGTGAGGATGGTGTAGAGCGTGTGGGCGGTGTGGAGGGACGAGATAACGTATTCATGTATAGTCCGAGTCCAAGGCTGGAGCTCAAGTTGCCACGGTACAGGAGCGGGTCAGAGAATGCCTCCAGTGAGGACTCTGTCTCTAGACAGGTGAGCCATCCAGCCCCTTACCTTACCCCAGCTGTATTGAACAATTTCTAAGTCCTCATGTACATGTCAAATTGTACATTTGATGCTCTGGAGATGTACTGTTTTACAAGTATGTACTGACTGTAGGTTACCGTTGAGGCCGCTTTAAACTTCTGTGTTGGTGTATTTTATTATTTCGTCTAACTGGCTTGAATTTGTTTTGATGGTCGTTCTCTCATCGCAGAGCTTTATGACTCAGAGCCTCACCATGGAAACCATAGGCTACCCTCGACAAGAGACAGGGAGCGTTGACTTTAAGACAATGGCCAATCACACGGCAGCACGGGTCCTGGAGGAGGTGGGTGGGTGTGACCTTTGAACCACAAAACGCTCTATAAAGCATCTTACACTGCCACTAATAACTTGTACATACATATTTATATTGTGCGTCATGGATTTTGCGTGTGCAGGCATTTCATGTGACTGGGATTGATCTGAATGACTCCATGACCTTTGAAGACCAAACTGGAGGGTGGACGTGAGCATCTGTAGACATGATCTCTCACTCAGTTTACTGTAATTTACAAAATTGTAAAGTGAAAGTCCACCACTTCGCAACTAGTACATACATAAACTAATTCCTAGGCCAATTTTAGACGATAATGATTATTGTTTTAAATTTGTAGTTTAGCTCCATTTTTTGCTGTACATATATAGGTTCTCTGGGTTTGAGAAAGACGTGGTGATGCTGATCAAGAAGTCAACTGACACTCCGTTCAACTCCTTCATAGGGAAGGGAGTGATTGACCTCCCCCCACAGGAGGTGTACGACTCCATAAGGAACCCCCAGCTGAGATTCATCTACGACAACATGCTCAAGGTGGGGGGTCTGGGGTTAGGGGGGGTCTACTTGATAAGAAATAGAAAAAAGTTGAAGTAGGCTGAGGTATGCATGTACGTGCATTGTTTTTAAGACTTAGTGTGTAGCTGTTTCGACCTATGTCTGATGTTACCTGTTTCTTCTGACTGTTATACATGTTTTCACTGTAGGAGCTCCACATTGTGAAGCAGATTGATGAGGGCCTCTACATATGTGAGTTCACTTATGTATTGTAGGCATTGTAGTACCAAATGTATTTGTGGTAAGGAGCAATGATATGTCTCATATGACGTACAGGATGGTGTAAGACTGTTGACTAATAATGCCTGTTAGAGTTACTGTGTTCATCCAACCCATACATTGCTTACTTATTTTTACCTTCATATGTTCACACCTGCAGTGCACATGCATCATGAGACTACCCAGTGTTTTGTGAAGCAATCACGTGACTTCTGTCTACTGGTCAGCGAGAGATCAGAGGTGTGTGTGTGATGGCCGGGTGCACTAGCTGGTCGTAACTCTCACTAGTTAGTTAGTGAAGTATAATTTATATGTAGCTAATCCTCTGCCTCTTGGGTCCAAGGCACATAAAATTATATAGATTGCGATTGTACACACACACGCCCACACACACACCCACACACACACACACACACACACACACACACAGCCAAACAAGAAGCTGCTGATAGGGACGTCCATTGAAGTTCCCGAGTGTCCACCAAAACCAGACATTCACAGAGGAAAGGTTAGTAGTAAGATTAAATATAAGAGATTGGCGGATTAAATACTTCGGTTATATAGTTGTCTGGCATTTGTTGTAAGTTCTACTGTCCTGTCCACCGTGTCTGTGTGTGACTGTCCCCCATGCAGGTTGTGTACAGTGGGTGGGTGGTAGAGCCGTACAGAGCACGGGGCAAACTACAGACTGAGGTCACCTACCTACTGCAAGTGGACATGGGAGGAATACCGGCCAGTATCGTCAACTTTATATCCAAGAGGCAACCACTAGCCGTGGCTTATTTGCGTGACTACCTTATCTCCACATCTCTAGACCTCAGCCTGAGAGAGGACGTGACTTTAACACCACAATAGAACTTGTGCTGGTTTTTTTGTAGTACCCATTTTAAGTATAATATAGTGTGTGTGTGTGTGCGTGTGTGTGAGAGTGATTTGTGCACCTTGTTGTGTCTATAATTATGTCACGATATGATTTTTATAGCATGTCTGTATTAAAAATAATGATTGTCTCTTTTACGAGCACGAATACATACTGTATAGATAGAGTTATGTTGTAAGGTGTAGATAAAATCCTAAATAGAATGGTGAACACCATTTCACTGCCAAAAAACGTAGCAACCCAGGCCAGTTTGTTCTAACGACAAACTTTCTCCCCATATAAAATTAAAATGGCTAATTACCAACCTTTCCACTTATATTCAAACAACAAGTGAATAGTGCTTTATAGTGCTTTATACAAAAATAAATTATAATAATAAAATTCATCCAAAAGTGTGCCAAAAAAATAATAGCTAATTATTATAAGTCCGACTAGCTATACTACCACAAAACTAAGTGACACTTTGCCAATAGTGTTTGTGCAGTGAGCAAGAGTTTGTGGGTGTCCATTGGAGGGTAGTTCTGTGGGGGAGTGAAGTAGGCAGTGATGGACTGGTAATAACACAAAGAGATCGAGATCTACTACAATACAATCAACTATTTGCATGAACAGCGCTATTACTTACTTGGGTTCGAGGTTCTAACTAGAGGTACAATTTCAAATCTATTATTAAATCAAAAAGTACATAGGAGTTCCATTGCATAGTTTAGATCATGTTTGTCATAAATACTGCAATCTGATTGGTTAGAGGAAATGTTCTATCCAATTTAGAAAATCATGTACTTCAATAGAAAATCATGTACTTCATAGAAAATCATGTACTTCACTTAGAAAATCATGTAGCAAAGATTAGATAAGAACATTCAAATCTGATTGGCTAAATACTCATTGTTGCTATGATCTAAAATGCTTAGACACTGTTTAGGAAGTTTCCACATGATTTAGAAGTCCTCAGGGCTAGTAGAACCCTCACTGCGTTCGGGATACTACAACCAGCCCTTTGGGCTTCTAAATCATGTAGAAACTTCCTAAACAGTGTCTAACTATTATATAGCTTATAATGGGCTCTCAATATTTAAATTAGACTGAGTGTTGCACAGTTCTGTACGCATACGGGACATGTATATTGGTTTTCGAATGTGATACTCTTTGGATTGCAAAGTGCGAGTTTTCGCATAAATCACAAGAGAGAAACGCAATCAATGCTTGTACCGTGTCATTCACAATCCATTAATCTCGCATTCTAAACCAGATATACGGTACTATGTGTGTACCTGTAGAAGCTTCATACAGGCACTGAAGTCACTCTTCAGGAGGTCTGTTCTGATCAACCTGCATGGATGGAATCAGGACAGTAAATGGAATCAGGACAAACAGTAAGCCTATAGTAACATGACACTAATGGTACTCACAGTATCATAGCTCCACACACATAAATTAAAAAGTTAAATCGTTTCTCGTCAGCGAATAAAGAGTCCCAGATACGAATAACCTCTGTGTGTGGGTGGAGTGGGTGGGTGGGTGGGTGGAGTGCAATAGTTTCAAGTACAGTGGTAATTCTAAGATTACACCTTACTGAAAAATCTGAACAAAATTACAGGCCCAAAGATAGCTGCCAAAATATCTGAATTATAGAAAACCAACGTAAGGCCATAATATTATAGCCTTGATAGATTTGTACTCTCCATTGTATCTAAGCACTATGAGAGCTACGTCATAATAGGTTTTGACATTAAGTTTCACAGAAACCGGGCGACGCCCCATTTTTGAATCACACCCACCTGGTAATAGGAACTCCTGTGAGAGCATAAGAGTGATCCACCGGAAACTGAAGTATGTCGGGTCCATACCAACACCCGTCTGGGGGGAGTGGCTTAATTAAGATAACTATTGTAACAGATTACATACGCACAGTGTGAGACATTCAGTATATAGCTCAAAAAGGGCAACCTAAAAAAACACATTTCAGTATCCAACATGTTACTGGGTCTACCTCTCACCAGATGTGCATGCAGTGGGGGGTCCTCTCGCTGAATCAGCTTCATGAGGTTCCCCATGGCCCCTCCTATCCCTGCCCTCGAGGCATCTAGCTTCTTGGTGAATAGAGCTCCAATCTCCGTCATGAGGGTCGTGAAACAGAAGAAGGTGTCAGCCTCAGCATGCTCTGTGAGTGTATGTGAGGTGTGTGTGTGGGTGTGGGTGTGTGTGTGTGTGTGTGTGTGGTGGGGGAGTAGCACATGTCAGATGAGAGGTGGGGAAGAGTGAGGGAGAAGTAAAAAGACACTAGTGTAAAGGACCCTTGTAATGTACTTCGAAATTATAGACGTATATAATTATCCAATTTCCTCACCCCTCCACTTGGAGTCAGGGTGCTGGGCAAACACATAGTAGATGGGTCCAATGATCTCGTTCATGCCCTGCATGTACACAAGGAATCAATCACGCACACATTTGCAGTGATCGATGCATGTAAGCAGAAACCCACTGTAAGTACGTATTGGACTAATTTTTTTCCAGTCTGAATGCACCAATTATTATCTCTCAAATATCAACTTGATGACATCATTTTAAAGATCTTTTTCTAAGCTCTGACTTTCGATCTACAGAATTCAAGTTATGGCAGCTGAAAGATTCCTCAAATCATTAATTAAACGGAGGGGGAGGGGGGGGGGTGTCTTTCAACAGCCATAACTTCAGTACAGTTGATCCAATGTCAACATTTTTATGATTTTCTGAAAGCTTAGAAAATTTCCTTTCAAATGATGTGTTTCAATCAAAAATTTCGTCCGGGTGCTAATTTGTCATTTTTCGGCCTCGGACCATGGTAATTGGTAAATACTTTTATCTTTCAAATATCAACTTTGATGATATCATTTTAAAGATCTTTTTCTAAGCTCTCAGAAAACCATAAAATGTTTGACTTTCGATCTACAGAATTCAAGTTATGGCAGCTGAAAGATTCCTCAAATCATTAATTAAACGGAGGGGGAGGGGGGGTGTCTTTCAACAGCCATAACTTCAGTACAGTTGATCCAATGTCAACATTTTTATGATTTTCTGAAAGCTTAGAAAATTTCCTTTCAAATGATGTGTTTCAATCAAAAATTTCGTCCGGGTGCTAATTTGTCATTTTTCGGCCTCGGACCATGGGCTATATATGGTATCGGCAAATTGGTAAATACTTTATCTTTCAAATATCAACTTTGATGATATCATTTTAAAGATCTTTTTCAGAAAACCAGAACATTTTTGACTTTCGATCTACAGAATTCAAGTTATGGCAGCTGAAAGATTCCTCAAATCATTAATTAAACGGAGGGGGAGGGGGGTGTCTTTCAACAGCCATAACTTTAGTACAGTTGATCCAATGTCAAAGCTTAGAAATCCTTTCAAATGATGTGTTTCAATCAAAAATTTCGTCAGGGCCTTAATTTGTTATTTTTCGGCCTCGGACCATGGGCTATTTATTATCCACGGTGCGTGGCCAAATTGGCAAATACTTTTATCTCTTAAATATCAACTTTGATGACATCATTTTAAAGATCTTTTTCTAAGCTCTCAGAAAATTAAAATTTTTGACTTTCGATCTACAGAATTCAGCTGAAAGATTCCCCAAATCATTAATTAAACAGAGATTAAGAGAGAGAAATTTGCTGGGGAGTCGTTCCAAAGGTGTGAGGTACGACATGCAGGAGAAATTAGGCTCGATTTTCTAATTAAAAGACTTGATTAGCTGACTCAGCATTAATAAACCTAGGCCTATATGTGAATGGAATGTGCTCTCAATCAGCCTATTTGCTCCTGCCTGTCATACCTCCTCTGATAAATACTGTACTACACAGGCGCACTCACTTGTACGTAGGCGATTCCCTTGTTGGTCTTGGCGTACAAGAACAGGATGCGTTCCACCACCTACATATACAGGAAATGATGTCACATGTCAGTGGGTGTGGCCTACCTCCCAGTGAGCCTCGTCCCCCTCCTTGAGAGGAGAGTAGGGATCGAATCTCTTCTTGGCTGTCGATGACATCTAATGAACAGTTAGTATTAATATACACGTACAGAAAAATGATAGTCTTTGTTAATTAAAAAGTGCTACAATTGAAGGATCCATTGATCTTGCTTCATGTAGTCTGAAATGAACTCCCTCCTCAGGCCCAAATATGTTCAGCTAAACTACAATGTACATTTTTACTCACATTCTTAATTCCAAGTCGCGAGGTTGCCACTTGCTGAGATGGAAGTGACCGCTTGTCTATTCTCTGCTTGAGGGCATCTGTTAGGGCACCTATAGGGGGTGGGCAAAAATGTATACGAGAAATTAATATTGTTATGCTAATCAAAACAGCCATATCTTTAGTACTGTTGATCCATTTACTGTCAAATATTTCAGAAAGCTTAGTACTTTAATCTCTAAGGCATCATTTGGAAGGTCTTATTCTAAGCTTTCAGAAAATTGTAAAATCGTTGAAATTGGTCGCACAGTTATGGCCGTTCGAAGACACTATTACTAGACATAATTATTAACTAGAGCTCTGTGTTGGACTCACTGGTGTTGAACTGTGCCTGGGGGTAGGGAGTGGCCAGTTGGAAGAATGACATGTCCGGATACAAGCGTCTAGAGAGGGATGAAGGAGTAGTTAGAGTGCAAAGTTCATCGGCATAGTTATAGGGAAATATACCTAGTATCGTGATCTATTTGAATGATAATCTCGTTATCTTTGAAATAGCGATTCCAACTGCTCTCAGGATTTGGGTTCAGCGGCTGTGGAGGTCAGAGTTCAGTAAGTCAGACGTATTGTATACACACACATCACATGATGCTCACATGATCCACAACGTCTGTTGCATCCTCTCCTGCATGTGGTTTTACGAGCACTTCACTCATCAGCTGTACATAGAACAACCTGTGGAAAAAAATGCAAAATTATACACTAAAATAATTATAATTATTCTCCGACACTAATCAATAATACGAAATAGGACGATTTTCTTACCTCTGTTCTGCTAGTGCCTTCTCCCAGTCCCCAGGTGTGGGTGGGAGGTAACCTAGCAACAACTGAAAGCAATGATGATTAGCATACAATTATTATTATTCATAAGAGCAGACCTTCCAACAAGTCGCTCTGATCCCTTCTTCATCAGGGCAACCTATACAAATACAATCTTTAAATACTAGTACTGCAAATAAGTAAATAAATAAATAAAAATGTAAATAGTAAATACCAGGAATGCACTCCTGATGCATCAGCTATATATAATAATGAAACAAGCTTCTCAATGCAGCAAGGCTGTAGTTATATGTACTATGCAATGAGGTAATACAGACATGCACATTGGTTAGCTCCATAAGAAACCTGTGGCCATGTTATTAAACCCTTCAACCATGCAGGGCCGGCAGTATTAATGATTATTGGTGTAGATCTATATAATTATAAAACCTTCAAAACAGAGCTGCCCTAATTTCGTCACATCAATCCTCTCAGACGCCAGTAACTCTCGGAACTCTGCTAACCTGCAGGTCACAAAATAAACAATATAAAGCAGCCAACTAGTGTTAGTATACGCAACCAGCCAAAACATCAAGCCATTGAAAATGAATACTATAAAGATCAAAGTGTGATACAGTACAGCAAGGGGTCTGTCTTACCTAGCCTTTCTTAGTGCCATCTTACTGCTTTGCTAGGCCGGTGTGTGGGTGCGCGGTGCCGGCTAAGCCAACACTCTGCCTTCTGTACTGTACTGTGACTGTATGCACTGTTCTATTGTACACACCCCTCTCGTAATGTTGTACATATGAAAAAGATCATCAAAATAATTCATGAAACTTGATATTCAAGAAAGTTGCAATTATTACTTTGATGATCGTTACCCACGGCCACATGGCTTTTTTGTTGTGAATATTAATACTACCATGGAAGTCTCGATGCTGCTCTCACTCCCTACTGAAGTACTGCTCCAGATCACTGACTACCTGCCTGCCTATGACAAGCTATGTCTCCGTATCTCCTGCAAGAGGTTCTACTCACTCCTCAGCGACCCTTGTGCCTGGAGTTCCCTGGTGTGGAAGAATTGTCGCAGAAGAGAACGAGACTTCAAAGCTCTCAGACTGGCACTGAAACTATCTCGCTCGTATGTCCAATATGTGCACATATCGTATATGCCCAAAGCAAGGAGATTTCCTAATGCAAAGTTTTTCCCTCAACTTGGTAAATGCAAGCAAATACGCTACCTGTCATTAACTGGAACATTTTTCAAATATGTCGTAAAGCAGAACACACTTGAACAGTTACTGTCTGAATTACCATCCCTGTACTGCCTTAGTGTGACAGGAAATGATTCTTATGAATGTTGTGCTATCAAAGCTGCAAAAGCATCGAAAAGTCTAGAGGTTATCTGTATTAATACTGGGTGTGACCACGGCGGCATGATTGATGCTGTGAGTGTTTGGAAAAGTTGTGGCTATATGCCTCCAAATCTGAAAGTACTTTGCTCTGATTTAATAGTCAATCATTTTTATATGATTATACCCCAACTAACGAGCAGCGACCACCCTGCACAGTTGTCTATCTATCCAAACTGTTCCCCAATAGCTGGAAACATGGTCAACAAGTACCCTATTCTTAGTTTGTCATTGTACCCAAATGTTGAGCTGGTGGCGACTTGCCCGACTGCATCGGTTTGTTCCTCAGCTCCACACTTTTCAAATCTGATCCTCTCTTGTAGCAACTCCTCCAGTCAAGATCCTCTCAGTGCTACACTGTACAACAGTTATAATAATATGCTTTCACATACATGTATTGCTGTCTCATTTTTTCCATCAAGCATTGAATCACTCTATTTGAGAACATTAAAAAAGTTAGCTTCTGCTGAGCTTACGCTGATCTCTGAATTGTGTCCAAAGCTAATTTGTCTTGATATTCAAGACTGTGCAGACGCTTTATCGAGTCTACTAGGATTGGCTGATATCAGTTCAAATTGTATGGGTTTGGCTGCTCTGAACATTAAAGGAATTCGTAACATTGAGAGTGTTTCTTCTCTCTGGGAAGTTCTATCAAGCATGAGGAAACTGCGTTACTTGTCATTGGGTTATTCATTCCTAGCTGAAAGAAATTTTGATCGTTGGGAGGATACTTATTTGGCAAAAATGAATTTGTTTGCGATCAATATCACTTCTGCGCCTGTGTCTGGTGACAATGTAGCTCTCCAAGTCGAAAGGCTCCTGCCCGCTCTTCAACAGTTGCAACACTTAAAGATCACAATCCTAGGCAAGCCATTGGCTCCACTCGACCTAACGAATATCCTCCCCAACCTGCCTTGCCTCACACAGATATTTATTGAAGAGTTTTCATCATATGGTGGGTTGTTAACGTTACCCACTGATACAAATTGCTACTCATCTCTAAAAAGGCTTTATATTAATTATCCAGACTTAGATTTTTCTGATGATCTGGCCCGAGCTCTCTCTCTGTCTCCATCACTGACATATTTGCACCTCAAAGTCAAACGGTTAAGTCCACTTTTTCGTGAGGTAGTATGCAATTGCCGTCGTCTCTGTGAATGTCATATTCGGGAGGGAGGACATATAGGTTGTGAAGTTCAAGGACTGTCAACAGTGCTCGACAAACTGGGAATATGTGGGCGTAATACAACAAAAGAAACATCTTTGTTTATTAAGAATTTTTAGTTTGTTGCTGTGCTGTATTCAATTAGAGTCTATTGATTTCTGTGTTAATAATAAAATTTTTTTTATTATTGTTGCTCTTATTACTTATTGACCAAGTTTGCTGAGGTTAAAGATCGTTACCTTTACAAATCTTAAATTGGTCCTTGGAATAAAGACACCTAGGGGCGCTCCATACATGATGAAGGTGTATCTTGTGTATGTGTTCATCTTAAATTGGTCCTTGGAATAAAGACACCTAGGGGCGCTCCATACATGATGAAGGTGTATCTTGTGTACGTGTTCAGTCTCCTCTGGTTGTCAGCTGTTGAGAGCCACTCTGAGAGCAGTAGCCATACCAACAACTGGGCTGTGCTTGTAAGTTACCAGGTCGATCGTTATCTCTAAATCATAAAAAGCATGTAACGTTAGGTCATGTGATCAGTTTGCACCCACACACTTGTACAGTGCAGTATGGCATATATATTTTTTAAGTCTTCGATTTAAGGTGATCCTCTAAATATACGACATTTCGGGAATATGCATCATTTGCCCAAATACCATTTTTGTGTGTACACAGTTTTGCAACAACGCAAGTATACGACGTTACATTTTTTAACGTACTGTGTAGCCATACATTTAGAACTTAGAAGTAATAGAACTAGAATTAATAATTAGTATAATTTTGAATTAATGAGGGTCATTATTATTAGGCTGTAGCTATATGTACCATTGTAAATTATCTGTATTTATCTTCCCATGATGTGTCCTCCCTCCCTCCCTCCCTCCCTCCCTCCCTCCCTCCCTCCCTCCCTCCCTCCCAGGTGTGCTCCTCTCGGTATTGGTTCAACTACCGTCATGTAGCCAACGTGCTCTCCATGTATCGCAGTGTCAAACGTCTGGGCATCCCGGACAGGTGAGGGTGTGTCATGTGTGTTTACCATGACAACAAACAGGAGTCAGTTCTGGAGAGAGTGGTCTATATATAGTAGTGCCTCTGCTTGTAATGCAGTGGATTGTAGAAATGCATAATTATAGTAATACAACTTCTTACAAGCCCTGGTACCATCTCTAGCTGAGGGTACTTTAATGAATGCTTTTACTGGTAACATCTAGCTGAGGGTACTTTAACAAACGCTTTTACTGGTAACATCTCTAGCTGAGGGTACTTTAACGAACGCTTTTACTGGTAACATCTAGCTGAGGGTACTTTAACAAACGCTTTTACTGGTAACATCTCTAGCTGAGGGTACTTTAACGAACGCTTTTACTGGTAACATCTCTAGCTGAGGGTACTTTAACGAACGCTTTTACTAGTAACATCTCTAGCTGAGGGCACTTTAACGAACGCTTTTACTGGTAACATCTAGCTGAGGGTACTTTAACAAACGCTTTTACTGGTAACATCTCTAGCTGAGGGTACTTTAACGAACGCTTTTACTGGTAACATCTCTAACTGAGGGTACTTTAACGAACGCTTTTACTGGTAACATCTCTAACTGAGGGTACTTTAACGAACGCTTTTACTGGTAACATCTCTAGCTGAGGTCTATCTTGTATAAGCTTTTATAAACTCTTGTAGTATAGTTGAGCATTAACTGAATTGCTGATTCTCCTTGCAGTAACATAATTATGATGCTGGCTGATGACATGGCCTGCAACCCTCGAAACCCAAGACCAGGTATAAATAATTCATTTCTGAGTGCTCACAAAATGTGGCTCAAAGTCTAGTGCAATTTACTTGTGTTGTTGCTTTCTCTATAACCATAGCGACGGTGTTCAACAATGCCAACCAGCAGATCAATGTGTATGGAGATGAGGTGGAGGTGGACTACAGAGGCTACGAGGTGAGCGTGGGATAGGGGTGGGGCTACGAGGTGAGCGTGGGATAGGGGTGTGGGATAGGGGTGGGGCTACGAGGTGAGCGTGGGATAGGGGTGGGGCTACGAGGTGAGCGTGGGATAGGGGGGGCTACGAGGTGAGCGTGGGATAGGGGGGGCTACGAGGTGAGCGTGGGATAGGGGGGGCTACGAGGTGAGCGTGGGATAGGGGGGTGGGGCTACGAGGTGAGCGTGGGATAGGTAAACTGTCTGTACTGACAGTGTACGTGGAGTCAGTCCTTGTGTACAGTATAATTATGAATACTGTTAACAGTGTGTTCTCATTGCTTCAGGTCACAGTGGAGAACTTCCTTCGAGTGCTCACTGGTAAGACCCCCCACACAGTGCTGCTGCTCGTTATCAATCGTTAATTACCCCCCAGGCAGACTGGACGCCAGCATACCACGATCAAAACGTCTCCTTAGCGACGATCGAAGTAACATACTCGTGTACATGACAGGTGAGTGGGTATCCTTGATCACATGACCTAACTGTATTGTCACATGACTACGTGCAGGTCACGGAGGGGACGGTTTTCTCAAGTTCCAGGACTCGGAGGAGATCTCAAACTTCGAGCTGGGAGACGCGTTTGAGCAGATGTGGCAGAAGCGACGTTACAACGAGTTATTGTTTCTTATTGACACCTGTCAAGCTGGCAGCATGTTGAGGACCTTCTACTCCCCCAACATTGTGGGCTGTGGAAGCAGCGCCGTCAATGAAGACTCACTCTCGGTAAGCAAGTCTGGTAATGGTCAACACTTTTAGAATAGCTATTTTGATGAATTTGTAAGGTATTGGAACTAGTTCTGGTAGATTGGGCACGAACCTCTCTCACTAGTATGTTTTTCGTTTCCTCTTTGGGGACATTTTTTTCTACAACGGTGCATTTTTGCACTAATGTGTCAGCTATATTATATAGTTCAATGTTTTGGTTGTGGCGGTCTCGTGGTTGTGGCAGTCTCGGTGCTATACTCTTTGATCTTCTCTCTGTGATTGAAATACCTCACTGTAATAGAATAGTAGATTGTGTTTCAGTGACTGTTTTTCCTTTGATGGCCGTGTTGTTATGTACTCCTCTTGTGACCTCAGGCTATGATTATCACCAGAGTTCGTATCTACAGACTAACTCACACAATAGGAGGCTTATAGGGCGCCTAATTATGATAATTCAGTAACTAAACGGTCACTCAAGCTTGTCCCCCTCCCCCCAAATGTGCGTGGATTAACGACAACACTGTTTGTTTTAAGTCAGACCAACCTCCACTCAAATAGCTGTAACTACCTAAGGACGTCATATTGGGGTTCTAGAAGTGAGCCAATCCATTATTTTTCTGGCGCTGTAATTACATCATAGCCTAAAGAAGCACTTGGTAGATCCCTGTGTCTGATTGTATCTGCTTGACTCCCCCCCCCCCCCCCCCCTATCCTGTAGCATCACATGGACAGCAGTATTGGAGTGCACGTGATAGACAGGTGGACGTACTACGCTCTGGAGTTTCTGGAGAGAGTCAACTCTGGCAGTAAATCCACTCTCAAACAGTTTGTGAGTCGATATAATTATAGTCACTCTCTCTGAGTGTGTATGTAGTGCATAGCTTGCATTATAAGTCATTAAAGGAGCTCTGTCATTTGTGGTGTACATGTACGTACTTAGAACTACAACAAAATTACATTACACGGATATCTATAAATGTGAATCGTCTGATGCACAAGTCGTACCTTTAAAAACTCCCCCCCCCCCACACACACACACACACACACACTGCAGTTCGACTCGTTTGACCCCAGTCTAGTTCGCTCCACACCTCAAGTTCGGACCGATCTCTTTCGGAGGCCTCTCAACAAAGTCCTGGTGACAGATTTCTTTGGTAGTGTTCGGAGTATCGAGTTACAGAACACCTCACTGGGTGAAGAGGAGACGGATGTTCCCCCGGCTAGTGGGCGTGGCTCTGATAATGAGTGGGCGGGACACGACACACCTGTGTACATGATGAGCCCTAGAGATGTACTGGTGAGTCTGAAGTGCACCCCGTACGTGTACACACAGCTTGGTGTTACGGTATGAGGTCTTCGATGTATTTCATTTCTCACTAGAGAGACTGTATGTAATTGTAATTGTACATACCAGATCTTGTGTTAACAAAGCCTTAGAGACGCTATTCATTTTTGCTACAAATTAGTGATCCAATACTTTGGTTCTCTTTATGATTCAAATACATGTACATTGAAATTCCAGGCTTCATGATCACATGCACTATCATATAATGTGTCTCTAACGTCTCTCTCCTCCCCTGCATACAGGCTAACGTGCCAGACCGTGTGGGGTCAGAGTTCAGCAAGTTCAACTATCAACAGGCGCTAGGAACCTTGTTATTAGTATTAGTAACCGTAGCAACTGTTGTAGGAACGTACAATCTAATTTCAGTCTAGAGTTCTTTGCTATAATAATTCATAATTCATAAAATCACAATTAAATGTATTTCATTAAAAAATTATATGTACGTAAATATATATAAATTATAATTATATAAATTATACAAAAAAAGGGTTAAAAACATTGCAAGTGATATACATGTAATTAGTATATTTACAAAAGTATTGTTGTAGATAATGAGATTAGATAAGTGTTACTGATTATGTGCACATTATAATTGGTTAAGGTCAAAGTCTGAACCATCGGAAGGAGTCCTCGCATACTCAATAACCTCTGTGTTCCAAGACACTCTAGTACGAGACGCAGTAGACAAGTCCGAGGCATCCGACATAACGGACCGACGTTTATCATGTTCCGCTTGTTCGTACTCTCGCCTGGAATTGTAATGTGGGCGTAGGTGGGGGAAATCCCCTGGAGCCTGCTCGTAGCTACCCTGCTGTGGGTGGTAAGGATCCGCGTGTGTTCGGTCATAACTGCCTCTCCCCTCGTGAAATGTTCCCATTTGGTCCAAGCCACGATTATAGCCGTGCTGCTCCAGACTGTTTCGTCTCCTATCGTCAAAATACTCCCCGCGTGGTGGGGGAATAGGATAGCCATTGGGCATGCCCCCAGGGTACAGCAAAGGTGGAGGAGGGTACATGTGTGCACCACCCTCCATGAAAAACTCCGGGTGATCTCCTCCAGGTGGCGGCGGTGGTCTCCTGCTGGGGCTTGTGAAACTGTCAATATACGGAGGGAACATATCCGGACTTGGAATGTCGTCAAACTTGTAGCGCTCGTGGACGGTTGGGAGTGGCTTCCCAGGAGCATGGTGGGTGGGGCTACGTGAGCGGTGGTAGGGTTCAGAGGTCGGGGGAAAGTGATCGGGACTTGTACTACGTTCTTCGTTTGATGTGTAGCTTATTGACGGACTAACTGCTCGTCGTGCATCACTCGAACTCGTGCTCTGTGGGGGGTATTGGTCGTGTGGGGGGTACTGATCGTGTGGGGGGTACTCGTCAGAAGTGGAGCCATCATGTTGCAAGTACTGTTCGGGTGTGACCACTCCGTCCTGGTTACCATAGCGACCATGATCAGGGGTGGTGAGGTCCGAGTAGTCGGGTGTGATCATTCCAGCGTATCGCGTCGTAAATTCCGGAGGTGGTCGAGGAACGCCATGCCCAAACGGATCATCAATTGGCACTTGTACCGGCGGATAGGGGAAACCATACGACTGACTCAGCTGTTGATAGTTGTTGGGATGGTGATAGTTCGAGTGAGGAGCCATCGGAGGATAGTAGAGATTGGGTTGACTCAGTTGAGCAGCAAAGTCAGTGTAAGCTCTTGAACGCCCTGCCCCCCTCACGTCACCAGGGGAGGGCTCGGAATTGTCAGAGGGACGACGAAGGGGGTTGTCTTTAGTGGGTGTGGTCTCCTGGTCGGAGAGGGCAGAGTCGTTAGTAAGCACGACGTTTTCTTTCTGTTTTTTGCCTTTAGTGAAACTGACTTTCTTTGCTGCCTTCCTCATACTAGCTCGTAATGAAGTGAGCATCTCCAATCGTGACATTCTTGAGCGCAACTTCTTTGGTGTTCCAGTCTCCTCCTCCTTCTTTGGTGCCTCCTTTAGTTCTTTTGATTTCTTTGCCTCTGATTTCGGTTTGTCATCACTGATAGTAGTTAAGGCACTCAGATCGTGGTTAATTAGAGACAAACGTCGACTGCTCACACTCTCCGACTTGGATTCAGGTTTGGGGTCAAGGTCCATCGGTACCCTGACTGTACCCAATTCTGGTGACAATATATTTGGAATACTTGTCATACTTGCAAAATCTTTACCGCTGGCTCCCAGGCTATGTGACGCTACGAGGAACGGGGCGGCACGTCCCGAGGGCTCGTCTCGTGTAGGGGCTTCAAAGGACGAATTCAGACTAAGGAGTGGGCTTGTAGTGCGGCCAGATAGAGGAAGACTTAGCGTGTCGTCCTCGCGGTGTTTGTTTGCCCCTGAGGAAATCGGCTCGTTAGAGAGAGCTGAACTGAACATTTGCGAGCGAGATCCACTCTGCATAAACGATGTTTGGGAACTGAATACGGATGGACGCGAGCCTTGCATCGAATTTTTGGAACCGGGCATGGAAATACGAGAGCCTTGAGCCGATTTTGTATCCTCACTTTCAATACTTTTCAACATTCTGGTTGGGTGTCGTAGTGAGGGGGATCCCCCTGGTATCCGCTGCATGTACTCCCCACTGAGAGAGAGCTTACGCACACCACCGTGCATGGGATCATCGTCCACAGAGAGACCCTGATGGAGAGAAGAGGAGTTGAAGATTTGTGAGGAATAAGTCATCGGGGTTAGCTCGGGTAGGGGGGCCTCTAGGAACACATCGTCTCCAGGGATGGACAGCTGACTGCGATGAGGCTGACTTGGGCCTGTGCCTGCGTATGTGTGTGTGTGTGTGTGTGTGTGTGTGTGTGAGTGTGCGTGTGTGTGTGTGTGTGTGTGGGTGTGCGTGAGGGGGGCAAATAATAACTAATGGCAAAAATTGTACACTCACTCAGTCACTTGGATTTTACCGTAAAGTACTAAGTCAGGAAACATAATAATTATAGCACAAATGGTAAAGCGATTCGTAAAGTTTTTCCTACCATTAGTAACATCATTCTCCACTGAGGCATCTCCGATGAGTCGTTCATTTTCATGAGGTGTATCCCAGGTACGCTGTTCATAGCGAGTGGCGTCCACGCCCGACCCGTCAAACTGGTTTTGGTTCAGCTCAAAGTGTGCAGTGTCTCGGAAAGAGGAGTCACTGTTGAGGGGAGGTCTTAAACGAGTGGTGGTCCCGTTGGAATACATTGAGGAGACTCCCTGATTGGTCACCGTCATACTATGAGGGGGCGGGGGGAGTAATCAACATACATACTCTATAACATTGTCCTGCACAAGTAATTGTACACTCGCTATTATGCTTTTATTATACATGTATTCATCGATTTATAGGAAGGGGAATTTTGTTTCTTAAAACTTAACCATACGCATTAAACTTCCATGCACGTACAGGTTCAACCAATGATCTGATTACATTAATTAGTAGCTACCCATATCACTCTCACTCTCTCTCACCTGGTATCGATGTTGTACTTTCTCTGTTTTCGTCTTTTCCTCACGCGTTTGCAGATATAACAGCAGCAGCACAGACACACTATCACACTCAGGATCAGCACCACCACCCCTCCAGCGATGAATCCAGACAGCTCATTAATATTTAACGTTGTAAAAAATTCCCGAATCTCTGTAGAAAGAGAGAGCATTAAGAATGCTTGCTGGAAATAGTTTCGTACAAAAACTAATATATGCTAATAGGACATAATTACAATGAAGATTTCTTTAATGGTATACCTGTGTTGTATACATGTACTTTGACAATATCTATATAATTAGAGTCTAACTCACGGTCCCAAATTGACGGAGTAGCAGGAGGTGAGGTGGTGATGGGCGGTGGTGTCACAGAGGGCAGTGGGGTGGCAGCTGTGGTTACTGAAGGGGCAACAGTACTGACTGGTGTAATCACTCGAGAGCTAACGGGAGAAGTTGAGCTGCTCATTTCACGAGTTGCTGTAGACACACTCTCTTCTCTGGTGGAGCTTGCTGACTCTGAAGTTAGTTGTACAAAGAAGGACGAAGTAGTTGCGCTAAGTTGAATTGGTATACTTGGTGCAATGCTGGGGCTTGGTACAATGATGCTAGAGGTAGCATCGGTACTCGTTGAACTTGCTGCAATGCTGGGGCTTGGTACAATGATGGCAGAGGTAGCATCGATACTCGTTGAACTACTTGCTGCAATGCTGGGGCTCGGTACAATGATGGCAGAGGTAGCATCGATACTCGTTGAACTTGCTGCAATGCTGGGGCTTGGTACACTGATGCTAGAGGTAGCATCGATACTCGTTGAACTTGCTGCAATGCTGGAGCTCGGTACAATGATGGCAGAGGTAGCATCGATACTCGTTGAACTTGCTGCAATGCTGGAGCTCGGTGAAATGGTTTCAATAATAGATGTTGGTACAATAATGCCTGAGGTTGCAGCAACTGATGCTCCTGGTACAATAGTTGAGACCACACTTAAACTCTGAACCGTGGAAGTCGCAATCGAACTTTGAGCAAAGGTTGAGGGAGCAAGCATTAGCAGATTGGTAGAAACAGCGATTACTGAAAACATTTGGCTTGTCGACGGAGATACTGGCACACTGGTAGGCTCAGAGGAAACCTGCGTGGAATTGGGACAGAGCATACAATCCATCTCCATTCCACTTCCACTTCCACTGGACATTCCAGAAACTCCTAAGAATGGTGTGCGTGCGGTGTGTGCGTGTGTGTGTGTGTGTGTGTGTTGTGTTGTGTGTGTGTGTGTGTGGGTGTGTGTGTGGGTGTGTGCATGCGTGTGTGTAATGAATTGACTAACTTATACCCACTCAATCAACTCAACATGAATGAATGGTAAAACCAATATTCTTCCTCAACACACAATTCACTTTGCAATCATAGAATGTCATGATTACAGCTATGTACAGCTATGTACGGTTGTGCAACATTCAATGGACCCAAACACTGTCTGTCTAGCATTCCAAGCTAATCGCTGCATTGGGAAGACTAATGTGTACAATAGCAGTGTGATGTCAACTTCAATTACCAAAGTAATCATGCTCAATGAGCTAGATCAAAACCAGCCAAGTATACAATCCTGTACTAGTCGCCCAACTGGCACAGATGTTAATCCCATTTCCACTTTGTATCAAAACTTTGGTATGGCTAAAACAAACTTGGAGCTAGTATCCGTGTCTAAATATCACCTTTGTGTGGGAAAAGGTACTCCCACCTCTCATGTTATTGGTGCACCGCAGCTGGTGTATAGCCTTAGGCTACAAACGTACAGTCTACTTAATCTTGCAGTATTATTAATAAAGAGGGCTTGCACGAAGAAGTGAGAAGAAGTTATTATTGTACTTGGCCTGTACCTTTAAGTGCATGGTCATCAATGCAGGTACTCAATATTAATCAATAGCTAAATAACACACCTAAATTATTTTGCTAAAAGGTGTGCCATAAAACACAGAGAGCCCCATTTCTGTTGACGGAAACAAGAGAAGGGATTTCCATTACATCAAACATTTCGCTCTATTAGTCGGTAAGAACTATCAGTATCCAGAACCACTTGATATTACTAATCCGTTACAGTCAATACAAACTGTGACACTAGATACCAACTTTCACAGGTGTCAGACTGCGTCACTAAATCTCTAACTCCAGGGTGGTCTTCAGCTCTGATATTAGATCCACTCGAATGGGACTTAATTAATACAAATCATTCTGTACAACAATTATTGTCTTTGTACGTACACTCAGTGGATTCAGTGGTGCACGTAAATATGCTAATAATTAGATAGGGCAAGGCTCTGAAACATTGCACAAAATGAAAACATACAAACACTGCACAATGATACTCACCATGTTCATGGCTGGTGAAACCTAACAAGAGCAGGACTAACCACAACTTCATTGTTTAGATCAGAGTAATAGCACACACGTGAGCATAGTACAGTTAACAGTTCTTCCTTGAGATTGCTCGCTTTCTTGGGCTCTATCTTGAGTGCTTCTTAGCTGAATGTTGTTTTAGTATGTGTTGCATTTCTTTGCCAACTCCCACGAGCAGACACGCCCCCCTTCTCCCACTGCACAGATACCACCCTTGATTAGATTACAAATGAGGCGATCCTTTACCTATTCTCTCTTTTATGGAGAATCAAGTTGAAGTGGGAAACTGTAGAGAATGTATGGATAGACAAGCTAGCTCGAGAGATGAAGCTGAAGCAAAGAGTAATAATGATGTCCTCTCTGTTCCTGACAATGGCGACACTGTTCTTGATTGGTATCCAACTCACATGGACACTGACTGACCCACAGTCACAACACCCGAATCAAGAGAAAAGTAATGAATCGATAGAGAAGAAACTCAGCCCAGCAGTGCCAAGCTCAAATCAACCTCCATCAGATGCTATAAATAGATTCCGAGAACGATTTAATAATCACAAGAGACCACCACCACCATTACCTGTGCCTCGTGATGAACTCATGAAAGACATTCTACAGAAACGGTTTGGGAAATTCCCTCACATAGGGAAACCCCCTTCATTAGATCTTACAACAGTTCCGTTTGTTAAAATCAACCCATGGAGTGTGTGGGAGAGATGGGTGACTCAAGATCATTTTTATCCCGAAGGAGCGTTTTATTCATCGGAGATGAATCAGATTTTGGAAACCCTAGCAACGTCACAGGTCACTGAGTTGGGCCTCGGATACAAGGGCACACAACTGAAGGCCACGATGATGCTGGGAGGACAGAAAACTGTATTTAAGCCAAAGAGGTGAGTTAGATCTGAATTTGGCATTTACTGTAATGGCACAAAAATTATGTTAGTTTTTGTGGACTTTTGTTTCAAAATTTGGTGATGTGTTTTCACAGATATAGCAGAGATGAGGTGATTGAAGGAAATCCATACGCTGGCTTTGATAGACACAACGGAGAGATAGCTGGATTCCATCTGGATGGGTAGGTGGTGATAGCAATCTGCGTACTGTACGTACGTCATCTTAACCAGCAATGGCACGTAGGCTTGACTACACACACACTATACATTATTATATTATACATGTAGAAAGCATTCCTCCATTTAAAATTTTTATTTTCAGCTGCCATAATTTGAATTCCATGCATCCAATTTCAACGATAATATAATTTTCTGAAAGCTTAGAGAGACACCTTTCAAATGGTGTCATCAAAATTCTTATTTGAGCGATAAAAGTATTCGCTGATTTGGCCACACCATGGATTATTGCCCATGGTCCAAGGCCGAAAAATGACAAATTAAGGTCGCAACGAAATTTTGGATTGAAACACATCATTTGAAAGGAAATTTTCTAAGCTTTCAGAAAATCATAAAATGTTGGACAATCGATCAACAGCACTAAAGTTAATAGCTGTTGAAATAACCCCCCCCCTCCATTTAAATTATTATTTTCAGCTGCCTATAACTTGAATTCCGTGCATCCAATTTCAACGATAATATAATTTTCTGAAAGCTTAGAAAGACACCTTTCAAATGGTGTCATCAAAATTCTTATTTAAGCAATAAAAGTATTCGCCAATTTGGCCATACCATGGATAATAAATAGCCCATGGTCCAAGGCCGAAAAATGACAAATTATAGCCCTGACAAATTTTTGGATTGAAACACATTATTTGAAAGGAAAATTTCTAAGCTTTCAGAAAATCATAAAATTTTTGACATTCGATCAAAGGTAGTAAAGTTAATGGCTGTTGAAGTAAACTGCAAATACCCCTCACACACTCTGACGTTTTTAACTTGATGCTCTAATCCCCCCCGCATAGTATTCTTGGGTTCCGACTGGCTCCCCCAGTGGTGGGTCGGAAGATAAATCTAACAGCGCTAGGACCAATCATCACTGAGAAGCTTAAGGCCACATTCTTGAAGAGAGGTAAGAGTCAATGCATGTAGACTTTGTGTTGCAATTTTAGTACAAAACTTGTAATAATAGTGCTCTGCTGATTTCTTTATTAGTTCAGTGTGTCATCCAAACCATTCACTTGTCCTCAGGCAATAACATTTGTTTCTATGGTAAGTGCTACTATTGCAAGCCAGCTGAGGCAGCCTGTGCTGATGGAGAGGTCATGGAGGGGTCGGTCACTCTCTGGCTACCTTCCTGGTATAAGCTCAAGACACGCAGACATCCCTATCAGAGAACTTACAGGGCTGAAACATCTGCCAGGTATATTTACTTGTGTTTCTTTATGTATAATACGTACAAGCAGTATATACAAGCAACTGAAGACATGCGTACATGTACACTATAAGTTACTGGCCTCTTGCTTAGTGCTGTCTCAAACCTACAGGTGGGAGAAGGACAGCAGCTATTGCAAGACAACTGTCCTGGACCAGTCCTCTGAATTCTACTCTGGTGTACTGGAGTATACTGACACAGCTGTCTATGATTTTCTAATGGGTGAGTGTTTGTATATGATTTTATCGAGCTGTGGTGGCTGAGTGGACTTGAACGGGTTTCAAGGCACAGGTTTGTTTAGTATGCTTCTTCCTACCCTTCAAAATGTTGTTATCCCAGCGTATATACATGTACATTATACATTGTGTACCTTTTTCCGTTAATTATTAGGGCCATGCATGCACATGTCTGTCTTATGGTGGTGACATGTGCCTTTACTGCAGGTAATGCAGACAGACATCACTATGAGGTGTACTCACTCGCCAAACCGCATGGAAAACTGATCCACATTGATAATGGAAAGACGTTTGGTAACCCTCACCATGACGAGGTGTCCATCCTCGCCCCACTCACACAGTGCTGCAGGTAAGGGCCAGTGTCTTACAATACTGTTGAGTGAGTAGTTATCAACACTCAGAGCATGTAGACCTGTCCTTTATACCCTTTTAAAACGGAAATAAATCATCAATTCAATTCAATTGTCATTACAGGTTTCGCTCTTCAACTTGGGACAAGCTCCAATCAATAGAAAGCTCTCCTGACAAACTGTCTGAGATCCTCGATAAAAGTTTGCAAAGGGATCCACTCTATCCCATCCTCTCTCAAGACCACCTAGCAGCCATCGACAGACGATTAGAAATAATAATGACAGCTATAAGACATTGTATAGACACTGAGGGTAGAAAAGACACTATCGTAGATAGTTGGGGGTGATTTTATTTTTGGCTTTGTGTGTTTTGTGTTTGTGTGTGTTGTGACAAAATGAGTGTGTGAATTATAAACCCACTTGGTTTTGCCCCCGACTAGTTCTGGCCCCGAGACTACAATGGGAAAACTTTCTGTTAGCCTCGAAACATTGCTCAATTCCTGCGGCTTGAAATCGAGGCTAACGCGGCGTTCAATCGTTTGCGCATGCGCATATCGTTGACATTAGCAACGTCCCAGCATTGACTCCACTGCTTCTCTTGTCAAGATTTTTGCAAGTGTGCTACGTTTACTCTCTCTGTATCGAGGAATTAACAATGGCTGTCTTTTCAAAGCTTTTCAAATCTGCAAAGAAGTTCTCTATCAAGACTTTAAATCAAACTCCTCCATCATCAAGTTGTGATCATCCTCTCAAAAACTTGAGAGTGAAAGCTAAGGTTTGCTAGTAATTTATTTTTGGTGAAGCAATAATGATCATTAATTTTGCTTTGCAGTTGCTGCTTCCCCTGGTCTCTCTGCCAGATGTGCAACCAGCCTTGGCTCTGTTCAAGGCAGGAATTTGCGAAAAGAGGAAGAGAAAACCCACTGTCACTATGACACTGTCTCATGACTGTATTAGCCTGAGAAATCACAAGGATTGGGCAGTAACAGAGGTATACATAATAATTATTGTATGCTATAAACTACAATGAGATTATTTTCAGGCAGTGGTAATTAGATCAAAAGTTTATGTGTTGCACTATTATCTATATATAGGCTGGTGATGCCCTCCTCAAGTTTCCCTATGAGAACATTGTGACTGTTGTGCTAACTGAGCGAAAGAGTGAGGTGGCCATTGTCTGCAAGAGACCAGACAACCACTACTGGTGTGCGTGTCTCAATCTCAAAACTGCCAGAACAAAGGGACTTATCTCAAGAACCAGGAAGATCACTGTAAGTCAGATAGCAAACGTTAGGTAGAATACCTTTTATCACATTATATGTATGTATAGGGCAAAGAGGTGCAGCGAGTTATTGAGAGGCTGCAATCTAATGATGACTTCTCAGGTTTGTCCAAGGTATGTTTGTAAACATTAATTTTACTGACATGCCGATTTATAGTGACTCTCTTTTGTACAGGAGCTACCGCCACTGATCTCTCAGAGCAACAGCTTCTTTTACATTGACTGTAGCAATGATCATTTGCGATCACGTTCTGATGAGACAGTTGGAGAATTGTTAAAAGTAAGTACAGGATAGAATTCATTTAGTGAATAGTTAATTACCTTTTCTTTTGTACAGGAGTCGTCGATGTTATCGATTGTATCGAGCGACAGCTTTTACTACATTGACTATAGCAAAGACAATTCGCAACCTGAACTAAACTATGTTGACAATGATACCCTCGAGAAGTCCATCACTCCTCCACTTAGTGTGTCTTGTTCCAGCATCCTCCCTGCAATCTCTGAGCAAACTAACGATGTGTGTAACAACTCGATATCTGACCAATCTGAACAAGAGGAGGAGACAATCGATTTTGATGAACTTTTCTACCAGCATTGTGAATGTTGCATCAAACCCTGTGGTGAAGACTGTCCGATGTTCCCCGTTGCAACTGCTGCGCCAGCAAGCAATCAGCGCCAGCAGTTCAGAAAGCCAACACTCTCAACTCCCCTCAGCTTCTACAATCCCCAGCAACAGCCTGCACCTTACAGCTACTACTGGGATCACAACACTGGTTCCTACCAATTACTGCCTGCAGTACAGCCTCAGCCATACAGGTACTCACCTGCCGATGGACAATACACCGACTCACCACTCATTCTGAGCACTGGCTATCTCAACGTTCAAGTTCACAACAGTATTTACGCACACGATTACTACAATGCCTATGTGGCCAACATGTACCGACTATACTCCTCTGCTGGCTATAAAGTCTCTTCAACTCCAGACCAAGGCCTTGAAATGCCAAACGACTACTACAATGCCTACGTGGCCAACATGTACCAGCTCTACTCCTCTGCTGGCTATGAAGTCCCCTCGACTCCAGACCAAGGTCTTGAAATGCCAATGAGCGACAGGAAGAAGAGAAAGATGCTTCGAGAGCAGGAAAGAAGCAAGGCTGCACTTCAGGAAATCCTCGCCACCTTAGCCGCAAGTATTCAGCCAACCTACACACCGGACACTAACTCCTACTATCAAGGCAATGGCTATCAGCAGTCTATGGTCAACTTGACTGGACAGGTAGCCTACAATCCCTACCACTACAGTGCTCCTGCCCAATATCAAGGAAGTCCAAGCCAGCCACCAACAGTTCAACACGATCAGTGCAGTGCGAATGCAAACAGTGCAAAGTATGACACATCAATGATTGGTTTGCTAAAATATGCTGCTAACTTCAAGGCTCCGTTTTAGAATTGAACTTTAATGGACTTTTTGCCAATTAATTTTTTAACACATCATAATTATTTTCAGTATGTTTTGCATAAATATATTTTTTTGAAGTGTTAGCAAGAGCGGATGAGGGGAACTTCAAAATCCTCTCTGATAGGCCCATTTTTCCAACAGTAATGTGTTAGTTCTACCGATGACCTTTCCCTGCAAATGGCTGCTAAATGGGCGTGTCAGTGATCCTGTCACACCCACTATCAGTAATTAAAAAACTTTGCAAAAGATGGCAACTGATGGTGGAGCAGCAAGAAGCTTTAGAGAACATGAATTCAAGGTCCCTGAGCGACTGGTTAAAAAGAATGAAGACATGCAGAGATGGGAAAGTTCTCAGGTACGTTAGCAAACGGCTTCTACATGACAAATGCACTAGCTACAGCTAGCTGCTTGCTGACTCTTGCTGGGTGCCACATTTACTGATTTTATGAATGCAGGCTTACAGTG
Source organism: Halichondria panicea (assembly GCF_963675165.1). Lineage (NCBI taxonomy): Eukaryota > Metazoa > Porifera > Demospongiae > Suberitida > Halichondriidae > Halichondria > Halichondria panicea. The sequence goes on from NC_087386.1 coordinate 833,099, forward strand.
AGTTCATGGGGTTCGTGACTATAGTGAATGGTGCTGTTCGAGGATTGAATATGAAGGAGGACGTGCCCTGCTCCCCGGTGAGTGTGTGTGTGGGCGTGGAGGTGTTGCAATTAGGGTATTTCCGTCAGCCTAATGTTGCTCATTATGATAGCTTTCACTGTATGCAATAGTGATTCCTATGTGTTGACTAATGACTGCTATAAATAGTATCAGGAGTCATACACTCGAGTTATGATACACTCCTGATAGTTAATGCACTGAGTTGTCTATTGTGACGTCTGCTAAGATTCCTATGTGCTCTGTTACTCCGAGGGGAGAACAGACCTCCCCCCACATACCTCCCCCCCCCACACACACACACACCACACACACACCACACAGGCTGTGGACAAGTTGCTGTCCCTTATCTCCAAACTGTCTCATTGGGCAAAGGAGATCCCACTGAGTGAGGAGTCCCACCAGAGATTCGGAAACAAAGCCTTTAAAACATGGTGGGAGAAAGTTGGAGATGTAAGTTGCTTTTAAGTACAGTGATCTTTACCTATTAATTCATGTCCTTTTGTATACACATAATAGTATAGCCTACACTTAAAACAGTAGTTACACTGTAGACCTCAGAATACGTGTTGTGAATTGTGGGGGGGGGGGGCGTATAAACCTTCGGACCCCTCAATTTGAATCCTGTTCAAAATTTTAGAGAGCAATATGTAAATGGTTTTACTGCATGTTTGTGATTAGATCGATCATTGTAATAATAGCCTCTATGGGTAATGACTACTGTTACAGTAGCCATCTCCTTGCCTCTACAGAATGCATCTGTTCTGATTGGAGACCTTCTCCCTGAAGATGTAAAGGGAGCTGTCGTGGAACTTGAAGTGTACTTCAGACGTGAGTACAACTGAAGATTGTGTATAATAATAGTCCCTGTGCATGTGTGCAGTCTACGATGTAGATACAGTAGAGCTTTTAGTTAGGTCGAAAGGCCAAGGCCCTCGATGTTGACTGTCGTTTTTTTCTTCCTCACAGAGAGCTTTGGAAACTCGACCAGAATCGACTATGGTACTGGACATGAGTTCAAGTTCTGTGCCTTCCTCTGTTGTCTGGTGAAGCTGGGTGTACTCTGTGAGGCTGACGCTCCCGCCATTGCACTAAGAGTGCTCAGAGAGTGAGTACAGAATGAAGAATGAATAACTCCTAGAGGCCATGTTGGCGTGTTACCTTGTAGCTTGGTAACAGTTACCCACTATAAAACTTACTACAGGTGGCCTCAGTGTTTTTTGAGAATTGCACTAAAAGAGGATATCCTATAAATTATCATATTATGACGATGTTGAGGTTAATAAGTTCATGTTTGCTGTTTTAGGTAGTTCATAGCTCACCATCCAATTAGACCTATTATAGGGAATGCCAGGGTTACGCAGCATTGCCTTCTTACATAACAAGTTGTGTACGTACTTCTGACGTACTTCTGATCCAATATGGAGAATTGCCTGTACTGTACATTACATGTATGTGTACTGTGTGTGTGGTCTTGTCTACTCCCCACCAGTGATATCATAATTATATGCCCTGAGGGCTGGTGGTATGTTAACTTCCCATAGTTAATGTCAGTGCATGTCAGCTGTTTCTCTTCTCAAGAACCGGGTGATATATATAATCATATTCATCAACCTCTAACCCTATGACCTCACTGCTATCTCTGTCCCACTTGTTTCCCATTCCATTGTCACACTCAACACAGCACCTACACTGAATTGTTCCCATACTACAATACAACCTCTTAGTGAATATTCTGGGATATTGCCTACTTCCTATATCACGTAATAGGACTTCATTATTCACTGGCACACTTTCCCTTAAGTTCCCATAGCAATCACCTTTCATGTACTCAATACTGTGACATGTTTACTTCCTTTATATTGTCTGTTTACAGCAGTTTTTTGCTGGCTGCCCAATTAGTTATACATGTACATGCATGTTGCTATGCTTTAATCTCTCACTCCACTGGTATGTGCGTACGCCCACTCATCTCTAGATAGGTCAACGAACGTCATTGAAACTATGTTGGCCCAGGAAATATGTATGTCATGTACTCTGTACTGTACATTCAATTATACTAATCTGCGAGGATCTAGTCAAGTGTGGTTATGACGAACATGAGTATACGATGAGGTGTTATGTAATCTGTACATGTTTCTCAGTCAACACCGAACACTTTCACTTACCATTGATCTATGGCAAGTGTCTGTTTCCTACTGACAACCGCGAATAGAATAACATGTTTTGTTTCGTTAGCTTGAGAAAGAAAACATTTGCGGAAACGGTTTTCCTTAATACATTCCCAACGGTGTATTGTTCTTGGTGGTCTCTGTATACGCAAACTTAGTATATACATACTTATTGGGTACCTAGAAACTATGTTGGCTATAATTATAATTATTCTAACAACTGTGCGTGCTTATTGGTCACAACTGTATCATGGCCCCTCTCCTCTACAGCTACCTTGAGCTGATGCGTGCGATGCAGCTACGGTTCCAGATGGAGCCAGCTGGCAGCCACGGTGTCTGGGGCCTCGATGACTTCCAGTTCATCCCGTACATCTGGGGCTCCTCACAGCTAATTGGTGAGACACCCTTCCCAGCATGATGTCATATGTAGTAATAACACATGTTCTTGAGAATAGAACCAGCTGAAAGTTAACCATAGGAAGTTAAATTAACATACCACCAGCCCTCAGGGCATATAATGATGATATCACTGGTGGGGAGTAGACAAGACCACACACACACACAGCAATACCAGGCAATATTGGATTAGGAACACCACATTAGTTGTGTAAGCTGTGTTTTAGTAGGCTACTTAATTTTTACACTTCCCCCCTGGTCATCCCCTACATGGCAAGGCTGCTTTACTACAATGGGTTGCTTAATACATTGTGTGTGTATTTGGGGAGGGAAATGTCCCCTATAACTATAGGTAAAGCGATGTCAAATGTTGCAACCACTGTACATGTACATGTACATGTACATGTACATGTATCTGCTCTTTACGAATGCTACACTGCTAAAGACCTAAATAAATAGCTTCCCTGGGTAACAAGAATATAAGATGACCTTCTGCTACCTTCCTGAGGATATAACTGTTCCTGCCTTAGTATTATATTCCTAGAGACCATTATAAACATCCTGGAATTGTGCGTATGTGTGTGTGTGCGTACCCACCCTTGCTTTGTACTCTCTACTGGCTGAAGTAAAGTGCTGGCTGAAGTAAAGTAAATATTGAGTCATAATTTGTTTTGAAACTTTGGAAGTCACTGTGTTCATACAGTTGGCAATCGAAGACCTATCATCTGTTTCAAGTTGGACCCAATTCCCTAGTGTCAACTCTTTAAGGTCGCACTTAGGTCTAGTGAAAACATTCTGTTTTGTTTATGAATTAAATGAAACTGCCAACACTGCAGTTGGTGTGTTTTGGAACAGAAAACTTACTCAAAACTCAATGCTGCTATTCCTTTAGCCAGGAGTACATTCTGCTTTAGTATTGTTGTAGAGTTTGTGATTACGTGGGATCAAAGTTTTGCATGTACAGGGCATACCGTAGCCATGGTCACAGCTCGTAATCATAGCTGGCGTACTTTGAACTAGACAACATGCCGCCATGCAACACCTTGGTATGTAGTTGCTATCCAATGTCCTGTGCCCACCGTATAACACGTCACAATCGTGTTTTGTAGTGGTCTTGTATGTATGTATGTTGTCTACATTTATGCAGAGGAGGCGTATATACTTAGGGTAGTAAAGACACAGCACTGGTCATGCATTGTGACGTAAATATCTGTAAGTGAGATTCAGTGCCATCGTAATCATCACATTGTAAGCAATAGACCATCACTTGAATTAAGTCTTTATACAAGATCTAATATACGTAGGAATGGAATGGTTGCTTTTTTCCAATCTCAAATACCTGTTGTCCTTGTTATGATCAACAAAGGCCATTGTGTGGGATGGCAATATTGTTGAGTCAAATATCCTCTGAGCTGTGTCTCCTATAGCTGTGTTTGTTTGCACCTGGTAGTGTGTGTGTGTCTGTGTGTGGAATCTAGGTATAGGTGTTGGTTAATGAGCTTTGGATAAGAAGCCAATTGATATGCTATTTCCTGAGTGCCCACTGCATCCTTAGAGGTGTCCTTAATACAATCTTAAATGTGGTCATGAGCTATTAGAGAGTGAATGTGTGTGGTTGGCTGCCATATAGGGTTTCAAGCACTTGATTTTAAGTTGTCTGGCGCCAAAATATATCAAGTGTAACCTAAGATACCAACTACTGCATATATTGTACTAGGACATGTAGTCTGTGTAATGTGCCTAATTGGTGTCCATGACTTGGTTTTCTTGTGGGGGATTTATTATCCTACGCTTTTTGTCTAGATTGTTATGTACACTGTATAGCCCTCTCTCTGCTGCACTATACTCACAGGTTAAGGAATACAGTTTTAGTCTGCAGCATAGCATTCACTGTATTGATTAAACTGCCTCAAGGTGTTTTGCCAGCAGCCTTGTTTCTGTGTGTACACTGTATGTATACTGTGTGTACATGTACAGTACATACTATAACTATAAAGGTAATATTGTGCCCACTGTCAACATGTCAACATGTAGTAATCATTCCATTGGGAGACTGTGCATTTCCTGTTGGGTGGGCGGTTATGACACTGGTGCTTACTGTGGGTTTTGCCTATAGACTTCAGGGCACCAGACTATTGTGCTCCCTGCTTGCCCCTAATAGAATTACAGTGGATTAAGTTAAAGCACTACAACTTAATAGAAGCCTATATACAATGTATAGGATTACAATTACTGACAAGTTCCCAGTTCCAATAATGTGTTAATCAGATTATGAACTGTATCATTTAGCACATAATTAAGGTATCCCAAGTTGTGGTGGGGCATTTATCTATTCAGGTGTTTAATTGGCTGCCCACAATATTTTCAGCTAACAATCCACAGCTCATTGGCTGGTAGTGATAAGTTACTATGGTGATGTCACATTACATGCTTAGTCTATGGCAAGTGTAAATTGGCACCAATTATTGAACTTTCTGCCTTTGTGATCTAACCTCATGTATGTTGAAAATCACAATTTTAGTTTTAGTTACATTTCTTGGCAGTTGCTGTGAACTCACAGGTTAATGTAGCATGCTTGAACTGAACACACCCACCCACCCCACACACCTGACACACACACACACACACACACACACACACACACACACACACACACAGGTAACCCCAACTTGCAGCCAATAAACTTTGTGGATAAAGCAATTGCAGAAAACACTGCAGATGAGTACTTATTCATGGCCTGCGTCACTTTCATCAATACAGTGAGTAATCTATTGTACGTTTTGCGAGCCAAAAAATCTAGTAAGGATGTGATGTCATACAAGTACTTGGATATGTGTTAAGCGATATTAATTTTACAAAGCCATTAGCACTCGGCAAGGTTGGCATAATTATGTTTGATTTTGGCCAAACATTGTAGTAATAATATGGCATATATTTTACACACAAGTGTATCATAATTATCTTATGATGCCATTTGTGGTTTATTATGCTATTGATGTTGCACTTAATAGACCTACTTTCCTTAGCTCTTATTAACTAGCATTATAATTGTTTGGTTTCTGCTTTTAATTGTGTATCATTTCTCCCTGTCTCTGACTCACGTATTTGTCTGTGTGTGTGAGATTTTTTACATTGTTAGAATTCTTCCCATTAATTTCAGCCATTGTGTAGTCCATTTGATGATGGTTCATGTTTAAACTAAGGCTTCTCTTGGGACTATGTAGTGCCTGGGGTGTGTGTGATTACATTGCTGAGATTTCAAGTTAGTATAAGAATGACAACAGTGCCACCCTGTGTCTTGTAACATGCATGTAGAGTGTTTGCATCTGAAGTGGGTTACTCATTGCATGTTGGTCTTTAATTTTAATTTGAAATGAGGGCCCCAGATACTGTAGTGATGCTTATTGCTTTAATAAAGCTTAATTTTAGTTTGAAATGAGGTCCAGATAACAGTATACTGAGTAGTAGTGTCAAGTCTGTTCCTGCTCTTGTTGTGGTAATGTGTTTACTCTGGGTCTGCATGTGCTGCACAATGATGTCACTGATAACCTTATCTGTGGTCTGGTGGAGTGATCACTTGAATGGCTACCACCAGTACACCTGTCTCTGATTTTAATGGCCTCTGAATGACTTTGAAAACTAGCTCCTTTATTGAAACCTTAGCTTAATAACAATTTAATGTATGCTTGTGCATACAGCTGCTTACATGTGCATTTGTACGCAAGCTGGAGAAGCTGAAATTGCTCAAAGGAAAGATTCAGTAATTATTTTACTGTATACTTGAGTGTATGTATACTGTATCAATGTTAGGCTATAAGGTGTTCACAGTGTTTATATTGAACTATTTTCAGTTATGCTATGTCACAATAACGTAAAAAAATAACAGGTGGCTGTTTGTTTTTCCCATAATAATTATAATATGTGTACTATACATGTACAATGTATGTCAGATATGATCAACTGGTGTTACTAGGAGATCAGGTCTTCATCTTGTGTAGGGCTCCCCCCTGTATGATGTACAATAATGGTATGTATTGATGGGATGACAGTAATGCATCCACATAGTTTGTACTGTAATGCACAGAAAGCAGCCTCATTTCCTCTCTAGAAGCCATGTGTTAGTTCTTCTAATGGCAGTTGGCTGGAGACACACTGCTGTAGTTATGCTTTTGGACTAGAGCCAGTAGAGCATTCACTAAAAGCAACACTCCTCCACTGTACCCACTATACAGCTGTTGTGTAGCAATACAGTGTACAGTTAGGAGGCTGCCAGCCCACTGTGTAAGGGCTCTGTATACATGTACAGTATGTGGCATTGTCATATGATCTGCTGACCTGACAGTGGAAGCAGGTAGTTAGTTTGATCACCCTAGCTGTGTACTAATATAGGCATTGGCTGTTATTACAGTACTCAGTTGTACTAGAGTTGGCACTAGCTACTCTATAGTATAGGTTGGCGATATTCTATTTCATTCTGATACATATGTGACAGGGCCTAGGAAAACAACCCTTATGGAGCAAACTAATTAATTGTATTTTATTGCTTAATTAAATAAAGCAGTGCTTAAGCTTCAAATTGATTACAATATCACTCACTTTGCACCTTCCTACCCCAAAATATTTTCGGGTGAAAGGGGGACAGTATTGACCTACCGTTTTGAGAAACTAATGTTCGAAGTTCTATCCGCATACAAGAACAGCATGAAAAAATTCAATGGCTGCCTTGTAACGGCTATACAAAAAAATTTTCGGATAAAAAAATTTTTTTTTAGTTAGAGGAGATATTGAAGTTACTTCTTACGAAAGAAAACCAAAATCCTAAAATAGCTCTAAATATTTTACTTTGTAGTGTACTGAACATTATTAGTTTGCTCCATAAGGGTTGTTTTCCTAGGCCCTGTCACATATAATGATGCTGATACATAGTGAGCTTAAAACCCCACCCTAGCTTACCTATAGCAGTACAGTACAGTACATGCCTCCTCTGAGCACGCAGGCATTACTAGTGTGGGAGACATACTTTATCATTAGCATTAGTTTGTTTTCATCTGTATAATTATAGCCCCTTTTAGGATAGGTAATCACCGTGAACTCGTTAATTATGTTGAACGAATTCCTTATCTAGTTTTGTGATATGGGTAAATTTGCTTCAGTCCTTACATGTTACACACCCAGCATAGCTTACATTCTTAGCCCACTAGAAGTGTTACGTCCTTCGCAAGAGATGGGGGGAGCCTGGGTGATTGCGCAACACTGGAAATATGTTCCTCCACTTGTTATATCGAGTAACCTAGCTACTAACATTACTGTATTTTACAAGGAGTGTATAAATTTGTGTACTCATGATTACACCTATAGCTATTCTTAGGGCTTGAGTCTAGCTTTATCATTTATTATCAGGGACCTGTGGTCAGGTATATCAGTGTGGTTATGTACAGGTACCTTCCAGTTATTCCAGGAATATTTAGCTGACCATCTACTATTTATAGCCACTAGCTCATTATTTTCTGTGCCTGTTTTTGGTGATAGAGTTTGTTTCTAGTGATGTCCTCCATAGACTGCTTCAGCCGATTTGTGGCTTCATCAGGTCTCACTGGGGAGACACAGTTTCTCATTGGCTCTTTCCTTCACTCGTTGGCTACTTCGCCTACTCTATAGTATGAGCCTACTTCACACTTAAAGACATTGGTCCATGGAAGAGCCACGCCACTAGGATCAACAAAGACGAAAGGTATTGGCGACAAACTCGAGAGATTGTCAGGATTGCGGGTGTTCAGATGGGCATTTTCTCGATAGCGAATGTTCTATTGTGGAATTTGTTAAGTATCAAGTTGAGGTACCTGTCCTTGCTCCAACATTATATGAGTTTGTACACGATTTCGTTGTATCGTTTCTGATTGGAGATTTTGTTATGATGAGCACTTGGCTCATCATAAAATATCGTTCTTATACAGTCTTGTTCACTATGTCCACCATCGTTATAAGAAGGACTGCTTCTCTTGGTGTGCTGGTTGGGTTCATCCGACTGAATGGATCACGTTATGATATTCTATCCAACGTTCGTTCGTACTATCCACCCTCTTTCGCTCTGGGCTTATTACTTCCTTTTTGTGGCACTGCTTCTTGAAGAACACTCAAATCATAACGTCTGGTGGTCCCCTGGTAAATGGATTCCGGCCATTTTCGGAGGAGCTGTGCCTCACGACGTGCATCACGTCAAAGTTAATACCAACTTTGGATTTGTGTTTACCATATGGGACAGAATGTTTGGGACTTATACGTCGCCATCAAGTCTCAAAGATTAAGATTGTGACTATCGTTTACTTAGTGGAATACGTAGTTGTTATGAATATGTTTTCATGTATAAATCAAAACTCAGAAGTTTCCCCTCTTTTGTACTAAAAATGATGCTTTAGTCCCTAAATTTGTTTTGTATCACATGCCGTATAGTTTGTGTTAGGTGTACATATTTGACACTCTACTGAATTAGAAGCTGCTAATGGTTGTTTGCGTATTACTAATATTCACAGTATGCCACTAAACTTTGTACCGTTGCACTTGTACATAGATAAGTGTTGGTGTCATAATGCTATACAGTGTATTCATTCTCTCCTAGTATTATTCAACACTTCAATATTTGACCCTTGGACATACCTGGCCACAGATATGTAGGAAGCTAGCTAGATAAGGAGTTGGCTTCCCTTTAGAACATTAAAGGTCTAGGCAATTTGAAACAGAAATCCGGTAGAGCTACCCACAGAGTAAAACAAGTATCACTTGTTTTGGGAATAGGGATGTGGCCAAGACAAATTAATTACTGCACACAGTCCCTTGTACAGTACTAGTCACATATGTAGCCTAAGGAAATTTGTATACTGTAGCCTAAGGAAATTTAAGTACATGTATGTAGCCTAAGAACTTTTAAACACTCCCAAATACAGGACTGGTACAGTAGAACCTCGATTATCCAGCCCTCGATTATCCGGAACCTCGATTATCCGGCTTGACTTTTTTTAATTTTATCAGATTACATAATTCATAAAATGGGCGTGTCCCTAAAATGCGCATGCGCGTTGCAGTTGTTACCATGGAGACATGCCTGCTTTTCTTTTGCGCATGCGCAGACAACCATGTGACACTGCTGTTCATCAATAAAGTGGGTGGATCAAGGCGTGGTTTATCTATTCGATTATCCGGCATATTCACTTATCCGGCCTGCTTCTGGAACCAAGGTGTCCGGATAATCGAGGTTCTACTGTACATGTACATCATTTCTACTGGGTGTAATCTTATCTTGTTTTCAGTTTTCCCATGTTTTGGCAATTGAGCTGTGTCATGTGAGGCATTATTTCACAATCGCTGCACTAGTGACCTTGAATGTTGACAGACAACACACACTGAGGTCAATGGTGGTTTCTTAGGGAAGCTGTCACCAATGGCTTCATGATTTGATTGTGTGCAGAATACATAATGAGTCACCCACTAAATAAACCCCTTCCTACAAGTCAGCGGTGTACACGTATTTCTTCATTCAGTATTGTTTTAACATTTTCTGTGTGTATTTTGGCTTTCCCTGTTTTATGTGTATTTGTCACAAAAGATATATCCTAAAAACGGTTGTAAAACAAGTGTTTGTTGACAATCTACACTTCATTGTTGTTCTAACACCTTGTGTAATGCATGTTAACTTACATGTATGTAATATTAGACTGCTACTTTAGGTGAAGACTGGGCCGTTTGCCGAACACTCAAACACACTGTGGGGAATCAGTGGTCTGGAGGAGTGGACCAAAGTCAACTCTGGCCTTATTAAAATGTACAAGGCAGAGGTAAGCCTACTTGCACACCACACACATTTGGACAATGATCTAGTGCTAGTTCTCAAGCTCAATAGAGCAACTCAATGTACCATGCTACTAAATTGCTACTAATATATAACCTTGTATCTGTACAGCTAGAAGCTAGGTCGTAATATTATCGTGTGTTCCTCTACTCTGTACACACATGTATGGGCAATAAAGAAATAGTTGGTCCAAAACATGTGTACACTTGCCATGCATATTAATCATGTATTGTGTGTGTGTACATGCTTTAAGGATACCTAGGGGAAACAAGCACTTCATGAATATACTGTATTTCATCTGTTAGCTGGCGTTGTCAAGGATGTTAGTGTGCAGTATTGTTGACCTCATGTCAATTGGATGCAATATTCATAACTAGGGAATACAAAAATTAAGGGGCAGCTCCCATATCAGGTATCATCCACCCACTTTAATTCTACAATTAGCATTGTGTGTCAGCAGTATGAATAACTTTGTCTGCCCACCAAGGGCCATCTGTTGCCCACAAGCATTAGTCATTGTATTCTCTCTAACCAGCAGCATGACTCCTGAATGGGAAGTGTGTATTGTATCTTGTCACTATAGGTCATTGTTTGTGTGGAGTAGATATTTCATGTGACACCTTCCATGGTGATCTAAATGCTAGCACTATAATGATTGTGAAGAGGCAAATGTCACATGTTGTGTTTCACTGTCTTTGCTGCAGGTTTTGGGAAAGTTCCCTGTGATCCAACATTTTCCATTTGGGACAATTCTTACCATGGACCCACCATCAGGTTGAAGAGGACAAACTCTCTAGCTTCATTTTATGAGTGTGGTTGTTTCAAATTAAGGCTTTAGTTTCTATTTACGATCATGTATTATGCCAAGAAATTATGCTTCTATATTATAACCTACAGTTGTGTAAAGGAAACGTAAATTTATTAATAGTCAGAAACAATTTGTTGTACCTGTGATAGATATCTCAGGAGTATAGATTTGCTGGCTTATGATCAGTAATAATATGCATGAGAGGACTAGCTAGCTGTAATTATAATTATAGGTCATAATTATTATGTCCCCATATAATATAGCTAGTTTGCAGTGTATTGACCAGTCACTTTTCAATATTATTATGTCAGAATAGCACACGAGCAAGATACAGAATTCTAGGTACCTGTATTTTCAATGATAGAATGAAGTTGAAAACGAAATAATAAAAAGCTTATGACATTAGCAGAACAAAGTGATTATGAAGGATCTGACAAATAGTATAGAAAATTAAACTAACATGCTAAGATTGGTTGGTACTGTGGGGAATGAGAAAAGGAAAAGTGATTTTCAATTTGATCACAGTCTCTGTCTGTTTGGGGCCATCCGTTATCGGATGATGAGCTTTGTTGTGAAAAGGCACTTCCGAGCATGTACGTTAACAGAGGAGCGGATTGTAGGTTCCTTGGAGATAGGTAGCCATCAAATCCAGGTAACGCCTCGAGCTGACATCCTTCTACGGTAGAAGGCTTGAATCTCTTGGGTTCCTCTGACCACACTTTATCCCAGGGTAGAAAGTTCTCTTTGTCACTTGAAGGAAAGGCTACCTTGTGGTTTCGTTTTCCAGGAGACTTGATTGATGAGTCACTGTCTTGTGATGATTGGTCATTCCAACTGTTTCTCATACTGCTCAAATTGCACTGCCAGGTAGACCAGGGCTCGTTTTGTGTATTTGCGAAGGATGGGGTTTTTCTTAGTTTCTTTGTATCGCTTGATAGTAGTGACCGTGCCGACGACTCTTTTGAATGAGTAGTCATTGTCTCACATAGAACATTATTCAAAACTGAATTGACACAATCCATAGGCTCTTCTGCGACTATATTATGTTCTTGCCTTGCAAAAGCTGCCGACGCGATAGGGCTGGTTTGTCTCCATAGAGTTCTCACAGGCCGAAGGGGGCCAACGGATGTCTCGTTACTTGTTAGTATTTCATTATCTTGATTTATACTGGCCAGCAGCTTAGATGAACTTGTCAGATTCGAGGGGGGACTTCTTATGAATGAGAGATGGGCCGATGTGGCTACTTCTTGGGCTTTGTTGAGTATTTTAGACACAAGTAGAGTTCTTCTTAGTGGCAAATCTCCAGACTTATGTATACTCTTGAGTTTAGTGAGGGATACCTCTACAATCCTGTTCGCTTCCAAAAAGCCTTCCATTTCTCTTTCTTCGTGTCCGACAACAAACTTTGACTTGACAAAATGCAGTTTTCTTTTGGCGCCGAAAATTGGGTGCTTTATACCCAGCGCTGCTGGCCCTTAGCAACAGTGACCTAAGGAATTTGAGATATCACCCTCAAACCACACACTTCCAAATAAGGCCCTTGTAAACAAGTTCACACAGGAAATTACAGTTTGCATAACGCCCCAGAGGTCCCTTTGAAGCTTACGTAATGAAAAGGTAATTATGACGTAATGAGGCGGCACTTTGGTGGGTGTGCCGACACACCCATTATTTTCTTGCAGAAAAAGAGGGGTGGAGCTCATTCATACTTGCCATGCGCAGTACTTGCAGAGATTGCAGCCAGTAACTTGGGATTTACCCAAAGTTCTTAGACGGGATGTTGAATCACATGTTTCTCTACTTGAACTTCAGTTCTTGTCTGAAAAGACTGTCATTATATCCAGCTGTCAGTTGAATTGAAACAAAGACCTGGGGACTTGATCATCAAGAGTTAGTTCAATACTTGATGGTTCACACCCAACAATGGCATTGGATCCTGCTGACTGCTCCCTGTACGAGGCTCCTGCTTGCTTCAGGTATGCTCTAACACGAGCACTAGAAGGAGCATATTCAGAATACACACCAACTAACTGGAAGGGTTTCGCAGAATACTTCATGATGAAGCTGACATCTTGTACATCCACCCCCGAAGAGCTTGTCAACTACTGGACAGACCACCATCCTTGTAAGCATTCTCACAATATCAACTCGATAATGAAGTTTGCTCGACACAGTCATCACAAGATACTCCTTCAGAAAATGCAGTGTCTACTATCAGGTAATAATTGTGATCTATATTGAAATAGAGTGAATAATTAGTTCAGATATACATAATGTGGTTATTTTCCCCACTTACACAGTTCCAATTGTCTTTGTTCGGTATTTCCCTCAACTTCATTGTTAATGTAAATGTTCTTAGGCATTAGTGACTGCTTTATAAAAATTCAGAACACCTTTACTTGCTGTTTTTAGTTTAATAGCAGGAGTGTATGAAGTGTCTTCATACAATAGTAATAGTTAGAATAAACTGAAAATAGTCATACTCACCCTCCTGGGAAGTGTGTGTTTGTAATGAACCATTATATTAAACAATCGTCTCAGTATGTCATGTGCTACCTCATTGCAGATCACCTGGTAGCTAACTACAAGCAAAAGACTACATCTCGCGAGTGTCTCACCCACTGCGAACTTTGTGCTGGCTGGGACAGTACCGATCGTCCACTCGAAAAAACAAAGTGTGAGGCTCAAGATGAACAAACCAGTGAGAAGAGCTCCTGTAAACATCAGTGCATTAATTACAATGGACCAGTAACTAACCATATCTACAACTTGAGAAAAGAAGACTTGAAGATGATCGATTCAGATAAACCTGAAGCTACGCTATCGCACGCCCACACCACAACGTGTTTGCAATCTCTGAAATCTGAGGAAAGTCCATTACTAGAAACATCACTTAAGTCAAACACTGAAAGACAATGTACGAGAAAATCGAACTCAAAGGAAAATTTAAAGTGTGAAAATCAAGCAGACATTATCCAAGATACGGGTAATCGATTATTTAATGTTTTCCCATACCGTCAATTTAGAACATTTTATCGCGGCAAAACAAAGGAATTGATACGAATTATCGTTGTAATCTATCTTCTCTATCAAGGCCTGGCTGTTATCATAATGAGCCTCTGTGAAAATGGAGGACTTTTAGTCGTTTTCAAAGCAAATGAAACCGATCAGTACGCTGCTCTTGTGTGTCGGTTGATTTCCTTCACGCTTCGTTTTCTCCTAAGAGTTGTAAACCCTCTCTGCTTCTCTCTACACATACCGATAATAGCCTCCAAACCTAACATTCCTAAAGTAGGCCTATCTCAAGTACAAGCACTTCCACAAATGTTTAAAGTACACGAGAAATTCTCATCTGAAGAAGAGATTGCTGAACTTCGAAAAAGCCCTGAAACTGTTTTCAAACGATCAGAAGAAATGACAAAACGTCGAATTAAAGCGATCTGGATCCCAATGACAAATGCAGCTTTCATTGTAGCTCTGTTGCTGTACCTCGGGGCATTTCTGCTGTGTGAGAGCCACACCATACAAGGAGGAGTATGCAACAGTCTTGGTCGAACTATTCTCACCGTACCTCTCGTGAACGTTCGTATTCATTTCCTCATTATCATGGAGAGCTTCTCTGTATTTGTCTCATTGCTGCTAGCTGGAATAGCCGCAAACTGTTACTACTACGAGAACGCAATTGCTAAATATGCCACCACAATTGGTGCAAATGCCGAGAGTCTTCACTGTAATGTACGCCGTCGATGGGCCATAATGGACTTCTATACGATACTAGTGCCACTGGTACTAACAGCAGTTGCTCTGCTTTCGTTCAGCACTGGTCAACCTTTCACCCCCATGCCTACACACCAACTGGAGGCCAACAAACTAGTGGATTGGTATTTTTGGATAATTAACTTGACTGTTTTACAGTTCCTTGGATTTTCATGTAATCGAATGATGAAATCGGCATGTCTTTGCGGTTATGTTCTGTCTGCTGTGTTTGTGTATTGGCTGGAAGTGGAGGTATCTATGGCACCGTATGGAAGTATCCTGCTTCTAGTGTACTGTGTACTTTCTGCAATTTGTTTCAACCTGTTGTATAGTTTGTGTATGTGTAATTTATGTCATGCTCTAAAGACTGGATCTTTGTGCAGCTATGTGTGGTTTGTTTACTGTGTTTTTAGCCTTTTTCTGTTAACTGTGAGTCTTATAGTTACTGTCTACAGAGAAGTAGCTCATATTTCTCTGCATATATTATAGTGTGCAACTTTGTTTGATATTCAAAACATCATTAAATTAATAATTATTTTCAACAACAAATTAAGTCACATGAGAGATTTACAGGATTGATATAATATATGCAAAAGTGTGTGTTGATCGTATTAAACAAACATATAAATTATGCTATAATTATAGGATGTTTATTTATTGACCAAAGATGGAGTGAGCGGTGGAGGGAGACTTCCAAACCATGACATCTGAAAGGTGTGTGTGTATAAAGTCAATCGTCAGTTTATATATGGAATGTATTGATTGGTACATAGCACAAGAGTATATACAATGGTAGTAGAGTTGTCCCCCCCCCCTGGGCCCTTGAGCAGTGGCTGTAGTAAAGCGGTGGTCTATGAACGCAGGATGAAACACATATATGGAGACTTTGGGGTTTAATTATTTGCAGGTGACTGTTTTATAAGAGACGGTAACATGCCTGCTAATAACTTGACCACAACACATAAGATTCAAGTATATTGTAGTGCACACCTTGTATTCGAGGTAGTCTTTCACGTATTTCTCCTCCTGTGGACTAAACTCCAGCAGAGTGGAGAGGGCTCTCACCAACTGAGAGGACTCATCCTCACGGCTACTGATGAACTTCAACACAACATACTTGAGATATCTGACACACAGTAAAGGAACAAACCTGAATAAAAATCAAAGCATGCACAGTACAGTACAACCACATAATTTTACAAGTATGATACATGTCCAGGGAAGCCATAGCTCAAAGAGCCAGTGGATGAAAATGTGCAACCATCTTCCATTAATATAATGTACACACTCAAAATAAGTGGAAAATCACAACCCAGCCTCAAACACCACTAATCAAAACACTCGATGTGTTTAGAAAACTACCCAGTTGTTATTCAATGAAATCATCCGCCCTAGTAGTCACATTGTCGCCATCTGACATTTACCCCAAAGATCAGCCATGGCTGATAAGCTTTGGACAGGTTTCCACACAACATTGTCATGTGCTTCCCACTAAGTGCATTTCAAGGGTAGATGGAAAGGATACTGAAAATTAACGTCTGCTGCTACTCTGGGAGGGGGAGGTGAGGGTGAGTGGTCAGATCGACCAGCCATCTCGGGTATGCTCTGTGTTCTTTGCTGTGTGAGAGGAATGAGATCATTATAGCGCCATTCTGGTGCACTCTTATAAGCTAGCAAGTACACCTTTACAGGTAAGCCGTTCATGTACATGTATATTTGCGCTCACTAGTTCCTTGGTAAGTGTTTTCTTCATGTCTAGAATCTTTTGCTGCTGAAGTTTGATTATCTGTATACGTGAAAGACATTCAACGTAAGTAATTATACACTCCAGCTATTTATATCACAATAATCATGCAGCTTTAGCCAATCGGTTGCTCACTTTGTTTTTCCCGGCAACCTCGTCCTCCAGCCTCAACTGATCTTCTCTCAACAACGTCAGCTGTGGACAGAAACAATTGTAACTATAGTTAACTTATTACTGCATAAAGTATGTTTGCATGTTATGACAATTATGACTTAATTACGCTTTCTATTGACAATGGGACACAAAAAATCTACATAAACAGACCTCTTCATTAGGTCCAAGTGACATCATAGTAGCTCTCTCCCCATTGGTCAGTAGTGGACGGACCACACCCACAGATTCGTCGACCTGTAAAATAGCTGGCTCGGAATTGTCAATAAGTAATTCGTCGCTTGTTTGCACTCCTATGGTAGCAGTACGTCTAGCCAGACCAGGTGGGCGCAACCCTCCAACCGAGGCCACAATAGAGCCGTCCGGGAGTTGGGCGGAGCCAATGTCACCACGTAGCTGCTTGAGGTTGGTGAGTAGCTCTGTGATTCGTTCCTCCTTCTCTTGAAGCAGTTGGTCATTTACAAGAACCTGTCTCTCGTGATTAGACCGCATCTCCTCCAACTGTGCGAGAGACGTAACCATAGTGAATTTTGTACTGGGCTTACACGTATAGAGTCTGTATTCAATCAATATAATTCAGAAAACACAGTTTTAGGTGGCTGCTATATCAGCGAGGTTTAATGTCCTATATACAGACATCAGGGTAAGGGTACTTTTTAGTTTTTAGTAGGTTATAAAGGATCGCTAGTACATGTGCACCTGGAGAGCACAGCTGAGTTAAGAGCTTGGTGTTACATACGTACATGACATGTACTTCTACTATAATTAAAATATTAGAGGAATATCAAGAAATTTAGCAACATGGTGGTTGTTGGAATAGACGTGAGTATCTACACAGCTGCTCCCACCTGTACCTTCTCAACAAGCAGCTTGTGTTTGTTCTCCTGCAGTGAGAGCTGACTCTGCAGTTGTTCTAACTCCCTCGTCCTCTCCCCCACCGTCCCTCGCTCACTCTCTAGCTTTCTCATCAGCTCTCTGTTCTCTTGCTTCCTCTGTTCCAGCTGACCGCTCACGTCCTTGTTCGTGCTCTCCAGTGAGAACTGCTTGTCCACCACAGCACCGACTTCCTCTTGATTTCCCTTGGCTTGGTGGGCTAGCTGCAGGAAAACTATTAATTAATTAGCATTGAGGTGGGGAATTTCTAAGATGCTTAAAAACCTTTTTCAATGCTTATATAAACCATTTTTAAAAGAGAAAATAAAAACACTCAATTCCTAAACAGTCCACACAAACTCAGAGAATTACTATAACTATGAACTCACCCTTCTCTCTAAGATTTGAATATCAAAGTTTCTCGATCTCAGCGTCTTCTCCATATCAGCTACCTCTGATCGCAGTCTCTTGGCCACCTCGCTCTCAGAGGACTCCTCAAAGGCTGACAGTCGAGAGAGGAGGTGAGTGTTCTTGCTCTCTAGCTCACCCAGGGCAGAGCCGCGGTCCAACAGCTCCTGGTTCTTCTACAGAAGGGGGAGGGAGAGGGTGATTGTTTGAGGTGTGTTGCCAAGATACCGGAGTATAATTAACCGATTTCCCTTAGGCTCTTTAAAGTCTATTTCCGCATTAGTGGACATGTGCTAACTTAGTTATCATAACTGAGGTCTACCGTGGCGTGTGCAATGTGTGTATGTGCAACATCCTCTGAAAGTTGGAGGAAAACTTTTTGGGAATGTATATTTGGAAACCCCAACTTTTGATTACTTTGAACCATACACACATTACCTACAAGAAGCCACTTTATCTCTGAAAACAACAGGCAAATGAAGGAAGTAAGTTCATGAGTCATTTCTTATACGTCTAGGGATAAATTATGTAGTGAGGAAAAGCATGTATCAGACTTCTGTAGTAAGCTACTTGTATGGCCTCAGTTGTCGGTCACGAGTGAGCTTTTATGCTTTGATGGTAGAGGGTACGTCAGCCATGGGAATGTGTGTGTGTATGGTTAGAAGGGACTCTTATGACACAAGGAAACGGCGCCCACCATCTTATCACCTCAGGGGATATTGACACATGTGCGGAACCCAATGGTATCTATTATTATTATTTATTTCACACAACTTGGAAATTGCTATTACATATACCAATATTCCATGACATCATACCTCTGTACCAATATTCCATGACATCATACCTCTGTAATGGTCTCCTCAAGGGAGTGCAGCCTATCCTCTAGCTCTTTCTTTGCTGCCTCCATTTTCTCGTTCATCTGTCTCTCAAGCCCCGCCCACTCCCTATCTCTCTCGGACAGCTGGCTCTCACAGTCTCCCTTCTCCAACTGGAGCTCTACTACCTGTAGTTTAAGCTCTGTTCTCTCATCGTCCAGCTTCTCCACTTGTCCCCTCAGTCTCTCCACCTCTTGATGGTGCTCTAACTCTCTCTCACTGCTCTCGTCTCTCAGAGAGGTCACCTCTACACAGGAGAAGTGATGGATAGCGTCATTCACTGTACATATACACCTACACTCACGTGTACGTTAGAGCCTCCTAATGAACAATCCAGGCTGCTATGGTTATTATAAGGCTACATTGTTAATAGGTTAAATTTCTAGATCTATTTGAACACAGAGGAACCATTTTAAAATGGACACCTTAGGGTAGCAAAGTTTTGGCCATATATAACAGAGGGGGCCTTGTTGATTGCTACACAAACTGTTTATTTAGGACCTGAGCTATATTATCACAGCTGGCCATTCTGGTGGTTGCACTATACATGCAGAGTATGATTAATCCCAGAATGCACATACATATACAAACTGTGTTCCTCCAACCAATAGCCCCAATAATAACATACCCTCTTCAAGCTGCTTTATCCTAGCTTCCAGGAGTGCCTCATACTTCGAGGTGGGCTTGGAGGTGATGTGCATGGGAAGAACCTCAGTTGCCTGGAGTGGGGTGACCAGAAGGATAATGGAGTAAAAAGTGACCTATGTACCCTACAACATTTGCTTTATTACTGTCACGTAAGCACAGTGTTTACAAACGCATTGATATAAACCTACTATAATCGTCTGAAATAAAACACCACTAAATTCTATTTGCGATACTGTGTGTACGAAAACAATAATCCTATGTGGATGATGTCACTGCAAGTGGTGTACTTATATAATTAATTAATTCAGCCGATTACGATATTAATGTTTAGTATTGTAGAGTCCACGACATCAACTAACTGAGTTGATTGAAACGTTCCTCTCATACTCAATCGAGGGAACTGCCACGCCCTCATCATCCACGTCCTCGTCAGCTGACAACAAGGGGCTGGGTGACCTACTAGAGGTAACGAGAGAGTGTGGTGGGGGACTAGCACGCAGGGGCCGGGGGGTGGTGGGTTGGTCTGATGTTGTCCTCACTGCTGACCCTGGGAGCCTCCTCTCACTAAAGGACACATTGTCTATACCACCTTCTCCTCCCTCCTCTATCTTAGCCTTCAGTTTCTTGAACATCTCAGCTCCTCAGCTAATTAATTAGCTAATTTCAATTTTACTGAGGGTAGATAATCTTCCTTGATTTGGAACACATAAAGTCCTCATGGCAGAGCTAGAACTAGAGGTCACTGCACTGTAACAAGGTCATATAATTCTTCTCCTTCTAAAGGTACGTAACACATTTTTATATACCAATATTTATGTGCACTACACAGGTAGACTATAGCTAGCTTCAGGTTTATGCAAAAAGCCATTTTGCAGCCTGAAAAAATAATGTGGAGCTCCCAGCAATACATGCCCCACCCCCCTTTTGCTAGATTATGTACAGTAAGCTAGTAGGGATCACAATCACCCTACAGTTACCCCTAGCAGTCAGTGTCCCTCTCTCTCTCTACACACACAGAGCAGTGATATAGAGTCAGAGCTACGTCACTGTGTGTGCGTGCTTGTGTGCAAGATGAGCAGTGTCCCAGACCCACCTCCGGAGATCCCTGGTCTGCAGTGCGTGGCTATTGGGAAAGACTCGCTACTCTATAGGAAACCCAGAGACCCGCCCACTAACCCACCTGGTGAGGACCATCACTGTCTCTACTCCATATTTAGTTCCGCCATTATAGTATTCCTGATATGCACATCGTGAATGCAATTACCATTCATTGTCACCTGCAAAGACACTGAGTACATGTGGTCCCTAAACATGTCAGGTGATAGACCTCCCTCTGAGCGCTACAGAATGCATGTTGTTGCTTTTGAAATTAGTTGATCCATTCTATTCAGTCTTCTGTCAGTCTGTCATTGAGCTATTTGTTTCAAATGATCAAAATTTAGGGCAGAGCATTTTTATGAAGTTTTACTGATTTTCCCTACTGCAGTTGTGGACATGCGCAGTGACACTGTCACCAAGCCATCAGATGAAATGAGACTAGCCATGTTGGAAGCTGAAGTGGGAGACGATGTTTATTGTGACGACCCAACCGCAAACAAATTAGAAACCAGAGCAGCAGAAATTCTCGGAAAAGAAGCTGCCCTGTTCGTCCCCTCTGGCACTATGGGTAATCTTATCTCTGTAATGATACATTGCAGTGGTCGTGGTGACGAAATGCTTTTGGGAGATGAATCACATATTTCATTTCACGAGCAAGGAGGGTCTGCCTATCTGGGCGGTGTGTATTCGAAAATTGTTAAAACTCTTCCAAATGGACAACTAGACTTGGACGATGTACGACGCAGAATTCAAACAATCGATGATCCACATTTTGCAACAACAAAGTTGCTTTGTATCGAAAACACTCACAATCGAAAGGGAGGCCGTGTCCTAACTCCAGAGTACATGGAGCAAGTGGCCGCACTCGTGAAGGGAAGAGGAATCAAGATTCATCTTGATGGGGCGAGGCTCTTCAACGCTGCAACAGCTCTCAAACTGCCGGCCTCCAAACTCACAGAGTGTGTGGACAGTGTCAATGTGTGTTTGTCTAAAGGCCTCGGTGCTCCAGTTGGCTCTGTGATCGCTGGGAGTAAGGATTTCATCGCAAAGGCACGAAAATTGCGGAAAGCTCTCGGTGGGGGAATGAGACAAATCGGTGTGATCGCTGCCCCTGGGTTGATTGCTCTGGAGAAAGGCAGCAAACGACTGCAAGAAGATCACGACAATGCCCAGCTTCTTGCAACAGGCCTGGCTAAAATGAGTGAACTTGGCGTTCAAATTGACATATCAACAGTTGAGACTAATATCGTAAATTTCTATGTAATTCGAGACGATATGAAAGCCATTGATTTTGTGGGTAGTCTGGAGAAGAGAGGGATTAAGATGCTCGTCTGTGGTGACGTTTGGGTTCGAAGTGTAATAAGCTGTGAGGTGACAAAGCAAGGAGTGGAGTTTGTCCTAGAGAATATTAGAGCATTACTCGCTGGAAAATAATACTAATTTATTGTAATCGTTGTCGTTGTTTATTTCTGTGTGTATTGATTTCTGGACTGAGTTGTTTTTATGCATGCCATTCTGGCAAATGAACACTAACCAATTGACAATGATTGTTTTTGTTCGTTGAATAGGGCTCAAGTTGTGTTGATATTCAGGCATTTGTAAACTACATAATTATGGTTTCATGATCCTATAATACTCTGTAATACTCCATATCCCGCAAAGCAACCATTTTTCATGTAGTCCCACCATAGGTATTGAGCGCATGCATTCTCAGTATAGTCAAGAGTCATTATTAAAAAATGCATAATTAAATTAATTTCGTGGTGATGTATATAGTGAGAAATAGTATAATCATAGTTAAAAACTTCAATGATAATATAATAATGACGATAGGTGTGCAGTGATCAATACTTGGCTTTCATTGAGAGACAGAGGGACTTGCTACCTGAATGTTCAGAGATGATGGACCACACTGAGATGCCGGCCTTGAACGAACTACATGCAATTCTGTGTGTGTGGGCGTGTGTGTGGGCGTGGGTGTGCAGTTAATTGCAGCCAAAACACGATTACCTGACACGCACTACAATAAGCCTACCTCTACATGTACATGCATGGAATGGTGCAATACTTAAAAAACCTAGCCATAACAACAGCGAGTGACCAGCTTTAATGGTACGTTGAAGAGACTGGCAACTTACAATCCAGGCGAGGGTGATACAAGAGCGGTGATTGGACCAGCATCAGATATGAACTCAGTGTGTAAGCAATCTACAGAGGCAGATAACAACCATAGTGAATTGTGTGTGTACTGTGCACGAATACGACATGGACAATACTCAAACTGTACATGAAAGACTTCGGGTACTGAGAAACTTACACATAGCACAGTGACATTAACACACACAGGAGAGTCTGTGACTTAAAGGGGTCTTATATACAGTACACACAGAGGGGAAGGGGACTCATCCAGATTATACATTTGATCTTTACATGTATCAATTTGGCATGAGTCATAGTTTAGTTAAGAGGAGGGGGGGGGGGGGGTGAGTCTTGTAACCTTCTCCCTTGTATACACACACACACAGTGGACCTACCTCCAGTGTCTTTGTCCCACAGTCTAACTGTTGAGTCACAACCCGATGACGCAATCCTAGGGTGTGGTGGGGTGGGGAATAACACAGTGTGAACAATAGAAACAACATAAATTAGTTCCCAGGGGAAGAGTATGCACATACGGTATAATTATATACACTACAAAAGAATTTACATAGCCAAAGCAATTGCTACAAAGCATACTATTATGTAAGATTGGCCAAGGAAGCACCAATTAGCATAGAAGCAAGTAACCCCTTTTGTTTAATTATTGTACATCTACACGTAGTTGCTTCTAAAGATACATGAGATGATTCACTCATCCTTGTCTTGTAGGTACCACCTACTCACAATTCTTTGTCATCCATTGTAATAAAGATGCAATCTTTCACGCCTTCTGAGTGACCCTTGAACTCTTTGATTGGCCTTCTTTCGTTCCGTCGATCCCAGAGAGTAAGCTCAGCTCCCAAATTTCCACTACCGCTTGATCCCGCCACAAACTGCTGTCTTGAAGATGACACAGCACAGCAAGTCTGCACGGAACAAGCAAATGCGTGTACACGTGTGTACAAACTGCATAAAATACAAAATTGTTATGAAATTCAATATTATTATGGTGAAATTCATTATGGTTTCGGTCAAGACAAAACTTGTGATGTTGATTTCCAAAAAACAAAGCAAAGTGATACTGCAGTACAAGTGAACTGTTTATAATAGTGGTCACCGTTTGACGGACCAACAGAAGCTGTAATAGAGAGGTGGGCCTGCAAGTACAAGTCAAAACACGTGTTATGGAGACTTTGGGGCCCATTAACCAGGCTGTATTATAGAGGGTGGCCTGCTAACACAGATCCTATGGAGACTTTGGGGCCCATTAACCAGGCTGTATTATAGAGGGTGGCCTGCTAACACAGATCCTATGGAGACTTTGGGGCCCATTAACCTGGCTGAGAGTGACTGATTATTAGACATAGTTCATGGCACTGGATCTATCAAACTTTAATAACTACCGTCCATTCATCGTTAAATCTCAAAATTGATTGGAATTTAATCAGGCCCTCTCTGTAAGACCTACACGTATGTAATGGTCTACACTCCATGCACAGTACCTGCAGATCATTCCGTGCCCTGAACTGCTGGACAGTGCTGCAGCTGGTGAGGTCCCAGAGTCTCAGCGTCTTGTCCTCACTGGACTGTAGTACTCCCCTCTCCCCCTCCACCCACTCCAGCCCTGTCACAATGTTACGGGTAGAGTACATTGAGGAGATGGACTTGCTCGTGTTGGTATCCCACAGACACACGGAGTTGTCACGTGACCCAGAGCACAGTAATTGAGGGAAATCTGTGTGCGTGTGTGCATGTGTGTGTGTGTGTGTGTGTGTGTGTGGGGGGGGGGGGCATATTCAAATCACGCATGTGTGCATGTTATAACGTAGTTTTTATGCCAAATACTTAGTCGTATGCAGAAAGGAAAACAAATAAATATTGCACCAATAGATAAGGCTAGGGAGTATACATTTCAGCACATGTAGTGTGTGAGTGGGTGTTTTAAGTTTGTGCAATCAAACAGGCAACATGTATAGGGAGGTTGTAGAGATTCTTGTGTTTACGTTCAATTCAAGGGCTAAGCTTCTACACCAACACCCTTGTGTACATGTAGCTCCAAACTTTCAGTTGAAGAGTTTCCCCTAATCCTGTGTAACAAGCTGACAAGGTTTAAAGTGGCCCTAACCGTTTAACTAAGTAAAACCCATGCTTCCAACTTAATTATACCACTGGAATGCGAGAGCCAGCTCTTCCAGTGAAGTCGTTAATCTTTAATGGTATTACAAACTGCAGCTTGTAAGATAACAAATAAGCCTTGTACACACAGTCGAGATAAAAACTCTTAACAGTCAAGGTACAAGCAATGAAAAAGTGTGAATTCCGTGTACTCCTAAAGGACAGTAGCTAGCTGTGTGGGCGGGGCATATTTGTTAACCAACACATTAACCTGTTAGAATTGTATCCCTGTAACTGTAAACACTTTGAAATTGAGCTACATAACATACATACTCCGCCAAACATCACTCCATTAATCAAGCACTCCACAACACACACACGCACACACACCACACACACACCTTCGCTGTGAGCCAGTGCAGTGACTCCTAGAGAGTGGGCCTGGAGAGTAGTGGTTGCCTCTGGGACAAGCGCATTATGATCATCAGACACAACAGTAGTTTCAGCGGCTTCTTCCGCTTTTTCCCGGGGCCAATTCCAGGCATAAATGGTGCGATCCCTCGATCCAGCATAAATCATTCCTCGTTTTTTACTGTAGATCACCTAGGAAAAACAAAGCGGGGATATTAGTCAACTTGCGTGGTGTTATTTAACAATTGAGATGTATTATTTTCACTTTGGGACTGCATCCTTAGTGCCAACCAATCATACCTTGGTGATGTCTTTAGAGGGCCCCTTGAATCTGGCTCGCTTAATGTGCCGTGTCCACGAGTACAGTATGACATCCTACATCAAACATCAAAGAGGATACAGTGCAGTGAAATCATGCACCAAGTTTGTCTTTTTTGTGTGGGAGGCACACATAATGTTAAGCAATATTACAGCCCTGAAGCTATTATAAATATGCCACAGGGAATTTTATACTCAGTGATTCTTTGGCACTCCTGCTGCAGGTTGAACACACACCTTATCTACACCTCCAGAGAAGAGCTCGTTGTCATTAGCTACACACAAGCTCTGAATGGGCTCAGTGTGCAGTGTGGAGGGGATGTCTTGGAACAGATCTTGAGTCTCTGCCTCCAAGTGTCCATTTCCATTGGCTTCAGCAGGGGCTTTAGAAAAGCTCCCACCCATGATCTCTCCAATACAGGCTCTAACACTATTAACACTGCACACTATAGCACTGCACTGCACTATGGGCGTATTTCAAGATAATCCTAGTGCCTGGTGTGGACCACGCCTTTCTTCCCCACAGGTATAAAGGCGTGGTCTTGGAAGACTTTCGCACATGCGCACTAAACATTGGCCTAATAATAGATCTAACCCCTCCCACATGCATGCGATGCAAAGCAGCCTCTATTATTTATTTATTGAAACTCCTGATCTCTTAGCATATTGAAACCTAAAGCTTTCTGCTGTCTCATGCTGGATTTTCCCTAACCTGTCAAAATAAGATTCTGTAAGTTGATATCATTGTAACATTCTAATTATTAAAATAATAGACACAGTACTCCTAGCTAGCGACTAGGCTAGCACATTAGAATCTATAGGTACATAGCTCACTGTTTGCCAGCTTACTATAATTATATATCTGTTTCCTTTGACTAGAGTCGCAGGATGAGTAATTTCCGAGTGGCACTGTTGCGTGTCAGCGAACAGCTAACCAACCAACAACTGGAATTTCTCAAGTTTCTAAGTCGGCCCATCCTCACTAACTCGCGTATTGACAGAATTCGATCATCTCTCGATCTCTTTAATGCACTAGAGGAGAGAGGTAGACTCTCAGCAGAAAACACGGCCTTCCTACACCGAATGCTAGAGAGCACCGGTTATAATGAAGCACGTAGACAACTTATTGAATTTCCCCCTACTAGACCAGTAGAGATTGATCAAAATTTCCTCTTCTACGAGTGTCTTCTAAGGATTGCCATGGATTTAGAATCGGGCGAATTTGACAATATGAAGTACTACTTCAAAGACCAGCTCAAGCAGAATGTTCAGAGGATCTACACGGCCACAGAACTGTTCCAACTCCTTATTCAGAGGCAGATTATCCGGAATACTGATTTGAAGCAGCTCTATAATGCCCTTATTACAGCTGGTCGTGTAGATCTGTGCGATAAGGTGAATCAGTACATGCTGCAAGTTCAAAGACAACCTTACCAACAGCTCACAGGTTGGTGGTGGTGTTAGTGTAACTGCTCAGTGTATATAAGACTTGGTTTGTCTACATAATAGTCTTACGTTACAACACTGTGTGTACGTGTGCATTACTCACCTTGTCATGTGTTACAAGGGTCTTCCCCCTGGGTTTCCCCCCACTTCCCTGAGCATTCCACGGTACATTTCTAGGGATATAATCGTATCATTGTTGTCTGGTCATGTCATTAGCTGATCCCTTACATGGTAAATGCATGACAGCTATCACCCATAATTATTATCAATGACATTATATGCCTCGGTATGCTCATGCACAGTGAGGTATAAGGTAGTGTGTTGTGTGTGTCTGTGTAGACTGCTTAAAAAGTGCAAGTAAGAGCTTCTAGTCATGTTTTCTTGTTCTTCAATTTGTGGATTTGCAAAATTAAAGTTGTGGTTAGTTTTGCTTACTTTGAAGGCCACCATTGCTGTCTCTTCTCTCGTGTATTAACATAGTCTGTTGATATAACTTATAATAGTTAGCTGTGCACTAGAACGCTAGTTATTGGTAGCTGCAAGTGAGGGAAGAGCTGCACTGTTTGGTGAAAATGTAGCAGCCAACTTTAAACTTTTGGTCACATTCTTGGCAGCAATCAGGGTCGATTGCGACATCCTTTGCAA
Source organism: Halichondria panicea (assembly GCF_963675165.1). Lineage (NCBI taxonomy): Eukaryota > Metazoa > Porifera > Demospongiae > Suberitida > Halichondriidae > Halichondria > Halichondria panicea. The sequence continues at coordinate 861,024 of NC_087386.1, forward strand.
ATATTAATAGCAGAAGTATTAGTTAGCTTCATGTGCTAGCTGTCCACTGAGGCACCAGCACCCGCGACACTTTCATTTTTCTTAGTGCCTTGCTAGCACAAAACCTTCACTATATTATATCCCCCTCTCTCTCTTTCTCTGTAGGTGGTGCTGTCCCCAACAGCCTGTACACTGGTGATCAACAACAACAACTGGGTCAACCAATGCAAGAGACTCCACTGAACGAATCAAATCCTCACCTATCTCGTATCGATAGCTACTCCTCCTCCTCATCCCTCTCACCCCTCTCCCCTGTCAGCAGAGCAGGGTCCGGGGCGTCCACCCTGGGATCCATGGGAGTGCCTGATATTACCTCTCCACCCTCTGGTGTTGGGAGCCTCCCTAGCCAACCGAGTATGGACTCATCACAGCACCAATTCATTGCCAGTAATGGACAATCCTTCACAGCAAACAGAAGACAGTTATCACCTGCACATCAAGGGAATGCAGTAGTGAACAATGGAGTACAGCATATTCCTCAGAATAACCCACAGCCCATGTATGGACAACGTTCTACACAAGACGACACGCGTTACCAAGGTGTACACCCTGAGAGTCAACAGTATTATTCGCAATCTACAGGCCAGCCGTCACAGACAAATTATGGAGTCATAAACCCAAACACACAACAGTCCAATTATGGACATCAACACCCGGAGAGCCAGCCGTCCTATCCTGTTCACCCAGTGAGTCAGCCATCCTATCCTGTGAGTCACCCATACTATCCTGTACAATCCCCGCCTTCTACACAAAGTCCCGCGTTTCATGTCGGAGAAGAACCTTTGCAGTATTCACAACCTCCGTATTTGGCTGCTGTTTTCAACATGGAAGAGGAGAAACAACAGCAATCTCGGAATCAGCAACTGCAGTCCGAACTCGCACGTAAAGACAGTGAACTAAGAATGAAAGAAGACAATATCATGCAGTACCAAACCCAACTCATGGGCATGCAAGCAAGAATCAACTCTGTGGCCGATCAGCACCAGGGCAAAGAGAGAGAGTACGAACAAAAGATCTCTGAACTTGAAACGCTTTTGAAGCGGATGACAAATGAAGCTGAGCTGCAGAGAAAAGAAATGCAAACTGTCCACCAACAGTTGCAAGTTGCCAACCCACAGTCGGCACAAGACGATGACGACTATTACAAAATGAGTCGAAGTCCCCACGGTGTTTGCTTAATCGTTAACAACTACGAATTCCACCATTCTGACCCTGACAAACAACACCCTCGCAGAAATGGAGCAGATGTTGACGTACACAACCTTACACAGACCTTCAAATACCTTCGTTACAAAGTTGAAGTCATGGAAAATCTATCCTCCACTCAAATGAAAGAAGAATTGCTCCGTATGGCCAACCGAAGCCACGCCCAGTACGACAGTTTCATATGTTGCATTCTGACCCACGGGGAGCAAGGTGTCGTACACGGATCAGATTGTGAAGCTGTTAACTTGAACGATCTAGCTGGAGTCATGAAGATGTGTCCCTCTCTCTTCGGAAAGCCAAAGCTGTTTTTCGTACAAGCCTGTCGGGGAGACCAAGAGACCAAAGGATTTGACCTCCCTGAACGTGACACAGGGGGTGGTCCTTATCATAACACGATCCCACAAGAGGCCGACTTCTATTTTGGATTTGCCACACCCACAGGAAGCTCTGCATATCGTAGTCGTCGCTATGGTTCGTGGTTCATATCTGAAGTATGCCAAGTGTTTATCAAGCATTCGTATACGCACGACCTCGGGGCCATGATGGTAAAGGTCAACAAAAGGGTGTCTGATGCGTACACCAAGGACGGGTACAAGCAAGCACCTGAGTCTGTGAATCGTCTTCGATTTCAAGTTCACTTCTTCCGATTTATCAAAGGCATTGGCCATTGAACTAACTGTGTAGAGTCTGTGTGCATAGAGCGTACCAAGTATTGTTGTATGTGGCATGTTTATATAATTACTCAATATATATATATTTTTTGTGTTCTAGCTGTATCTCACTTTAATTTTTTGGCACTTACATAATTATTACTATAAAATTACTATGATTGTATGATTATCCCTCGTTTGTTTTCCATTGAAACAATTTTTATCGAAAAAAAAAATTAATGTTTGAATTAGCAGTTAATACAAAATTAATGAATGAGCATAATTATAATACTTAGTCAGTCCATAGCTATGTTTCTAGCTTGTTCTGTTATATCCCTAGCCACTTCAGGGTCCAGTAGTTCCTTTACCTGCAGAGAGACAGAGAGAGAGAAAATTAAAAGTATTTGATACATACGTGCCTGTTATACAATCATTGTGTATACAAATGCCATTTTAAGGTTGTAATGTGTAGTCATGATAACGAAAACCTGGTCATAATACATGTGCTAATGGTCAGGGTTATCTGTAAGGTAAGATTATAAGTCAGACTTTATACTGAGCTTAAAAACAAGGTGTGCTTAAAAACATATAATTATTAAGCCATGCGGGTTACAACACTGACCTGGTATTTGAGTGATGATTCATATGTGTACTGGACAGTAGTGTCGAACAACAAAATTCTTTGTTGGGCTAGAGCGAGAATACAGTTTCTTAGCCTAGCGATAATCTCCCTCTCTTCCATCTTTATAGCCTCCTCTTTAGCGGGCTTAGCGTCAGAGACGGTGGGAGTATGAAACCTCATCTGTGGTTGCTGATGATCGTCTGATACTTTAGTGGTGATCCAGATGTAACCATTGTTACCTAAGATGATGCTCGCTCCACAGAGCAGGTTGTGGAAGTGGTTCTTACATTGTTTAACGAGGGAGGGGGGTACTGTTACCAGGGTACCTTGACACAGCTGTGTAGGGGGGAAGGTTTCACTCAGTTGATAAATGTAGGCGATAAATTGCTAAAACACACTTTTTAACTGCTCACACTAGATATAAATACTCTCTAGAGGGAAATAATTATTTTCTAGACTGTGTAAGCTTTTACTTTTTTCACTCTAAATATCCGATATCCTCACCTTGCCGTACTTGAGGCTGCGTGTGTGCAGGGACAGAGACCCATCATGGTACACCTGCTGTACCTCAGCCTGAGAGGGAAGAGAACACAATCACACAATATCAGTTTTTCAGCTTTGGGGAGGACGACAATGAATATAATTATGCATGTGCTAATGGCAGTCAAAGGTGGAAAAAAATTCCGGAGTGAACCCCTGAAATTTTCTGATTATCTTTCGTTAATTTAATTATAGTAGGCTGGGGGAATTCCTACATGAGTGTGGATGCTTCGTAGAAATTGCATGTTTGACATTAAATGAGGTCATGTATACTCACACTGATGAGGTCACCTTCTTTGAAGTACTCTCTCATCATGAGCTCATCCTGTACTCCACGCCGCCTCAACACACCCCCAGGCAAGTTGACAGAGGAGAGCAGGAGCACTGAGTCCAGCCGAGAGTACGTGGACACCTTCCAACGTTTCTGCTGCACCTAATGCAGGGACAAGAGTAAATTATAACCACGTATGATACAGCATCTACAGTCACGTATGTCGTATGTTGTATATATATATAGTAAGTGGGGAACAGTGGGGGGGGAATTTATTTAGCAGAGCTTGCAGAATAGATTGATCGAAACATAACTGTAAATATCTGCTGTGTTGTAACCATGTATTAAGCAATACCCTGAGGGGTGTTAGTCATACCTCAGTGATTCTTCCAACAACCACATCCCCAACTTCACCATTGTACCTATAGTGATCAAACATGTTAGTTTGTACCATATCACCCTATGACCTCATGATAGGTCATAGGGTAACGAATGAGGTAAGTGCTTTGTCATCTGCTATAGTGACTGTGACTAATAGGAATGACCTTGATTTGAGTGGTTTCACATAAATGAGCAGGTTGACTCTCTCCACTACACCAGCAACAGATGCCAACAGTTTCCCGTCCTCAGCATATGTACCATGGCCCCTGTCCAAAAATAGATAATGTGTGTACAGTGTTTTCAGTAGTACATGCAGCCAGGGGTTCCCAGCTGAACAACACAAGCAGGGGTTTTCCTAGTACAATACCCGTGCAAGCACAGGGATTACATGGGCTAGGGGTTTTCCCAGTACAATACATTACATGTTGCTAGGGGTTTTCCCAGCAGGGGGTTTTCCCATTACATGTATACACAAGCAGTTTTCAATCAATCAATGAACAGCTTGTAGAGTATACAGAATAAACAATAACCACTGTACGACTATAATCCCTGTACGATGCATCGGGCCTGGGGGCAATCGTCTCTATAATAAAGGCCAGGCAATTATTATAGTGTGAGTGTGGAAGCATGCATGGGGCTGTAAGTAGACAATATCATCATCGATACCTCATGAAGTCTGTATCTGTGGTGATTACATCGCCAGGGGCCACGAAATGCAAGTGTCTTGACTCTTCATCCACTTCCATTGCTGCATGCCACGTGGGTGTCTTTGCTAGTTTGATTGCAGTATTTGTTTTCCACGACCCTTTACCTACTGTTACCAGACAGAGGACACAGAGGAGACAGAGAAGAGAGCAGCTAGCTAGCTAGCTATGGACTTGAGCCGTTTTTCTGATGAGAATTTTGAGGTCAAGGAGTGGGTGAATGGAGCTCTCAATACACACAAAGACAAACAGACATCTGTAGATGTAGGTCACCTTAAATACTTATTATTTTAATACTTTGCACGAGCTCTTTCTTGAATGCGTACATTACTGTGCCTGATACAGGTACATGCATCGACCTTAGTCATGAAGCTGCAGTTGTTCATTCAAGAACTAAACAAGTCAGTTGAAGATACAAGTATGCAGATGCTCAACAACCTTCCTCGGTAGGTGCCGTTGTATAACAACGTGTCCATTGTCACGTGACCTATCTACGTACGTAGGGTGTTACGAGATGTAGAGTCCGTGAGACAAGAAGCTAGTCTACTCAACGAGCAGATGATGGTCGTCAAAGAGGACATTAAACGAGTAAGCTCTGTCTCCACTTCTCCCACACACACACACACATACACACACGCCCACACTCACCGCCCTCACACAGGTGGAGAGTGATACCGCCCACTCGATGCAGACGCTAGTGGAGCTGGACAGAGTGAAGCAACGCATGCTACTATCACAGACTGCTCTACAAGAAGCCGACAACTGGACCACCCTCTCAGAGAATGTGGAGGAGGTCTTTGCCACTGGAGATATTCAGCAGGTGTGTATAATTAAACACATGGAGGTATGTCCCCATTCACCTCGTCTTAGAAATTTTCAGAATTGCTATATAATTAAATGATATACAACTAGAGGCATTGTATATACCATCAATATAATTATATTGGTTCAACTGTGTAGATTGCTGAGAAGCTGGCTGGGATGCAGCAGAGCTTGGTAAGACTCGTGTTGAACCTTGTACCTGTATGATACCTCATGTAACTTGTTTAGAATGTGCTCCATGATGTACCGGACTATCAGGACAGAAAACATGTACTGGAGGCACTAAAAAACAGATTAGAAGCTCTCGTTTCGCCAAAACTTGTGGCAGCATTCAATTCTCATACTCTAGGTGAGTTTAAGTCCGTACCCCACCCATCACACTCTCCACACCTCACACACACACCGCCCCCTCCACAGACGAGGCTCGGAACTACGTGCAGGTATTTCTGGACATAGAGAGATACTCACAACTAAAGGGACTCTACACTGGTTGTCACAAGGTGGGTCATAACGAGAACGTAATATCGCACTTACTGGAAGTTGTCTTTCCTTGTTCTGACCAGCTACTAAATACACTTTCATGTTTAAAGCTGCTCAAGTCATGTGTTTTGATCTAGAGTTTTGGTAGGGTATTGCCAGGCTAACACACGTTTCTGACTAGTACTCCGTGTGACTCTTTACCTGTGTGCCCAGGCCAGCATTCATGAGTTATGGACTGAGCAACAAGACAACAAGAGACCTCTCTCCGGCACTGTCTCCTGTTTCTATGATGAGCTACTCACCAAGTGGCGCAAAGAGGTGAGGGAGGGAGAGAAGAAAACTTGAAACTTACACTACCAAATTTACTACCAAACTTATTAGGTAGAAGTTTAGCTATCAATTGTGGAACCTTCGAATATTGGGAATTTAAAATTGCTTCGAGCATGCCGTTTGTTGTATCTCCTCCCAGTTCTCGTGGTGTAGTCAGGTGTTTCCGGAGCCCCTCCCACTTCTCTCAGTTGTGTTTGCACAAGGGCTTGACTCTGTACCACTTGGACGCTGCCTAGCAACAGTCGAGGGACAGCGTGACGGACTGAACATGCTCATTGAGCTCAGACAGGTGAGAGAAATCATCACTGCACATGTACCATACTGCGTACATAAAATTATTTATAAACAAGTTTTTGCTTATACCACTTACATCTTCAACTGATGTTTGGAGACCAAAAATAAGTATCCTTAAACATGCCAAAAAAGAGTTGAACTAGATTTATCTCAGATAATGCAATAATGGTAAGTTGATTTTCCACATTCACATTGTACCCCTTCCAGGCTTCCATGCGGTTCACTCAGGGTCTTGAGCAAGCCTTGTCCTCCATGGAAGACTTGAATGGAGTGTTTGTATTTGTAGAGGCTGTACACTCTCCCTACTGTCAGCTGCTCGTCAAGTACCCTGCCATGGAGACACAGCTACTTAAACACCAGCTACACGCCCTACAAGTGGTGAGGATAATTATATCTCTTTCTTCTCACTAAAACCCCCATTTTCTCCAATGAATACATGTACATGTATGTTGTGATGTGTTTAGTTACGTACATGCACTGTCGTTGGTCATGTGACTATGTTGTTGTGTCATGTGACTCACAGTCGTCACTGGAGGGAGTGGAAGAGACCGTGTCTGCGATTACTGCGTCAGTGTCTCAGCTGTTTGTGATCACAGGCCATGGTCTGGAGCGATGCATGCAGCTAACGGAGGGATGGGGGCTGCCTGGTCTCATCAGAACCCTCGAGGTTTGTGAGTCTCTGTATCTCTCAGTATACTCTCAGTATACTAGTGTAAGTCTCTGTATTATCTCAGTATACTAGTGTAAGTCTCTGTACTCTCTCAGTATACTAGTCTTATGTGCACGTGTGCTGTATGTACTGTAGGTCCCTTTTGTTTGATTGTAAGACCATCAATTTATGTAGTAGCAGTCAGACTGGCTATGGTGGCATCAGTATCTATCACGTATAACTTTGTTCCCTGTGTGTACGTGTGCATTACAGACCCTGTTGACTCAGTACGTGGCAAAGGTGTCCAGTAGCATGCATCAGATACGCAGGGGGTGTGGTCTGGAAGTAGGCGTGGCCAGTCAGGGGGAGGAGTGGACTAACTTGCAGCACGCCTTTAGGCTCATTCAAACCTGTGGTAATTAAATCTGTGTCTGCTGTTATTCGGTACATTTGTCGCCAAGTAGGTACATGTATGTTGTTGTTTTTTGCTCATAATTAAATAGCAAAACGATTAAAGTATACGTACATCTCACGTACTAGATATGTGGTACATTTGCTTATTTTTTGCCTATAGGGGATATGCATCTACGAACTCTGACCCTGAGCTCTCAGCTGTCCTCTACTGTCATATCTTGCACTACTCAACTGATATCTGTGGCCAATGAAACAGCTCCGTTCGGTTGCTATGACTACCTCTCTCTGTACCACCCTGAAGAACACACAGCTGTTATGGAGCTCATTGCAGCTCTACAGAAAGGTAATATAAGGTGTTTTTTTTATAAAGTATAACATTTTTTATGATCCTTTATTCAGTGGGCGGAGATTATCAGCTGTTGCCCTCGTCCATCAGTCAGATTACAGGCCTGAATGAGCGGGCACACACACTCGCGTTTGACATCATCTTTGCCCAACTCAAAGACAAGCTATCAAAAGTACCACAGCTGAAGGTAAACCTTGATAGGCCACAACTGATCGCATAAATATGGATCTTGTTTAAACGTATCTCTGACTGCCCTTAACTTTAATTTTAATCAACCTCTTCGCAAGCAAATGGATGCATTTGGTAGCTCCAAGGGAGGTAATGTACATGGTATATTTAGGTTAAATATCTGACTGATCAAAATCCATTGATTCTACTCAAAACAAAGCCCTCATGTATGTTTCAAATTCAATCCTTGTATCACACATGTGATTACTCCCCCCACCCTCAGGTATGGAGGAGTGAGGGAGGTGCCCCCCTGGACAGTCCTCGTGGCCTCACTGACGACCTCCCATCATTCAGTCTCTCACCACTGCCCTACATTACAGAGGTGAGTTGTACGATGTACGTGCACAGGAGCACGTGTACGTGGCATAATGACAATGTATGCTGTTGTACATGTACATATAGTGTTGCTAGCTAAGCATACCAGCCTTATAATTAGGCAAGAGCTTACATTCTAGACTTGTAGCTAGACATAATTGTAGTTACATTGTATCAGTTGCTATTGTAGTTAAAAGCTTAGTCTTCTACTTAGTTACGGTCATAGCAAGGAAATAGGGCCCCCCCCCCATCAGATTGGAGACTACCTGCTGACCCTGCCCCAGCAGCTGGAGCCGTTCACCTCCCAGGACAACCACTCACTCACACACGCACTCAAACACGGACAGCTGCCCTTCCCGGCCACAGAGAGTGAGTTATGTGACATTCAACCATGCATGCAATAGTTAATTATACTTAGAGCTAGGTCATAATAAAGATTTTTGAATAGTGGAATTGATACAAAGTCACGTGACACCATCCCTTCATGCAGTGTTGAATGTATCTGATGACGATGACCTCCACCCCTCCGAGGACTGGTTGGGAGCCATAGCACGGGGAACCATGGAAACATATGTCACCAATATATTCCGTATACCCTCCCTGACAGAGACGTCTGCACATCAACTAGCCGCTGATATAGGTACTTGGTATAATAGTTTTACAGGTATGGCCGCTATGTAGGCCCCGATAAATTGCTTTTTTTTCATTCATTATTCCATTCGTGGCCTTGTACATACCTTCTTTTCATACGCCCTTGGTTTCCCACTGCGTTATATATGGGCTATATATCCATTGTGTATATAGCAATCTGAGCATTTTTTGGCCATTGTACATAACTACACACTTGCATGGATTTGTCAGTTCATACTCGTACTTTATTATTATAACTTACACATAATTATATAATTATACGTGTTTATGCAGCCTACCTGTGTAATGTGCTGGCAGCCCTGGGTCAGAGTCCAAGTGAGCAGATGACACAGATTGAGGTACTCCTCAAGGCTGACAGAGAACAGTAAGTGACCCACCCACCATCGCTCGTGTCAGTGTCCATTATTATACAGTGAAACTACTTTATATAACGAACGCAACAAAGTTTTGGCTGTTACACAGCGTTGGCATTTGTTGAGGGGTTGTTTTGTATACCAAGTATTCATTTAAAGCGTGGCCTTATATCATGATTGGGCTTTCTTCAGGTCAGGGGTGGTCATTAGGAGTTCTACTGCACGCTAGAACACAGTGCTTCTCCACTGGAATTGGTAAATTTGTATGCTTAATTGTGTCCACACGGCCATGCAGGTTTGACGAGTACAGAGGCAAAGAAGACATGTCTGCTAAACTGTATGAAGATATCCGCAAACTAAGGACTTGGATCTAGCTAATTAGGAACTCAACAATTCAGTCAATCCAATTGATTTATAATTATTGTTAATTCTTATATTCATAATTAATTAAATTTTATATAAAAAGAGAATAATAAAACGTCAACAGATTTAATAGTACAAAACAAGATACATGACTGTATGTATGTGGGAATATTCATACTCAACTTAGAAAAAAAAAACTGTTCGAGAATGTTTGCAGGAGATCACTTCCTCTTACGTTTGACATGTCTTTTCCTCCTTGTTCCGCTGCTGAACTTTGCCTGAAGTTCCAAGTACTTCTTCTTGTGGTAAGCTCTCGACTCTTCGTTGGAGAGCAGCTCTTCAACTAGAGACTGTTTCTGTTGTCGCCGTGGTATCCTGCTTGAGTAGAACTCCCCAGGACCACTCACTACTCTTCCTACCTGTGCAGTGTGTGTGTGTGTGTAGGGGGAGGATGTGTGTGTGTGTGTAGGGGGAGGGTGTGTGTGTGTGTGGGGGGGGGAGGGGGGGACTACAACATACTTATATGTAGCTGGAGAGCAAATATGTGTATACATGGGGAGTTAGCAGTGCATACGCTGCGTGTCCAATCATGTGTAAACATATAGGGAGGCAATACTTATCATAGACTAAGTATCGGCCACCATTATATATAATTATAGAGAGGTGGCCTTTGTTGAGAGATTAATTGCTTTGTACACAAACTGTTCATTTGGGACACGGATGCCTGGATGTGGGATACGATACAACAATTATAATGACCTGGAAGTATCTTGGCAACTGTTTAGAGTCGTTGGCCTTGTAGTGACGTGATGGGTCGAGGGCATTTCTCATTCTGAGCAGTTTGAGGTCGTTCTTGAGGTCAGGGGTCACTTGTGGAGCAGGCATATCAAACCACCCTTTACCAGCTGATCTCAGACGAGCAGCCTGCAGGGTGTGGAGTACAATTATTACAATTACAAATATTTGCATGCAACAGTTGGAAATAATCATACAAAACACGTTTTCAATAGTGACACGCACGCACGCACGCACGCACGCACGCACGCACGCACGCACGCACGCACGCACACACACACACACACACACACACACACACACACACACACACACACACACACACACACACACACACACACACACACACACACACACACACACACACACACACACGTATTAATTCAGACCTTGTTTGCTCTTTCTCTTGCGTACTTGGACGGACCACGGATTGGAGGGACGCCATCCTTTTTCTCGAAGTCTGCAGTGATCACGCTCTTCTTTAGTAGTGTGTCCACCTCACCCTTCAACACGCAGAGACTGCTACTGGAACCACCACTTTTAAGTTGAAGCGATTCATTACTAAAATATGGCGTCTCCTCTAGCTTGGGCTGTAAAGACGAGGCAAGTTGGAAAGGACAATCATCAGTAGCATGGGATAGTTCCATCACATCAGGGGGTAGGGCTTCAGAAGCAACTTTCTCTTGCTGGCTGGTTAGTCTCTCCAACACTTGCTCTGTCAGTAGGTCTAGCTCTTTATCATCCTCTCCTGCTGGTTTTAGTGTGGTTGACACTTCAATGTCAGGCTCGGCCTGGGGCTTATGCCGACGAGAAGATCTTCTAGTCAACACCATCTTTATAGAGCCACGTGGGTAGATCTTAGTCTCGTATATAGGCCGGCCATACTCACAGGACATGCCGGAGGGCTGCCTGCGAGACTAGGTAGGTGTTCTTTTAGAGGACGCGGCTCTGTGTTTGGTTGCCCTCGAGCTAAAGGTCTGCTTTATTTATTCATAGAATTATCATGTTATGAGAGATGGTGGTCCCAAGTACAGCACACAGAGATGTTATATTTGTGATAGACTCTTCAGCATGTCATAGTGGAGTGTTACCATTCCTACTGAAGGAGTATATTCAGCCATGTGTCGAGTAAGTAAAGTACATGCGTTGTACGTACAATGGTGTTTACATGTACTAGCTGTATTCTCTCCTGCTCTGCTGTAGGTATTTCAGTGGTAGAAAGCTGCCCGATATCTCCTATGGCATGCAGGTGCGTTTCAAAAGATAATTTATTTGCCTATTCAATATGAGGAAAAATCGCAAGGCCTTTGTTTTGATAAAATTCCAGTGATTCTGACCTGTCAGATCTCTGATTTAAGCATGTGACGTGATGTAATGACCTCCATAACCGCTATAAAATATGCATTTTAATCTTGAAATGAACAAATTTCAACTCGGCCCCTTTTGTTTGTGTTGCCCATGCAGACTGGTCCTGTGCAGTATGGTCTGGTGACACTGAATGCCCCTGGCCTCACCTATCGCCCTGTGTGCACTTACTACCCAATTACCAGTAACCCCACTAAACTGCTCAAGTGGATCGCTGACTTGAGGTGAGCTGTGTGGCCTAGCCTCCTGGCCTCGTGACTATTACCATCAGTAACTTACAGGCTGGAGGGTGGTCTGGTGGGACACTCCCTGCTGCTCTCTGAGGGACTGGCTGCAGCCATGGAGCTGGGCCAGTTAATGAGGAGCACAAGAGAATCATGGTGAGTTTAGAAATGACCTAACTCACTACAGTACTATAATTTAAAATGCATGCTCGTTATTACTCAGTTAATTTGTATCTTTCGGGTGTGGAATTTAACACTCTGGAATCAAGTTATGCTCCCCCCCTCCCTCACACACACACACACACAGTATGAGTCCCGATGTGACGGTGGAGAAGCACTGCGTTCTAGTGCTGAACCAACCCCCCTCTCACCATCCATGCGTGGAGTCCCTCAAACACGCCGGGAAGACACTACCACAAATTATCAAGCTGCTCGTTGAGGTAAGCAACCCATCATGCATGTGCACATGTAGTTATCTGTCACCCCAATGCTGCCTCAGTACTTGTGTCTATAAAATGGTCAACTTCAACATATCACTAGCTAGTCCTCATAAGTTAAATGAATATTGTGTTTAATTTTCGATTAGTACTAGCCCTCGAGACAGACATGTTGTGCAGTGCGTATATATGTTGTATGAAACTGATCATAAATAATTTTGAATTGTGGGAACCAAAAGTTTCATCTTTTTTGCTTTTTTGTATACTTTGGTCCGAATATGATATCATTTTTGTGTTCCAACCACCACAGGGAGGTGTGCACCTGTCTCTTATCTCCCCTCGTTGTCTGGCCGATCTGAGGCACCTAGTACAGAAGACACTGCCCATCCCCTCTTCAGAAACTGATACATCACCCCTCGATGATATAGACCACGCCCTCCATCCAGGTCACCTTGTGCTCCTGCAAGGATTTCAACTGTCAGGTAACTACATGAAAAACATGTCATCTCTCTTTGTGAGTTACTATGAAATTATTTTCTACAGCTATCAAGGAGCGGAAAAAGGCTCTTCTGGAAGAGAGAATGGGCTCTTCTGAAGTGAAACCAACTACCGATATTTCCATGGACACCACCTCACCAGCTGTTAAGATAGAGTCTGTTAAGATAGAGGATCCTCTTCCGGCAAACTTATTGATAAAAGTTGAACCTCGCAGCGACTCCGCCCTCACCTTCTCCACAGGCACACCTCTCAAACAGGAGCCCCTCACAGAGTCCACCAGCTTCACATTGCCCACACCGCCCACCACACAACCCGTCAAGATTGCCGTGGTAGGTCAAGCCAGTGCTCAGGTCCTCCCTACCGGTAGGTCAGCTGGCAGTAGCAGTCACAACCCCATACAGATCATCTCTCCAAGTTTACCCAACAAACTATTCTTCTCGCAGCCTCCCATCTCTGCAATTAAGAACGAAGCTATTTCTGTACAGAGTACCATTAACGAGACTCAGTCGACAACTACTCAAAGCACACCGTTTTCAACAGCTTCATCGTCTGTTTCTATGGCGAGGACGGCCTCAGGGGGAGTCCCCTCTGTGGGGGGTACTGGACCAAACTTGGAGATGGCAATGAAAGCCGCTCAACTTGCAATAATCCAGGCTCATCATGTGTCCGGTCAGGCGTCCAATTCCAGTGTGCCCCAACCGGGTTCGGGTTCCATTCCAAGCAATCAGGCATCAGTATCAATAGGACAGAATCAACAGGTGTGTGTGTGTGTGTGTGTGTGTGTGTGTGTGTGTGTGTGTGTGTGTGTGTGTGTGTGTGTGTGTGTGTGTGTGTGTGTGTGTGTGTGTGTGTGTGTGTGTGTGTGTGTGTGTGTGTGTGTGTGTGTGTGTGTGTGTGTGTGTGTGTGTGTGTGTGTGTGTGTGTGTGTGTGTGTGTGTGTGTGTGTGTGTGTGTGTGTGTGTGTGTGTGTGTGTGTGTGTGTGTGTGTGTGTGTGTGTGTGTGTGTGTGTGTGTGTGTGTGTGTGTGTGTGTGTGTGTGTGTGTGTGTGTGTGTGTGTGTGTGTGTGTGTGTGTGTGTGTGTGTGTGTGTGTGTGTGTGTGTGTGTGTGTGTGTGTGTGTGTGTGTGTGTGTGTGTGTGTGTGTGTGTGTGTGTGTGTGTGTGTGTGTGTGTGTGTGTGTGCAGATTCTATTATAACTATTCTACGTCAATTGATTTAGACTCCACCTTTCATTGGCTAACTAGAGCTGCATGTAGCAACATTACATATTGATTTTCAAGCAGTCTAGAAAACTAGAACTAATAGTTCCCTGCTAAACACTCAAGTGCATGTAGTTCAACATAATTCTAACTCATTTGGCTTTGTTCAGGTGGCCCCAGGAGTGCAACCCAACCACAGTGTGATGGTTCAGCCGTCTCAAGTCTCCCAGGCATCTGCTTTTGCTGGTAACAATATAACGAACAACCCGACAGTTAGTGGGGTAGGGGACATATTGCATCGTGTTCCCACTCCTCCCATTGGGTCCGTGCCCAGTGCTGTACCTCAAGCTCCTCCTCCCACACTGGCACCAACTCCAGCACAGGTCATACACATAATGATGTACATGTATAGTAACACGTCATGTGATGCTTACACGCAATTAAGAGTGAAAATTGTTTTTGTACGAATACATGTACATCGATTGTACATGTACACAAAGTTCTGTTCAACTAGCTGTTTTTTATCCTCCCTCGACACACACACACGCATACACACACACACACACACACACAGCCTGGGCTCCCATTGCAAGGCCAGCTACAAGCTCCACTTCAACAAGTGCCGCGGCCAGTCACAATATGGATTGGCATCATGGAGGTAGCAGATGTTGTAAGTGATATCCTCTGTTAGTAACCGCCTTCTTAGTGAGGAGGAATTGACATTTTATACAGCACGAGAACCAGCGTCAGATGAGGCAGATCCAGTGTTCCGTGACCACCAGCAGAAGTGACGTTATTCAAGAAATGTAAGTAGGGAGGTGGTATTTAACCAGTGTGTTACTATTACTGTATGCTCCATTACAGACAGCCAAACACTTGGCCAAAGAAGATGACAATGAGTGCCTACCCTAAAGCCATGTTGGTAAGTACACTCCCATTATTATGTTCAGCCATCCTTTGACTTTTCCGAATGGCCTGTTTAACTTTGAGCGCTCATAAATATTATTTTGTAGCCCTTTGAAATACCCTTTAATTAGATCAGAGTATCGTGGCGTGTTTGTTCAACATACCGTATAGCGGGTATATTTCGAGATAATTATACATTTTCCCGGTTTTCACTGATTAAGCATCTACCACTAACATTTATACCCACGAATTTAATATCGCATGCATGCATACTGCAAAAAAGGCTGCTACACTGGATAGATTGGAAAGAACCTATAGGGACTATCTGACCTTGTAGGCAAGAGTGCTATTCCGTGAAAATTAAATCCACTAAAACCTTTCTAACGGTATTTCCGTAACAGTTTAAAATATGCGCTCAAAATATACCCGCTATACGGTACAATGCAGAACTCAATCATGACTGGAATGGACTTCAACAGGGGCACTTCAAACCTCAAGACAGTCAACTTTGTGTTTCCAGACCCTCAAAACCAGAATGTATCAGTGCTACGTCAACTCATGGCTGTCGACGCCCCCATCAAAATGGTGTGTGAACAAGTGACACGTACACTTACTATAATCTGAATTCTCAATGTATAATCAAAGTCAAAAGTATATTTTGTACAGCAGACTTTTTATTTCATGTGTGCAGTTTGCAATAGTACACCCGGTGGTGGCCAACACAGTATGCCCTATTAAAGCTCTTATCCTTGTCTGGAATGACAAGCTGAAACAGTTCACTGGACTAATACCACTGGAGCAGGTAACACTCTAACTTTGACTGACATTTCTGTCAGATTTAAAACGATCGGGTTTGTTTTTCCCATACAGGAGAAGTTTGTAAATGTTTTCAAGCAAGTACTGATAAGACACAGACAGGTACACCTTGCGCCATCTGATTTCACTTAAATGTTTACTCCACAGATTCAGCAACAACAGCAGCAACTACAGCAAGGTGGCCTACAGAGTAGCATCCAACAACAACAGCAACCCTCGCAACCCCCTGGTATACAACAACAGCAACCCCCTGGTATACAACAACAGCAACAACCCCTTGGTATACAACAAGGTTCACAACAACAACAGCAACCCTCCCAACCCCCTGGTGTACAACAACAGCAGCAACCCCCTGGTGTACAACAACAGCAGCAACCCTCAGGCTTCCAACAGCAGCAACTCCCTGGTATACACCAACAACAGCAGCAACCCCCTGGTATACAACAACAGCAGCAGGCCTCTGGACTCCAGCAAAGTGGAGCTCAGATGGGACAGAACTATTCGCAATCTTCTGTGTCGTACGCTACACCATCGAGTATGCAGTCGACTATGTCTCAGGCCCAAGGCTCTAATACGATAGGACAGCCAAGCGGAGGAGGGATTATGGGTCAACGTGCAGGGCAAGGGCAGCAGCAACAGCAAGGCTTTAATCAGGGGAGTACAATGGGGCAGCAAACACAATCCGGTAATGGAGGAATGATCAGTCAGCAGCAGCAACAAATTGGACTACTGGGACAGCAACAGGTTCTATACAAATTACAGTACACATGCATGTGAAGTTCTATCTGTATATCCTTATAGTCGCAGCGAGGTATAGTACAGCAGCAGCAAGGGCCAGGGATGGTACAGCAGCAACAAGGTCAAACCATGCAGCAGGGACAGTCTCACATGGGCCAGCAGTCACAGCCGGGAATGATGGGTCAACAAGGGCAAGGAATCGTGAATCAACAGCAGCAAGGGCAGACTATGCAACAGCAACAGCAGCAGCAGCAGCAGGCTGGAGGGGTAATGGGCAAGACAGGACCGAGCAACATGGTGGGTCAGCAAGGGGCCACTCAGCCACAGTCCGGATTTGGACAGGGGGCCACTCAGCCACAGTCCGGGTTTGGACAGGGGGGAATGACTCAACAGCAGCAACAAGTGAGTGTATAATAGTATGCATTGTATATTGACTGTTTATGGTATGTCTTTTCAAGCAAGAGAAAGTTAAGAAGTTTTTAATGGCACTGATCAATTCGACACCAGAGCAACGAGAGGTTCTTTTCCAGCGAATGGGAATTGTTTCCCTGGAGGTAAGACAGCAATGGCTGTCCAAAGCCGGTCACTACAAGCAGCAGCTTATTCAGACTCGGATGCAGATGATGGGAGGTAGGTAATCATCCATTTGCACTGGAGCATACATTGTCATGTCGTATGGGATGTTGATCCATGAAATGCACGAATGTACAGTACGTAAAGAGTTCGGTTATTATACTACAAGCCATAAGCTCAGTAGTTTTAATGCTAGTTTTGCTTGCAATTTCCTAAATTTCTATCTCTTTTAATCGTTGTGAGTAATAATAGGTGTGGTTTTATAGATCTATTTCAGGCCCAAATTTTTCATTTTCTGGAAAAAAGCATAGGCTACTTGTTTATAAGCCAGGCCTTTTTCGAAGCTATCTTGTGTTGCAAACGTCCGATTCAAAAAAATGGTCTACATTTTGGGGGGTTGTAAATCCATAATTTTATACCAATGTTGTAAACGTTCATTGTGCAGGGGGTTCTCAGCAGGGGGTCCAGCAGCAGATGTCTATTGGCCACAATATGCAATCTCAGATGAATCAAGGAGGCTACAATCGACCAGGGGGGGTAGGACAGGCTATGGGGGGCATTAGACCTCCCGCCAATCAAATGCCCCCTCAACAGCAGCAACAGCACATGCCCTCTGGATACAATCAATGGCAAGGACAATAGACATTGAATATATAGACATTATAAACAATTAATCATCATAAACTTAGTCATTCAATTCAGTCGTTCATTTTAGTTTCATTTTTAGTGTCCACTTGGTTACCTATTGTGGTTCTCAATGGAATGCAATGATATAAATACTGAATTAGCTAATTTATGAGACTTAACAAGTAGAAGTTATGTGACACGCGATCTTTACCAAGTAAGTTTGGTAAGAAGCCGGATTCAGGCTGTGTCCAGACACACCACAAAGCTAGCAAAACTCATCCGTAAAGCCACCTAGAGGTTGTTGCAATGGATAACTACAAGGTATGATGTTGGTCTAGCCTGCAAGCAGCTCAACATAATGTATATCACAGTTGTTTGTATGTCTAGGTAGCTGAAAATTCAAGTGCTGAAATGCATGGTTGCTGCTAGTTACATAGTACCTGTGTTTTGCTGTACTGTGTAGGTGTTGCAGAGACTGGGCAAAGGAGCTCAGGGGTCTGTGTTTCTGGTGGAGGATAAGGAAACGGGCCAAAAACTTGTGCTCAAGAAGGTTGCACTAAACACATCCAGTAATAGATCTACATGTATTCAAGAGTGCATACTCTTGATGTACTGTATTGTATTGTTTGCTTGTTTGTACTATAATGGGAGCCTAGGAAAAAATAACTAATTTATTATAGGTGGAATGCAGCGATGAAGCTCAAGCTAACAAAGCCTTCAAAGAGGTAAGACAATATCACCTTGTGGTAACCACGACAATCAACTTGAACTATGAATGTTGGCTTGTTAAATGCTGTTAATTATAACGCTCTGCATGCAGGCAGTGGCACTAGAGAAGCTCAAGCACCAGTACATCTGTGGCTACAGAGAGTTCTTCATTCTCTGGGACTCACAGGTACTAGTATTGTATCATGGAACTAGCCCTGAAGTGAATCTTTCCACACATATTTTTAATCCACTGACATTTGCTAAAAACACAATTGTTGTTCTCCTAATGAGAAATACATGCACATGTTGCACATACATTGTACATAACATATTCTCCTTGAACTGGGGATCTTCACTTTAATTATTGGTAATAATATTATAATGATAGTGGGTAGCAATATATAACATTGCAGGACTGTGCCATCTTTGTGTGCATTGTGATGGACTTCTACAAGATGGGGGACCTGGACATGGTGCTCAAGGCCAAGAGAGAAAAGGGAATAGCTCTGGAGGAGTTGGTCCTCAAGAAGTGGATAGGACAGCTCTTAGAGGCACTTCACTACATGCACAGTCAGGAGACCATTCACAGGTGTGTGTGTGTGTGGGGGGGGTGTTTGAGTGGGAAGTGTGTGTGTGTGGAGGGGGAGGTACTTATTGGCCAATCCTAGGAAGTTAATTTAATTACCTATAATATTATTATAGAGACTTGAAGCCCAGCAATGTCTTCCTCAAAGATGACATGTCCATTACTATTGGAGACTTTGGAGTCGCCACGGTAATGGGCAATATACGGACCATCACCAGGACAACCGTTGGTATGTTACCATTACAACAACAAGTCATTATAGGGACGCTCTCCTCGTGCAGGCTCTATGAGTTGGGTGGCTCCTGAAATACTGGACATGGACTCAAAGTATCCGTGATACTTGAGGGGAAGATTTATGTGGAGAAGCGGTCCTTTATCGAGTTTATAATTATATGTACACCACACAAAAAAACAGTCAGCCTGTATGTGATATTTTAGCCAGCCATTCAAGTGCTCATAGCTGAGGGGATAGCTCCGATTTTGCAAGCTACTAATAATCATGGTTTTTTAAAGTGGTGAAATAATTTTGTACAGTTTTCCCTTAACTGGTAAAACAGGTACGATGAGCGTTCTGATATCTGGTCCCTGGGCTGTGTGATTATTGAGATGGCCACCTGCAGTTTCATGGACGTGAGTACGCCTCAACTCACTGTACATGGCTTTGTACCTAGTGCTACTTTATACGAATGCACATGTATCTTGCAAGAAGAATGTATAGGACTCCATAATAAAAAGGGAAATCTCTGAATGTAGCTTACAGGCATATAGTGTAGATATTGTTACTATGCTTTTATCCTTGAAGGTAGGCTCTTCCCCAGGCTGAGTTGTCTCTAAAGGTCGCCAATTTATTTTAGAAACAACTCGGCCTGGGGACGAGGCTACCATGCCGGTAGACCTCTCCCACTATTCACACCACCCACACCTCACACCTCACACCACACACACTATTCACACAGTCAGCACAGATATCCGTGGTCCTCTACCAGATCAAGGACGACCCCAACATACTGGAGGACATTCTAACGGAGGTCAGCTCTCAATACTCACCCCAACTCACCAAGCTGATTCGGATGTGCCTCATTCGGGCGTTTGAGCAAAGACCATCATCTGAGGATCTGGTGAAGCTGCCGTACCCTCAAGAGTGCCTGGGGCTCAGCTCCTCACACCTGTACAAGGGTGGAGCATCTAAAGGTCAGAGTACAAGGGTGGTTGTAAAGTTAGCGTAGCGTAGGTTTTCTCATGTATAATCAAAGGCAATGTCAGTACCTGTATATTGACCTACAAATTAGTGTATGCTCCATGTGTACAGGTATTAACGTATGACAGGTATATTATTTCGAGGGTATAAATTTTCATGATTTTCGCTGATTAAGCATGTACCACGACGATCGTGTATACTCACAAATTTAATATCTATCTACTGCCTACAATTCTTACGTAGGTGGTGAAGGTCCCGTGGAGTCTGTGCCTGAGGGGAGTGGTGTGGGGGAAGTCATGCAGTATCTCCAGACCCACTCGGAGAATGAGAAGGGGGTGGAGCTTGGACTCACTGCTCTACTGACCCTCTCGTCAAAACAAGGTACAATGAAATCTGTCTAGTGTGGTCACCCCAACAGTGGTTGTAATAAAGAGGTGGCCTGCTAACACAAGTTGAAAATGCATGTAGAGATAGAGACTTTGGGGCCCATTTACCTGGCTGTGTTATAGAAGGTCCTTGTTGAGGCCTTGTGAAGGAGGCTACTTTACAGGGTGACCACAATAGACAGGCTTCACTGCATTTATACAGTGATGTAATCTGTGTATTCAGCTTGCCAGAATCGTACTGAGCATGCCCAATAGATTCTGAGCTACTCACAAGATTTCAAACAAAAAAACTGCAAACAGAGCGATAGTTTCTCGGAGTTTAACAGCCTCAGCTAGAAAACCTAGCTAGAAAAACTCCCCCCCCCCCCCCCCCCAGGGCATGCTTTCGAGTTACAGTGTTGTTGACTCTGTGTATGTTGAAAGTGCATGTAAACACTTATTTGATGTGCAAACAATGATGTCTATTTTTAGCAGCTGTTGTTATAATAATGTCTTATCAGATGGCTGCCTTGGTGATGATGTGAAGAGGGGACTGCTGAGTGTGATGAGGGACTTCCCCTCCTCCCTCACTGTACAATCTCTCTCCTGCCAGATCCTGGAGAGCATTGCAGTCACTGGTGAGGATGGATGGTTGATGGGAGGTGGTTTGGACCTGTTTTATACTGAATGGGATGGGGCGGTTTGCATTAAAATTAATTAATTTTCGGAAAAACATTAGCTTTAAGTTTGCGGTAATGATCTGCTGTTTTGCTTGTACAGTTGGAGAGGGTGATCTCATTTTCAGTACTGAGTGTGTCAAGACAGTGCTGCAAGCTATGAGGGTAAGAGTTGCATACAACTGTACACTGCAGCAGTGTCAGTAATCCCTTGTCTTGCATTTGTACAACAGGAACAGGTACACATTGTAACAACCCCCCCTCCCCCCCCCCCCACACACACACACACACACCAGCGTCACTCTGAGTCCATTGAGCTGCAGAGGAGTGCCCTGAGCCTAGTCACAACTCTCTCCACTGATGGTGAGTGCGTGTGTATACTTACAGACATTGTGATAATGAAATTGGTATTCAGTGCAGTCCACCACATACAGTTAATAGCTCGTAGTTTATAATTATATTAGACTGAACAGTAAATAACTTTTATAGCATACATGTACACTGTATGTTAGAGTCAGTGGATTTTGTAGCTGCACGTTTCTCAGTGTGTTGATTGCATTGGAGATGAGTGTGTTACAGTGTCTGCATGTACACGAGGATTCCAATAATGGCTGTGGCCTGCTGATACAGTTACAGTGTCTGCATGTACACGAGGATCCCAATAATGGCTGTAGTGAAGAGATGGCCTGCTGATACAGTTACAGATTGAAACACGTTCTATGGGTGCTTTTTAAACCTGGCTGTGTTATAGAGGGTGGCCTGCTCATATATAGGGTGCATGGTCACAATAGACAGGTAAATATTCACTAACTGCAGTGCATGTTTATTGCATCAGTCCCTGTGCTGCTCACACATACATCAGTCCCTGTGCTGCTCACACACACATCAGTCCCTGTGCTGCTCATACATACATCAGTCCCTGTGCTGCTCATACATGTATACATCAGTCCCTGTGCTGCTCATTGGGGAATGGATGTATACAACACAAGCAATAAAGGATTCACATCCATAATCATAACTAGCAATGACGTGGCCTCCTTTCCCACTCTCCCCACTCTCTATTTTCAATACATTAGTAGTGTAAACACTTCGTACTGTGGTTGTACTTAACGTGACTATTCATTGTGTGTGTAATGTCTTACGTGTCTCTACGAAAAACATTCTATTGTGTTTTTAAGACAACTACCTCTGTATGTCGTCACCCGGAGATTTGTCAGCTTGTACAAGGAGATAGCTTGTTTATTATGCAATAAACTGCTCATGTTAGACAAGGTGCTATTTCACCGTATGAGTAAAGCATGCACCCCTGTATTTTACAGCCATGTTGTAAATCTCCATAGCAAGTGTTTTGACCTGCGCTAGTAGAACCTCTTTAACTGCATGCAATTAATATTAGTCTGTCTAGGGGTGACCACTATACACACATTTACGCCCTCTTAATGGCACTCTAATGATATCACAAAGGCTTCAGATTCCTGACCAAATTGAGCATATTAGTAACTATAGACCTCCTGCAATGTTAGCTAATTGTGTACATGTGTGTGTTGTGGTGCATTGAAATTTCCCCATAGTCTTAAAGTCTGGTACGTGATATTAATTTGCATGATGTGTACTTCTATAGCTCCACAAACAGTGCTTTTATGTATATTGTTTGTTTTTATGTGTCTACCAATAGAAGTGCCCCCCTGCAGTCTAGAGTCTATTCAATTATTAGCAAAAAATGTGTTTCAATAGTATAAACAGAACCCCTGTGTAATTCACACAAGCATTGTGTTATTAACCCCCTCCCATAGTCTTCAGTCTTGAGTCTAATTGTCACTATATATTCTATTACATAATAATTACAATAATTATTGAAGAGCACATTGCAGAAATATTTCTTTTAGTATGTCGCCTTTGAACTTTCAAGCAGTTTCAAATCTTTTGTACATGTAATTGGATGAGAATTAACCTTTCTCAACAGCTGTACTTTAATTAGGTTCGTATGTGGGGTCACACACCCTTTATTGCACTGTAACAGGGCGTGATGGGGTTATGTATGTTGTGTGTTCATCAATCACGCTCTTGTTTCAACTGTCTGTAAACCAATATCGCAATATTTTGTAAGGGAAGGAGAACGTCTCACGGTATAAGATTAATTTGAGAGGATAGGCAAATCCGTTTTTGGATGTCCTCTAAATTCCTGGAAACATATATATCCCGGTGCAGTCAGCTAGATATGCCCTACCTGCTGTTGTTATGTCGCCCTCCTACAGGTATGTGGTTTCACATTCAAGATATCATCCATTGAACATCCTCAATCGGTTGTTTGGGTATCAAATTTACGCCATTGTTGAATTGATACATACGTCATTGTCTAGGGATGGGATACAGTATACTTATACTCGCGATCTCCTATTATCATAACTTCCCACACAGTTAGTTATTCATGCACCCGCTGCATTAGATTACCGAAGGGACAGCTGTCTTGTGAAGAGTATCTTAACTAATACTGACCATAACCATACAATATTCGTCTAATGTGATAACCCTAATAGCTTCCACCCTTTCAACCTTAGAGTATGGCCTCTGCATAATCTTACAGTCCACCATATGGTGGAGAGTGGTCGAATTAAAATGTGTCTCATACTTCAATCAACATCAAAAGGTGTACTTTCCCGTTAATTAGTTAAATTAGTGATCCCTCTGTGTTTTAATCCCAGTGGTCCTACCCCACGGCAAGTTTTGGTGTCAATATTACCGATACAATGGTTTCAGCTGCCTGTGCGTGCAGAGTACGTGACTGGGGTGCAATAAAACTATTGTTTGTGGTTACATATTTGAAATATTAGCGGGGAGTTTTAAGTTTCTCATTTGTTCTTATTGATAGTTCTTATTTGATCGAGCTAGCTAGCGAATGGAAATTAATGTTCATACAGTATATACAGTATGTATATATGCATGGCCATGCACAGCTAGTTGCACCTACATGTATCCCTAGCCTGTGTGATGAAATATGATATCCTGTCAAAATGTTGTTAAGTACGTGATGAGGTACATTGTATAACCATATATTCAAATAATGCTATTTTTTATTCCTTCCTCAATTAGTCGCTAATTTGTCCTGTTCTCTGGTTACCATCATCAGTACCACTACCTGGGTTGGCACTGAACTTTGCTCCCTGTGTATATAGTCATGAGAAGAATGTGGGTATCTGAATGCCCCTATCGATAGTACTGCATATCAAAACAGGCAATCTTACTCACCTTTATAAAGTATGAATGGTACCACTTCCCAGCAAATCATTCACTATCTTCCCTCAGTGTTATGACATACATAATGCATTCATGTATCATAATTATATCATCAAATCAGTTTTAATGTCGAAAGACTGTGCTCTCCAATACTAGTAAATGATGGTATCCCTCTTGCGCTTTGCACTCCATGCACCAACCACATGATAGAGATTTCTACCATATAGCTGTGTATGTACGTACAGAGTCAATTACCATTCTTAACTAAAAGTAATTGCAAATATTCGTTTTGCACTAGCAATGTATCCTCTTTCCCTACAGAGGAGACAGCTGTGTGTCTGGGTGCAGAGGGAGGGATCCAAGATGTCCTGGCAATAATGAGAGGCCTCTCTAACCAGTCGACTATTGTGGCCAGCTGTTGCACTGCCCTCTGGAGTCTCTCCATTATTGGTCAGTCTCACGGTAACCTAGCTACTAAATTGATTTACGGATTGCTTTAGATCCCTAAGATCAGATTACAGCCGCACAACTTGTAGGCTACCGACTGACCACTGGGATCCCTTGACATGAAAGTGTGGTTGATAACTTTGTCAGCTAACCATTATAAAGCATTTGCAGAATACGTAGAACCTATTTTTAACCGCTACCGCTGACCAAAAGGTTAGCTTGTGCAACTCATGTGACCACTGTCAGGGATCACCACATGCATGAACAGGTTTATAGTACCATTCTAATTTATCATAACCATTTTGTAAGCCCTGCATGTGTAGTCAAACTCTAGTGTGTGTGTGTGTGTGTGTGTGTGTGTGTGTGTGTGTGTGTGTGTGTGTGTGTGTGTGTGTGTGTGTGTGTGTGTGTGTGTGTGTGTGTGTGCGTGTGCATGCGTGTGTGCGTGCGTGTGCTTGTCTGAGCAGTGGTAACTGTCAACCCTCCTCCTCAGATGCCAATCTAGAGATACTGACAAAAGAGAAGGCTGTGGCTGACGTGTGCAAGGCTCTCCAGAGCTACGGGGGTGACTCTAATCTAGTCGACTCTGCTTGCTCTGCACTCTGGTCTCTCTCTATGAACGGTGAGCCCGGGATTTCACACACATGTACGATGATACCCAGTGTACAGTACTGTATGTACGGCTTGGAATACATGTACAGCTTAGAATGCATGTATATACTGTAAGTTTACAATTCAATTAATTAATACATGTAGAAATGTAGTCAAGAAGATGTGTTTTCATAGTGGAAATCATTCTTGTTAGCTTAGCTGAAACCCCCACATTGCACAAGTGAATTCTTTCCACTGCCTCTTTTCAAGTTTTGAGCTGATAGTGTCCTAGCTCTACCAGTGTTAGTGTCCTGGCTCTACCAGTGTGGGAAATTGTCTAGCTATTATTTAATTATGTAGCCACTTATGTACTAGCCACTGCTCTATTCTATTTGTTGATTCCCCAGCATAGCTGGTGCATAATAGCATTCTTTCTCAGGAAAATGAATTGCTCTAAGTCTAGGCTTCTAAATGAAATTTGTTTTTGTTTACCTGACTTTGCACTGTGGTACATGGGGAATCTAGTGTTATGTCATGTTTAGTAAGTTGGTGTCGGGCTGAAGCCTCTTAGTAGCAAGCTGCCCACTCTGTGTCAGTGTGTGCATGCACCATCCCATTGCCTCAGGCAAGCTAGGCAACCCTACAAACGGTAAGGAAACCTTACAAACTGCATGGAGATAGCAATTGGATGCCAAAAATAGAATTTTATTGCAGTGTTGATACTGTGGTACATTTTTGCATTCATTGTGGTTATTCTATGTCCTATGAATATGGTTATAACAGCCTAAATCCAATTTGGTGCACAGAGACTACCGCACGCACGACTTCTGAAAATAGTGTTCTTAGCTCCACTAGACATGTGTGCAAATGCTTGTGCAAATGCTTGTATTTCACACCAGAGTTAGTGTGCCTTAGCATCAATAAGCTACCTACATTATACATGTCCTCTTTGCACTTACATAATTATGCAATTAGCTGTTACAATGGACTTTGACTGTTACACGAAGTCTAAGAGCCTTGACTGTTAGCTGGACAGCTCAAGGTCGTTGACTGTTAGCTGGACAGCTCAAGGTCTAAGAGAAGCCTACAGCATACACACTCAGAGTTTAAACCACCACCAATGACCACGACAACATCTGTGACTGCACAAATTACATTTAATTGTTATCCTATAGATGCCAATCTGGATATTATGCTCGACTTTGGGATAGTGGATCTACTGCTTAAGACAGTGATATTGTTCATTGAGGTATGCAGTCAGATCACATTTTTGTCAGACTATTATCTGCTAATGAAGTCATTTCATTTTAGTTAACACTTTCTTTTTTCCCACCATCACTTAATTTCATTTCATATAGAATCCTGTGATAGTTAAATTTGCAGTCGCTGCTCTTTCCTCTCTGGCACAGGTTCACGGTGAGTTGCTAAGCAACTCAGACTGGCATTTACTTGCATAAAATGTGCTATTGTGAGCATGTGATAGTTTGTACAAACCTGCCGTGAGGATTTCTCTAAGATAACTGCCCTTATGAAGGAATGCAATTATAAACACTCGAGTCGACACAGCTGACATAGTCGTGTTACCATTGGCAGACAGGCTGCAATGCAAAATTGTATTTTATTCCAATTGCATCGTATGTATTACAACACAAATTCATGATTGTGTTTTTTGTTTTGCACAGAAATATCTGCCTACCACATTGTACGGACTGAAGAAGGCGTCGACGGTCTCCCCGTGCTAATCAAGGCTCTACGGTATCATCATGCATACTATGAACAATTCATTTCACATGTCACAGTGTGTTTAATTTCATGTTTTCCTCATCAGCCAACATTCC
This sequence comes from Halichondria panicea, assembly GCF_963675165.1. Classification (NCBI taxonomy): domain Eukaryota; kingdom Metazoa; phylum Porifera; class Demospongiae; order Suberitida; family Halichondriidae; genus Halichondria; species Halichondria panicea. Next base: position 888,504 of record NC_087386.1, read on the forward strand.
GACAATCTTGAAGTGGTAGAAACACTGGCGTGTTTATTCCATGACCTCACAGAGTATGGTAAGTGGGCACCGTTGGACTACTATGATAGTCAACAAGTTTTGATCCTCCTGTTGGTGGTTTTTCGTGTGTGAATTACATGTGCTTGGCCTGTTTTGTGTACAAGTTTTTGTTGCAGATTGTGTTTTAGACTTTGTACTGCTCATATCTTTTGTTTCAGGCCAAGTAACGGAAATGTTGATGTTGTTTGTTTGTGTGTGTCAAATTCCTTGTCTTATGTTGTTATGCCTTGGGGCGTAGTTTAGACTTTGCACTAGCTGCTTACCTATTGTGTTTCATGCGAAATGTTCTCTGTTGTTTGTTTGTGTGTGTGTAATCAGGAGCCTGTATACACACATACCTGTTCAGAGTGCAAGTTTTTGTTGCAGAAATGCGTGTGACAGACTTTGTATTGCTTACATATTGTGTTTCATATAGGCGAAGTGAAGGAGGAGTTAAGGTCACTCAAGGTATGGGAACATCTGTCAGAAGTTGAGAGCAAGTGCTACCCAATTAAAGTACGTATTATCACGGCATCCATTTTGTAACGGATCCACCTGCTTTAGGGCATTGTGTTGTCATATACAATTCTCCCTGTCACTCTATATTGACTCCATGACCACTAGTCTTTGTTTGGGCTTAAATTTCTCTATTTTTATTCCTGTTACTCAGTGTACTGTACTGCATGGTTGCTGTAGTGATTTTGAATTCTGTAAGAGTGGCTGTTTTCCCTGCATGCAGAAGCAAGCATGTTATAATTATAGAGTTCATGCAGAAATGCTATAGCACAATTGCTAATTTTGATTGCATAATCTCCTTGTACATTCCAGGCTGACGAGGCAACTCTAGCTCTCACTGAAGCAATGGCTGCCCTAACGACTGGCAGTAGCCGTCCTAGCTCTGCAGCTCAGAAAAGAGCTGGCTCTGCAAAACAAAGAACCAAATGAACTATAACGAGAACCCAATCACTTTACTTGCACTTTGTCATTGACACTATAGCTACTTACTAGAGTGTTAATTTATAAGTAAATGTTAATTCATTTATCACTTCAGAAAAATCCATGGCAATTAAATTAAATTTCATTCATGAAAATAGCATTGTATAAAAGTTGCAACATTAATTGCTTTAAAGTGATGAGGCTGTAGATATATGATTGACATTGATGATTTAAGAGTGGTACGTTACATACATTAAACTATAATTAGCTATGTATAGCAGCATTATAAAACATGAAATTAGATGAAAATGATATAATAAAAAAAACTGTAATAATGCTATTCAGTAAAAAAAATTTTATCCTCCGCAGAGACTGATTTAGGCTAATTACTGTCCATTATTCACCTACACCCACATTCGCTCACTCTCATTGCTGGGTACACCTTATAATCGAGTGAGCCTCCTACATTAACGACCAGAGTTGTTGAGCTGTACCGAGTCGGCACACAGCATGGCTGTTTGGCTGTTTGAACGAGGCCGTTCACATTGTGAGGATCATCTTTAAATACTGCATAAGCCCCAGCCATAATATTTGCATGATTAGTTCCAAGTTGGTGATTTCCAGTCAGAGTGTTATGAGAACAAGATCCTATGCACTGTCTAGCGTTGTACATCCTGGGAGAGACAATATAATCGAGATACAGTTGTGCAAAAGAGACCATATAGTTCTCAACTTTACATGATGAACTTCTCTTGGCACGGTTACCATTGGCCTGAGGAAATTCATTGTCTGATCGCTCTTCTTCAGCTGTGGCTGTTTCGTTATAGACTATTTCCTTGACGTATGCATCATTGAAGAACATAAGAAAGAGTGGTTGGAATGATTCATGGCGTTGTCTTCGCCTTGCATTTGACAGTTGTATTTCAGTGGGGTCAATAAAGATTGCTGGCACTTTCTTAACAGTTTTGCAGTCAACGCTGAGATTGACGGTAAATTCAAGATCGTAATTGGAAGAGGTGGGGGGCCAAAGTTGCTTCACTCCTTCAGTTACCTCTAGTTCCAGCCAAGAGGTTGACATGGTCACTTGCACTCGTTCACTTCCAGCTGCATACTTCGTTTTCTCCCCCAAGAGTTGAACTTCAATATCGATGTCTATTGTAGTTGGATCAGTTTTCATGAGTCTACGAATGGGTTTCAGATATGCCCTAAGGATGGATTTTTGCACAGGTAGGCTTTCTCCTTTTGTAACCGACTTCCAGTTGAAGATGAAACGATTTTGCACAGTGCATTTTGCTGGAGATCTTGGCTTGGGTCTGTAGGCTTTGTGAAGCATGTCTGTAAATAGAGAAATTCCTCATTAACATCCATCACTGCACATCAATACAATTACTTGTATTGTTTATTGCTTGTACGTCATGTAAGATAAAAAGGCTCATGCAGTCAGTCATGCATCAGTGCATACTCAAGTGGCAAAACATGCACAAAGAAACAAAGTACATACCTCTGTCCATCATGCACCAGACACTAGTAGGGTCATCTTCATGCTCAAACATAGGACTTCCCTCACTGTCAGAATATTTCTCTCTCAGTTGTGTCATGTATTCGATTGCTCCAGAAGATGAAGGGTCGAGTTCAGAAACTTTTCTTTTTGGTCTCTCCAAAATGTCTGATGGCAAATCTTGCAGTATTGCTGCAGTCCTACTGCTGGTGCACGATGCATTGCTGATGATAAGGACAGTTAATAGAAGATAGCAGATTGAGTTGTTGAAGACATCCATTTAGCTTGTTGGTTGATTGCACAGGTATGACCACAAATCAATGGTTCGCTGCCTTTATAGGGAAATTCCCGAAGATCCGCCCACATAATTTTAAGATGATACAGATCAGGAGTGCATGAATGGATATGATACAGACAATGCAGTATTAGAGCTATCTATATCAACACTAGGATCTAGGAACGTGCATTCAACATCATCTACATATCAGTCTTTAAAAATCATATTAGATCTGTTGTCAACTTTGGAAGCCTTGTCTTCGTAATTGTCACAGTATAGTAATCGAAACAGTGCAGCGGAGCCGGAGGGCTACTATGCATGAAATACATCTTCAAAGGTTACACATCAGTGACTACAAGTCAAGACTGTCATCTTCAAATAATCATGTTGCCCCTATTAGTTGGATCTACAAGACCTTGTATTCATGATTAAATGCCTTAAAGATCCTCTAGATACAATTCACCAGTAGATAAACTTTGTCACTAACAAGAGCAGGGACAAACAAAATGATGTGGAATAATTTGACGGTGCATAAGCGCATACAAGTAAAGTTCGCTTTAGGGAACATTTTGAACTGAACTTTGCATTCCAGTAATTTGTGTTATTTGTGCCCTACAAGTGTTTGAGTCTAACTGTTATTTAATTGGTTCAGTCTATTGGTCACCTCACTTCGTCAATATTTTTGTTGTTCACATTTTTCACATGTCTCACTGTCACTGCAAAGTTCGTTGTAAAGCAAATGTTATTATTAAAACTGGGGAAATCCCCTTAGTACACCCCCCATTACATATCTAGTAACAACTGACTTGCATGGTATAATAATTATTACTCTGGATAAAGGCGTACAGTTTATAGTCTGATAAATTATTTCCTGATATCTGACAGGCCTCCCGATAGCGGCTCATATTGACAGTCAATATTTCTCTACCCTTATACGATATACCGTGCATGCACACATGGTGTATCCAATGTCTTTTTTCACACTACTATTATAGACTATATATAACACTCTGTCCAAATTCCTCAGCGACAGCAGATCTTATAGCAATCGGATAGTAGCTACATTTCTGGTATAAGTTTCATGAGTTTGTAAACTGTAAAGTATTAAGTTTCTCTAGTGGAAATAAGTCATCAACACACAATCACAATACATGCTTAGTTCTATACAGTGAACAAATTTTGAATGAGATGGATGGATATAATATAATCATAAGCTATATTTAATGACAGAGTGATTAAATTAATGTCTATAGATAAATGCTGCATGTACTCAGTACAATAGGGAAAAAGTGATTAAATGACAGAACAAGAAGTGATCTTATAAGAGTCCGTCTACCTGCAAGAGCACTCGGTAACCTTCATGTTTGGAAAAAGTTGAGTCACGAGGCCAGTGTTAACTATGCGAACAATGTATACTGAAGCATATCTAATCGGAGTGCAGCAAGGATCTTTGTGGGTCTGATCCTCCATCAAAATAGTTGCGTTTTCTTCAGTACCAAATATACCTGCGTCCCCAAGATATTTTGCACTGGCAATAATCCTGGCATGATTTGTTGCGTCATTGTGCTGAAGGATACCGTAGTGTGAACAGTCCCCGACACATTGACGAATATTGATTTCTGTGGGCCAAAGTATACTGTCAAGAAACAGCTCAGCAAAGTTGATCATAAACGTCTTTGGTTCGCAAGTAGATGCGGCTGCCTGTCTTCGACGACGATCTTCTATCGGTTTAGTGGTTTTAGTAATATCTGCACCGTCTATGGTTTCTAGTACTTCTTCCACTTTCAATAAGTCTTCCTCCTTCAGTTTTTGCTTGATGACTTGGTCTTCAAGGTACACAACGAGCAGGCTCTGTAGCCTAGTGTACCTCTCACGACGCTTTGTTTTGGAAAGCACTACTTCTGCTGGATTGATAAATTGAAAAGGAACCTTTGTGTGATGGATGCAATCAACTTCCATCCTCAGTGTGACTTCAATAATAGGTAGCTGGTTACAGGTAGGCGACCAGATGGACAGGATTGAGGGTGTTAGGTCAAGTTCTAACCATCCATTCGATTTATTTGTTACGTTGATCATTTGCACAAATTGAAACGAGCCCTGCGTAGTATTAGAAGAGTCGTCAGCTGTCATGTTCTTATGGAAAAGTTGCAACGAAACACTTATGTTGACTGGAATGATTTCATCATCTATGATGAACCTGTTGATAACTTCCATGTACGGTCGGATGATAGATTTGTTCAATGCAACGGACATAGTGTTAGCAACAGACTCCCAGTCAAAAAGGAACCTTCCAATTGCTCCACATTTTCCTCCTTCTCCAGTGGGCTTAGCTCTGTACTCCTTATCAACAACAGCTACAAGGAAAAAAGACCAATAAATATAATTGTTTTCATGGAGCAGTGTCTTGTATATCTATATATAAACAGTAACTGCTGATATTATTGCATGCATGCTGAATACAATCAAAACAAAATGTTTACCTTTATCAGCAAAGCACCAGACAGTAGTTGGTGCAGTATCCAAGTTCTTGGGTATTCCTTCAGTGTCTGCAATATTAGTACCGACTTCAGTCATATAGTCCAGAGCTGTTGCCTCAAATTGAGGTGATGATGCACTGCATTGTAGTATTACTGCAAAGACCACAACAGCCAAGCAGCTTTTGACAGAGCTCATGTTCATTTTCCACAGTTCAGGCTTTCAGCAGGTTTGCAGATGTTCTTCTCCAACAACAGGAACAGGTTGAGTATATAGATCTCTGTTCTGCAGCAACTTATATACCCAGCAAGGAGCTCATTTTACCACAACACATGCTTGTGGTCAAAAAAGAGGATTAGAATATCTACGGTATATCACTGATATGTACACAAACCCTGAAGGAAACTCACCATGACAATCAAAATGCCTCAAGACTGGTTTACTTCATTTAAAATTCAGTCATGGAGCAGAAATGGAAGACTTAGAAGAGATCAAAGGAGGGTTCCTTGATTTGTTTGTGAGGAGTACCTCAGCTGAAAACAATGTTACTAACACAAGTGGGACCCAGAGTGAACACGGTGGCCATAGCAATACCGGCACTGTCCTCTTCTTGTTCACGTCTTTTGCCGTTGGAGGTGAGTTATTATTCATTGATGAAAATTTACCCACATCTTTAATTAATACAGCTCTTGTGAGACATGTTTTGAAGCAAACTCCAATTCCTTACACGGTCATTTTGATCTGTCTTGGACTAGCGTTTGGTGCTGCATCAAATGCAGCAGCACTTTATGACACCCTCGTTGACTTCACATCCATAGCACGTATTGATCCTCACCTGATGCAGTTTGTTTTTCTACCTATTCTAATTTTTGAGTCAGCCTTTGTCATGGACGTGCACACTTTCAAGAAAACAATCGCCCAAGCTCTCATTTTAGCAGGACCTGGACTAATGGCCTCGACGGCCCTGACTGCAGTCATTGTTAAGTTTGTATTTATGTTTGACTGGTCGTGGGTGGCTGCTCTTGTGTTTGGTGCTATCGTGAGTGCTACTGACCCAGTTGCTGTGGTTGCAATTCTCAAAGATGTTGGTAAGAGAGTCAGAAATTAACATTCCCTAAAATTACATTATTATTATGTTGGGTTCTGTTCTATACGTAGGTGCATCCAAACAGCTTGGCACTATCATTGAAGGAGAATCACTGTTGAATGACGGTGCTGCTATTGTGCTCTTCAATGTTCTACTGTATGAGCTGATTCCTGGTCAAAGTCAAACTGGTATGTTACCTATAATATGCAATCACAGATAATTAGTTCCCATTTTTAGCGAATTACTTTTAATAGAGATGATTCTGCTAATCAAACCTTTCATAAACACATCTGTGTTTATTAGCCTCACCATTCTCTCTAATAATATTATTTTCATTTCTTCCACATTAAACAGAAACCATTTCATTGGCATGTGCACGGAGAATGTGGTGTATCATAATTATGCTAATGCTATAATCTGTTAATAAATTATCCATTAGCATTGCAGATATCTGTGTCCTTCATAAGAGTTGCATTCGGAGGCCCTGCTTTTGGGTACCTTGTAGCCAAGATAGCCATTTTTTGGCTTGCCAGAGTCTTCAATGATGCTCTAGTAGAGATCACCATCACTCTGGCCTCAACCTACATCGCATTCTATGTGGGAGAAGGATTTTTTGGAGTGTCTGGTGTATTAGCTGTAGTGACTCTTGGTATTGAGCTCAACTCCAAAAGGACCAACATTAGCCCTGAGGTTGAGGTGTTCCTACACAGGTGAGTGTGAAAACCAGAAGGTTGGTATGTGTTGTCTCATTTCTCATTATTGGTGTCTGGTGTATGGAGCTACACTACAATGGGTGGGCTGATTAATCCTTGGCTAGAGTAGACTGTCTTTGAAGCTAAGAGGTTCACACAGCACAACCTACACTTCCCTCAGGCGCTGTGGCTGTGGCCCAGTGTGTTAGCAGCCTGCCTGGGGTTTAGTCTAATCTGATTACCTTACAGCCTATGGGAACTACATGCCACCTCTTACTTTTGAGTACATTATGTATATTTATGTCCCCTCCACTCCCAGACATCTACTTTAAAATACCATTTTCCTTGACCTCTCCTCTGAGCATGTTACATGACTGACTGGATGATTGAATTGCTTAGTGTGCCTGTGCCTGTACATGTAAGTGTTGTCCCTACTATTCCAGGTTTTGGAGCATGCTGGGCTACCTGGCCAACACCTTGATCTTCATTCTGGTGGGTGTAGTGATCTCACAGAGAGCTTTCCTCCAGGTCTCCGAAATGGACTGGATGTACGTGGTCCCCATGTATATCGCCATCATGGTCATCAGGTACATATGTATACAAGTACATAAAAGTTATCCTGTTCCATGCAATTAGTCACAATTAACAGCACACTGTGGGAGTGATTTTGCAATAGTAGACCCAGGCATTTTTGGGTCCGACATGGGAAAACAATGGGAAAACAAACATGTTTGAAATGGCCTGGAATGCACACAAGGGACCTGAGGGTTGAAAGTACAATTTTCTGCTGAACTTATAATGATATTCATGAGAGTATCTTTGTAAAAGGATCTGATTTTGTTTTGGGTGTGCGTGTATTTCTGGGTTCAAATGGAACCCCTACACCCAGATAAGGTCAGATAAGGTCACCTAGGTGTTCTTTGCTCAGGTTGGCTGTGGTTGGAGCTCTCAGCCCTCTACTCATGCAATTCGGCTACTCAATCGACTGGAAGGAAGTCATTGTGGTGACATGGGGTGGTCTAAGAGGGGCAGTGGGGCTCTCCCTGGCACTGGTTGTCCTCCAAACTCCTGGAATTCCACAAGATACCATCGGGAGTAAGGTGTGTTTTCACACCACCTCGGTAATCCCTGAAAAACGATTGCATTGATGATTTGGAAAAAAAAACTGTCCCTCCACTCTCCACTGCAGATCTTGTTTCATACGGCTGGCATTGTGATACTCACACTCCTCATTAATGCCACTACAGTGGGTTATCTTCTTCGCACTTTGGGAATGAGTGATATATCAAATACCAGACAGCTCACCATGACAACGGCTGTACGGAGGGTGAACGAAGCCAAACAAAGAGCAGTTGGTATGCTGAAGAGTGACCGATTCTTGGCAGATGCTAACTGGGACTATGTCGACAAAAAGACTGAAATTGATGACCCCTATCGTTTTGAGGACTATCACTTCGAGGTGGGTCTCTGCAATTACATATCAGCATTATGCTATTATATTTCTGAGGAAATTGGACATAAATTGAAAATGTAATTGATCAGTGTATTCATTTACTCTTGTTACAGTGCGGTAAGTGCTGCATGAGAACTATAATTATGTACATGTATTGATTATAGGATATGATTACCGTATATGCTTGATCAGGAGCCGCGGCTACTAAATGTTTCATTTTGCTGGAAGAGGGGGCTACAATTCAAGAGAGGCCACTGTTCAAGAGCGGCGTTTATTAGCTCCAGATAATTTAGTTTGTCATCAAAAGTTGTTTTCACCTGCATAAACTTGAACTCTGATAAAGTCTTTGTGAAGCACTAATAAGCTGCTACTTGTAGCTACGTACATGTAGCTAGCTGCTAGTAATAATTTTTTTGGCTGCCACGTGCAGAAATGCTAGAGTCAAAGTTCACTGAGGCTACTATTTGAGAGCGGCTACTAAATGTTTCATTTTGCTAGCAAGGGAGGCTACTATTTGAGTGCGGCCTTTATACAAGAGCGGCCTCTGATCGAGCATATACGGTATGTACAAAGGCTTGTAATTCACTGTTTAACAACTTGTGTCGCAGTATCGGGTATAATTCTACGAGTATATCGTTATGCAGAATTACTTGCTAATAATATTATATGCAAACCAATAGCATAATGATATTGGTTGGGGTTCAAGAGCATTGTTCATCTGAATGGGCATCCCCGCCTAGGGGATTAACCCCTCAGCCTTTCGGGGGTTATATTTTAGCCAGATCTTGTTTTCTTTAAAATGGTATTTTACCACAGTAACCTATTACTCAATCTGGTGCCCATGCACATGATATGCTCTTGTCACAGTGCCGGACAGGGTGCAAACTGACCGACACTGGAGATACAAAAAGAACTAAAAGAACTAAGCATAATTATAAGTACAAGGGGTGGGAATGAGGAGGGGAATGAACTAAAAGAACTAAGCATAATTATAAGTACAAGGGGTGGGAATGAGGAGGGGAATGAATGATGGACGTCTGATATGCTCACAAAGTGACTGCTAATAGTTCTGAGACTGCCACGAGGCTTCAACTTTAGTGCACATGCGTTGAGATGAGTGACGTCATTGCGGCCTGCTCCTTGTTGTTAACCCCATTTAATATGCTATTAAATTCCATACTGATAGTGTTTCACTAATGAAATTACAAGTAAAAGTACCAAATAATAATTATAGGGTCCTACTACTTACACTTGTGCACACAGGAGCTTCCAAACAGTATGGCTGCTGCTGCTAACGAGGCGGCGGGTGGTAACTGTCCCAATTGTGATACTCGTGTCCCCCGAGTTCCCCACCCCAAGGAGCTGGCAGAACTGACAGAGGAGGTGAGACTACGCATGCTCAAGGCAGAGAAGACAAGCTACTGGAGGCAGTATGAGCAGGGGATGCTCGGACGACAGGCCGTCTTGATTCTCAATAACCTTGCTGATATAGCCGTGGACACTAAGGATCGGTACGTACAGTGGTAGACGATCAATTTAGGCTTGCTCCTCTGATCTTTGTAGGTATCATCATTCAATGTGGACACGTTTTTCCACTCTGCAGGTTCATCACTGTCAAAGATATTAAACCCTACTGGAAGATACCGTTCTATTTCACAAAAGCTGTAAGTGCAACTGGTTTTTACAATGTTGTTCGTCCAGTAACTTACATGTACTATTTGGGTATAGCCATAACTATAATTTGTGGTGCCAAATACATGATTGTAGTGCTATCGACCAATAGCGTTAGAGCATATTTGAACGGCTATAACTTTAGTTCCGTTGGTCTATTAAACGTTAAGTTTACTGAATGCTTAGGGAGAGGATGTTTTCAAACTCAAATTCTATTTTTGGTTTCCAGCGAAAAATAGGAATTTAAGGCACATTCCGGATTTAGCATACAGTGTACCATCTGAACGTGCTCCTGCTAAGCTTTCAGAAAATGACGTTAAATTGGACCATCAGAGCTCCAGTTACAGAGCCAACTCTAGTACTTGCAAATGAAGTGAACCTAGCGTTAAATACATAAAAAAAAAAGTCCTCAATGTTTCTCCCTGCAGCGTACGTTGTGCCTCAAGGCCCTCCACTGGAAGTCCACAGCTGATCCACCTAAACCCTCCGTCAAGTGCTGCATCCCCTTCCACAAGATAGTCACACATTTTATCTTTGAGTGGACATTCTTTGGCATCATTATTCTCAATGTTATCTTCATTATAGTCGAGCTCTCCATCATGGACACTTTGGGTCTACAGGTCCTCTCCTATTTTAATTATGTTTTCTTCACGATATATTTACTAGAGTTGATCTTGAAGATAATTGGTCTGCGTCATCACTACTTCTTGTCTAAATGGAACTGGTTTGATTTTATTATCTTCAATGCTTTAATAGTGGATATTGTGGTTGAACTGACAGTGCCCATGGCAATGGAAAACGGATTCTCTCCTTCCATACTTAGAATAGTTCGGATAATCAGAGTGGCCCGTGCTCTCAGACTAGCCAAGGTACGTCGTATAGTACAGTCAATTGAAATGTCGTGACTTAATGTGTACAATAGTACAGAGTGTAATACTGTAAACACATACACCGAAGATGAGTTTTCAATTACCTTAAGGTGACATATTCCCACAGGTAGATTTGTCTGCGAATTCACTGTTTAGCTCATTTTGCTAGTATTAAATTCTGCTCAAGTTGTAAGTTATTTCATAACATTTCCAAGTCATTTTAATGAGTCTGGGAGTACAAATTTTTGTGATTTTATTCTGATTCGCAAAAATAGTAGAAACTAATACCCGTGAAAAAAAAACACCTTAAGGTACCTACAGTTGAGGTTCAGTACATATATCGATCATACAAATTGTGGCATAAACAGGTTAATGATCAATTTTCTCCCTCCAGTTTTTTTTGCCACTGATGATTCGATTGGTGGATATCATTATAAACAACAAGCTCCGTTTCGGCTATGACATTGGCAAGGGTTTTGTGGTAGGCGTTGAAGAGATGCTACAGCAATATGAGCGACTGAGTTCCATACTTCCACACAAGAGCATCACTCGAGAGCTGCGGAAAAGAGCTGAAGACTCGCGTCTAGACGTTATTCGGAGTCTGGGTGTGTGGAAATTCTATAGTTTATTTATTTTGGGTGTGTGTGTGTGGGTAGGTGGATCTTTATTAGCATAATGGAGGGTTCACGGTAAACAAACAAGTATAAAATAGCATATTAAATTCAATTGTGTGTTTACGATTGAAAATATGGGGTATTGAATCCCAATGAGTTCAAAGTGTATTTCTCACAAAACACACAATACAGGTAGGCTACGAAAGGAGCATCCTGGAGTGGCTCTATCCGTCAAAACACACCACGCCATTCGTTCAGTGCTCAATCATTGCAGAGACACTATCAGACAGCTACTGGGGAGTGGGGTACTGGACGAAGTCGATGCTGAACTGCTGTTGAATGTACGTGCATGTACATGTCCCTATAAGTATTAATGAAATTCTCTGTTATTTTAGACATACATATTAGCGTAATTTTCGTGGGCACAGGCAGAGTGGGTATTTGCACTTGTAGAGGATTGCATGTCATAGTATTAGGAACCAATTAACGAGCAATTTTGTTTGTTTGCATTTGTTTCTGTGTCATTGTTGTACATACTTATTTGGAGGCTAGTGGTCATTCTCAGAAGGATGCAGCTAATTGTTGTGACAATGTGATACGTATCAATAAATTATCACACTAAATGTTTGGTTAATAGGTCCGATACCTATCTGATCTTAATTGCTTGTTTTGGGGCCAGTTTGTCTGCAAAGTACGTAACTCCATCTTCGATCAGGTTGAGCCTAGAGTAAATAGTTGATTATCAATAATCTAGCCAAATAGACTGTTAATTTAGCTTAATTACACCACGTAATCTAATTTGGTGTTGTTCAAGCCACTTGTAACGCTAAACACACGTATACCTAATACTGTGCGTGTATAAACAAAACACACGCACACAGCTCACAAAACACAAGCGATTAGTTTCCAGTTGGTTGCGCACATGGACCAGAGGAGGTCCGACATGCGTGCACGAATCACTACAAGTACTAGTGCATTTGGCCTGGATGGACGTTATCACGTGACCGCAATGACATCAATGCACTGAACTTGTAGTGATTCGTGCACGCATGTCGGACCTTCTCTGCACATGGACACAGTACAGCAGTATTTCATGTTGTTCTTTCCCAATACAGACGATTGAAGTGAAGATGAAGAGACTTGAGCGTACGCCTGCCTCTCTCCCTCTCCCTGATCCCAAAGTGATACTCCTGGGTGTGTCCTGGCTCTCTGGGATGGATCTAGAGGGAGAGTCCTCTGTGAAGAGCTGTGCGCAGCTAGAGTACTTTTTGCACAAGGACATCATCGTGCAGTGTGGGGAGAGGCCCAAAGGACTCTACATTATCGTGTCTGGACTGGTGAAAGTAAGTGCATGGTAGAGTTCTATAGGTATACTAATCGATTAGAGTTTTATTATGATTTAGAACAATCTAATAAAACACATGAATGCTTTGAAAAATAAGTCAATCAATCCCAACTAGTTGTGAGCACTATCCATACTGTCATAACTGACGTCTGTTGTTACAAAAATTGTGCAGGTAATGACTTATCAGAGAGAGGAATGTAAAAAACCTTCCGTATCCGGTGAGAACAGCACTGACACCCAGTTCCAGGCCCCTCCCCCGCCTTCGGGGAAAAACGAGTTTGTGTCCACCGACTACTACGGAGCAGGCTCAGTGATTGGAGAATTTGCTCTCCTAGAGCACAGGGCTAGCAATGAGACGGTGGAGTGCGACACAGACGTGCAGGCCTTCCGTATCAATGTTGAGGACATGGAGGGTATTCTAGCAACGTTCCCTCATCTGGAGGAGCAGCTGTGGAGAGTCAATGGCATTCGCACTGCCACCGAGTTGCTGGCTAAACTACCAGAGTACCAGGTGACTGCTCACTGACTGCATGCTTGATTTATAGGCCTAAGATAGGTGGTTATAGTACCACACCCACTGACCCAGCATGGGCAAGATCCCTGGTCTATTGTTTGCGCGGGCTGCAGACACTTACATGTACAGCACGATCTGATGTGTTTTTATATATACATACATGTAGCAGTGCTTGAATAGTATTTTTAGCTGTTGATCAGGTGAGATGGGATTATGCTGCTCTGTGTAACGTGTTTACATTTTGGAATGGATTACAAATTAATTAATTGAAACCACCTGAGGCAACTTTGAATACCTAAAAGTACGTAGTTAATTGAGAAGTGTTGGAGTGCCTCACTTCCTTGATTCCACAGCGGCATAGATCATTGTACTCCATAATTACATGTCGGTAAACAGTCTATTGTAGACGTACACGTAACTATAGCAACGGAGTTTGTTGCAATGTTGTTCCACTATTTTTAGCCAGACAACGATACCATATAGCGGGCAAAAATATGTCATTTTCGTACAGCTCAAGATAGTGATAGTGACATTGAATCTGTTGCAGTAGAATAATTAATTTTCACATGATGCTCTACAATACGAAATCTCCGAAAATTTCCACCATACGAAAATAACCCGCTATACGGTACTTCTAAAAAGGAAGTAGTACGCGTACATTGTGTTAATTGGCTACATGTACATTCACTCACCCATGCATACATTTGCTAATTAATACTTGTTTCCCCAGGACTGGCCTGCCAACAAGCTCTTGCTGCTGTGTGAGGATGCCTACATTGAGGCCCACCCTGATGAGCCTAACCCCACTTTTGCCAACTCTGATGTGTACAGGGAGGTGGTGTTGGTGAGTGGGGAGGTCCGCTGTCTCAACACCAGGGAGAGGCTGGTGGCTCCTGTCGTCATACCAAGGAATATGAGGTGAGTCGATAGAGCTGAGCATACAGTCACTTTAAAGCCTTTTTACACAATCATGTGTATGTCAACTGGTTTCCTAGGTAACTGCTTGTAGAAATCAGGTTTTTGTTGTTCACATTTGACTTGACCTCTTGCACCTACCCCCCCCCCCCCCCGGCAGATACCTGCTACTGATCAGTGACCAGCCTCAGCTGCTGGTAATCCCTAAAATACAGCGAGAGATGCGGAAAGGCTCTATTGAACCAGACAATGTACCCGTCTACCGGAGGAAAAAGAGTTTCTCTCAGAAGATTAGGTTTGGACTGGCTAAAGTGGTACGGAAGGTGAGTATAGGGGATTCCCCTGTATCGTGTGATATGCTCATTATAATTATTGAGCTATAAATTACTGATACAGCTATTATAATAATCTCCTAAATTATAGGAAATTTGCGTATAGTGTAGGCCCTGTGAGAAACTTTCTGTTACTATTACAGCATGCATAAGATGATCTCATGCAACGTGCTCGTTCCTCCACTGCAGGTGCGTGAGGTCCTACGTAACGCATGGAATGTTATCTTCAAGAGGCTTCGTCTCAATAGGATTATGCCGAAAGATAGTATGAGCAGCACAAACGTCTCTGAGCACAACACCTCTACACACAGTGTCCTGGACTTGGAGGAATCCGTACAAAACAATGCCACGCCCACTATTCCCACCAGTGCCCCGCCCATTATGAACAGACGTATCCAATCCATTATCGACAGAAGTGTCCCGCCCACTAGTCCCAGCAGTGCCCCGCCCACTAGTCCCAGCAGTGCCCCGCCCACCCGACGACTTTGACCTTTGCACTGACTCTCAATCACAATCAGTCAGCGTCATGAAAGGCAGCAACAATAATAATTATCTATAGCTAATTTTGGATAAACTCGTTCTTATTTTTAATTTTGAATCTCATGCTGTCTATAATTAATTATTGATAAAAATGTTGTAAATGAACTTTTAATTCTCAGAACACTGTTAATAATTAAATCGCATGAATAAGGAATAAAAACACAAAACGACTTTGTTATAAAAGTATTCAGCTATAACAATAATAATTATTCAGTTGTCATTGTTTGGTGGGTCAGAGTTATTGCTGTCCATGCTGTACAGTCTGACGGGTATAGGAGGAGGGGAATCCCCTCCACTCCCCTCATCAGCTGGCTTGTCCTCAGTCTCGGGTGGTGCAACTGGCGACTTCTTCTTCACTTTGCTGTACGGTTTCGTAGGCTTTTTTTCTTCATTCGAAGTCTCCCCACTTCCTTTCATTTCTGCCGAGTCTGTAGTGTCTTCACCGTTTAATCCACGGTGGTCTTGTGCAGTGACCTTCGGTGATGCTTCTCGACTCAGGTGATGCTGCTCGTAGCATGGACTGATGAGCTCTGTAAATTCGGGCAATGTGTCTATGTTTCGATGGGGTAGTGGGGGTGTGGCTATAGCTCCGGTTAGTTTACCAATTGCCTTGAGTAGATTATCCTGAGAATTGTACAGAGGGTTATCAGTCAATTCATCATCTTGAATTTGGATATCGTCTTGTAGTCTAGGTGCCGGTACAAGCCCTGTAGCTACCATCGGTACCCTAGCCACTTCTTGAGTTTGAAGTGGGATCTGCTGTTGAACAACTGTCGCAGGGTTACTTCTGTCTAGTGTGGCATACTCATTGTCTAGCGGGAGAGCTCGAACATGTCCCGATGTTACAGGGAAGGCAACATCGTACGTTGGCATGTCTTCTTCGGCTAGAGTGCTAAAACCTTGCGAGGATGGACGGGCAGTTTCCACCAGCCCAGGTCGAGTGTTATCGAGGCCACTGTGTAATCTCTGGTACGTCTGTGTGGGGGGTGGTTCAGGGGAGGCGTGTATCACATGAACCGTGTGAGAATAAGGGTCCTCGCTAGACACGGGGGAAAGTGATCGTCTCGGGTTAGAGGGGGACTCGGGGTCGTAAGTATCGTTGAGCCATCTCTTAACTCCAGTGTGTGTTTTGACCCTGCGTAGGCCAGAGCTGGGGTCAGGCGTTGGTAGAGGTGCCCTAACAGAGCCTGCTTTCTTTATTGGGTGTAGTTTCGTGGGCCGTAGTGGAGGTTGTTCTTCGTCTGACGAGCTTGTTGACACGGGGGGTGTGATTGAGTGACGATTCGGGAGGGGTGGGCGTGTATCTCCTTCCTTTACTTTCGCTGTTCCTTCCTTTACTTTTGCTATTGCTTTCTCTAAATTTCGGTAGATGTTCTCATTGTTATCGGTGAAAAATTCATATATTCCCTCTCCTCTCGGTGATCTGCGTCCAGCCTCAAAACCAAACACTCGATCTTTACACCAATAGCCCCGGAGGCAGTCGTAAGGCCACACCCCCAACACTTGTCTCCGTGGAAACGTTGCACATATGATCTCGCTGCCAGCTGTGAGTGCCAGTAGACAAGTGTTTTGTGCTTGCATCAAATTCGTTGACTCAGATTGCTTCACATTCACTTCGTACTCGAAACAACCTAGGAATGAGAAAACAGAGTTAACTATGGTAGTGATGACAAAAGTGTATCATACGCATACGTACGTATAAAGGTCTCCTTAGCCTGTGAACACCAACCATCAATTATACTCTAGCGTAAAAATCTTTCTATACTTTCACTACGCATTGCAGTTTTCAAGACTAAGATTTCTCACATTCTATAGTGTAGAATGTCTTGCATACAACATGCTGGGAAAATTACACGATATACAATGCAGATAGCATATACAGGGAATAAACATTTACTGAAAACAACTAACAACTTAATGAATTACCCAACAAACACTATTGCACACCTTTTGTTGGGTTTCCTAGTATTTGAGAGAGCTGTATGTGATGATGCCACGCATTCATGGAAGCAAAATCAGCCGCTGAAAGGAAATATGTCTGTCCAGATGCGATCAACTTAAGGGGGAACTTGTAGCTGCACTCGTGAGCAAGAGAGAGTTTAAAAGATGGGAAGAGAGGGACAACGCCAATCGTATCCTGTTTCTGCCACCTCTTTTTCTTGTCTTTGTAGTATTCGAGCATGGCTGTGTTGGTGTCCTTGTGTAGCTTGAGAACAAAGAGGCGCTGGGTCCAGTCCCTGCTGCTCTTCGAGGGGTTGCGGCACATTGACAAAACTCCCTAGAGGGGGGGGGGGGGGTAAATATGATCAGTACAAAGTATAATATTCAGATGTGCCTAGAATTGTTGATAGTGGGCGCTATTTATAATCAATAAATTTGCAGCCCTGAGAGGTGGTGATGTCACTAATGAAGGCGTATGAATATAATTTCTGCATAATGTACTACACAATATAGTTTTCCTAATCATTGTATTGCTTAGACATGTGAGTTGAACTAATGCGGGGGGGGGGGGAGGATTTGCAACTGAAGGCTGAATTGTAATACAAGCAAACAACGCAAACAATCTCTTATTAGATAACACATATGCACAAAAATAAACGTTAGCATGTTATGAAAACACTAAGTATTGTAGAGACTAATAAAATAAAAGAATGTTTCCTACTCGTTCCTTTGTGTTTTTCATAAGAGAAAGTTGTCAACAATCGAATATCAATTAACAAAACAACAACGTAAATCACCATGTATCAAAGACAAGTGCTAGTTGGGGATTATTAGTTGAGGAATTTGCAACCATATACATTTGAAAGGTGTATGTATTCTACAAGCTTCTCTTACCTCATAGAGCACTTCCACGTTTGCCATAGCCAATGAAACCTGTTAATGACAGTGATGTCACAATCCTGCAGTGTAGGAGCTGCAGAAAGTAAGGAGTGTGTACATTAAAATATAATTATAATCCTAAATTACATTCTATAGTAATTGAATATTAATTACATTTGCCAAGAAATGCACACGAACCAAATATTAAAAAGGTAATTATGGGCAAAATGTCAAAGTGGCAAGAATTAATGTGTAAGACAGGAGTTACGAACTACCATATTTTATAGTACGATATTTATACAGTTGCACAGATATTTTGATTTCCATAGAATTATTGAGTCTCAGCCTCTTAACCATTAGGTAGATACTATCTCTATATACTCTCATGGGTAAACTCACACTACTATGTCCTGTAGAGCTGTATCTATCAAGAGAGATGCCTTGCAAGATGTCCAACCTGGATATAGCCACAATGACCTTTGCCCTCTCAAAACAAACAGTTGACGACCAATACCGGATGAATAAACGATCTTTACCTAATGGACATGTGGTTTTAATAAGGTTGTAACGTCAAGCTAGTGAACGATGGGATTGAGTGAGGACGTCAGCTACATCACCCTATGCAAGCCCTTGCCGCTGGTGCTTCACGGCTATGTGTGGCCTTTTGCTCTGGTGTATGTCTCCTTGGTTTCAGTGTGGATAGGAGGGGTGTACGGACTGGATGAGTCTCCTGAAGTGTTCTACCTCTGTCTGGCTGCCGTAGCTGCAGTCAATATCATCACCTGCTTGTTCTGTGTCTGGTCCATGCATGTACGGTGTGCTCTCACATGCAAACAGGCACGTGCTGATACGACCATCAATAATTTCATTAAGTGCCTAATTTCAGTATTAAAGTATGATCTTCACTACCTGTACTGTCTACCTTCCCCTGGTACACACACACACACCCACACACACACCACACACCCACACCACACCACCTACACACACCACCCCACACACCACACACACACCACACACCCTCACTACAGGTCGGGGACATTACAGAGGCGTCTCTAGTGAAGGTGGTGCCCACTCCTAACAATGGCTATCCTGAAATGGTCTCGTTAGTCAAACAAAAAGTATGTTCTCTTTATTCATGCATACATGTACCTCAACAGGCCGCAACACAAGCCCTCTAGACTGCTAGACTACTACCAGTCCTACGTTAGAATATCTATGACCGATTGGAAAATTGTTCTCTTATGAGTAGTTTACTTATTCTTCACTTAATAAAACAAGTTACGTACATGCATGTACCCCCCCCCTTAGCACAAAGTGACGAGAGAAGAGCAGGTGTGGTTTGTGTTTCAGAAGATCAAGTATATACAGCTCGACGGACAGTTCCAGCCGGTGGAGTTCCCCGTGGCCAGACCGTATACAGACTACCACAACTGGAGAGGCTACGATGGACTGATGCCAGTCTCTGCAGCTGAGCAGCGCTTTGGGAGGAACAAGTGAGCGACTATGAGTATTGTGATTGTTGTATCAAGTTAACACAGTGTCAGTTTATCTACCGAGATAGTTCCTTTGTGTATACAAAATGTTTTCAATGGCTTAGATTTGGTTGCCTTATATTATAAATAGCACGTTTCCCACTGTATACAGTGATGAGTATTGTACACCAAGTCTTGGTACAATGTATGTACAGTACTGTAGATTATGCTCACAACTCTACCTGCTCCATTCCAATTATCCTCTCTGTGTGTGTAGACTGGACATGACTCTGCCAGATTTCTGGGCCATGTTTTTGGAGAGGGCAACTGCTCCGTTCTTTGTGTTCCAAGTGTTTTGTGTGGGTCTGTGGTGTCTCGATGAGTTTTGGTATTACAGTCTCTTTACTCTCTCCATGTTGATCGTCTTCGAGGTAGTCCTCGTGAAGCAGGTGAGGATCATGGCTTGAAGCTGTGCATTTGTACCAATTAATGCTACTTGTGTGTACAGCTTACAGTCTTTAGCATTGACAAAATGTATATAACATGATGGCATAATACTTACATAATTGATGAGCAATATGGCCTTCAGATTGTATTAATTTGCTGTGATTTTCTGTTCCTCTAGCAACAACGTAACTTGTCTGAGATTCGCAAAATGGGAGCTCAACCATTCTCCATACAGGTACCATAGCAACGTGTACATGTGTATGCACTGAAGCTGCTGACATTACATGCACCTGTTACTGCAACGTGTACATTTGTTGAGAGTGAGTATCACTGTACATGCAGTTAGAGATGACTGTGTTGTTGTCCCCTTGTCTTGTGCAGGTATATAGGGAGGGCAAGTGGAGCAAGATGTCTACTGATCAGCTGCTTCCTGGAGACCTGGTCTCAATAGGTGAGCAATGTGGGATGGTCAACAAGTACAGACTAGAATAATCCGCTCAATTGAGTTGCAATGCTAGAGTTGTTCAGCTAGAGTATTTTATGTACAAACACCAGGTAACTTTATATAGACATGCATAAGCCTAGCTCTGTCAGTAACTGGACTAATATACTGTTTCTTAAATGGCTTGACTTCAACCCACTCTCTCCCCCCCACTCTCCCTCAGGGCGTTCCAAGACTGGTGACCTGGTACCGTGTGACATTCTCCTCCTGAGAGGCTCCTGTATCGTGGATGAGGCCATGCTCACTGGGGAGTCAGTGCCTCAAATGAAAGAACCTCTCTCTATCGACAACGAACGCCTGGACTTAACTAGAGACTCTCGTTTGCACATGCTCAATGGAGGAACAAAAATCGTCCAACACACACCTCCAAACAAATCGGACAAAGACGGAATTCGACTCCCTGAGAGCGGTTGCCTAGGCTACGTACTTCGGACAGGCTTCAATACGAACCAGGGGAAACTTTTGAGGACGATTTTATTCGGAGTTAAGCGAGTGACGGCAAATAGCCTCGAAACCTTCATGTTTATAATGTTCCTACTTGTCTTTGCCCTCATGGCTTCTGGCTATGTGTGGGTATACGGCACCGTGAATCCAAAGAGAAACAAATACAAGCTTTTCCTTGAGTGTACGCTGATTCTGACCTCAGTAGTACCCCCGGAGTTACCAATAGAGCTGTCCCTGGCTGTTAACACATCACTGTTGGCTCTCACCAAAGTGGGGATATTTTGCACTGAGCCGTTTCGTATACCGTTTGCTGGGAAAATTGATGTGTGTTGTTTTGATAAGACTGGTACTCTGACGAGTGACAACCTGGTGGTGCAGGGAGTGGCCGGTGTGGAGGGGTGAGTGGGTGGTGTGAGTGGGTGGTGCAGGGAGTTGTGTGGAGTGAGTGGGTGGTGTGCAGGGTAAGTGGGTGGTAAAACCGATTATGAAACCTTTTGTAGATACTGTAGATACTGGAGAGCTAGCTGATATTAAGATAATTTGCCGGACATGTTACTCCCTGTCCCCCTACAGAGCTACGGCTGGTGATAATGAGAAGAGACCTCCTATCATGGCAGCTGGTGAGAGTCCATGGGAGACCCAATGTGTGTTGGCCTCATGTCAGTCCCTGGCCCTGCTGGAAGGAGAGGTGGTGGGGGACCCTCTGGAGAAGGCCTGCATCACAGCCATCAACTGGACCATCAACAAAGGTCTCGTCTGCTAATTATGCTTTATTTTTGCCATTTTCCTAGAGGAATTGTCCTCCTTATAATCACTGCTAATTTTTCACACTAGATTAACCTGTTATAGTAAAATGTCCTTTTCTCATGGTTTACCTTATCTTTCTTCCGTTGATACAGGAGATACTGTGAGCCCTCGCAAAGGTCGTCGTACCACGCTCAAGATCTGTCAACGTTTCCATTTTGCCAGTGCTTTGAAGCGTATGTCTGCTGTGTGTGCGATGCAGTCCCCTAGTGGCTCCACTCACCTCGCCACGGTCAAGGGAGCACCAGAGGTCCTGCAGGACATGTTTAAGAATATTCCCGAGGGATATGAGTCCCTCTACTCAAAGCTGACCCGACAAGGAGCACGTGTGCTGGCACTGGGGTATCGTCATATGGGCAGTCTGTCACAGAGAGAGGTGCGTCATCTGGTAGCCAGAGAATTGACGTTTAGCCTAGATATAGCCTCGATCCCAGGCCTGAGGCCTTGTGAAGGAGGCTAGCCTAGATACTGCCAAGGGATTACAAGCCCTTGATACTACCTACTATCAGTATGATCTCAGCAGTGTATGTGACTGTCTAAGCGAATCAGCTGGCTTTAACACACGACACATTATGTCCACTCTATTACATACGAACGTAATGTACATACATTGTGTGTGTTGTGTGTGTGTTTTGTGTGTGTTGTGTGTGTGTGTGTGTAGGTGCATGACCTCAAGCGTGAGGATGTGGAGAGAGAGTTGATCTTTGCTGGTCTGGTGGTCATCAGTTGCCCTCTGAAGGAGGACTCCAAACGAAACATTAAGTGTCTCCACGACTCATCACACTTTGTAAGTGATGGCTACTGCCAGCATCTATGCTTGTAACATTGATGGCTCTATCAGTGATTTATTCATGGATAGTCAGTAGTACAGTCACGCGCATATAAGCTCTGAGTAGAGTATTCCTAGAGTTGATCATAAGGAGCTCTCTCGTTTACTACATGTACTTGTATTTCGTACTGTCCATAACTTGAGGTACGTGTATGCATGAGCATCTAAATCTAAAAAGTATAGCAGGCCTATCGTGTGTGTTTGGGCTATAAAACTGGTCTCATATCCTCACACCTGTCACAGGTT
Organism: Halichondria panicea; assembly: GCF_963675165.1. Classification (NCBI taxonomy): domain Eukaryota; kingdom Metazoa; phylum Porifera; class Demospongiae; order Suberitida; family Halichondriidae; genus Halichondria; species Halichondria panicea. The sequence goes on from NC_087386.1 coordinate 911,328, forward strand.
GTCATGCTAACAGGAGACAACCCCCTGACAGCTTGTCACGTTGCTAAGGAACTCAAGATAACCACACGGAAGATCCTCGTACTCACGCCCACTCAGGATGGGTGGGCATGGCAGTCTGTTGGTGGGAATCGTACTGTTTCCATGGATACACAACCGGCCGAGTTAGGAAGCACTTATGATCTGTGTCTAGCAGGAGAAGTAAGTTATTGTCAAGTTAACAATGAAAAGTACTCTAGAATCTGTGTACAATTAATTGAAGGCGTCATTTTTTTAAAATTGTTGTTACTAAGTGCTCTATATGTACTGTACATTTGCTTGCATGACTTTATCAATTCACTAATCACAGGGGCTAACTCATTTGCTCAAGGCCGAGAACAAGCGTCTGTTCCAATCAATCCTCCCTTACATCAAGGTGTTTGCTAGAGTGGCTCCCAAACAGAAAGAGAGTGTAGTCACATCGTACAAGTCCCTCGGCTATGTAACCCTCATGTGTGGGGACGGGACTAATGACGTGGGAGCACTCAAGCACGCCGATGTGGGTGTGGCGCTACTCTCCACTGTACCTATGGGGAAGAAGGAACCGGGGAAATCCCCTGAGCCTTCCGAGTTGACCAGACGACCTTTGCACCCTGCTCTAAAGTGAGGATGTTGCGTAACAATTTATTGTGTGTATTCTATTTATCTGATCTCCATAATTATGTAGGGCATCCAAACCACTCACCCCTCTGCAGCTGAGAGAGGTACATTAATCGATTATGTGTGTGTGTGTGTGAATTATGAGGGGAAGTATCTTACATGCATGTACGGTTATAATAGCTACTAAAGATTGTGTACTCCCTCCATAGAAACGAATGAAGGATCTGGTGACCAAGATGAAGGAGGCGACGGAGCCTCAGCTGGTGAGGCTGGGAGACGCCTCCATCGCCTCACCCTTCACCTCTAAACACTCCAGCATTGCATGCAGTAAGTGTGTCTGTGTGCATGTTCTGTAGTCTCCTATAAGAAAGGGGGCCGGGGATGGTTTTGAAGAAAGTGGGAAAGCGTAGGGGAATGTGGTAAAGAAGAGTGGGAACATTAGGGAAGAAAGGAGTATATTATTATTATAGTGTCAAAAACTGTTCAACAAATTCTTTCCAATGGGTATTTTAGGGGACATGTACATTACAGTGATCAGTTTGTTATAAATTATGACCACTATTCTCTCTTGCCTACAGTATGTCATGTGATCAAGCAGGGCCGGTGCACTCTAGTGACCACACTACAGATGTTCAAGATCCTGGCTCTCAATGCTCTTATACTGGCCTACTCTCAGAGTGTGCTCTACCTGGATGGCATCAAGTTCTCTGACTTGTGAGTCATCCGCTCTCCTCATTACCGTTTCTTATAAAAACTAAATCAAGGGCAGTACGTTACATATTTGTCTTACCTTGGCCTACAGCCTGTCGTCGTTTGGCTTTCTGGTAGACGTGTACTTTTAGTATATCCACCAAGTGCACAGTTGCAGTACATGTAATAGTGTTTATGTATACATATTCTTTGTGTCAACAGCCAGGCCACTCTCCAAGGTCTATTACTAGCTGGTTGCTTCCTCTGCATCTCAAGATCAAAGGTGCTACTTTAATGCATGGTAGCTCATTTAAACCTTGCCTGCCTATAGCTATACACTTCAGTAGTGGGTATTAATATTGGTTAGCTCTCTTTGAGGGCCCAGACTTGACTGCCCCTAATACACATGACTGTATGAATCCTACAGTTATATAACCATAGTCCCCCCCTCCCCTCCCCCCTCCCTCCCTTCCTCCCTCCCTCCCTCCCTCCCTCCCTCCCTCCCTCCCTCCCTCGTGCAGCCCCTCCAAGTCCTCTCCAAGGAACGCCCTCTGCCCACCATCTTCAACCCCTACATGATCCTCACCGTCCTCCTGCAGTTTGCAGTCCACTTCTCGTGTCTAGTGTACCTCGTGGGCGAGACAAAGGCCAACTATGGGAACAGGTACATGTACCATAATTATAGTTTTACTTATAGTATTTATGGGACTTGTGGGAAGCTATGGCATCAGATCGTTACTCCATCCATGATACAATGTATGAATTCTGTAGCACTGAGGAGGACGTGGACTTAGAGAAGGAGTTTGAACAGAATGAACTCAACAGTGCCGTCTACCTTATCTCCATGGCAATGCAAATCAGCAATTTTGCCGTCAATTATAAGGTACATATAAGCAATACTAGAGCATGTGTGTGAATGCTGAGTCAATGTCTCCCTGGAACCGGGACCAGTTTGACAGTTGTACTGCGTAGTGCACATCACTGGAACTCTAAATTGGCATTATCATAGTAATCATAGCACCTGTAGCTAGTGTGTAAGGTTTTCTTTGCAGTTAGCCATAGCAACTGACGGTTTAGCAACCCCTACTACTGTCACAGTTGTTTTGTTGCAACGTACTATATACATGTACCATGAACTGTATCTGTAGGTATGTACTGGAAATCTAGTTGTGTGCATTCATTATCTGGTGTCCCTGATGTAGGGCCACCCCTTCATGGCCAGTCTATCTGAGAACCGACCGTTGGTGGTCAGCCTCATAGTCGCAGGCAGTGTCGTGTTTGTCATTGCCTCAGGGATCATGCCAGACCTCTCAGCAACCTTTGAGATTGTCTCATTCACTTCAGAGGTAATGAATACATGCAGTAGTTAAATGTTGCATAATCCTGACTTTTTTTATTGATACAGTTTCGGCAAAAGTTGCTAATGGTACTGCTGGCTGACTTCCTGTTTTCGTATTTGTTGGACAGATCGTTGTCTCTTGTGCTCGGATATTCCAAGCCCAAACTGCCAAAATTAATGTAGCTAATAACTAGCTGTAGGGAAAATTAGGTTATAATTTTGTTTGTTGTACCAATTAATTTATTCATTATGTGCGGTGTGTCTCGAGAATAAGGCGAGACATAAAATCTGAAACAGTTTGTTCTACCGACGACCTTTCCCTGTATTTCAGTTTGAAAATTTATTCTTGAATACACAAAAGGACAAGTACATGTACATAATAATAAGCTAGCAGGGAGCTATATAACTCGAAATAACTGGAACTATGACAACTGCTTGTCCAGAGATAGTATGGAAAAACACAAGGAAAAGATCCTTCTATGTAAGATTATACAGCGTCATCTACCCGCCTCAGTGGTAGTACAATTATGTTATATTGTTTGTCCCACAGAATAGAGAGGGTGATTACGGATTTATCTATAGAGTTTTGGATGTTGAGAATGAGGGTTGTGCCAATGATGATGAACAAGATGACGAGGTGGTGGACTTGGAGGGTATGTATAGCTATTGTATTCGTGCTCGTGTTGCTATGGTGATGTGTTGCAGAGGTGAGGAGGCAAGTGGAGGTGGATCGCTTCCTGGCCGAGTTAAGAAAGGGTGTGGTCAAAGCAGGGGGTGGTCTCACTGAGGAGCAATGTAAGCATTGGCTTTTACATTATTATACTGAATTCCTTAAGCAATGGTTATTTGATGATCAGAATCTCTTACTAAACTCCTGATTTAATAGACACATGTAAAATATAAACCTCAATTCTGTGTCTATAGTGGACGAGGGCTTCAGGCAGCTGGCTAAGGACCTCACTGACAACAATCTGTACATGAGATTTCTGGAGGAAAAGGAGGTTGTGAGGTATGCATGTGTGTGTGTGTGTGTGTGTCTGTGTGTGTGTGTGTGTGTGTGTGTGTGTGTGTGTGTGTGTGTTTGCTACATGATTATGCATTAAATGTGACCATTACTTGTGTGCAGTCTGCTCTGTAAAACCTTTGCCTGCTGTGCTTGTGCATAATCATTATACTAGGCTAGTAATGTCTGGGGCTTGCAAATTTGTGTATCAATACATGCGGTGTAGAACGTATTTGCTCCTTTGTTGTGCTCTCCTCTCTACAGGAAAGATCCTACTGCTGAAGAGAGCCATGTAACACAACTGATGGCTACGCTCACCCAAAGCATTGACAAGTGAGCTGCAATCTTATTGCAAATTTCTTGTTTTAAAAATAGTTGTATGGTAGTTGTATGGTAAAATGTTGACTTCATATTAGACTAGTTGTGCTCAAGGTCATGTGATTCTTTTTGGAACTCTGAAAATTTGCTGTAGGTACAAGAGAGAGCTTGCAGAGTGGGCAGCAGTGCTTGAAGAGAGAAAACAAGTAACCGAGCAAGCCAAGGAAGGGTACTCTAAGGAGAAGCATTTGCACTTCCTCAAACTTCCTGCCAGAGATGTGGAGCCTCTCAAAAGCTTTCTCTCACCCGAGCAGCTGTCTTTGATAGAATCTGAGGACTCCTCTGAGTTTGTCGGTACCACTAATCAACAGCTGGATCTGTTGGTATGTACAATGGTACATGTATGTACAGTGAACCTTTCTATAGCGGTCATCCTTGGGGAGACCAACTGTCTAAAGAGGGGGCCTATACTAACACGCATCCAATTACATGCTATAGTGGAGACTTTTGTGCCTATTAACATAATCTGGCTGGATTCTATGGCTATAACTGTATTTGGCGAATTGTACTGAAACTTCAATGTATAGAAACAATTGTTTATTGAAAGTGGATGTTTGTGTGTGTTCTGAGCTAACCAACCGTATCCATACACACACATGTGCAGGAGTGTCAATTGGACCAGGAGTTGACCAGACTAAGCTCACTGTGCGATTCCAGCCATCAACCTAATATGCTCCTAGGTAATTGTTGAGTGATACAGATACCGTCGTATAGAGGGTACTTTTTATGGGGCAAAATATTCGTGATTTTCGTGGTTGAAGGTCTGACCACGAAACCACGAAAATATTACCCACCACAAATGTCTCAATATTGCTGAACCACGAATATTTTGTCCCCCGAAAATTACCCGCTATACGGTAGTTATTAATTATCTAAAATGTTTGAAGATTTTGAAATTACGACACGTTACTGATTGTTGCCACAACCACATCGGTTATGTACACAGAGTGTGAAGATTGATTTCATGAGACTATCGTTTATTTTATGCAGATCAATCCGTGATGAAGGCCACACCCAGGACTCTGTTCCGAGCCGTCATAGACACTGACCCTAACCGAACTCTTAGTTAATGCATCTCATTGTGTGTACATGACTCCTATTATGTAATATTAATATTTTTATTGTACATCATATTCTGCTCACATGATCATTGATGTATGTATATACAAGCAGTTTCTATTATGAATGCACTAGCGTATTGTTCACTCCAGGCCATATTCACACATAGTATTAATTGTTAATTATAATCCTCCTCGGTATTGTCTACTACTCATGAATAGAATTGTCTTGAATATGTACACGTAGTCACATCACATGATCACAGATCTAGAAACACGTACATCAAGTTAAAACAGATTGGTCCATGAATGAAACGCATAAAATGTACAACACATCCATTCTCTGTTTAACATACGACAGACAAAGAACGCACAGAAAAAGACGCAACACATTATAGATATAGAAAGAGACACCTAGGGAATCTGTATAATAACTGGTCCTCGCTGTTGAGTAGGAATGGTTGTGTTTGTGAGATTAGGTACCCTCTGGCTTTTGAGTCTTTGCTTTACGTCTTGCACCATGTGATTTCTCACTTCCCAATATGAGGGGACTTCAGATCCGTATGCGTACACTTGACCTCGATAGTTGTCGCATGTGAAACACAGCACATGGTAGAGTTGGGTGACATTGCTTCTCTCCAAATAATACCTCAAAAGAACTTCGTTTCTGGACAAATCGTAGACTGAGAATCGATAGAGTTTCATCAGCTCTCCCGGATTGTCAGTTTGCTGCGAGCCATAGAAAGGAACGGGCTCAAAGAATTGTGCACAGTCGATTCTAAAGTCTCGACCATCAACCGTATGTGGGATTCGCTCACGTACGAAGGCATTACATATCGAGTTGGGTAGTAGCTTTGTCCCCCAGCGATTTCGAACAGCAATCATTTCTTGAACGATGACATCAGCTTCAATTCTACTCTCTGCATCACCTTTAGAGGAAAGACTGCTCAAATGAACTTGACATTCCATGTACAAGCGATCCATCAGTGACAAAAATTCTTGACTGGGACTATCAAACTTTGAATGCCATTCGTAAGCTTTTCTCAAATTCTCCATTACGTCTATTCCTCGTGGTGATCTCACTCCGTCTCCTTGTACATCTAGCTCTGTGGGTAGACCGTTCGTAGTGTTTCTAAAACTTCCGCTGCTTACGATAGGCTGTCCAGTAACAGGAAAATCTTGGGGCTGTCCGGAAAATGATTGCAAGTACTGTCCACCTACTCTCTGCTCGGAGAGATGCATTCCGTTTCTGGCTTCGTTCTGATCACTGTTGTTCATTGAGACATTCACCACTCCACCCTCGTATCCATATCCACTCATTCCTCCGTCAGCAGTTCCCATTAATGGTTGATTTGTAGGACTGTCAGATCCTACTTGATCTTCTTTACTCTCCATGCATCCCATCTCCAAAGCTAGCGCCAGCAGTATAGTACAGTATAGTCGCTTGAAAAGGACGCCTTGCTGCGCTTCTTGTTGACTCGACTGATATGATCATATGATGGGCGTGACCCTCCTCTCCCACGAGGAGGCACCACGCCCATCAGCTAAATAAAGGTCACAAGAAGGTCAATTTGGAAGTCATGTAGTCATGGTAACTCTGACCTTTGTCCCCAATAAATAAATGGGCATTATTTAGATAACAACTGCTCTGCTCTGCTCTGCATTGAAGATGACTGCTCTTATGCAACTAGAAGGAGATCCTGAACTGGTGCAGAGGTATGTGTGAGTACAGCCCTATGGAGTATATTGCTGCACTAGCCTTAGTTACATTAACTGCACTCTGTATCTGTGCCTAGGTGCATAATAGAAGGCCCTCTTGATGTGCACCCAAGCCTGAGTGCAGTGGTGGTCCACTATGATGTTGAAGCCATGGTGGTGTCAGAATATGGAGAGCCAATGGTTGCCGATAGAAAAAGATGTAACCGAGTGTAAGTTTGAAGTATATTCCCTAAAGCTCTTAAAATACTACACACACACGCACGCACACACACACACACACACACACGCACACACACACGCACACACACACACACACACACACACACACACGCACACACACACACACACACGCACGCACACACACACACACAGGCTTAAAGTGAAGAACCTTAGCGAGGGTGCTGATCTTCATTCTCTGGCATGTCAGATAGTTGCAAAGTGTGACCTCATTACTCCTAATCGAGTGCCTGAGCTCGAGCAGATTCTGGCATACCTTCAGAGCAGAAAAGATTACAAAGGAGGAATAGATGGTATACTTCGTATGAGTACCTGACCTTACAGCTACTTCAACTCCTCATGCTTACAGGTGTGGATGTACTGCAGGACTCGTCTCAAAAGCTAATGAAACAGGTTGGAGATCTCCAAGAGGTGATTTATAACGACCATCCACATGCATGTAGGATTAGCGTGTTATTTTTCTTACAGCCTACAGAGCAAGCCACCATGTCTGACCTAGACTCTTACCTCGAGTCTCTATATGACGACCTTCAAGCTAAGATCAGTGGGACGGCTCTCATACTACACTTAGCACGAACACCTGACAACCTAATTGAGCTCGCTGGGAACGGTATGCTTCGTTTACACTGTACTAATTGCTGCTTCTCTATTATTTTAATCCATGCTGTATTAGAGTCGTTTTTTCTTGCGTTGGCTCGTGTGCTGAGAGATGACTGGAAGAAAAGCATAGACCTCACCACCAACATAGTGTACATCTTCTTCTGTTTCTCTACCTTCACCAATTTCCACACCATCCTTTCAAAACAGAAGGTACGTAAGTAGGCCCAGCTGCATTGACAATATTTAGCTCATTATTGTGTGTACTGTACATTGTACCATTTGCAGATTGGGTCCATGTGTATGACAATCCTGGAGTACGAATTGAAGAGGCATAAAACTTTGCTAGAAGAGCTTACCAAGAAAAAGAAGACCAAAACTTGTATCCATTCCTACGTAATGTGTCAGTGTTGCTCATTTGTGCATGTAACTTCCTTGACTCTGAGATCCAGCTAAGACAGACGTTTCTAGTAGCAAGAAAGAGTACGAGAAAGGCAAGAAAAAGTACCAGAGCGTGCTCAAGAAACAGGAAACTCTGCTAAGAGGTAAAACAAACAAAAAAAGTTGTCTGTCTATTGGATGGATAAGTGCAAAATTACTCCTGGCTCTTTTTAAATTTGAATGTGCTTTTCCATCTCTTTCCAGTTTCACTGTACCTTCTCCTGAACTTGGCAGAGGACACTCGAGTGGAGCTTAAGATGCGGAACAAGGGACTTCCCCTGCAGCTGTGCTCCCTACTAGAGAGGGACAACCAGGAGCTGCTCATACTGGTTGTATCATTCCTCAAGAAACTCAGTATCTTCGCTGAGAACAAAGAGGATATGGTCAGTATTGTGTGGTAGCTTAACCTTTAACACATGTTAATCATACATGTACATTAGGCTGTATTAATAGCCTCTAAATAGCGATTGCATCTCTAATTAAAAGACCCCCTCCCTCCCTATGTTCAATTGCACGTACTACTACAAGAATATGGAGATTGAATTGTACGAAAGGGTTATTTTTCACGCAGGCTAAAGCCATTATCATCAAGAAGCTGACCAAGTTGATCCCGTGTGACAATGAGGTGAGCACAACCGAGAGGCTACATTATGACTGTGTTTATAGTTCCACAATGTCAATAGATTCTGGTCAACGTGACGCTTCGTCTGATTCTAAACCTGTCCTTTGACCCCAAACTGAGGCAAGAAATGGTGAAAGTTGGAATCCTCCCGAAACTAGTGGCTCTTCTGAGTAAGTCATACACTGTACGTACGACACAGTACTCAATAATAGTAATTTTTGCATCTGTAGCCTCACAGTAATAACTTTATGCTGTTCGGTAAGTGTATGTTGCTTGTGTGTGCAGAGGATGATAGCCACCGTACTCTGGTGCTGTGTATCCTCTACCACATCAGCATTGAGGAGAAGAACAGGCCAGTGTTTGCCTACACAGACTGTGTACCTCAGGTGAACAAACATATTATATGCACGTCTAGTCTACCGATGATGTGGTACACTACATGTACTGCTGTAAGATATAGTGAATGGACTATGACAGTAGACAAGTTTATTCTGTATTTATTATTATGGGGACAAATTTGCCTTTTTTTCGGGGGGTCTTTATTTTTGTTAACTGGCTCAAAAATATGGTAGTCCTGACTACCTCTGGTCCTTCCCCACCCTATATACAGCTAATGAAGGTGATAGTGGAGTGTCAGGAGGAGCTGGTGGACCCGGAGACCATTGCACTGGGCATCAACCTGGCCTGTAGCCCTCGCAATGCACAGTTTATGGTGAAGGGGCCTGGACTGAAGCTGCTCATGAGGAGAGCATTCAAGACTCTTGATTCCCTACTGCTCAAGATGATTAGAAATATCTCACAACATCAGGGACCAATCAAGAAGCTGTTTCTGGTGAGTCAAGCTTGACGGTACATTCCATCCCACACATTTTGATCAGGTCACTTTTTGGCATAAATTAAAGATAAGCGATAGTTAGAGCTATGAACATACGTGTACATGCATAATTATAATGTTTCAGTTTGAAATTGAACCTTCCCTAATCACATGTACGGGTGTACAGTTGTTTATTTAGAGAATTGTTTCTCTCCCCCCCTCCCGTGCTCAGCCATTCCTGACGGAGCTGGGCAAGCTCCTCAAAGAGAGTGTGGACGATGAGGTGTGTGTGGAGGTGTTGGGTATACTGGGGAACCTGTTACTACCTGAGGTGGACTTTGAGAGGGTCGTCAGTCAACTAGAGCTCATGCCATTCATTGTGGCTAAGCTCAAGGTTAGTGGCACAGTGGTAGTTAATCTGTGCAATACAAGTATATAACCTTTCCCTTGTTTTTAACGTTGTGCTAGAATATGGGACAGTACGATTTACTGTTAGCGCTGTCATCATTGCATTTGTATTGTAGCCCATGGCCATACAATGTACATTGTAGGTTAAGTTAAATACTGCATGTACGTGGACCTTCATACTTACTCTACTTCCACCTCAGGATCCAAGTATCAAGGACGATATACTTCTAGAAGTGATCAACGTGTGTGGAACCTTCTCTCTGGATGAGAAATGTGCCCAGCTACTGATGAATGAAGGTCTGCCAGACCTGTTTGTGTCAATTCTCAAAGGTACTATATACAACAACAACACGTGATTCCATGCACTGTACACATACTTAACACTTCGGTTGTGCTCTAAAAAGCTATACTTACGAGTTTTCCTTTTACAGCCAAACAGGAAGATGATGAGCTTGTGCTGCAGATCGTGTACGTATTCCACCAGTTGATTCTTCACCAGTCCACTAGAGAGAAAACCATCAAAGAGTCACGTATCCTATCAATACACGCATCTATAGTGTACATGTACTCAACCTATATCCAGGGACAGCTTGGCCTCACTGCATGACTGTATTAGGTTTAATGCCCTTGACTATAAGTACAGAAGTTCCTGAGTATCTCTTGGAGCTCATGAATGATAAAAACAAGGAGATTTGTAAATTGTGTTCAAGATCACTCGACATTGTTGCTGTAAGTACACACACTGTATATGACTGTATATACATGTACACCACTCTCACACAACATCCTTCGTTCATATCAGTTGCACATAATAATTGCTCAAAGTCACTGCTCGTTTTTGTTTTATCGTCTATAGGAGTTTGACCCTGATCGAGCGGAGAAGATCAAACACGAGCGATTTCGTTGGCACAACTTTCAGTGGCTTGAAATAATGACTGGGGAGTCTCTGCACGAAGACAGTGAAGAAGAAATCGATGAAGACTACCTTGACCCTCGCTACCTACACACGGCTGCTGAACTGTATGACAACCCAGAGCTGTATTATGAGATGCAGAGCCAGCTTGAGACTTCACATGGAGGAGATGGGTATCAAGTTGAAATTGGGAGGAATTTTGACATTGATGAGGACGTTGACTACTCTGCTACGAGTGCTTATAGTAGACGAGAGCCTGGATTTGATGAGGCTGTCGGTCAAACCCTCTCCCCAAGACAATACTCCATGCTAATGAACTCAATGCAAGAGCCTCTATCCATGTACACCACTACTGATAGTAGGCAGTCTGTGATGGAGGGACTTGAACAAGACTATGACGCTCTGGAGATGTACAGTAGAGGAATGTATGAGATGACCAGCCCTAAATATGACACTATGCCTGTCGAGGATGACTACAGTGACCACCCTGCCTTTGCTGGACATGACTACAGTAGTGTAGCTCCTATCAGCAGACCTCCCACTAGATATGGTTTTTAGTCTCATCAAGAGCGATATTATTTATTTGTGTCATGGAAACATGCATATACAGTTGTATATTATGTTTTGCAGTTTTTAAACAATAAACTATCACCACACGTACATGCAGTCATTATTATTTTCCAGTTACACATGTTCAGCTATAGGTTAATTAATTAATAAACTCTCAGGAGTACATAAAATTAACTTTTGGTCACCCCTTTGATCTTAAGGCAGCCATGATGTGTATGTTCAAAGCATAATGATAATTAAAATCGATCTGTATGTATAAATTATGTACATGTATGTGGTCATTGTTAGCAAAAATTAAAGCTCATAAATTGGATCAGCTATTAACTGTACCAATGAAGAAAGAGTAGGGAGAAAGAGCACATGATCAATATAAACAAAATCCATAGTCTCAGGCTTGCTTTGTTCTTGATTGCCTGTAGAGAACAAAATTAATAGTGACAAGGAGATCTTATAAATAAGGGTGGTGCTATAATTATACCTGTCTGATTTGCTCATTTCCAGACGTCACATTTTCAGATGCTGTCACCGTCAGATCTGATGCTATATCCAACTGCTTGGCCTGAACATAGAACATAGAACAGAGTTGATAAAGTGAGTCATAAGGGACACTGGGGAGGAAGCCAACACCTACGATGTACCTGTACCAATACTTTCTCAGCAAATATCTCTTGCAGTTTAGAGATCTCAATGACCTTCCCTTCGATCTGTCTCACTTCATCCACCAGGGTGCTCATCTCAGCAAACATTTGCTCATTCTCCTGAGCAAACTGTAGAAAATAGCACATACACTGTTAAAATGTGTGAGTACAGCATCTCCTTCTGTACACATGGTATTTAATCGTAAAGCCTTTGTCTTGTTGTGTTTTTGTCTTGTACACAGTACGTGTGTACACAGAGACGTAGTAACTTCTATATTTATACGTGGAGAGCTAGAACCTATCCAGACCTATTTCAGTGTTCTGTCATTATATAATTGTGTCATTACTGTGCATACTTGCACGTAAGGGCGACAACAACATTAGCCTTGTTTGGCTATTTGGTCTTCCCTTTTTATGTACTTTGTGCATAGAACTTGAAATAAAATAAAGAACTCACAACAGTCCTTTCTTCTTCGGTGAGGATATCTGCCTCGTGGTTAACAGTCACCAGTCTATCATTGTCGTTTGCCCCTCTGATGCCAACAGTAACGGAGGGTGCCTCAGCTGTAACATGAGATGCACACATAACTAGCTGGGACAATTAAAATCCTAGTAGACAAGTTTGGATGGGATGTTAGTAAGCTCAGGTATATACGTATTTTAGCTACTTGACATACAACATTACACTACATTGTACACAATAAAGCACATGCCTTCATCATTAGTTTCTCCAGAACCTTCATCATCATCAGCTGTCCCAGTGTCACCATTACCTGAGGAGACCTCCGTGGGTGAGGGTGCCAGTACAGGTTTCTTGTGGCCATGAAGTTGCAGTCGAGCTCTGGGAAACAACAATATTTTTAGTGCCAAATTACAAAAAGGAGCTCTCTATGCATTCTTACGTTCTTTTTCTGTCGACAATTCTCTTGACTCTGATTGCTCTCTGTTCACTATACAACTTGCACACGTCTGCATAATGTACAAAAAAAGATAGCTAAACTGACGGCTCCCCAACACGCACGCACGCACACACACACACACACACACACACACACACACACACACACACACACACACGGATTAAACTATACGTACCTTTGAGGTAGTTTCCCAATGACTCATAGACAGCTTGACGGTGCTTTCGACACTGGAGACCAATACTCACTGAAGACACTGAAGCAGAGAAGAGAACAAAACACAAAGGTAAAGTTAGTACGACTCATACACCAGTATATACGTGATGGTGGCAAATTATAAGAGGTATTGAATTAAGGATTTGTGTTTACCGTCTTTATGCAAGGCTTGTACTTGTTTGGAGAGCTCTTGAATGAACTGTTGAGCCTCATTGTCGATCTGGTCCCTCTCAGAGTCGGTCATAGAAGAGGGTTTTGATATCAAGTGTCTGCAATGAAAAGTCATGCATATTGAGTAAAATTCATAGACTCTAAAGAGCACAATTTGTTGATAGTGAACGCACCCAATTGAATTGATGTACTTTTTTCTGTGCTCGAGTAGAAAGTCTCGAAGTTTCGAAATACGCATAATCTAGACGGCCGGGGGGGTCAACAAAAATGTATACGGTTTGTGAAAAATGTACGGAATTGAAACTCACTAAATCTTTGCTTTCTTGTGAGAACTGAGTTGGTTTGTGTGACGACTTGCTCAGAATGTTAGAGTCGTTCACCGACCTACGCTGAGCCTTGAGGCGAAGACGGATTGTCTTGACAGTCGCCAGGAACAGTTGAGTGAGGTCCATATTGTTGCAATAAATAACTGGTTGATTTATTCAGACAGGTTAGCTGGAGCCAGTGTGATTCATAGAAGACCATTACATGGATTAAATATCACCCAGACCTTTATCTTTCCTGATCTAGCTAGTTCAACCGACGATCTTTTCAATCAAGCCAGCTTTCAACTTGTACCCCGACCAGAGGAGGTCTGACAGTGCAGTGGTGAGTAGGCTAGATTCTAGAAGCAGGGTATATCTGTATATCAATGCTGTCTGTAGACCTGACCTATGTGCACGATACAGTCCTGTACAGTATGGACAGTGTGAATGATGTGATGATTGATGAGGATGGTGTCTTCAAGTACATCCTCATTGAGCTCTGCGAGAAGAAGAGAGGCGGAAGTGGAAGTGGAGAGCAGCGTAAAAAGCTGATAATCAGAGGGTTTGAGTGGGCGGAGTTCCATGGTGAGCAGGGATTGTTGTTGTCGAATTTTTTATTGATTTTTTTGCAGCGGATATTTTGGATCGAGTGTCTCCCAAGTTCGATCAGCTTGGACTAACGTACGAGTGTCTAGGAGGAGGAAGAATACGCCATGACAAACAGCAGCAATCAATCCACATATACGGCTACTCAGTGGTGGGGCGTGTGTGTGTGTGTGTGTGTGTGCCATACACGTTACTGTTGTGTATACATTGCTATCATACAGTCTAGTCGTATATATATATAAAGCTATTCATATTTCCTTTCAGTCCTCTCGTCAAAAAGAGTTGTTTTTGTTTGTGGCCCATGATGTCAGTTTTCAATTGCACGTGCACATTCTGAAATAATAGCTGTGTTTAGAAGCATTCGTTGTTGGTCATATTCCACCTACACAAATTAACTATTTATATTCAGTTTCCTAATGAACATTTCGTACTGATACGACTGCACACTTTAACTTTGTTGTTGTATGCAGGGGTTTGGACAAGCGGATCATGGAAAAGCACAAGAACTAGTATGTCTCAAGTATGACTATCCTGAGGCTAATATAACTTGGAGCAACTCTGGTTATTAGTCTCATCATTTTATATGTCCCCCCCCCTTCTCTGCCCTTGTAAACCCTAATACATGTTACATGATGCTGAAACTGAAACTGAAAGTGTTTGAAGCACGATCTTAGGTGTTGTAATTAAGAGGTTGATCTATGACGACCCGTTCCTAATGCATACATAGAGTGAATAATTCATGACAAGTGTCTAGCTAGCTGGAGAAGAGATGAAGATGCCTTCTATCCTAATATATGTGTGGCTGATAGCCTGTGGAAATGGTAAGCACTGAAATTGAGCTGCAACACCATTCTACATAAGCTTACAGCAGCATGTCTTTAATACCCGCATCAGAATAGATACGCTGCACGTACATTTATTTTCTCTTGTCCCTTGCACACAGTCAGTGGCCATTCTACTAAAGATCCAGATGTGGCAGTCCATTCCGAGTCCTCCGAGAAGCTACGAGAAGCCAATAGTCACTCAAACTCAGCATACAATGATCCATTTCCAGACAGGCCGATACAGCTGCTGCGACCAGACCCAACGCATCATAGAAAACTAGAAGTAGTTGAGAGGAATGTTCAGTACCTGCATCGCATCGATACGGCTGTGGCTGTGGTTGCGGTGGTGGGGAAGTTTCACTCAGGCAAGAGTTTCCTGCTCAACCAGCTCATGGGGAAAACCGACGGGTTCGGTGTTGGTCCCTCAGTGCGGCCTCAGACCATGGGCATCTGGATGTGGGGCAAGGTGGGCAATAATGGGGTGACCAGTAAGAGTAAACCAATGCAGCATCATCATAGTGCAAACAGTAGCTACCATGTTCTATATAGTAAGTGTCCAAATTCTAACTTCCATAATTATTTTCCATAATTATGGGTTGTCCTATTATGTAGACCAATGAAGTGTTATCACTGTGATGATCGCATATGTAGCTATTGTTATCATTGTTATTTCATGCAGCCCAAAGTGATTAGCCACTCTGGCAAACCACTGTCAGTTATTTTCTTGGATACTGAAGGTTGTGCTCCAATGTGAAAGAAAACGATCAAGTATAATTCCAATTATTTTTCCAGGTTTTGCTGCCAGCAATATTTCAGAGTCCTACGATGCTAAGATCTTCTCTGTAGCTACATTGTTAAGCTCTTACTTGCTCTACAACTCTGTCAAGGTTTGCTATTCCATTTTATAATCATGTACGCTCACTGCATACTTATTCTCGGTGCTCTCTAGATCATTGACCAAGGAGACATTGACTACCTGGAACTATTGGCAAGAAGAACACAGGTACACGTAGATTATGTGCCATGCAGTAAGAGTGAATCTCTATACATTTTATATCTGCAGTTGTTTGCACTGAGGTCTCAAGTGACAAAGGCTCACTGGTTTGAGGAGTTCAACAGAGACCTTCTGGTCTTCCCTCCTTTGATTTGGGTATTAAAAGGAATGTAGTTTGTGCTCATAAATTAATGATATTCATTATCATGGTATGCAACGTTGTACAACCGTTGTAAAACCATAACTTTTGTGAATTTTGTTGTGTATAAAAGCGCTGCCTGGAAAGTGGAAATTAACTTACCTGGCACAGGGGATACTGTGATCAAGAAGGCAGTTCCCTCAGGTGGAGACTTGTGCATTGCACTTCGCCAAGTTGAAGCTTGCGATTTCCCCAAACGTGGGAAACTCGGGTGCGCAATTTTTGGTAGTGGGGGACTGCGTTCGCGCATCCCCCTTCTACATCATAAAAAAAAAACAAAAAAGTTACTTTTTAGTATTCATTTTTTAGACCACATTTTTCGCTTACAGGTTGTACAGGACTTTGTGCAAGCCACAGAGGATGAGGAAACTACAAAAGAATGGCTGCATAGGATTATGGAAACTAGCAGCAGAGAATCTAGTGATTATGACATCAATTTATTGGGTGTGGAACAAAGAAATGCACAGATAAAACTAAGCTGACTGATATATTAAAATTATTTTATCTAGGCATCTTTGACACTGTGGATTGTCACACACTCTTCTTACCTGCTACTAAAAAACATCTGCTTCAAAACTTATCTAGGGTACCCCTTATAGCTATGCCTATAGACCGTCCTAACCCCCCCCCCCTAGGCCGCCGAAGACGATCTCACACCAGAGTACAAAGAGGAGAGAGACTCCCTTATTGACAGGATAACGTCTGGCTTGGTTCCCAAAGAAAAAAACGGTGCGATGCGGAAAATAAAATCAGGATCATTCATTTTCCATTGTGGTACTGTTGTACTATAATACAGGACGGCCTATTACTGGACCTGAGATTGCTACTCTGCTTGAGGTACTGGTGAATGCTGCTAACGAAGGCTCTGTGGCCGAGGTGATAGCAAACTGGCTAATTGGAAATTCCAGTTTCAATATACATGTACCTACACAGATTCCCGGGAGATGGGCGGTGTTTATTGATCAACTCAAGGTCAGCTCTCTCGAGGATTGTTTAACTTATTACGAATCAGACATGGCAGTTATAATTCGCCAGCATAGAAACGGTAGGTACGTTTGCAAGTACATTGTATAATGTTTAAAAGTATTTTTTTTTTTTAGATGCTATCAACGGGACAGCACTGTATGTAAGTAAACATGTCATTCCATGGGCCTATTGATGTACCATATAGCGGGTAATTAACTTTCATTGGTGTACATTTTCGTATAAACTACCCAATTAATATTCGTACAGCTCAGGATAGTGATGTAGAACTTATTGTGGTGCATAATTTCAATTTTAATGTTCGGATAATGGTCTACAATACGAAAAATACGAACATTTCCATACGAAATAACCTGCATTGTAAATACAGTGCCAGATGGTGTTGTAACTGCCTGACATACCATACCCCAGGAGTGGCACTTGAACTCGATGATAAAGGCGAAAGATTTGCTGACTCAGCTCCTCCTTGGTCTCGAGGATGCCCTGAGGGAAGCAGTGGAGGCACTAAAGAAGAGCATGGAGGAGCAGTACGAGAAGACGAGGGACCTCAATGACAAGAAGATACAGCTCAGGTGCAGCGAGGTACAGAGGAAGATTGAGGTGAGTACAGTGGAACTCTATAATCATGAAGTCACCACAAAATAAGACATCTCTTATGACATTAAATTTTGGTCATTTTAATTTCCACGCAGTGTCATTTACATTGTAGTTGGCCATTAATATGGTATGTGTTACGGTAGCAACAATGAAGGAATGTTTTATCTATTGTCTAATGTACGTACACTGTACACATCAGATTAATAGTGAGGGTGACCTTCAGGACATACTGTTTCCCATGACAACGACGAAGCTACAAGCAGTACATGACGGAGTGCGGGAGAAAGCAATAGAGAACTATCAGTGAGTTACCATAGTTACCATCCATCTGCTACCATGCCGATATCGTACAGTGCGACAGTTGGCTACCTCAGTGATGAATCAGCCTTTGACAGACAGTTGGAACAGTTGAAGGTATTTAACTCCTTAGACATGAGTATACACATCACCCTCATGTATGCAGTCTGGTCTCAATCACATTTTCGATGGTGTTATCTTGAAAAACAACGCGGCAATGGAAGAGCTACTAAAAGACGCTATTGAGAAAGCTATCCGTAAATTTTAGTCTTGCAATCAAAAGAATAGTCTCAGTTTCATCGTAGGTACGTTTTTCTTTCAGGGAAGTTCAAAGAGTCAGCTAAGAACGTGCACAATATCCCCCGGACCTCCAGTTCTCTAGTCTCAGTGGTGGAGGA
The DNA here is from genome assembly GCF_963675165.1 of Halichondria panicea. Taxonomy (NCBI): domain Eukaryota; kingdom Metazoa; phylum Porifera; class Demospongiae; order Suberitida; family Halichondriidae; genus Halichondria; species Halichondria panicea. Next base: position 929,899 of record NC_087386.1, read on the forward strand.
GGCCATGACCCTGTCTAAGAAGGTCAGAGTGCATACTTGTGCTGCTTGTGTCAATGGTGACTGATTGTGTGCTCGATGCATTAGGTGTTTGAAGCAGAGAGTGAAATTGCTCATGAGGAGTCTCTGTACAAGCCGTATCTTGGTCTGCTGCAGGTTAGTTGTTCGTATTTTCATTCTACATATACGACTTTTTAATCAATGTACATGAAACCCCAAGTTCTCAACAATTTTTCTTCTCGTTTTTTCCAGACTAGTCTGAGTGAGGAAGCAGAGGTGTGTAGCAGTGAGAACCTTCAGCTCATCAGAGCCTCCTGTCGATCTCAGGTCAGCTGACTGTCATGTGACCTTCGTGCGGCTGCAGCTTATTGATACGAAGGCATACCTGTAATATTAATAATCGTATGTAGGCGTTGGAAGTCGTTGGTATCTTCAAGGACAACACTGGACCAAGGAAGATGGTACTACCCCTCAACGATACAGCTCTTCTGTCAAGGTGAACTTTGTACTCTAGTTACTTTAATTACTGTATTAGCAACTTCACAGACTAGACAAAGAAAAAGAAGCAGCTTTCAAAAACTACGCTGAAACACAGGTCAGGTGACAGTTAATTATATGACAACACTGTATTTCATGTACACATTTCATCCACACACAGGCTTCTTTTGGGGACACAGCAGCTTATATGGAGATCAAAACAATTTTAGCGGTATGTGCTTTCAGCTATATTCTCATATACTGTGATTGTAATTATTGTAGAGTCAACTAGAGGAAATATGCACTCAACGGAAAGACGAGAACTATAAAGCATACATCAAAGAGGTGTGTGATACGCACTGGTACACACGTGCAATGTACCACCCACCACCCACTGTACAGGTTGAGGTCCCGCTGGCCACTGCTAAGAAGTTAATTAAACTGTCAGCTGACAAGTACGATACTGTGTTTTCAACTAAGCAGTATGTGAGTCATAATACTTATTTTTGATATTCAAAACTACGGGTCCAAATCCCAAAGTTCATTTTGTATCAGCCAGAGGCATGCTTAGAGAAAGATGAGGCACAAAAAACACTGTACTGGAGATTCCATAGTGTATTAAAATGCCAGCAATTACTTAATTGTCTTTTGACATCTACATACTCTAGTGAATTTCATGTGCCCCTTAATCTCTCTACAGATGATAAAGGTGTGTATGCTCAATTTGGACGAGGGAAAAGCCAAACACTGGCAAGAATCGCTTAAGCTAAAAATTGCTGAGAAGTTTATTGAAGGATCTCAAGAGCTCCAGAATATCATTGAGTCCAAGAGATGGTGGTGGTCGACTGTGAAAGGATTCGTTCAATGGGTGGCCTGGCTGTTCACTGGCTGAGAGAATTGAACACTTAATCATAACCACTTGTACGTTAATTTGTTCGTGTTGCTGCTTATTATTTATTCTCATAGAATCATAAATTTCCAGTCATTGAAGCATTTGAACGGCTGCACTAAAAAGTAATTGCATGCCTAATGAATTTTTGCTAAAATGACGAGTAACTGGCGTAGCTTGTTTAACATTCCATACCTATTTGATATATAACTGTCAGGCACTTTTCCCCATAGTTTCTATATTATGTCATCATGAAAGCCCATTTCTAGCCCCATAATTTTTTAAAGGCTTCATTCGATGTATATACACTGTACTAATGTACACGTATGTATATTATGTGTGGGTGTTGTTTTCAGTATCATGTTTACAATTTGTCACTATTTAAAGGTTCATAAAAGCTTCAAATTGTTGCACAAAATCATTTGTATTGTGCGATATTAACTATAAAAGAATGGCTGAGCCTCAAGCTGCTGTGCTCAGTGGCACTACCAATGGTGCCTCTGTTGAATTGAGTCCAGCTGCTATAGCCTGTCTAGTAGTGGGCAGTGTGCTGGTTGCTGTCATGCTGGTCCTTTCACTGCTGTTTGTTGCTTACTGGAGAAACACTAATAGGCTGAGAATACAGGGAACTGTGGATGAAATATTAGCCGATACAAGAAAGAGACAATCTACTGAAGTTTAATGACCTATTTTATAGCTCATATAGAACTTCTATACTTATTTATATTTCTCTGTAGGCAATAATTATGTCATATAATTATACCAACATTATCAAATTTTCAAGAAATCCTAGCACAAAACAAACATGAAGTTTTATGGTGTACAAAAATAATTCAACTCTCAACAGGTACACCGTCTAGAGGACAATTAGGTGAAGCATTTGATAGCCAGTTATCGATACAGTTTTGATGGAAAAAGTGATTGCATGGCAGCTGCTTGGCCTTGTCAGACATCTGGTAGGCGTCCATACAAATAGCACATAGCTCTCCCAGTAGATTTGCTTCATCAACAATTACCACTCTTAGATTTGTCAGGAAGCTTGTAGATACAGTTTTTGGTGCAATACTTTCGTCCAAAAGGAGAAGTAGGTCATAGTCTTCAGGATTTATGTCTCGGTGTTGAAGATCAGCTATTCTGTTCGTTTGGTTGCCACCTTTTGTATCATTGTCATGTTTGAGCTCGTACTTCAAGGCATTCGGATGGTCAACCTTATTGTTACCCTCTTTGCTTTTCCTTGTCCTTTTATTGGCTGTTTTCAGAGACATTTTAATAGCAGTTTCAACAGGATCGTATATGTCGAAGCCAATTCTTTTAATGTTCATTTTGTCTAATCTCTTTTGGATGTTCTCTTTCTGGTTATTCACGTTCTCTTTGACATTAAGTGTTCTTCTTGTTGTTCGATTTTTGTCTGCAACTTTTACTCTCTTGTGAGGTCTAATCTTTGGTTTAGTGTTCTTTGCAACTGATCTGCAGAAATGACATCCTTTCTTCCAGTTTGCGTAACAAAGATCGTCTTTAAAATCATCTTCAAAGCAATCGTTTAGTTCATCAATTTCTTCCTCACTTCCGTTTGCTAGATAAACTCCTTCTGATAATTCCCCTTGTAGATTGTTCGCATAACAGAGGATGATTCGCTTGTTTGTTTTGTCACACTTTCTGTTCTTTCTATTTGTACTCCTGGAATGTGCAGTAGGTTCCAGCAGCAGCAGTTTGTCACTGGAGAGCATCATCTTGTGGTGTGCAGGACCAAGCAAGCTGCAACTTGTTGGATTGCTTGAGTTTGCCAGACTGAGATGGTGGTATTCAACAGCTGGTTGCTGTACTGTTCTACAATGTGCTGCCTTTATTTGTAGCTGTGGAGTCCATTGCAGAAGAGTTGTGCAATGTTTACTTGTGCCACTAAAAATAGCCCTAAAGTAATGATGCAACAGGATAACGTTAATGACATTCATAGCTAAAGAATCTTGCTGGAGAACGAGATACGCCCACTTTCTGCATTTAGTTTTCTAGCTTCCATAGCTACCGTACCATTTCTTGTCATCTTAAAGCTGCACAGCTCAGTGATTATAACTAGATAAAACTACAAACTAGCTAGTACTACGGCTAGTTCAGTCTACTAAGCAAGGAATAGCTAGTCTGTAAGTATCAACACAGAAGATCAGTAGCTGGACCCAGGTGACACGCCCACTTTCTGTATGACCACTTCTCTGCAAAGAAGGCAAGGTGCCCCGGGGCAGAGGCTTCACTCACCAGTCTCCCCCACACCTCAGTACGATGCCTACGGCCCTCAACTGGGCCACCTGAGTGAGAACATACACAGACTGCTCACAGAGAGGGAATGCTCCATCTTCGACCGAGGTAGCTCTACATAATAATTCTAATATCCAAACTTATTCTATTCCTTTGTCTAGCGATGCAATCTCCTATTGATAGATATACTCTATGCTACTTACCTTCCATTGTATCCACTACAGGACTAGCTGACTATCATCGAAGGAGAAACATCCGATCATTTGTTGAGTGTCTAAGTCTCGTATTGAACAACAACCAGAAGAGGCAACTGTTGCTACCCATTAGAGACTCATATGTGAAGCCGAGTGACCTAGTCAAGTTCAACCAGCTTGTTCAGGACCATGGTCTGGCAACGTCTCTCAGGAGAAAGAAGAAAGAAGAGAAAACGAAACTCGGCAGTGGTGTACGTCGACTGGAGGTGAAGAGAGATCCCAACGGAGAGTGGGGGTTCAGTATTCGTGGTGGATCGGAGCACGGTATTGGTGTTTTTGTATCATGGGTGGAACCTTCCTCAGGGGCACACAAGAGTGGACTGCAAGTTGGAGATCAAATCTTGAAAACCAACGATGTCAGTTTTGAGAACATCAGCCACTATGAAGCTGTAACGGTATGTGCCGTTTAGGCGCACATGCACACACATGCACACACACACCACACATGCACACACACGCACACACACACCACACATGCACACACACCTGGCCTTATACAAATACAAGTAGCTGTTACAAAGTTTGTTTACTGTAGATGTTGAAAGGAGTTAAGAAAGCTAGTCTGTGGGTCTTGTCTCGAGGAAGAGTTCCTAGCTCACGGATGACTCACAAAGTGTACCGCTGGATGTCCCCTGAGGGCAGGTCTGTGTCTCCACCCCCTGACCCCTTTGACCTCCAGGATCAGACCAGTATTGGAGAGCGAGGTGTGATGAACGAGGCTGATGAAAGAAAGGTACGTTGTGTTAATTTGCATTGCTACATGTTCCATTTTCTAATTAACAAAATAACGTTATGAGGCAGCATACGTAACACTTAACGACAGCAATGTAAGTTCCAACATTATCACTAGGTTACTATGGTAGTGGAGGATGGGCATGAGCTGGGTATCTCAATCAGAGGAGGAGCTGAGCACGGCCTGGGGATATACGTGTCTGTAGTGGAAGAGGACTCTGTGGCTGACAACTATGGCCTCAAGGTGATAACTGGGTTGGTTGTATTCATGAAGCTGTTTATTGTTTAAACTACGTACGTGAATAACCTTTCCACAAGTATTTTCATGGCTTGTGAATGGTGTACAGAGAATTCAGGCTTGTTAATTACTAAACACAAGTACAGGAGCACAAGTGTTTGCTTCCTTTTGTCATTGAGTTTCTCTACAAAGCTATTCATGTCACAATTTATTGTTTTTCTCTTGCACAGCCTGGCGATCAGCTCCTTGAAGTGAATGATGTTAAATTCCTCAACATAATTCACAGTGATGCTGCCAATGCTCTCAGAGCTCAGCGCTGCATGGTCATGAAGGTCAAAGATGTGGGGAAGATACCTCATTCACGAATCACTACCTACGGTCAAACAGAGTGGAAAAGCCCAACAATCAAGTGAGTTTTTAACATTAAGAAGTTTTTACATTAAGATCTCAGAAGTTCGAGCTCTCATAAAAGCACATGATTTGCTAGCGTTTAAATTTAAAATATTCTATAATGTTGTTTTCTGCTACAGGAGCTCTAATGGACCCCAAACATCATCACCACCAGTGAGTATTTTTAAAATAAAAAAATGATTCTATGTGCATATTAATTTTGTAAGGTAAAAAAAAAAGTTGTACTGGAGAATCCGGGTATCGATCCCGGTACCTCTCTATTATAAGTAGAGCGCTCTACCATTTGAGCTAATTCCCAGTTTATGTTGCAGAATTTATTGGTATTTATAGGCTTCCTTGTAAAAACAAAAGTTATACTGGAGAATCCGGGTATCGATCCCGGTACCTCTCGCATGCTAAGCGAGCGCTCTCCCATTTGAGCTAATCCCCCACAACTGTTTATGTTGCACAGTTTATTGGTGTCAATGGCTTTCCTTACTCCTCTCAGGTGTTCCAATCAGGCATGGGAACACAAGTAATGCATGGGAAGCAGCAGACAGGCTCTATACAAGGCAGGGGGCTCATGAATGAAGTGGCACGCTCAGTTCTCAATACCCAAGAGCTCACAACCTTCAATTACTATGTGGACCAGTACGACCAACACAGCATGTCGGTGGAAAATTTAGTGGCTCCACTACTGGATCTGCTTAACACTCCCGAAAAGGTAAATAAATAGAATGATCAATTTCTCATTTCATTTACGACGAATTGTGGTGTTGCAGCTTCAGCTCCTCTCAGAAGTTCGAGCTCTCATAAAAGCACATGATTTGCAGCGTTTCAATGAGCTTACAGTCCACAAGGAGATCTCTTCAAAGAAAGTAAGTTCACCAAATCGAAGTGCTTGGTTGATACATACATTGTTTTATAACAGGGGTATCGATCTCACAAGGACACTAGCTTCCCTGATGGCTCCAGTAAACCAACCTCCCCAGTTGACATGGATAGGACACCGGACGTAAGATATGCATGCAGAAAATCATACAACTGAGAGATTGTAATGACACATTTATTCTGCCTATACACAGGTCCACAATGGCTCCGATGATTTCATTCTCTCACCTCTTCCCAACAGTGTGAGTGTAGTACTGGTTGCCGTACAAACATGAACCTACTTGTATGGATTCATAATACACACTGAACCATATACCATAATTTATTGTATGCTCCTCCCACCAGCCTAACGGCCATACTAGGCCACATCAGGGAAGTGACATCTCCTCTGAGGAAGGAGGGAGAGACAAAGTACCACAGAAACTGGTACGTGTACCGATAACACATCTTTATATACATTACTGCTAAAATGCTTGATGTACGTATGTATGATGATCCTCATATCCCCTTTACACACACACACAGTCCCCCCAGCGCCCTGGGGCCAAGGGAATGTTCCACGCACCACCACCACCCTCCTCACCCCCTGCAACAAGGTTAGTCGGATTTTCCTGCCATGCCGATACTATACTACCCTACATAATTTAACCATCTGTGCCCCTCCCCCTATCACCACCCCAGCACGCCTGATGGTCAGTCGTCTCTGGCCCACACTCTCAAGGAGAGACGACAGTGGATGAGGGAAGGCACGAAGGAGCAGTCCATGGATGAAACTTGGGACGGCCAGTGGAACGACAGCTCCATAATGCAACAACATATGGTAAATAGTTACCTGATGCTAAGACATCTAAGCTCACATGTCATATAGTTACATGCCTTTTGATATTAATATTTGTTATTGATAAGTTTGTCTCTCTACCCAAGGGAGCTGATGAGACTGATGGTCCGGCAGACATCTCTGAGATAGAAGCAAAGGTCCGTAGTGAAACAGAGGCTCAGCTCCGGGAAGAGTTTAAGGAAGACAAGAGGAAGTTAATGGAGGAGCAGCAACGTCTCTTAGAGCAGGAGAAACAGGACAAAGAAATGACCCTTCGTCGTGAAAGAGAACAATTTCAGAAAGAAATGAGAGAGCAAGAAGAGAAGGTGAAGGCCGAGGTTGAAGAGAGAGTGATGATGGAAGCAGAGGGGAAGATCAAGAGAGAGTTGGAAGTAAAGGAGAGAGAACTGACTGAGGAGTTCGCCAAGTGAGAAAGAAATCTTTTTAGTAGCTACATGTACAATACGACTTAAAACAATGACCAGTGCACCGGTTTCACAACATACCATCAAGTATGCTGTAGCTATATTATAAGCATCGGTACTATAATTATAGTAATGAGCTTTACAGCTGTGCATGCATGACGTAATGAGCTCTACAATTCAGTGAGTTAACACATTATAATTCTTATAATCCTTGTACAGAAGAAACGAAAGCCAACTGGAGCAGACGGACTTTGAAGAGCAGATCAGGGAAATTGAGGAGCGGACAAAAATGGAAATGGAAGAGAAAATTTGGAAGGAAGCTGAAGAGCAACTGAGACATGAGTTTGATATCAAAATAGAAGAAGAAAAAACCAAATTTCAGTCTGAAGCTGCTAGCAAGAGTACTAGTCCTGAAACCACACCTAACAAAGAAGCCGAAAATCGTCTTCGCAGAGAACTAGAGCAAAAGTTCAAACAAGAGTACGACGAGAAAATGCGAAGGGAGAGAGACAAGATGCGAAAACAACAGCAAGATGACAAGAAACGTAGAGAGGACGAAGAGAGAGCCAAACGACAGGACGATATCGCTCGATTGGAGGCAGAAGAGCAAGAAAAGATCGAGAATGAAGAGAGAATTAGAAAGTGAGTCAATAAAATGTACATACTTTAATATTGTCAAGTACCCATAATAAAATTATTTCCCCGTGGAATGAGAAATGATCTGCTATAGATTGATACATATTTTGCTTAGAATATTGTTTGTAGACATAATATTTAATGCGTTAACTGCTGTCCTTGTAGGGAGGCAGACGCAGCTGCTCGGGCAGAGTACGAGGTTCGGTTGCAAAAGGAGACAATGGAGAGGGCCAAACTAGCAGAGGAAGTAAAGGCTCGTCGAGAAGCAGAGGAGAGGAGGGAGGCCAAGATCAAGAAGGTCAAGGTATTGTAATGGATCTTAGGAATACACTTTCCCTACACAAACTTATGATTTATTCAAATTTGATCTTAACCTCACCGCATAGTTATGTATTCAATGATGTCTTGTAGGTTAGTTAGTTAAGAACAATAGAAAGTCTGATTTGTGGCTTTGAATACGTTTTGTGTTGACTTAGTCGGGTCCACACCATTTTCCGTACTTTCCAAAACTCTAACTGTACATTATCGCCCACCCAACCATACACATACAGCCACAGATGGCCCAGACTCCTCCTGTCCATGAGGACCCTGCTGAGGAGAGTGAAGAAGACATGCCAGACACAGAGCCAATGCACACCGGGCCTGCCTCAGAGGAGGAAGAGAAGATGCTGGAAGTACAGCGCCGGCGACGGGAGGCAGAGGAACGAGAGGTGGAGAGGGAGCAGAGACGAAGGGAAGCAGAGGAACAGAGAGAGGCCAACCAAGCATACAGCAAGCAGGAAGAGGAGAGACAAAAGAAGCTGGAACTGGTTAGTGGGATTGGATTCTAGTAGCAGTGGTACTTTGTGAAGTGGATGGTAGTGGATGTGTCGTGCATAGCACTAGTTGTGTAGTGTTAAGTATACACCTTGCAATTGAATATTAGCTTACTATAGGTATGTACGCATGCACAGATCATATTTGTCTCTCTTCCTTGTACAGCAACGAAAGCGTGAGGAGAATATACGCAAACGTGAGGAAGAGAGGAAACAAAAGGACGCCGAAGCTAGACGCAAACGTGATCAACAGAAGTCGTCCAATCCCTCAAGCAGTACCCCCACCTCACAACACACAAAGCCAAAGACGAGTGAGGGAGAAACACGTACGAAATCAAGGACTAACGATGGCGAGACACGCACAAAGTCAAGGACTAACGATGGCGAGACACACACAAAGCCAAAGACAACCGAGGGGAAACCCCAAAAGAGCAAACAGCAAGTTATTGAGGATGAACGACGTAAAGCTGAGGATAAATTGCAGAGACGTTTGAAAAAGGCCCAAGAGAAGAAACAAGCTGAAGAAACAGCGTCCGCTGGTGGGCAGGGTCAGTCATATGGCGGCTATGAGGACCTGCAGGGGAGAATCTTCAACGTCACGGTGACAAAGGTCTGCAAGAAGTTGGGTATTGCTATCGACGGTGGAGCCAATACAAAGCAGAAGGCTGTCATCGTAAGAGAGATCTCTGTAAGTCGCAGTTTAGAATCTAGCAATTAAGAATGAAAGCTACCTTAATGTACTTTGTTTGGTGAGGTATATTGATGTTTATTGTGGGGGATGATCGAAGTGTCATGTATACATTACACTCACAAACCATTCTAGGCGTTAGATATAGTTAGTAGACAATAATAATTATAGTGTAGTGCGTTACACAGTATCGGCCATAATTATACTCTCATCATCCACACACACTGCATACACACTTTTACCACACATCCACACCACACACCCACACCACAGCCTGAGGGGTGTGCTGCACTGACGGGAGAAGGACTGAAGGTTGGTCAACAGATCCTCTCTGTAGGAGGTCAGTGTCTCTTCAACCTGAGACACAAAGAGGTGGTGATGGCCGTCAAGAGTGCCTTTGAGGGACCGCTACAAAAAACATTGGAGTTAGTAGTGTTAGATCAAGCATAGAACAAAGTGCACCACATAGCATTGCTGTTTTATCTCTTTGTATACGTACATATATATACAATACGTTTTAGATTATTTTTATAATTATAGCTCATGATAATAACTGCTTTTAACATGACTGTGTACACCCGTGCATTACGTAACCTCAACCATAAATGACCATTATCGCATGACTGCATGTATAATTTATATTATTTTGTACCGAGAAACTGAGAACCACTTCTTTGGAACATTATTATTTCCAATGCACGTGCATGCGTATAATTATAGCAGCATGCATAGAAAAATGGGCAGGTCACAAAATACCATGTCCAAACTAGCTATTAACTTTCTGTTCACTTGGAAAACATACGAAGAATTTACTGTAGACACAAAAGGAATACAGACACAAATTAAAATAGATTGCTATAGGTAGCAACAATAATAATTGATAGAACTGGCCAGCAAAAAATGTATTCCGTCCTTACTATAATTATAAATGTTTATGAAAAATTCCAAATCTTAATCTTACAGTCATCAGAACATGAAGCTAACATAGATGAGTTCTTAGGATTCCACGTCACACAGTTGACATCGCTCTCATGGGCCTGAGGGGTGAGGGGGGAGGGACATTATCACATGTACGGGTATTGGACTGTTAGGAGTACACTGCTACATGTACAGTATGTGTCAACAATGGCTGCAGTGTAATCCCTCTTAGTAGCTATACAAAGGCAAACTGAAATACAAATGCCAGGCACCCCGGTCCTAAATAAACAGTTGGTGTACAAAACAATCCTGTAACGGTCGAAAACATGTTTCTCAAAGGCAATTAGGGGATTCCACTGTTATGTCATTATAGAGGGTGGTTCATTGTCTCACCTTTGGTTGTTCCCACACGAGATCAAACGTTGGTTGATGAGCATCGCAGCCGGGAGTCTACAATGAGGCACAACAGTCAGGCACTCATAACAAACGAGTACTATATTATATGCAAACCTCTCTGAATATCCTGATGATGTCGTCTCCACCGGCAGTCGCTATAGCACCAGAGGCCGACCTGCACCAGCGAATAAAGCGATGAAGTATGCAGTACACGCACTCCTTAAGTTTGACAGTTAACCATACAGTGTACGCTATCAACTTCTAAGTGAATATCTTAGCTAGGTAAAATACATACTTATAGGGGTATGACTCACCAGTTGATGTCATAGATGGGCCTGTTATGCTGTCCTGACAGTGTGCACACACACTTCCACACTGGGTCACTGGAGGGAGTGGGGACACCTGCAGCGTATTAAGAAACAACCTTAAAACAGCTGGACATTAGACGAATGATATTCACCTTGTTCATTTCCAGGCTTGTATGATCTCCATATCTTCACAGTCTTGTCAGCACTACAAGAAGCTGCACACACACACACACACAATGCAAGGTTATGTTGGTGACAGTTATAATTCAATGTCAGTGTTTGTTCAGCACAAGATGTACACACACACACGGTACCTAATCTTTCCCCAGTGGAGTCGAATGCTATGGACCACACGGTAGATTCATGGCCCTCCAGGGAAGCACAGGCAGTCCTGGTGTGTGGGCGTGTGTGTATATAGTTGGTACATAAACTGTAAATGTGTGTTATAGTTTGTATAAGCCAAGCAATGGATTCTAAAGAGCTGACTCACCAATCATCGTCATCCTCTTTGTATATTTTGACAGTATCATCGTAACTAGCAGAGACCAGCAACTGCGGAAACATGAGAGTGATGTTACAATAACACACTAAGCAAACCGATAGCTTGCAAACTACAAAAAGTTAAGTAAGCTGTCAGAGCGAGAGCGAGAACTGACGGTGCACAAACACTCACACTGTGAAATATTAATCACCATTAGCTTTCACTATAAATGTAAGCAACGGAGACATTGTGAAATATTACTCACCATTAGCTTTCACTATAAATGTAAGCAGCAACGGAGACATTACTTAACAAAGAACTATTCATAAGCCACCATTACTTATAGAAACAACCTAGTACTACACATCACTCATGGCTCAAAGACCTACAAAACCTTGTACCAAAACTCGTTTTCAGAACGTACGGCTACTCAAGGACCAGACGTTAGGAAAAGGAGCATACGGCTCTGTATACAAGGCCAAATGTGACCATCTTCTTTGTGCGGCTAAAGTCATCCACGAATGGCTAACACAGCCGGTACAAGCGGATCCTCATCATGAGCATAGACTAGTGCAGAGCAGGTTTGCACTGGAGTGCGAGTTGCTCCGTGACATCACTCACCCCAACATCGTGCAATACCTTGGTCAGTACACAGACCCAGACACAGGGGAGTCTGTACTGCTTATGGAGCTAATGGACGACAGTTTGAGAAGCTTTCTCGAGAATGGCTCAAACGAAATCAGCTACTACGTTCAAGTCTCAATCACTTTGGATGTAGCCACGGCTTTGACATTTCTACACTGTAACAAGATCGTCCACAGAGATCTATCCAGCAACAATATCCTACTCTATGAAGGTCACAGAGCAAAATTGTCCGATTTTGGAATGGCTAAAGTGACTCACACTCGTCACTTGGCAATCTCCAACACACAGTGCCCAGGAACTCAAGTGTACATGCCACCAGAGGCTCTAGACATTAAGCCAATAAGATACACCGAGAAAGGGGACGTGTTTTCCCTGGGTGTTAATATCATTCAAATCCTTACCAAGAAATTCCCAGCCCCAGGAGAACGCCTCGAGTTAATACCAATTATTGATCCTCAGTTTCCGTCAGGCCAAGCCAAAAAAGATGTCCCCGAAGTGAGAAGACGGCAAAACCACATCAGTGAGATCAACCCCGCAGACCCACTACTAAAAATAGCACTTGATTGTTTGAAAGACAAAGAAAACGAGAGACCAGCAGCTCACATACTTTGTGAAAGGCTGTCTTATCTGAAAACTTCACAAGATTACACATCAAGAAAAACAAAACACGAGAGAGAAGTGTTAGAAATGCAGGATACAATCGATGTCCTACGATACGAAAATACGGATTTACGAAAGGATCTTAGGGAACTGCGAAAAGCAGCTGCTGCTACAAACACTACATATCGAGACGCTCAACAAATGATAACAACACAACAGCAAAACACACAACAACTCAGAGAAGAACTTGCTACTGCTCAAGCTACAATAAGAGAGAAAGACGAGACAATTGCAACGAGAACTCATGCACAGAAAGAACTAGAAGAAGGCATCGAGAACTTACACCTGCTTAATCAAGAGCTACACTATACCCTTGTAGGATACAAACATCAACAACCACAGGCAAAATCTGATACAATACGATTAAAATCTACACCGGGAGCAAAGGCACCTTGTAAAATGGCCAGGGAAACAAACCCAGTGGTGGGTGGCAGTGTGGTATACCTTAGGCCTGGAGAATCTAGACACATCTATTCATTCGACTCCACTAATGACATATGGTACACCCTACCAGACAGCCCTGTGGACAACACCACCCTAGCATTTGTGAATGGATCTCCTGTTCTAGTGGGTGGCCGCTATGTGAGCATGCTGCTACGTCTACAATGCACAGGCAAACACAAGAAATGGATCGAATCATTCCCTTCGATGTTTACAAAACGCTCAAATACAATTGCTTTTTGCACCGAATCAGAACTAATCGTAGCAGGTGGTTTACAAGACGGGAGAATGGAAACATTGACCACAATAGAAGCTATGGACACAGACACTCTTCAATGGAGCAAGATTGGTAGCCTACCCGAACCACTATCAGCAACATCAGCTACAATATGTGCAGGTCGCCTATACATCAGTAATGGAGAAGATAAAGTCCTAACCTGCTCACTCTACAACATAGCCAGGCCTTCAGGAGATCACCTCTCACACACATGGTCCAATATCGCTCATCTACCAGTGACACAATCAACACTAGTCACATTCAAAAATCGACTACTTGCAGTGGGTGGTTGTGATGGGGATCGTAAGCCCACAACATCAGTCAACATGTACAATCCTAACGAGAATAGTTGGACAGTGATTGGTCATATGAGTACGGCCCGACAGTTGTGTTTTGCAGCTGCCCTCCCTGACGAGAGGCTGATGATAGTGGGTGGGTTTACCTCCCAATGGGGCAGGGTCTCAAACAGTGTCGAGTTTGTCTCAGTTGAATACTAACAAAATTCATTTGCTATTTAACACGATCAAAACTAGAATGAGAAGACTGAACTAAATTGCATGTGTGTGTACTTAGATTTATTTAGATCTATATGATTAAAATAACAGTGCTCACCAATATACGGCCCTCTGTAACTACAGGCACACTATACACACACAGGCCTATACGTGTGAATACATAGGCTATCACACACACACACACACACACACACACACACACACACACACACACACACACACACACACACACACACACACACACACACACACACACACACACACACACCCCTCTTCGCAACCAGAAACAATATGTATTCAGTATACTGTAAGCTACTAGAGTACTTTTTCTTATTACTAGAGTACAAACAGTCTCACTCACATTCTCAGTTGGATGCCACCGTACACACTTGACGTCCTGTGTGTGGTGATGGAGGACACTAGCACACTCAAACTCCTCCCCATCATCCAGCACGTCCCACACCCACACACTCTTGTCTCGGCTGCACGTGGAGAGGAGGGCTCCAGACACTGACCACACTACACACTTGACCTCGTTCTCGTGACCCTCCAGCGTACTCGTGCACTGGAACTCTGTAATTAATAATAAATTGTACAATTTTTACTGTACAATTTGAAGTGTATCAGCTGGCACATTATATTTTGCGTGGGAGGCTAAACAGTGGGAGTCTAAAAAACAGGCTCATTGGAGCTCATTTGATCGCGTATTTTGTAATTTTACACGTACCTCCACTCCTCTTGTCCCAGATACAGATGGTGCCATCAAAACTGGCCGATGCCAGCATGTTACCACATGGTGACCAGTTCACTGCGAATGGTAAAAGTATAAAAAAGCCAAGCACATGATATTTAGTGTGGCATACTGACCTGATCTGATGGTCCTCTGATGGCCATCACTGAGGACAGTCTTATATGGAAGGGTATTAGAGTCAAAATTCCCAGCCTTTTTGTCCCAGTAAATGTCCCGGTGTTTGTCCCAGTAAACATCCCGGTAAAGGTCCCAGTACATGTCCCGGTACGCCTTTTTCCTGTGGGCAAGGTCGACCAGCCTCCCAAATTTGGGGTGTGGTTGTCACAGCCCAGCAATTACTGCTGCATCCGCTCCAGTTTCTTGCCCCGGCAAGTGTCCCGGTATGTGTCCCAGTAAGTGTCCCGGTATGTGTCCCGGTATGTGCACCGGCAAGTGTCCCGGTATGTGTCCCGGTATGTGTCCAGGCACATGCCCCAGTACCAGAATAAAGATTGCGACAAGTTAACTCATGGAATGCGCATGCGCAATGGAAGTGAATGCCTCGTGTCATAAAAGAGCCTTGTGGAGGCTAAGAAGATACGAAGAACCTAGCCATGTGAGGCTAAGAAGACACAAAGAACCTAGCCTTGTGAGGCTAAGAAGACACTAAGAACCTAAGGCTAAGAAGACACTAAGAACCTAGCATGCAGCCTTGTGAGGGGCTAAGAAGACTCAAACTTCTGATTTGATTTTACACATAAACTTATGACTGTTTGTTGTTGTTTTTTGTCTCAAGAGGAGGGTTGTAGTGCATAGTAGTGAGGCAGCTGCCTATTATACAAGACCACTCCCATTTTAGTCATGTAAACCGGATAATTATACACAAAATAAAGCCAGTGTTAAATTTAAAGTTATAATGTTTAATAGATTGGAGTACAAAGGAGTATGAAACAGCACTTGAAATGGGTGGTATTAAAGTCGTTCTAGAGGAATGCAGTCCAGTTCAAGAGTGTTTCCGTCGGTTGGTGACAGATATTCTTGGTGTTCCTCTTCATAGAAGTTACTCTAGGACTTGCTGCACTAATCTATGTGTATAGATGTATGTCAGTGACACTGATAGTGTCTTCGCTTCTACTGCACTGTCACATACATTCTACTGTACTGTCACACACATACTGTACTGTCAGATCACATACATCAAGACACTAATTATTATATATAATGCACACTAGGCTAATCACTCCCTAAAGTGTATTGCCTCGAATAAATACCTCGTGAAGTTTTGCGTTTTATCACTGGGACACATACCGGGACACTTACTGGGACACAAACCGGGACACTTACTGGGACACATACCGGGACACTTGCTGGGGCAAAGAACTGGAGCGGATGCAAGCAGTAATTGCTGGGCTGTGACGACCACACCTCAAATTTGGGAGGCAGGTCGACCTCGCCCACAGGAAAAAGGCGTACCGGGACGTGTACCGGGACATTTACCGGGACATTTACCAGGACAAACACTGGGACAAATACTGGGACAAAAGCTGGGAATTTTGACTCTAATACCCTTCCATAGTCTTACATACCCACTGCTCATCCTCCAAGCCCCAGATAGATAGATAGATAGATAGATAGATAGAACTTTTTATTTGGGCAGGAAATGCTGCATCCACAGTGCATGTGGGTTTTAATGCAGGTCCTGTATACTATACAGACATGAACAAAAGACAAGAACGTAGAAAAATAATTGCTTAGTTGCAGTTAGAGAACAGTTTGTGTATAATGTTCTTGAACGCTGGTACTGTTTTTGTTTTCTTGAGTTCTTGAGGAAGCGCATTGTACTTGAGAGCTCCTTGAAAACTGAAACTTTTCCTGAGTAGCTCAGTGGATGGTCTTGGAAGGTGGAGATTATCTTGTCCACGAGTTGTTACTTGTGCTTGTCTGCTACTGTGTTCGGAGTTCTTTGTGAATAGTTCTTGCAAGTAGTCTACTTACAGGTGCTGTTTTAACTAGTGTTCAAGCTGGCGCTGTGCTAATGCCTCTCGCCATGATTTGCTTTCGCTCAAAAGTATAGAAGAGAAAGTATAGAAGGGGAAAAAGTGTATATAATAATCTGTCTAAAACTGACTTGCAATTGTATAATTATGGTATCATTGTTGTGTTTTGTGGCTGCTTATACCAGGACCTCAAGGATCTAGGAAGCAACAAAGAAGAAGATTTTGTTTTCAATTAATTATAAGCGGAAGTGCATAATTATTTCATAAAGTTAGCTTATCTATATAAAGTCACTGAGAAGAAAAGACTTATTACATGCATCTATTGTTGTATTATGTGGCTTTAATACCAGGATCTCAAGAAAGAAGAAAATTGGATCTGTAGTTCATGCAGTGTATAATTATAATATTTAAGAAGAAAAGACTTGTGTACATGCATATTGTTATCTATAGTAGTGTTTTGTGGCTTACCAGGCCCTCAAGAAAAATATGATTCTGCCAGGAGGATCTGGATCTGGGGAATGAGCGCGCATGCGCATTACATCCATAGGAATAATTAAAGGGTGTGTCCAAAGAGATCAATTTCACAAATGGCTACTGCTAGCTAGCTGTTTTAACAGGTATTTTCTGAGTCTTGTAGCTAACAAAAAGCTAGCGCTTTAGTGCAAGGCTAACTCATATGTTGAATAGAAAGTTTGTGCGGACAGATGATGCTATGAAAGATTCTGAAGAGACTGCAACAGCCTTCAATGTGACTCAAACTAGCCATAACTCGAGAAAGAAGCTTTAGTTTGCTAATCCACGAATCAAAATCCAAGAGAACGTGGCTAGAAGCCTATAGAAGCTGTTAGTTTTAGTCGCATTGCAACCGTTGAGCAGTTACAGCTGGAACAGACACACAGACACACAGACACACACACACACACACACACACACAGTCAGCTTTACCGTATCCCTCATGCGGCTACGCCTCGAGGCATAATTATGCTGCGGTGGACTTGTACCAGCATTAGCTCTTCTCGACGCTGTTCTAGAGTAGTCCATCCTAGCTCGCTACGCAGCGGAGGCTTGGAGTCCTAGGAGGCTTGCCCAGGATGACCCTCATGCCATAATTCTGGATGCTCTCAACTCGATCTTTGAGCTTGCTGCTACAGGCATGCCATACTACTGAGCAGTAGTCCAAGTGGGGGCGAACCAAGGCATTAAAGAGGAGTTTCCTTGTGTTGATGGGGATGCTTGGGCTTATTTTTCTGAGACAGGCAATTCCAGCTGATGCTTTTTTCTTTACACCACTGATGTGTGAGTTCCATTTAAGGTCTCTGCTACAGTGACTCCTAGGTATTTGATTGAGTCCGTCTCCTAAAAGGTGAAAGCATTAACTGGATGTTAATTTTTCCTGTTTTCTTGCTGTTAGTGAGAGAAATGAACTGGGTTTTTTTGATATTCATTTTAAGATTGTTGTCTTCAATCCATTGTGAGATGTTTTGAAGGTCTGTATTTAGAAATTTTTCAACTTCTGATTTTAGCTTGTGTGAGGAGTATATTGTCGTGTCATCAGCATATAGATGAATTTTACAGGACTTTACGACATTCGGAAGATCGTTTACAAATATTACAAAAAGAAGTGGGCCCAGAATAGAACCTTGAGGGACACCCCTGGTGATGGCTGCCCATTTAGATGCTGAAGAGTTTACCAGGACTCTCTGCTCTCTGTCCTGAAGGTAGTTTTCAAACCATTTAAGCTCATTTTCTTGGAGACCATAACTTTCCAGCTTCCGCAGGAGGATCTTGTGGTCAATACTGTCAAACGCTTTGCTGAGGTCAATGAGGACTGCTCCTACATGTTTGCCTTGGTCAATGGCAGTCTTCCAGTCTTCAACTGTCTTTAGAATTACATCCTGGGTATTGTGAGCTGGTCGGAACCCTGATTGGTAGTGACTGATTTGGTTGTTGCTTGCCATATGTGTATACAGCTGTTTGTGGATGATTTGTTCCATTACTTTTACAATGACTGGTAGAACGGATATGGGTCTATAGTTGTTAGGTTTGTGATCATTTGGAGTCTTTTGAATAGGTGTGACATTTGCTCTCTTCCAATTCTGCAGGAATCTTTCCTGTAGTTAGAGAGTGGTCTTTAGATACGAATGTAGCTACCAAAAATTAAGGTAAACAAAATTCAAATGCGCTAATAAGAGTAGAGGTTTTTAATGGAAGGATATTGTCTTGTCTGCCCCGGCTGTTGCCAACAGTGTGCTTGTAGGATTCCAGGCCACATTCCACACACGTTCCAGGTGCCCTGAGGGAACACACAGGTATGAAAATATCACCATTGTATATACATGTATGTATACACTAGAAACATTGTTCTTATCAAAGTACGTTAAATACGTGTGCAGGGGACTAGCTTCATATAAATTACGCTAGCGTATAAATTAACCTGAGGTTGGGCATATACTTAACAACCTTATGTACAGGTACACGCCCTAGCTGAGGTCTACCCTAGCTGAGGTAGAGAATTGTCCTTTTCATTGATGTCATTGAGGGCGATGATCGAAGTGTCATGTATACATTACACTCACAAACCATTCTAGGCTTTAGATATAGTTAGTAGACAATAGTGTACTGCATTACACGTACAGTATCGGCCACACTGCACACACACTTTTACCACACACCCACACCATACACACAGCCTGAGGGGTGTGCTGCACTGACGGGAGAAGGACTGAAGGTTGGTCAACAGATCCTCTCTGTAGGAGGTCAGTGTCTCTACAACCTGAGACACAAAGAGGTGGTGATGGCCGTCAAGAGTGCCTTTGAGGGAGGACCGCTACAAAAAACATTGGAGCTAGTATTGTTAGATCAAGCGTAGAACAATATGATGAGCAGTTTTATCTCTTGATTGTTTGTACATGTACAATATATATATATAGATGATTTTGCTATAATTATAGCTCATGATTAATAACTGCTTTAACATGACTGTGTGTGTCCATTATACATATGCGACTGTATTAATTAATTTTTATGTATTTAGCTATTATTTTACTGAACCAACTTCTTTTGCTGAACATTAATTATTATATCTCCAGCTTTTCGGCTGAAATTTCAGCGCGCATGTATATAGTTATAGCAGCATGCACAGAAAGATGGGCAGATCATAATTATATAATAATAATATAGCAGCAACACCATTTCCAACAATTAACTTTCTGACAACATTGTTCATTTGGAAAACATACAAAGAATATAGACACAAAAGACACTAACTAAAATACACTGCTATAATTATAGCAAATTATAATGATAGAACTGGCCAGCAATAAATTGCATTCTGTTGATTCTTCCTATATATAATTATAAGTGTTTATGAAAAATTCCAAATCTTAACTTTACAGTCATCAGAACATGAAGCTAACATAGATGAGTTCTTAGGATTCCACGTCACACAGTTGACATCGCTCTCATGGGCCTGAGGGGGGCGGGGGACATTATCACATGTACGGGTATTGGACTGTTACAAGTACACTGCTATCCTGAGAGGTGCGGCTGATTCATGAGACTCTACATTTACATGTGTGTGCATGTCAACAATGGCTGCAGTGGAATCCCTCTTAGTGGCTATACAAAGGCAAACTGAAATACAAATGCCAGGCACCCCGGTCCTAAATAAACAGTTGGTGTACAAAACAATCCTGTAACGGTCGAAAACATGTTTCTCAAAGGCAATTAGGGAATTCCACTGTATGTCATTATAGAGGGTGGTTCATTGTCTCACCTTTGGTTGTTCCCACACGAGATCAAACGTTGGTTGATGTGCATCGCATCCGGGAGTCTACAATGAGGCACAACAGTCAGGCACTCATAACAAACGAGTACTATATTATATGCAAACCTCTCTGAATATCCTGATGATGTCGTCTCCACCGGCAGTCGCTATAGCACCAGAGGCCGACCTGCACCAGCGAATAAAGCGATGAAGTATGCAGTACACGCACTCCTTAAGTTTGACAGTTAACCATACAGTGTACGCTATCAACTTCTAAGTGAATATCTTAGCTAGGTAAAATACATACTTATAGGGGTATGACTCACCAGTTGATGTCATAGATGGGCCTGTTATGCTGTCCTGACAGTGTGCACACACACTTCCACACTGGGTCACTGGAGGGAGTGGGGACACCTGTAGCGTATTAAGAAACAACCTTAAAACAGCTGGACATTAGACGAATGATATTCACCTTGTTCATTTCCAGGCTTGTATGATCTCCATATCTTCACAGTCTTGTCAGCACTACAAGAAGCTGCA
Source organism: Halichondria panicea (assembly GCF_963675165.1). Lineage (NCBI taxonomy): Eukaryota > Metazoa > Porifera > Demospongiae > Suberitida > Halichondriidae > Halichondria > Halichondria panicea. Next base: position 951,072 of record NC_087386.1, read on the forward strand.
CACACACACACACACAATGCAAGGTTATGTTGGTGACAGTTATAATTCAATGTCAGTGTTTGTTCAGCACAAGATGTACACACACACACGGTACCTAATCTTTCCCCAGTGGAGTCGAATGCTATGGACCACACGGTAGATTCATGGCCCTCCAGGGAAGCACAGGCAGTCCTGGTGTGTGGGCGTGTGTGTATATAGTTGGTACATAAACTGTAAATGTGTGTTATAGTTTGTATAAGCCAAGCAATGGATTCTAAAGAGCTGACTCACCAATCATCATCATCCTCTTTGTATATTTTGACAGTATCATCGTAACTAGCAGAGGCCAGCAACTGCGGAAACATGAGAGTGATGTTACAATAACACACTAAGCAAACCGATAGCTTGCAAACTACAAAAAGTTAAGTAAGCTGTCAGAGCGAGAGCGAGAACTGACGGTGCACAAACACTCACACTGTGAAATATTAATCACCATTAGCTTTCACTATAAATGTAAGCAACGGAGACATTGTGAAATATTACTCACCATTAGCTTTCACTATAAATGTAAGCAGCAACGGAGACATTACTTAACAAAGAACTATTCATAAGCCACCATTACTTATAGAAACAACCTAGTACTACACATCACTCATGGCTCAAAGACCTACAAAACCTTGTACCAAAACTCGTTTTCAGAACGTACGGCTACTCAAGGACCAGACGTTAGGAAAAGGAGCATACGGCTCTGTATACAAGGCCAAATGTGACCATCTTCTTTGTGCGGCTAAAGTCATCCACGAATGGCTAACACAGCCGGTACAAGCGGATCCTCATCATGAGCATAGACTAGTGCAGAGCAGGTTTGCACTGGAGTGCGAGTTGCTCCGTGACATCACTCACCCCAACATCGTGCAATACCTTGGTCAGCACACAGACCCAGACACAGGGGAGTCTGTACTGCTTATGGAGCTAATGGACGACAGTTTGAGAAGCTTTCTCGAGAATGGCTCAAACGAAATCAGCTACTACGTTCAAGTCTCAATCACTTTGGATGTAGCCACGGCTTTGACATTTCTACACTGTAACAAGATCGTCCACAGAGATCTATCCAGCAACAATATCCTACTCTATGAAGGTCACAGAGCAAAATTGTCCGATTTTGGAATGGCTAAAGTGACTCACACTCGTCACTTGGCAATCTCCAACACAAAGTGCCCAGGAACTCAAGTGTACATGCCACCAGAGGCTCTAGACATTAAGCCAATAAGATACACCGAGAAAGGGGACGTGTTTTCCCTGGGTGTTAATATCATTCAAATCCTTACCAAGAAATTCCCAGCCCCAGGAGAACGCCTCGAGTCAATACCAATTATTGATCCTCAGTTTCCGTCAGGCCAAGCCAAAAAAGATGTCCCCGAAGTGAGAAGACGGCAAAACCACATCAGTGAGATCAACCCCGCAGACCCACTACTAAAAATAGCACTTGATTGTTTGAAAGACAAAGAAAACGAGAGACCAGCAGCTCACATACTTTGTGAAAGGCTGTCTTATCTGAAAACTTCACAAGATTACACATCAAGAAAAACAAAACACGAGAGAGAAGTGTTAGAAATGCAGGATACAATCGATGTCCTACGATACGAAAATACGGATTTACGAAAGGATCTTAGGGAACTGCGAAAAGCAGCTGCTGCTACAAACACTACATATCGAGACGCTCAACAAATGATAACAACACAACAGCAAAACACACAACAACTCAGAGAAGAACTTGCTACTGCTCAAGCTACAATAAGAGAGAAAGACGAGACAATTGCAACGAGAACTCATGCACAGAAAGAACTAGAAGAAGGCATCGAGAACTTACACCTGCTTAATCAAGAGCTACACTATACCCTTGTAGGATACAAACATCAACAACCACAGGCAAAATCTGATACAATACGATTAAAATCTACACCGGGAGCAAAGGCACCTTGTAAAATGGCCAGGGAAACAAACCCAGTGGTGGGTGGCAGTGTGGTATACCTTAGGCCTGGAGAATCTAGACACATCTATTCATTCGACTCCACTAATGACATATGGTACACCCTACCAGACAGCCCTGTGGACAACACCACCCTAGCATTTGTGAATGGATCTCCTGTTCTAGTGGGTGGCCGCTATGTGAGCATGCTGCTACGTCTACAATGCACAGGCAAACACAAGAAATGGATCGAATCATTCCCTTCGATGTTTACAAAACGCTCAAATACAATTGCTTTTTGCACCGAATCAGAACTAATCGTAGCAGGTGGTTTACAAGACGGGAGAATGGAAACATTGACCACAATAGAAGCTATGGACACAGACACTCTTCAATGGAGCAAGATTGGTAGCCTATCCGAACCACTATCAGCAACATCAGCTACGATATGTGCAGGTCGCCTATACATCAGTAATGGAGAAGATAAAGTCCTAACCTGCTCACTCTACAACATAGCCAGGCCTTCAGGAGATCACCCGTCACACACATGGTCCAATATCGCTCATCTACCAGTGACACAATCAACACTAGTCACATTCAAAAATCGACTACTGGCAGTGGGTGGTTGTGATGGCAATCGTAAGCCCACAACGTCAGTCTGTATGTACAATCCTAACGAGAATAGTTGGATGGTGATTGGTCATACGAGTACAGCCCGGCAGTTGTGTTTTGCAGCTTCCCTACCTGATGAGAGGCTGATGATAGTGGGTGGGTTTACCTCCCAATGGGGCAGGGTCTCAGACAGTGTCGAGTTTGTCTCAGTTGAATACTAACAAAATTGCTCTACAAAACGTCATAACTAGAACTGAGTTTCACTACAAATTTTAAGCATTCATGTGTGTGCATGTACGTATACATGTATACATTTTCATAATCAAAATAACGATTTGACAGTGCTCACCAATATACAGCCCTCTGTAACTACAGGCACACTGTACACACACAGGCCTATACATGTGAATACATAGGCTATCCCATAACCACACACACACACACACACACACACACACACACACACACACACACAGGCCTATACGTGTGAATACATAGGCTATCCCATAACCACACACACACCTCTTTGCAACCAGAAAAACATTAGTCAATAACTATTATGTACTCAGTATACTTACTGTAAACTAGAGTAATTTTTTTATTACTAGAGTACAAACAGTCTCACTCACATTCTCAGTTGGATGCCAGCGTACACACTTGACGTCCTGTGTGTGGTGATGGAGGACACTGGCACACTCAAACTCCTCCCCATCATCCAGCACGTCCCACACCCACACACTCTTGTCTCGGCTGCACGTGGAGAGGAGGGCTCCAGACACTGACCACACTACACACTTGACCTCGTTCTCGTGACCCTCCAGCGTACTCGTGCACTGGAACTCTGTAATTAATAGTTAATCCAGTAAATCGTACAATTTTTACTGTACAATTTGAAGTGTATCAGCTGGCACATTATATTTTGCGTGGGAGGCTAAACAGTGGTAGGTATAAAAACAGTGGGAGTCTAAAAAACAGGCTCATTGGAGCTCATTTGATAGCGTATTTTGTAATTTTACACGTACCTCCACTCCTCTTGTCCCAGATACAGACGGTGCCATCAAAACTGGCCGATGCCAGCATGTTACCACATGGTGACCAACTCACTGCGCAAATGGTACAAGTATAAAACAAGCCAAGTACACAATATTTAGCGTGGCGTACTGACCTGATCTGATGGTCCTCTGATGGCCATCACTGAGGACAGTTTTACACACCCACTGCTCATCCTCCAAGCCCCAGATACGAATGTAGCTACCAAAAATTAAGGTATCAAATGCACTAATAAGAGTAGAGGTTTTAATGAAAGGATATTGTCTTGTCTGCCCCGGCTGTTGCTAACAGTGTGCCTGTAGGATTCCAGGCCACATTCCACACACGTTCCAGGTGCCCTGAGGGAACACACAGGTATGAAGCTACATATGTATGTATACACTAGAAACATGTTTTTATCAAAGTACGTTAAATACGTGTGCAGTGGACTTGCTTCATATAAATTACGCTAGCGTATAAATTAACCTGAGGTTGGGCATATACTTAACAACCTTATGTACAGGTACACGCCCTAGCTGAGGTCTACCCTAGCTGTGCAAGCCTAGCCACCAGAAAGGTATGAATACAATCCAGAATGGAATTGTGTGATAAAATTATGTTTATATGCCTGGCCAAGATGCATAGAATCACCAGCACACTTACCTTCTAGAGTAGCAATGTTCTTTAGCTTAGGAGAGTCCATTATCAGCTAGTTTTGGGCAGCAATAGCTTGATCTAAGGCTTTATCTTCAGTGCAGTAGAGATAGCGTTTTGGTTTGGTGGGTCCACGTGGAGTGCAAGATGGGCGTGGCTGTCCTGATGAGTGCAGAGCTCAGAGTTCACAGAGTTCACAGAGCTTTAGAGTAGGCGTGGTTCACGTGATTTGAAGCCATTTGTGTACAAGCACAATATATACAAGGCTAGCATAATATTATTGTGCATGCTAGAGCTTCAGTTTCAAGCATTCTAACTAGCTAAGTATGCTGCAAGTAAGTAGTACTAGTTAATTGTGCATAGTCTATACTCCACAGAATGGATGATCCTCTGGTCAGTCTCACAATTTATGAGAGCAAAGTTACCAAGTCTAAAAACACCACAGCAGTAAGGCAGCAGAAGATCACACCACCCACTACAAGTAGTACAAGCAAGAAAAATCAACCTTTAAAAGCATCTGAGAAAAGCAAAGGTCCAAGCAGCAAATCGAACAGAACTAGAAAAGTTGGAGGCGTGGCCCAATCTAGCCATCGGTCTGCGGAGAAGCCGAGTACAAGTGGAGAGTGTTTCCCGTGTCTACCTGGAATAGAAGACGAGAAAGAAATGTCTCTATCGTCTGATTCTTCAGATGTAGCCAGTCCCTCACACACTTCAGAGGACCGAGTCTCTCAAGATCCTAGTGGTCTGCTGAACAGTCCTCTCCCACCACCGCCGCAGGACTTCTGGCTCATGAGGCTGTTCCAGTCCAACCTCTTCAATATGTCGATAGCCATTGGGTATCTGTTCAACTCCAAGGAAGAGGACGTGCAAGCTTACCTTGGGAACAAGTTGTTTGTAAGTGTGTGTGTGATGTGATGATTGTGAGTGTGTGTGGTGTGATGATTGTGAGTGTGCGTGGTGTGATGATTGTGAGTGTGTGTGATGTGATGATTATATATTTAAGGTATGTAGTATCATTGAGAGAATTCCCTGGAGAGAAATTGATCTTACTTTAATAGTGGTCGTAGGTTTTGGTATCATAGTTTGTGTGTGGGAAAGTGAGTGGGTGTCATGGTCAGTGTGGGACTGTAACACATGTCTGTCTGGCATGCAGTATTTCCCATGACTATAGTTTGCATTGGTGTACCTGAAAAGCCTGAAAATGTGAATATTCTATCATGGTGTATTCATTGTGGTCTAAAAGTGGTTGTTTCACGACCAGTTCACACATGGTGCTCACACATGTTTGTTATCAATATGAGAGTGAAGTCAGAAATTCGTCTAGTCTTAATGAGATCACCATAGTAACTATCTCTTTCCTACCCTTCCTGTGCAGAGCTTCCCCAATGAAGATGTGGACTTCTACCTGCCCCAACTCATGTAAGTATTAATTAAAACTGGTACACTCTGACCTCATTAATGGATTTAGTACGTCTTAACATCTGCTCACACATGTAACTCTGTACCCTTGGTTATATGTGCGCTATCTCCCATAGAAACATGTACCTGCACATGGACGAGTTATCCCTGGTCCTGCACAAGTATTTCCTGCATCGCTGCAGAGACTCAGTCCTGTTCTCTCTCAAGGTACACACACACACACACACACACACACACACACACACACACACACACACGTACTGTGCCCCTTATAAGGGCATTCGTTGTGGCTACTGGAGACCTTTTGTCTGCCAAATTTGAAAGCTGGCACACCTTCAGCATGTTGTCTGTATATACACAGTAATATAATTGTGTGTAGCTTATTAGACTCTAATTGGTGTCAGATTGATTAAATGTGGCTGAACTTGTATATTTAGGTGAAGTTTGGAAACCTTAGTTATGTTTTGGTGCACTTTCACTCACACCCACACACACACTCACACTCTTGCCCACACTCACACTCTTGCCCACACCCACACCCACACTCATCACACTCACACTCACACCCACACAGACTGCTTGGCTCCTTCGTGCCTACACCAGTGACAGTTGGCTGCCCTCAGCTGAGCTACAGCGGGGGAACAGACTCCTCTACTTGCTACAAACGGAGCAAATCAGAGCACCCCCTCTAACTAGGTGAGGTATCTGTACTGTCCACAACACAGGGCCTATAACTATGTAGAGCTAGCTCCTTTCATATTAAATACTGTTGTAGATTGTACCATTGTATACATTGATTGATGAATAGTTGTACGGCTTGATTGTAGAAATGTTTTTGTGAAGTTCCAAATTAAAATTTTTGTGACATGTATACTTCCTTTCTGTAGACCTAGACCTAGCAAGTCGACCTTTCTGACCTCTAAGAACCTGGGAGTCTCCCATAGAAAAAGTACGCCAGGAGGGCTCCGACACTACCGCTCTCTGTCAGGGGGTGGGAGCTTCCATTACTCGCAGTCTATGTCTAAACTGGACTCTCTTGACAGGAAGAAGAATGGGAGTAATGTGGTGAGCAGTCTGCTTGTTCGATACAGTGTGGTAGCCAACTGCTCTATGTGTTTGCTTGTGTGGCGTTTGATACGGTGTGGTAGCCAACTGCTCTATGTGTTTGCTTGTGTGGCGTTTGATACGGTGTGGTAGCCAACTGCTCTGTGTAGTCTAGTGTATATAGTCGACCGTACAAAGGTGGCAGCATATATAAGGATTGCCTTAAGTTGTGTAGTCTTGCATGTAGTGGACTAGTGGGCACAGGTATTCCACCCAGCGCTACATGTGTGTGCATGTGCCTATCAAGTAAACTCATACAAGTTTTTCTTGTGTGCTTGTTTTATCAAGAGTTCCTGGTTTTATGTACTTATATGTACGCATGCATGAGCACTTTTCCACATCATGTATGTATTTATTATTGCTGACACTCCACACACACCACACACACATGTAGTCGCTGCCTGGAGATCTTCACTCCGGCCGTGCTTTTGACAATGGCTGCAGCTGTACTCTGGATGAGAACAAACTGCTCCACATAGGTCCTCACAGGTGCACCTGCTCGGTAAGGAAGGCTTTGATGTGGCTGATGATACATGATACTTTTATGATTAATGAGGGCATCTTTGAAGTGGTTTATAGGTAATTATGAACTCTTGGTACAATGAAAATAAAAACACGTATATGGCTGTTTGCCTTGTTTGTCAACTGTGGTCGCACAAGTACATACATGCATCCGTATGTTGCTCAGTTTCTCCTTATAATGTTTTCTGGTTCTGCTAAGCTTGTAGCTTGAGTTCCACTAACTCTGTGTATTAATTTCTCTGTACATTTTCTGCTCCATTGGTGTATACATGTATATCTGAGCACGCCCAGTATTGTGATCACTGTACCTACAGTCTCCTCGTCTGGCGGCCCAGAACTCATTTGTCCTCTTCCTGGGGAACATATGCAACAAGATGCTCAAATACTCCACCAGAGACCTGAGGAGTGAGTATCATGTGATCATTATGCTACGTTATGTGTAATGTATTGTCTTGCATATACCTAATTGTACTTGTATGACTTACAATGTAAGTGTAAACGATCACATCACAATCAATGTACTGTATGTAAGCCTAGCCTTTAATATTATTGTCTGTTCCCCTTATTGGAGCAGGAGCCTTTTCCTGTGATTGGTTGATTACATACATGTACATGTGACGTGTGCACGCTGTAGGCTGGTTTGTTTGATGTCTTCATATATTGGTGCTCTATCCTTACAGCTGCTCAGTTGTACGCAGAGCTCTCTCAGTTGAACCTTAACCTCCCTGCTCGAGTGTGTATCCCTCTCTACGAGGGGAGGCACCAGATTCTCAGAGTTCCTAGCTCAGAGGCTGTCGTCCTCAACTCAAAGAGCAAGGTACATGTACTACTGTATGTGTACTGTGTACTGTGTGTGTACTGTATACAGTTATTGTACACATACAGTGTACACAGAATTATAACATGTACATGTACTGTGTATTGTGTATTGTTCATTCTTTAGAGCAGTACATTATAGAGGGCATTATATTGATGCTTATAAAAAACATATACCACATGTTAATTCAGCCTGTGCTAACACTGTCAGCATGCCAAGCTTCCTTTGAGCCACTCAAAATAACATGAGATGTTCCAGGCTATTGTTATGGCCTCATGTCCGACTGCCACACCTGTACAGTACTTACAATGGGTCAATCATTCCAAGTATTCTGTGTGTATTTGCAGGCACCCTACCTGATACTAGTGGAGGTGGCTGAGTGTGAGAGCACCTCCCTGTCCACGCTGCCTGCCAAACAGCTGGACGTCAGCGTCAAAAGTGCAGGACTGTGAGTACTGTCACGTACAAGTACATAACTCACTCCTGCTTGCATTTCTTGAAAGCCTAGAGCATATATTATATAATACATGTAGCTCTGGAGGTTAACACTTGCTATAGTATTGGAATCTGTATTTTGTCTTGTCCATTATTTAATGGTACATGTACAGTACTGCTTGCATTTCTTGATCTCACTTACATGTAGGTCTTAGAGAGATTAACACTTGCTATAATATTAACTAGAAAGAGGTTCTGATAGTGGGGAAGAAAGGTGGAGAGAGTGGGGATAGGAAATAAAGAGACAATGGGGGAACTTGTGGTGTTTAATGGTTCTTTTCTTGATGCAGGTCTCCAGACCAGGCCAAGGTGTGTGTCCGCTCAGAGGGGGCTTCCCCTATCTACACTCGTACCTCCTCCTCCCCGTCCCTCAACGAGATAGACATCCAGTCACGATCACACGACTCATCAGCGTCTACTGAAGGCAATGTGGAAATGAGCACCTCACAGATAAATCACTTAGCTACTGCTGGAGCTTCAACTACAGAGTGTGTTCGACCTCCACACATTGTTAGTTCAGCCGGGATTCCTGGCAGTGACGTTGGCAAGCAGTCGAGTGTTGAAAGCACTGATTCATCGTCTGATCCTGAGAGTTGTTTGATTAAGGACAGAACTGGTGTTGGTGTGGAGAGTGAGGACGCCCACGCATCGTCTGACGGGGGTGTGGAGGTGGGCGGTTGTGAGGACGATGAGGTGGTGGAATTTTGTGTCGGGGACGTTCGGAAACGGCTGAGTCAGCATTCTACGGCCCCCAAGAAGACTTACCAGAGAGACCCGGAGGATCCTTCAGGTAACAGAGACAGCAGTGTCCTATACCCGACCCCAAATACATGTTCTTAAATTACTGTGCTTCTTACATGTTACTTACTTGTACACAATCCATATACTGTACTTCTTTGACTGATTTCTATCCCTTGCAGCATCTGCCATGAAGGAGCCATGGGATGATAAGGTGAAGAGGATCAGAGCCAGTTCTCCTTATGGCCACCTGCCCAATTGGAGTATCCTCCATAACTTATCTGTGCATGTACTGACATGTTGTGTGCGCGCGCGTGTGTGTGTGTGTGTGTGTGTGTGTGCGTGTGTGTGTGCGTGTGTGTGTGCATGTGTGTGTGTGTGCCTTGTTTGACCTTAACCAGACTTGTACAGAGCTGCTCCCTGTGATTGTCAAGTGGGGGGATGACCTGAGGCAGGAGCTGGTCTGTGCTCAGCTGCTGGAACAGTTTCAGGTGAGATGTGCCAGCTTTTTAATTGTACCTACATGTACATGTAACATTTCTAAATCAGGGACGCACAGTAGATTAATGTATGTTCGTTTATTGTACATGTACAGATTGTGTGGAAACAAGAACAACTTTCACTCATTGTCAGACCGTGAGCTCATAATTATATACATTCAATGTATCATCAACTGTTTGCATTATTATACATACATAATGATACTGTACACCAGTGTTGTCTCTACATTGACTATAAAAGCTCAATCTAAACATTCTTTCCCCCTCCCCCAGGTACAAGCTGCTGGTGGTAGGCAACGAGGGTGGCTTAATAGAGCCCATCATGAATGCAGTCTCACTCCACCAGATCAAGAAACTGAACCAGGGTATCTCATTCCTCGACTATTTCATAAAAGAATACGGAAAAAAGGATTCGAAACGATTCCTCTCCTGTCAGCGCAACTTTGTGGAGAGCTGTGCAGCGTACTGCCTCTTCTGCTACTTCATTAGAGTCAAGGACAGGTGAGCCAGTATTTGATTGTGTGTTAGTGGGAGCAAACCTTGTGCTCCACTGGCTCTGTTTGTGTTTGGGTAGCACATGTGACTGGTGGAGTACAGTGTAGTACCCAGATTCTCTATTTTGCGTTAATTTACTGTTTACCAGCATCATAAGTCTAAGTATAATGGTCAGGTACTGGGATTGATACTCGAAGTTTAAATGTTCTTCTGTTTCCTTCAGACACAATGGCAACATTTTGTTGGACTCGGAGGGGAACTTGATTCACATTGACTTTGGCTTCATCCTGGCCAATTCTCCCGGGAACAACCTGGGCTTTGAGAGCTCCCCCTTTAAACTCACCAAAGAGTTTGTGGAGGTGTGTGAACCTTGTACCCCAGTGCACACACACTGTATGTTTGTAATACCATGATAGTGTGTTGTCTGTACCTCCCAACCACTCTAGCGATCCCTGTACCTGTATTCAAAAAATCACCAACTAATAATTTGGCTTTTCTATTAACTGCATGTGGCTTTGTTGTCTAGGTGATGGGTGGAGTCAACAGTGAGATGTACCAGCACTTCAAGTGGCTCATGCTCAAGGGATTCATGGCTGCCCGGAAACACATGGACAAATTCATTCAGATTGTGGAAATCATGCAGACAGGTTTGTACAGTACACACGTGTACTTGAAAAACAGTGTGTACGGTGTTGTGTACATGCAGCACTGCTTGTATAGTGTTATAGCCACACTGCTTGTACAGTGTTATAGCCACACTGCTTGTACAGTGTTATAGCCACACTGCTTGTACAGTGTTATAGCCACACTGCTTGTACAGTGTTATAGCCACACTGCTTGTACAGTGTTATAGCCACACTGCTTGTACTGTGTTATAGCTATAGCCACACTGCTTGTACAGTGTTGTAGCCGCACTGCTTGTACTGTGTTGTAGCCGCACTGCTTGTACAGTGTTGTAGCCACACTGCTTGTACTGTGTTGTAGCAGCACTGCTTGTACTGTGTTGTAGCCGCACTGCTTGTACTGTGTTGTAGCAGCACTGCTTGTACTGTGTTGTAGCCGCACCGCTTGTACTGTGTTGTAGCCGCACCGCTTGTACTGTGTTGTAGCCACACCGCTTGTACAGTGTTGTAGCCACACCGCTTGTACTGTGTTGTAGCCACACTGCATTGTATTTCGATCTCAAGCAATTGCATACTTTACATTACATGTATCAGTATGCCTTTGAGGAGACAATAATAGACATTGACTACTACATGTACCTATACACATTGTACATTGTACATTGTACATTGTAGTATGTTTTGATAAAATAAAAATTGTTAATGATAATTATCATGTGCTTGTTCTTCCCCCTGCAGGGTCTCAGCTGCCTTGCTTTGGTCATGGTCCGTCCACTGTGAGACAAATGAGAGAGAGATTTCACATGAGTCTAACGGAGAAGCAACTCGAATTATTAGTGGACAGTATGATAGAATCTAGTGTTCGCTCGTTAACTACCAAACTTTACGATCGCTTTCAATATCTAACAAATGGCATTTTATAACAGCACATTTGTTCGTTTTTTTACCTGCCTTATCGTGGCTGTGTATGTGTGACTATTATTATTATTATGATTAATGGTAATGATCGTCAAAGTGTATTATGTTGTGTGTTTCCATAGTAACTAACAAAATAATGCAAACTCCTTTACCCAATAATGGCGTCTTTACAAGAACAGTTGGTCATTATACAAGAGAATCAAAAGATGAGGTTCAAAGAAAGAAGCGTATGCAAAGAGCTAGATGTTCCTAATAGTGAGGGCCATCTTGATCTCGAGCTAAAAACAATCACTGAGCTAAAGCCACCTCCTGAAGAGACAGAATCTAACTATGAAGCGAACGAAATTGATGTGGAATTCCTACAAACACAAGTTGAGACTATACTACTTGAGAACTCACAACTGAAATCTCGACTTAAACAAACCGAATCAAAACTGGTCCAAGTGAACCATCAGAGAGAGGAGGAACGCAGGGCAATGGGCGGGTCTAGCTCCACCGTCACTCAGCGGATTGTCGAACTATCCAAAAAGAATCGGGAATTAAACGCAGAGGTAGCGTCGGAACGTAATAAAGTTAGAGAAATCCAAGTCAAACTGAAAAGAGGAGAGGCTGAAATAACCACCTTAGAAATGCAGTCTCATTGTAAACAAAAATCTGAAATGGAAGTTGAGCAGGAGAGTCTTCAATCGATGGTCGATCAATTAAAGGAACAGCTCCAATTATCCAACCAAAAGAGAGCGGAATATCGAAACGAATGTCAGACGCTCAAACAGGACTTGAAGTTAGCACATAGAGTGATCTCCAAGGAAGTTGGTGAGGGGATGAACGTGTCTAGGTTGCTAAAGAGTGGTGGTGGATGGAGAGGGCGATCACAACAGATTATGGCACTACAGAATAAGATTGGAGAGCTGCAACAACAATTAGACCAAACTGGAAGAACTAAAAAACATTCTGTTGGTACTCCATCTCGAGTTAATGCTGATCACCGACAAGTGTCTACACTCAAGAAGCTTGAAGACACAAAGAAACGAAGCCTTGAACTAGCACATAATGAACTTGCCTCAATACAGGTTGAATATTTAAAGCTCCAACAGCAATACTCAGCACTGAAGTCTAGGAACAAAATTCTAACGGCAGAGTTGAAGTCGATCAAGTCTCACATTTCTGGAAGGCTTCAACCCCCTACCACCACACCACAATCACAGCTAGCCTATCGACCTCCCTCTAATGAGAGCATACAAGACCGGGACAAAATGAGAGTTTTGGAGCAAAGGAATCAGAGACTGCAAACGCAGTTAACAAAGTGTCTAAGTGAACTTCAATCGCTCAAAGAGAATGGACGTTTAGTTTCTCATTCAAAGCAACCAAAGAGTGCCCCATTACCACCACTTGCTCCTAATAGAGGTGGTGGCACACGCTCAGTAACCAGGACAATGGCGTTAGTCGGAGAACAACAATACTCTGATGTTGAAAAGGATGCTTTAACTCGAGTGGATCACATTGAGAAAGAGAGGCTGTTTGAGTTGACACTATCTCTACAACAACGATTGGACTTGTGCAATGACAAAGTTGTAAATGCTGAAACAGAACTGCGTAATTTGAGACAACGCTACTCTAGTAAAGACAAGACAAAGACCACCTCTGTAGGTGAGCTTGAAGAGAGACTGGAGATTACAAAGGACGAGAATGAAGTTCTCAAAGAGACATTGGAGGCCACCAGACAAGAGAAGCTAGCAGACATTAAACTACTCCAGGAACTTATTAGAGAAACTAAGTCTATGTTTGTGGACAGTGTTAGGCAATTATGTGCTGTGCAAAGTTCATAATCCATGTACATTATTATTTTGTTAACTGCTACAAACAAGATAATTATATCTAACATGAAGAATGCACTGAAAACTATGACACTCTACCAACTCATGATCATAATTATGCACTAAAAATGAAGCTAAAACAAGCTTTAACAAGCTAACATATAAAAATTAATATACTATAAAATTATAATTATAATGATACTAGAAACTAAGAATGTACATTGTAATAGTACTAGAACTTAAGAATGAAATCGTCCTTATTCTTTCTCATTTTCTTTGAGAGATTCTGAAGAGAAGTATTCTTAGTTAACTCATCAGCTGGTGGTCTCTCAGCAGGGTTTTCTGCCAGCAATAACTTCACAATTTTCGCAACATTGGGAAGGTTATCCTCAAATTTGAGAGGGAATTCCAGATTGCGCAGAGCTGATAGCACCTGTACAGCCATGTGTGTGTATAGTGGGGATGAGTGAGACAGTTTAGTAGAAGTACGAACATAGAAGAATACGAACATAATCAGACCAAGTGAAAAAAATGAAATTGCTACAGCTATATACATGTACTAGCTAGCTGTACCTGGTATCTGGCCTCCATGATGTAGTGAAGCTCAAACAAGATGATACCTAGAGCAAACATGTCTGACTTCTCATCACACTTTTTCCCTTTGATTTGCTCAGGGCTCATGTACAGGAGAGTCCCAGCCTGCATGCTGCCTCTAGAGTGGCCATCAGCTGAACCATGGGTAGTATCTGCACCTGTAGGGGCTGAATACCAAATAGAGATTCAGCACAGGTTGCACTGCACCATACAGTATTGTCTGTTTATAGCTACAGCTATGCTATTGCAACATCCATGGATTATACTGTGATTACAGCACCAAAATGTGATGTGACCTGATTATACACCAACTTCGGCTATTGGTTTACGAACCTCCAAGTGGCATGGCCACTGTTCTTGCTAACCCAAAATCTCCAATTTTTAAATTGCCCTCACTCCGAGAAAAAAATATGTTAGATGGTTTCAGGTCCCTATGTACAAAGCCCTCCTTGTGAATGTACACCAGTGCTTTAAGGATCTGTATGGTAATACATTCATAGAGTAAGGCAACTAGCTACTGCATGCAAATGTAAGTGCCCAAACCTGTTTGAAGAAGCTTAGAACTTCAGTTTTATTTCGGCTCTTTTCTTCACAGTTTTTTAACAGCCAGTTGCTCAATGTGTCCTTCTTACAGAGCTCTGTCTGAATAAACAGGCAGGTTGGAGGATCAAGTGGAAGGGACGATTGGATCGACGATTGGATCGTAGCAGTTTCTAATATCTCGAACTGAGAGCGGCCAGATGGGGAGCCAGCACTATCACTGTAAAATAAAAAGCAGACAATCGATGAGAACATTACTCAATTGTTAAATTACCGAAACGAGACTACTGAGCCAGAACTGTGAGAGGTAGGTCCAAAAGCACCTTGCGAGAAGTCAGCAGAGGCAACATGTGTACTGGTGGGAGAACTTGTTGCACGGGTGGAGCTGGAAGTTGTGGACGTCAGCCCAGAAGCAACTTGCAAGAGGTCAGTAGAGACAACATGTGCGCTAGTGGAGGTGTTTGTTGTATGGGTAGAGCTGGAAGTTGTGGACGTAGACCCCCTTGCAGTTGTTACTGGGATCAGCGGGGTTGGCCTGGAGAAGAGATAGTATATACGACATCTTAGAGCTAACTATATATGGGCTGGAATACTCACAGTGAATCAGTACTCTTTAGCAAAGACCACAATTCTTTCTCTGCCCACTTGTCCGGAGCTCTCTCTTTCCATGATGTGTGGTAGCGTACAATATGGGCGTGTTCCAGCTTAGCTAAGGCCATAACCTCTCTCAGCACCTTGTCTTGCTTCTTAGGGCTATAAGGATCGAGGAAAAAGCTGGTAAAAGGCACGTGTTACATTTGACATAGACACATTTGATTCTCTATGTCATCTATGCCTTTTAATAGTTCAGCCAAAATTTCACTCACATGTCAGAGAGCCTGATTATCTTCAGTGCATATTCACTCTGATCCATAATATACTTCACATGGAACACCACACCAAAGCCTCCCTTGCCAATCGGTGGGTACTTCACCTCATACTCGTCCAATCTGTATAATAGGTGGAGGACGTACTGATCAAGCCATCAAGTAATAGATGACAAAAAAATTGTCCTAGATTTGCATTTTTACCTGCTGCAATACTGCTTTACTGCAGTGGAGCCTCGAAAACTATCCACGTTACGCCCTATGAACGAAGCTATTAAGCAAAATGTTTGCCGGGTAACTCCCTCAAAATAAGAAAGTTGTGTTTCCTCGAGACATCATCTCTTTCATCAAATTTATAACGCATGAGCCACGTGTAAGCGTGCTGGTTATGACTACTACAATAGGTATAGACCTTGAAGTACAAGTGAGTTGCACGGACTAAGCACAGTTACTTGTAGTTTATTATGCACTGTGTGTAGAAATTATTGTGATGGCCAGGCGTAGCGCGGATGTTACTCGAGGGTACTTTCGTTTCTAATCCCTTCCAATCTATGGTTGAACCTACCTTGAGGTGACATATTTTTGCGGGTACTAATTTATGCTATTTCTGCGAATGAGAGTAAAATTGCAAAAATGCTAAAGAAACACTCGAAATATCATAACTAGAGAGCGGAATTAGCAGAATTTAATACCAGCAAAATGCACAAGCCGCTAACAATAACAATGCTGATAATAGCCTAGGAAAGGCCATGAATAACATCAGTAATAATCTTAGTCAATTAAGATTTCATAGTTTATACAACAGCATGACTTGTGGTTGGACCAGAGGAAATCCGACATGTGTGCACGAATCACTACAACTTCAGTGCAGTGTGACCTGGACGTTATCACGTGACCGCAATGACATGAATGCACTGAACTTGTAGTGATGTGTGCACGCATGTCGAACCTCCTCTGAGGTCGCCTACTATGGTTTTAAGTGAATGAAATCTTGATGTACATTTTAAACTCTAGTGTTCGCTCACCTGCTAGCAACCGTTACTCTAGTACCACTGATACTCTAAAGAGATAGATAAACATTAAACAACAATTATAGCGACATATTTGTTCACCTGCGTACTTGTGGAAGATGAAGAACGTCGAATAACATTGTCTGCATGTGTAAATAATCTCACTTACACTTACAAAAACAGCACATGACAATTAACGAGAATTGCTGATTTGTGTTAGAAAAACTCACCTTGTGGAGGAGGTGGTTGTAGTGGAAAATCACTATCGATCATACTAGCGGCTTCGTTACCATCGGGGACAGTTTCATCTTCAAGTGTACTTTTTAAAAAGAACTTAAGAGCCGTAGCTTTTGTTTTATTCTTGCTCAAAGATGGAGGGATAATGAAAGAATCTTGTGCAAGACATCTCTTGAGATAGTTGCTCCAAATTTTTCCTTTCTTCCCATACTTCTTCAACATGGTTTGCTCTGTCTTGAGTAGTAGGAACGGGTTACCAATGGCAACCACGAGTGACTGGGCTCGAGTAACAGCTGTGTTGAATGTGTGCGGATCACAGAAACTCTTGATCAGGTTACAGGTTGAGGCGTCAGAGTGGGTCGGTTCAGAGGTGCTTAGGAACAGAGCTCGGAACTCCCTACCTGTAAAGGAAATCAAATGTCTCAACTTGTGGAGTCTACATAGATAGTATACATTCCGAGAAGCTATCAGTAGAAGAGGATCTAATCCTCATTGCAAACCATATACCTCGCTTGCGCATGCGTACCGAGCATAAAGAAAGTTTGTGTGAACAGATGATGCTATGAAAGATTTTGAAGAGACTGCAACAGCCTTCACTGTGAGTCAAACTAGCCATCATAACCTGAGAAAGAAGCTTTAGTTTGCTAATCCACGAATCGTAATCCAAGAGAACGTGGCTAGAAGCCTATAGAAGCTGTTACTTTTCGTCGCATTACAACCGTTGAGTAGTTACAGCTGGAACAGACACACAGACACACAGTCAGCTTCGTATCCCTCGTGCAGCTACGCCTCGAGGCATAAAAAGTGTGGTTTCTATACACGGTACTACATATGTACTACTGAGAAAGCAAATTGACCCAATAATAAGAATTAAAAGTACATGCATGAACAGTACTATCACAATCACCTTGCATGTCGTATGTGGGTAGTCTCCTTACAGTCTTCAGTTTGCCAGACAATGCCTTTTTACGAATCAGCTGGTTGATCATCGTTAGCTAGAGAGAAAGTCATGAAGGTATAGCTATAAATCAGTGCACACGCGCAGGCAGAATCAATTCACACACGCTTTATACAGTTACTTACCTGTGGTCTTGATGGACTCATGATGCAGGTCTGAGACATGTCCTGAGGTCCCCAGCTAGCAGTAGGCCAATTCTTAGCAATGGCAAACTTGTTCACCTCATCCAGTAGGATACTCGCCTCGTCTTCATTCACATAGTCATCCTGTGTTACAAAGTGGTCCATACTAGAGCACACAAACACGAGGGGGTAGGGGTACAGGGGGTGTAGAGATGGGGGGTCACGATCAGACGGTGATATCAGGGGGGTATCGTAAAACAGGGAGGAGTGGAGCTCAAAGATGTCCGGGTGAGATCGATAGTTGGTTAAAAGTGTAGAAGTGTAGAATTGTTGACAAAGCAACTTGTATGATGAGTGCAGTCGCTCTAGTAACGAAGTAGCAAGACCACACGATGATGGGACCTCTCCAAACACTAGCATAGCTGGACCAACCTGTAAAGGGGGAGAGTACAGAGATCAATAAAAGCACCGCGGGTGCTGATGCCTCCGTGAATGTGCCAAACCAAGGGCGTATACGCCCTTGGCCAAACCTACTAACATAAAGCTACTATATTATATCTATTGCTAGTATATACACACATGATATCATGGCGAATAATTTTGCATTAATTTTGCTACATGCAGGCAGAATCACAGGGAAACTAAAAGAGTGGGAAATGATCGACCGTGCCAAAAGTACACAAGTCTGCTGCATCAGTAGAGCCTTGCAGCTCTCTTCTCACTCTTGCAGCTACCACGTTCTAGTGCAGAGCTATAACTACTAAGTAGAGTAGCAACACTCCATGGACGAGGTTTTCTACGCACTCTTCTGAAAAGGCTGCATTGGCATTCCAAGTAAGCAAAACTAGGCATAACTCGAGAACCAAACATTATTTCAAATCCACGTTAAAATCCAAGAAAAGAAGCCTATAGGAACTATACTTGATCCCTGAGCAGCTGTAGCAGTCTACACACAGACACAGACACACTATAGTATATATCTCGCTTGCGCATGCATGGGCACCGAGGCATACAAATGCAGTACTAAAACTCAATCTGTACAACTTATCAGGCTGCTTCCTATACTCCACAATAGGCACTGGTCAAGCACTATACTGTCAGTACACACATACATACATACCTGATGCTGATCTCCAGCGATCACAATCTTGGTAGTATCAGGATTAGCCAGAGAGAGGGGGGCAATAGCCTCAGGCTCCCGCATCTGGGCCCCCTCATCAATCAGAATATGAGTGAAGAATCGATCACCAAGATCTCTAACCAGCTCACGTACCATCATGCATGTCGACATCACAAGATGATTTTGCTGAACACTGAGAAATGTTTGGTCTGAGACAAAGCTTTGAATTGTTTTGTAGACATTATTTTCTTCCGTCCCGAAATACTTGAAGCCACGATCCTTCAGAATAATAACTTCAACGTCATCCTCTTTGCCAGACATTAAATTTTGATAGTGGTCATAAAAATTATCAACCGACTCTTGCTGTTGAGTGCACACTAGAATACGAGCAGGTTCCTGTTTGACATGAGCTTCAGTAAAGAAACAGCTGGCAGCCATTGCTAGGATACGCGTCTTTCCAGAACCAGACGGCCCCACGATTATATTAGGGGGACCTCGGGGGGAGCAGGTTAGAATGGATTCTAATGCAGCAAACTGATCAGGAGAACAGAGGTTTTCAAAAGGCCTAAGATTGATTCCAATATCAACTGGTTTTTGGCTGAACGTACGAGGAGTAGGTACAATCTTCTGGATAACATGTTCGGCTGCTTTCGATATACACGATTTCAGATTTCGGAAATATGAATGCTTTAACATAAACTTCACAACAACGCTTATTTGTGTAAGATTCCTGCTTCCCGCTGCTGGAAACCCATGTTGTAATTTCTGCTCCTCTTGGGCTTCAAAGCCAATATACAGCCTGTCTTCAGTATGGCTGTAGTTGTCTCGAAGGATATCAGCTTTACAGATCTTTACTTGGTCGAGGTTGTGGATATAAATCGAGCCTTGACTGGCTTGTGTTGCATATGCAACTTGGTCTCCATTGATGTCTTCCAGGTAGCCATAGCGACAATATTGAACATCGGATGGTCGTCTCAGAGCTGATGGTTCAGTTCCATTCCGATAGAGAAATATATCATACTCTCCATTGCATCTGTGGGAGTGGTCAAACAATGACGATGTGTATGACAATTATGTCTAAACACTTTTCAACTTACTTTTCATCAAGCACCCTCTGATGCTCCTTTTCCTCCAGTTTGAGCAGTTCAATAAACTTGCTCTTATAGTTCTCCGTAGATAGGGGGGCATGTACTACGTCTGGAATTCGAACATCCTGAGGCTCACTGGCTGGAGAATGTAGGTGAGGCTGGACATACTTGGGGTTGGGGGGTGACGACATTTGGGGCTTACTACCAGAATGAGCAACCTGTCGAAAAATCGCCCTGCCATTATACATGTGTACAGAATATTTAAAGTATATTTGCATTGAGTTTGGCCCCGGAAGTTATGTGGTCTATTATGGCTTCATTTATGCTTTATTTGGTGGACAAGTATGCCTGGGACTTCTACATGGAAAATGCTAACATTTAGCTGGTTGGCTCTACAGCATATAGATAGAAGCGCTTTTTAATAAGGAATCCAATGGTATATGAAACTTTGAAGTATGATAAAGTTATGACAACTTTATGAAGGCCAAACTCAACACAAATAGACTTTAGTCATACACTGTAATGGTCATGGGGGGTGGGACTCACGGGAGGGGGTCGAGGCGGTACTTGTTGAGGAAAACCAGTAGCAGGCCTGTTTTTGATATTGTGGGATGGAGACACACGTATTTGTCGCTGAGCTTCAACAGTTCTTTGTTGCTGAATTGGTTGATTGTGCGTTATAAATTGTGACTGATGCAAATATTCTTGTACCTTAGGAGTTGTTGGAGTTGATACTTTACGCTCTTGTTGATAGTCACCACCCACTGATTCAGAATGAGTTGAGCTTTCAGAATGCGACCGACTCTCACTCCTGGAACGTGGATAACCTCTCCCTTGAGACTGCTGCTGTGGGCTGACTTGGCGCCTGAAACGGGAGGGTGGTTTCTTTGCCCACGTGGCTTGTGCGGGCGATAAGCCGGAAACAGCAGAAGTTGGCGTGTTGACAACTACATATGAAAAGGGGTTATCAGCAGTACATGTACCTGATAAAACTCAGGGTTTCATCCAATGGGGGGGGGGGGGGGGGGGGGGCAGAGGTTAAGTGCTTAACTCAACTACAAACAGTTTCATTTTCCAATTAAAGGTCTTTGTGATTATATTTTGCCAAGCCGTTAGCACTCACAAAGTTCAATACTCCTAAATAATACGTACATCTACATGTATATAACTCACTTCCAATCTTGCTGCCACTTAACTGGGCATTCCAAGCCTTCTGCTCTGCCTTGCCGTGTGCATACGTACACTCGTCCCCTTGATAACACGATCTGTCCGCATTCTTACATAAGATAAACCCTTTCCCTGGGGGTAACTTCTTTGGCAATGGTCTGATTTTTTCCAGCATATCCTTATCATTGACTGCTACATGAATTAGATCTTTTACCGTGGAGGATTTGTGAGATGGTGAGCACTGGCACTGTGTGGTCAGGAGTTTTGTGTTCCAGGGCATGACTTCAAAACTATCCTTACAGACCAAACCATAGAAAGGTGCTTGTTTTGATCTTCTACGAGCCATGATCTAATGCCGCCTTTAGTTTTGTGGCTCTGCTGGCACAGCAGAAAATATCCAGCTGCGCTGGTACTCAGAGTGGTAAGGGTATCCCCCTCTCCTGAACTGGATCTAAACAAAAATGTGGGTGGAGCTGGTCATTATTGCATCTCGGTAAATTTCATCTGTAATTCAAGTTGGGTGAAAGTATGAGAGGTGAATAGTGCCAAAAACGAATTTGCTGTGTTAGGAGGCGGCGGTGTTTACTTGGTGGCGGCGGCAGTTTTCAGTTGTTGGCGGCGGCTTAACCTCCAGGGTGTGGCGGCGAGTGCAATTGGTGACGGCATAGATACTGTACACTCCGGAGTGTACAGTATCTATGGTGACGGCAATGTGGTTGGTGGCGGCGGCTTAGCCTCGAAAATGTAAAGGCCAGCCGTGAATATAGATGAGGTTAGAACCACTTGACCTTAGCTAATAGAGAAACAGAGGGTTGCTCCTGTGCTAGCTAGCCTCGAGACCATGAGCAGCCTGATATCAGGTCAGCGCTAGAGCAACTGTCTGGACTGGTCTTGACCACTCCACAATCCCTCCCAGACACTAAAAACAAGCTTGAGAAGTAGTCTGCCAAGATAACTTTAATTAGTTAAAGGTCAAGTGGTCCAACATTATCTTATTCACATCCACGTTAATATATTCGAGGCTAAGCCGCCTCCACCAAGTAAACACCCGACGTAACCTCGAGGTTAAGCCGCCGCCACCGTAGATAGAGTCTCTACACTCTCATGCCGCCACCAAAAAACTATGGCGCTCCATTTGTTTCATTATTCAATAGCGAAAAATATTGTCAATGGCGAAATATGTTGACAATGATGTAATGTGATTGTCAATACTTGGGTTACCTATTGTCAATGATTATCCGATTCATTGTCAATAACTATCGTGATGTTTGTCAATAATTGGGTGCCTATTGTCAATAATTATCCAATTCATTGTCAATAAACTATCGTGATGTTGTCAATAATTGGGTTGCCTGTTGTCAATGATTATCTGATTCATTGTCAATAATATCGTCATGTTTGTCAATAATTGTTGGAATTATTGTCAATAATTATCATCATTATTGTCAATGATTGCTCAATTTTATTGTCAATAATTATCATCATTTATTGTCAATGATTGTTCAAA